>NC_068399.1:10352808-11000308 GCF_023724105.1 Carassius gibelio
TGCTGACATTATGTCTGTGGTCAAAAATTTAAATGACTGATGCCTTGCCTTGGCACAGTGCACAGACACACGCAAAATTCGGGATATGACAAATGCGTGCAGCAAGGCTAGAAGGGATACGTTTGGCTTTACTGGGCATGCGCACATAAATACAACAATATTTTTGTTATACTGTACTAGTGCTTGCATAGACTCGGCGCTGTTGGAAATAATTATGCATGCATTAACCATAATGCATACAAAGTGTTTGCAAGTACGACGTAAATTTTAGAATTACAATATTGCGTGGAGCTGTTACTATATGACCTTATGTTGCATGTAAAAATAAAATATGTAATGTAATAATTAGGGTTGTGGCAAGGATAATGGCTTAAAAAACGAATAACGGACAAGGAATAATTCTGCCTGAATACTCGGCTGAAGCTGACACAGTCTGGTGTTTGCTAGATAACAGGTGAGCCAGGGGATCAGCGCCAGAAGTGAATGAATGTAAACTTTATGAGTGAAAAGAGCGCAAATCAAACACCGCATTGTTGTCGCCTCTCTGCACATCTCTCAGAAATCAGAGCGTTGCAAGAGTAATTTTACCTATAATAATACATCATACACGTTATAGTATTTATATATATTTATATATAAGGCAATGATTTAAAGCTTAGGCTACGATATGATACGAATGAATGTAATAAGGACAGCGCGCTCACCAATCAAACAGCTGCATTGCGCGTCTCAGTCTGTCAAAAACCAAACCAGTTCTCTCTCAAGAGTAGGCTAAAAATCATCTTAGATACGGATACATTGTCTACTTTTCCTACATGTTTGCATATTTACCTTTTGCTGGTTTGCGCGGCACACACACATCTGTTTAGTGAAGTTCATTAACATTATACTCGCTCAAAGTGTTAAAAATAAAAATGTAATAAAATAAATTAATAAATGCGTAATAAAAATGTGCGCATTGAATGGATTCAGTCGTGTTCAAATGATCACTAAACGTTTCTCATGACATCTCTCTGCTTGCATGATAAATATTATTTTAGAAATTAATAACTATTCTAGTTTAATACGACATACTTGTTCAGTGATAACTACGAAAAAAAAAAAAGTCATAATGGTCTTATCAAGTAACTGTACGACGCTGTATCCGAATGCAGATAGGAAAAAATGTGTGATTGCTACAGATACAAATACTGGCTGTTATATGAAAATTTAAATATGTAATGTCATAATTATAAAGTTTTTTTAAATTTACATATGTAGGCTAATTGTTGCATAAGGCTATACATTAATAAGCGTAGTCGAGTAACTCAAGCATTTTTTATTAAAAAAAATCGACTAGTAGAAATCAGTAGTCTTGCAACCCCTATACTGTACAACAATAATTAGTATTTCATTATTGTAAAGGGGACGTTTGAGGCGATCTAGGTGTAGATGTAAATAAGACACAATCTAACAGGTAGAAAATTAAATTAGAAACATCTAAACTTTTCAGGTCGCAGCAAATGCACCGCTGGTCATGCACATCCTTTCCCGGAACAATACTGAAAGCTAAGATAGAGAAACAGATGGTCATAGCTGAACAAGGACAGCCATTTTTTAAATGAATCTATTAGCAGAGCTACTGAAAGGGATGTTTAGTGCTGGAAATCAATTTATTGTTTGCTGAAACTTCTGCGTCATCATGGAGAGCGGGTAATGGTTGCCCAGCAACAGCAGACGCCACTGGAGCGCGAGCGCAGGCTACAGAGTGCTTTGGAAATATAGAGAGCGGCGCGCCTAGCGTTTTCCACACGTTTTCAGTCACGACATCATGCAAATGTGGTTTTGTTTTGAAGGAGAATTTTTTTATTTTATTTTTTTGCTGGACTCGGTCGAGACCAACTAGAAGACTTGGCGAGTCCAATGGCCAAGTCCGAGACAAGTCCGAGTGCAAATGCAACGAGTCCGAGACAAGTCCGAGACGACAGAAAAATGTCTCGAGACCGGACTCGAGTCCAAGACCAGACTCGAGTACTACAGCCCTAACATCCAACCCTAGCCCAAACCTAATCCTAACCCTAAAATCTGATTGTTCAATTGCAGTGTTGTGCCAGAACCCATAATCATATAAATCCAGGAACACATCCAACTTGGCAAAACCACAAATAAAGCGAAAGCCCCATCTTATAATAAATATGCACACAGCTTCTTGTAATTTCTCACCTTGCTGTCTGTGCTATTGAATGTTGTGATGTTAATGATTAAAAAGCTCAGAAGGCTTAATTGATTTTCTTAATTGATTGCTGGCTGGGGTGGCTGATCCCACTGTGTCTCTAATTAAAACCGTTTGAGTGACCTTGTACGCTCAAATTCTACTACTAACTGTTTTTGTGTTGTATTGCATGAATCAGTATATATCAATTTCTGCTACTTTCAAATGTTGAACATATATTCTGATGTCTTCTCCTTTTGCTGCTTTTAACTAGATCTTTGAGCGGATTCTGTTCATCTGGGCGATACGTCATCCAGCCAGTGGTTACGTTCAAGGCATCAATGACCTTGTCACACCCTTCTTCGTCGTTTATCTTTTCGAGTATATCGGTAAGTCAATAAACCTTTTACAATATGAGATCTATAGTTATGTATAGGGCCCTGACAAACTCCAAAAACAGCTCAGCTGTGTAAACTCACTAGTTTTCTGTTCTTCGCTTTTGGTGTTAAGTCAGCGTGGGTGTTATATGCCCAGTGGCATGAATTTTAATATAATTTCTCAATCACAATTTCATAAAATTTGTCATAACCTGCCCCTTTAAACCTTTCCAAGGATCTTCATTTTCTTTGTGAGATTCAATCGTTGTGATTGTGCCCAATGTCTTTCATTTTCTTGACCTTTACACCTTTAAGTGCTTGATTTCCAGTAGACTAAACGGGATGTCCAGACTAATGATTTTGAAGGGCCCAGAGGGACCCTTCCAATGGACTTCTGAGACCGTAATAACCTGAACCAAGCAGTGAACAAGGGTGGCTCAATTGATGCCCTCAGTGGATGGAGGATGGGGGTCTTTTCCCCAGGCTCTGCAGTCGCTGGCATCCATGGTGACACGTTTTCCTGGGTCTTTGACCTTGTCTAATCGTGAGGAATCAAAGCCTCCACTTTGTTTTTGCAAGTTCCGTCCAATTTGTCCTTCAGGCCTGAAAAATACTCTACTCAAGTACACAAAAGCTTTGCGTGACAGTGGTTGACCTGAAAGAGAATGGTTATGTCGCATCAGTGCTCATTAGCATACATTTCTGCCCAACTTTGTTGCATTGCCTCCAATGCAGTTGCTCATGTCATCGCAAATCACCCACTCCCTTGAGAATGAGTGACTTCTGGGTGCTTTGTCACACCAAATCGCTGTCAACGTGAATGCTCCTTTCTGAATTATGTTGTAAGCTTTTGTTAATGCAGTGATTTTTATATTTGAGAATGTGTATTTGAAGCTTGAGCAATGTGTAATCATACAAGACATTATTGCATTGAGTATGTTTCAGACCTAAGACATTATGCAGTGATATGTCTTGGTTTTTATATACATTTGTTATTTCCTTTCTTGTTTTCTCCCAGCACTGTTTCTTTCTGGGCTCATGGTGAAACGAGATGCTTAATTGTTCCTTCTCTGAAAGGCGTACTTTATTTCTGTTTTGTATGCCTCTGTGTTTGTATACACTGTGTGTATTTGTCATAAGATGACGACGATGCCTTAAGAAGGCCCCTATTCTCCTATGATAAAGATGTTTGGGAGAACTCTCTCTCTTTAGTGTGTGTGGAGCAAAGTTTGGTGTACCAACTTTCTAAGCAATTTATTTCCCACAACTCCACCCGGCGCAATAAGGCATGGTGCCATGTGTGACAGATACTCATTCAAAGTGTGCTATGTGGGCCAAGTGCTGACTGCTGAGGGCAAGCAGTAGCAAAACATCACGGCTTTTAATTTTGACGAGAGACCCATATCCATCAACGCATGTGTAATGGCAAACGCCAAAATTCACTATTTGTTTACAGTGTATGGGAATGTACTTTAAATTATGAGTAGCTTGGAGAAATATACTGTTGCAGCTACAATCAGTACAGATGAATTAGCGATCAACTACGGATAAATAGTTCATACAGATATTAAATCTGTTTGACTTTGAGATTATTATTAGCATGAGATTATTAATGTATTAATCTCATGCTATTCCACATTCAAGGATCCTTTTGAATGTTATTCAGTTACAGTTAACCGGGTCTGAAACTTTTAAGCTTAAAACAAAGTCTTAAAAGTGGTCCATGACTTGTCCAGGACTATACCGCGTATCGTCTGAATCATAGAGTACCGTATTTTTCGAACTATAAGTCGCACCTGAGTATGAGTCGCATCAGTCCAAAAATACGTCATGATGAGGAAAAAAACATATATAAGTCGCGCTGGACTATAAGTCGCATTTATTTAGAACCAAGAACCAAGAGAAGACATTACCATCTACAGCCGCGACAGGGCGCTCTATGTCTTCAGTGTAGACTACAGGAGCACAGAGCAGCATAGAGCGCCCTCTCACGGCTGTAGACGGTAATGTTTTCTCTTGGTTCATTTCTCTCGGTTCATGTCAAATTAATTTTGATAAATAAGTCGCACCTGACTATAAGTCGCAGGACCAGCAAAACTATGAAAAAAAAGTGTGACTTATAGTCCTAGAAAAATACGGTACCTTAATTCGAAACAGACCAGAATTCTAGTCCTTTATCCGCTGAGAAGCTTGACATCTCCCGAACTCCACCCTACAATGATAAAAATGCATGTACTCCTTTTTTTAATTCCCAAAAAACCTAAACAGTCTCAATTAGCAAGCTGTTTCTATTGCTGACAGACTGTCCCATTAGCATTTTACCATTCTCAGCCAGTTGGACGCCGTCTGCCATTTTCTCTGTGCTCAGACTGCTGTAGCAACAATGTCTCATAAGCAATCCAGGGGTTTTGTAGTCTCCTGATTAGAGAGCCACTTGAAGGGATTGTTAATGAGAGTCATAATTATGACTGATGTGTGAACAGATCTTTTGAGTCAGTCTTTTCTGTGAATTTTAGTTCAAGTTTGACTTGACCCTTTCTTTGTGGTTGACAACTTATACGAGGGGAAGATTACCATGAAACAGAACAAAACTAATTGTATTCAAAGATTCATTAGCTTTGTTTCCCTCTAAAGATGCAAATTTAACTTGAGCGCAAAACTGGAATATCGCATGAAACATGTCCATTCAACGAGTCAAAGAGAACAAAATCATAACTTCCTGAATACTGAAGAATGAATCCTGAAAACTTGCCCCTGAATATAATAGTTTTCATATGTAATAAATTACTTGTGCTTTAGAAAGAGCAGACATAACACACTAAGTACGGTCATTGCATTTAGAGGTGGATGCCTGCTTTTTAGGAACACAGTTGTGTAAGACAGTAATTAAACGGAAAGACTTTGATGACAAACTTTCCTCAGGCATGTGAAAATGACCAAAGCAACATATAGTTGCTGTTAGCGAGATCGGTCCACTGGTTAGTCAAGTTATTCCATCTTATAGCGCAGTCACATATATTTTTCAATGTGCAATTTATTCGGTAAATATGTTTCCATCGTAGTTTATATGAATTTTTTTCTTACCGGATAAAAGGTTTATCCTACTCAGTTTTGCACAAAAGTTTATGCGCATTGCCTTTTCCATCCAGCGGTTTTTTTTATTATTAAATTGCGATAATCCAAAATGCACATAAAAATAGCTGGATGAAAACACAGCTACAATAAAGAACCGACTAAAAACATGATTTGTTTGTAAATAACATTTATTTTCGTTCTAAGGAAGATATAAATGTTTCAGTGGATAACTATGCAGCTACTTTTAATTAGTTTCTCCCAACATTGCTTGTCTAAAATACTCTAGATCAGAGAATAAGCCTTTATTTAGATGATGAAGCCCAGAATGAAATGCACCCAAAAATTCCTTTTAGCAGAATCATGTTATTTCTTTAAGCCATGGATTGTTTTTGATTCCTGCTTTTAAAAAAAACGTATGATGACAGGGCTAAATTAGGGGCCAGTTAGTGCTTTGGCTGTGTGTACATTGCTTTTAGGGCATTGCATTATTAAACAATCATTTTCATTACGCTTGTAAATAAATGCAAGAGGAGATAGGAAAAATCTTCATTGGGCTTTTCTGCCCTTGTTCTGAGAGCCTTCAAAATGTATTTGAATACAATTTGCTCCCAACAAATGAAATTTATAATCTGCTCTGTGAGTTCTTGTACTTTGAGGGCCAAGGCCTGATGGAAGAAAAAGCAAACTGAAGTTAAATTCAATCCTATTGATTTGTGCTTGCAGCAAGACTGCAGGGGAACTTCCTCATGGTAGTCAAACTATTGTACAGGAAGCCTGAAAGTTTTTTGCAGTTTTTGATTGCTTGAGTAGTTTTACAGAGCCATCAGCATCAAGTCTGACCCATAGCCATGATTCTTCTGGCCAAAAAAAACAAAAGAACTCGAACTAAAAAAAAAAAAAAAAAAAAAAAGTTACTCCCAATGTAAAGCGAGAAAAATAAAGTTAGTTTTAGGAGTTTTTAGGGTCTGAGTATCAGGAATAGCTAGCCTCAAAATTATCATACAAATGACAATGTAATGAATATCTGGTTGGGTGAATGCATTGTAATGGCAGGACATTGTGACTTAATTTAATGCTTAATAAAGCACCCAAGTGTGTCAGCAAAAAAAGTGCATAGAACTTTTCGAGTGCCCTGATCGTTTATGGCATAATTAGCAATGCTTCAAGCATAGAAGCAAGGTAAAATGTATAAAAATATAATGTGAGCATGGTTTATTGTTCATAATGTTATAATGTCATACCATCCACCCTTTTTTGTGTACATTTTACCTTTCTTTTATGTTTACTTTGTGTAACTTCATAAATTTATTTCGTGATGTACTAAATGAACTCGTGTATTTTTTTTTTTTTTTTTTTTACACGTTCCAGAAACAACTGGGAAAGTTACAAAATAGAAAATGAGCTGTTCCTTTGCAGGTGTCATGCATTTGTTCATTGCATGCTTTGTCCTTTGAAGCAAGCTATCGGATGATCAGAAGCAAATGACACGTTAGAATTTTTCACAGTAGCATGGTTGATAATAACATAATGAAATTGATTCATTAAAAAACCTTGTCTACTTCACAAAAAAAAAAAAAAAAAAAAATCCTTAACATGCTGTAACTCGAGTATTAAACATCTAATGTTGTCCTCTAACCTTTCGGACTAACATGCAGTTTGATGATTTTAATTGATAACTGGCAACTCTTGGTGCAATTCTGTATGTTAATCAGCTTCTAGTGGATGGCACAGTAAAAAATGTGAGCTTGAATAGTGACACATTTTCATTTTTGGTAAACTACTTTACTTTAAAGGGGACATCTGATGCCTATTTTTCACAAGTTAGTATGATTTCATATGTAATAATAAAATGTCAACAAAATATTTTGGTTAAAATTCCTCAGTGGTCGTGTGAAACGACACCCTTTTTACCATGTCAAAAACAGTTCTGTTCATAGCGAGCCATTTCAGTGCACGGCTCCCTGTCTTCTGTTTATTATTTATTTCGTTTTTATGTATTTGGTGAACTAATCACCTGCTTCCTCAGTGGCTCTCTAATCAGGAGACTACAAAACCCCTGGATTGCTTATGAGACATTGTTGCTACAGCAGTCTGAGCACAGAGAAAATGGCAGACGGCGTCCAACTGGCTGAGAATGGTAAAATGCTAATGGGACAGTCTGTCAGCAATAGAAACAGCTTGCTAATTGAGACTGTTTAGGTTTTTTGGGAATTAAAAAAAGGAGTACATGCATTTTTATCATTGTAGGGTGGATGTCCCCACACACTGTTGCATCCAATTTCCCCATTAAATCTATGATACCTGCAATTAGGCCTGTCTCGATAACAACTTTTTGTTGTGCGAGATATTGCCCCATAAATTTTTTTTTATAAGCAATATTATTGTCATTTTAAGACCATTAAATGCCATTTTAAGAAAAAAAAAAAATTCCCCTGACCTTCTTTTCTTTGCAAATAATGGACTATTACTGTAAAACACAATTCCTACTTATCAGTCATATGTCTGTATGCACAAACGCACAGATCATAAACAGCAGTATTTATTTTTTTTTTTTACTAGCACCTCATGACTACACCACTTTATATACAAGAAGCTGCAAAGGACGCAGGTGCAAGTGCAAGGCAAAACTTATTTTTTTAATGTTATTGTGTTTTTTGATAGTGTTTTTTAAGTAAATATAATGGGCGATTCATTGCATCACCAAAAATTATTGAGGTCATGTACATATATCAATATATTATATAGTCAATATATTAATTAACAATAATCAAAGCTGTTTAACATACAACACAGAGCAAGTTAGCTGAACATTTTATCTGTTCAAAAACAAATAGTTCTTCCTCAGAAGCATTAATTGCACAAGTCAAAGTTAAAACATTACTCTGTTTCCTGGTGGACTGATTAAACACATCTGTTAAAAGGACCTTTCACTTCTGGTGATTGTGTAGAACCAGATCAATTTCCCCTCAATATACATCAGACATTTTTAGGTTTAAAGTCATTTTTATTTGCCTTGGCTTATAGTTCTCTGTATGAATAAATGCTTCAAAACCATCAGACCCATCCAATATCTCCATTCATTACTCTCTTAATCATTTGGCTTCATTTGCATAGCTCGTTAAGCTACATATGTCTACCCTATCAATATTTCTAATCTACAGTGCGGTTCTTCGTGGAAGTCTCCATCTCATCAGGCAGCCACTTTGTCTCGGAAGGTTTTGTTTCTTTGGCCACTCTGTTCTTCTCCTCTCTTCTTTCCGTTTGGATCTGTTATCCCATTAGACTGCTATAAAGTTTTATAATTGAAAGTAATGAGTGTGTGATGAAATGGTATGTGCAATAGCGTGGCACACTATTGATTCAGGAGGAAGATAGTGTCATTTGCTTCATCTCCATGTATAGATTCTCCCGAAGTAATGTTCTGGAAGGGCAGATGTGGATCAGTGGCGCTACTGTTAAAGATCCACTGGATTGGTTGAACCATTAGTGTGGGCAACACCATCAGTGCTGGTTGAAGGAATAAAGAGTAAAGAGAGGAGATCTAAGCCGTTAGCCGAAGATGGACAAGAGACAGTTTTGAGTTTCACTTTAACCTGGAAGGCGTTCTTCATTGCACCAAAGATTGAGCAACCTAGAAACCCTAGGACTTTGACATCATGTAAACCTTCAGAGGTTCTAAGCATTCCTTCAAAACTCTCCATCATTTTTTATTTTTTTTAATTTGTTGTTCTGCTGGAAGGGATCATTGTTTGGTTACTTAGCATGAGCAATTAGCCCATACAAGAAGAGTCATGCTTAGAAGATTTCCTCCACAACAACATTCTTGCTCCGTAGAGGATACTTTTCCATCACCCTTAGCTTTCCTGTTGGATGTTGTACGTATAATCTCCCTGGAGGCACCATCTATCACATAAGATTCCAAAAAGTCTATGTCTTTTACATCATGCGCATTAAGTCCACTTACCCTGCAACTGCTGACGGCTGCTTCGAGTCCATCTTCTGGCAAGGCTTTGTGGGCTGTTCATTGAATAAGTGCCATGGGCCTCCATGGCTGACTTGAACAGTTAGTGGTGTGTGACCCACAATTGAGGCCTTAATGAGAATCGGTTTGTTCGGATTTCTCGGTTTGAAGAACTTAGCTTTCCTCATTTGCTCTAACGAGTTGTTAAGTGACTGCCTTGGGATGCCTGAGATGTCTAGTGGCAGGTACTTTTCCTCATTTCCCTTTTGGTTGAGTTCCCTTCCAGACTTTCCTAAACTGTCGACGAGTAAAGGATACCAGCAGTTTGGTTGTATCATAAATAATGTCCAACTTTCTATTTAACCCGTTTGGCCTTCAGGTTTTGACATTTTTGCTCTAGAGCGCATTCATTTATCATGGATGTAAATAAGCAATTTTATTAAGTAATGTTATGTTACATTAACAGGTAATTTAATGTTGCTGAAGAACATTTACGTTACCATGTAGTATAATGTTATGGAATAACAATGTAGCATGACTGAATATCATAACATTAACAGATACTGTAATGTTGCAGAAGAAGATAACATCACCAAATGTTATGAAGTAACTTAAATGGTTAATGGAACATTAACAAATATCTTAATTTAGTAGTAAAGTGGTAAGTAATATTATTGTAACAACACATCAACAGAAATAATGTTTGACATAATCGAACAGAATTGGATAATGAATAATTAACAAATAATATTAACTTAAACTATTCATTTTCTTACGTCTTCATCCAAAAGCAGAGCTATGTCTCGCTTTGTGAGCTGCACATTAATTTTTTTTTTCATCTCTGAGTGTAAAATGCCAAAAATGATCTGGAAAAATTGCCCTGTCATAAAGTCATTCGTTTTCTCTGACTAATCACAGTTATTGAATATTTTTGGATCTAGTTTAATTACTTGGCTATAAAAAGCTATAAATTGAATTTCTGTGCAGATCCTCGCTATGAGAAATCACTTCTTGTTCATTTACATCTGTGAATCGTGTCGTGCTAGACTTGGTGCAGTTTATAACAATTAACAAAATCATTTCTTGGAGTATTCTATGGAAACGTCACTCGGCCACCCGTGAAAATGTATTTGCTCTCTTTCAAAATCTTTATCAATTTATTTATTTTTTGGCATCAATTTACAAGAACTGCAAGTTTGGCTTTATTGTCTGGCCGTGCTCTCTTAATGCCTCATGAGTTTCCCATTACAGCACGTGTAATGATTCCCCTTATGCTTCTAATGAAAGCAAATGAATTCTTTAATAGGCTAATCTTGCATAATATTTCACACTCAGGGAAGTTCACCTCTTTTATTAATTTTTCTCTTACATTTAATGCTAATGCTGTAGTGGCTGCGAATAGAGAGTTGTGATGTTTATCGTTTATTTCATCTCCAGTCCACACTCTCACATCAAGCTATTTCAGACATTGAGGTTTATTGGACTCCAGCCATTCTGCATAACTCACTCCTACTCGTATACACTGAGCGGCGATAAAAAATATTGTAATATTTCTGAAGTCACAACAATTGCTATGGTTACATGTCCAGGGAGCCGTTTATGCCTCTGATGAGCAGATTTGAGTCCCACAAGTCTACTGCAGTTTTGCAGAATATTTTACAGTAGTCATAACTGGATCCATGGGCCATAATCCACTCTGGAGCTAAATCCTTCTTACAAGTGTCTGTTGCGCATCAAGACACTCTGTATTGATTTGTATTAGTTACATTTTTACTCCCCAAAGCATTTTGTCTTTGCTTACACTACCATTCAAAGTTAATTTAAAAAAAAATATATATATTTTTTTATTATTATAAATGACTTTGAAAGAAGTCTCTTATGTTTACAAAGGCTGCATTCATATCAAATACACATAAAAAAAGGATAATTTAATGTTGTAAATAAAATATGAAATATTATTACAATTGAAAAAAGTATATTTTTATTTGAATGTTTTAACATGCAGTTTATTCCTGAGTGTCACATGATCCTTCGGACAAAATGTTTCGCTTTTCTTTTTCACAAGAGTTCGAGTCTGTTAATGTTGCTTATAGATAATTTATAGCGAATCCCTAATCCCAATTTTTAAACGTTCCTCTTTGCCAGAATCGATTGGCCAAAACGGGTCTTTGCACTCGGAGTCTGAAATTCTCGTCCGAGATTTTCGCACATTAAAAAGTAAATACGACCTCCCATTGTGTCAGTCACGTTAACATACTGCTCCTAAACTTTGGTCCATCTTAAAAAAAATTCAGACCAGTTTGGATTTTCTACATTTTCACATCCGCAACCAGAATTTTGATAGGAAAAGATGGCGAATACGGGGGAAAAAAATGTGTACGGACATTTCAGACTCGGTGTGCAAGGACCTGTACACTTAAATAAATGCACCGTAGCCATGTCTACAGTCCAAGATTTAATAGCGTCTTGTTCTTTTTTTTTATGTTGCCATTAATAATCCACCTGGAACACTTTAGCAACCAATTAGCAAAGCCCTGGCAACCACCCACAATACAATAGTGTTGTGACAGTTTGTCCTCCACATGCAAGCACCACTCACATTGTCTTATTGTAAGTCAATCAGTATCTATTTCGCAACCTAAATCAAATGTCTTTTGAGTAAATTTCTTTGACAGAACACTTTAATGAAAAAGATAATATTTACTTACCTAATTAAGCCACTGAGGGCATATTTGGCACTGGAAAAGGCTGTGTTGAAGTTTGAACATTTTTCTGGAACTCTATGTAATAGACTTGGTTTGGGCCCTTCGTCCAACTGCCTCTAGAAGCTGCCAGTGAAAGTCGTTCATCTGTTCTCATTGCAAATTGTTCTTCCTTTGTGCCGGCTTTTTCTTCATTACAACTAGATGATGATATCCATAAATCACATATGGATCTGCACCTCGTCTTTCAGCACAACTTCAGTAATTACCAACCCAACGGATCGTTATTTTACCATGTTGATATGGCATGTTTGCAGAGTTGAGTTCCGTGTTAATTAACCTTGCCTTCAATTACACGTCTGTGGATTCTGTTCGATGCTCATTAACCAACACTGGGAGCAGTAGTGGGTGGTACCGGGTCAAAGTCTTAGGACACCCTAAGGGTCAAATTGCATAATCCACCAGACAGCGCTGTGGCAGTGACTTCCTGTGGGTGGGGAAGTGTCCTCTGGGCTGTCTTTGGCGAGGGTTTAAAAGGCTGGTGAAATTTCGCCGTGTCCTTTAACCTGATGTTGACCGTTTGCATTGGCCTGCAAAAAGAGGGCATATGGCGCTACAGGGATGTGTAGAGTCAAACGTCATAAATGATTCCGGTTCCTTGCAGTTGGATGCTTCAGGGTGCTAGGGGGAATTTACCCTTCACCCCTGCATTAAGGAAAATGATACGGACCAACAGGAAGTGATGGCCGAGGCCAAAGAGTCTAACTCCAGTTGAAGGGATTTGTTGTGCTTACATCCTCTTTGTGGATACCTCAATTTACGTTTGTGTTCATTCTAACTACATTTGCCTCGCATATACTAATGATAAAAACAAGTTTTCATTAAAAATGATACATTAATATCATTAGTCTATATTAGTGCTGCACGATTAATCGTATTTTAATCTCAATAACGATATTTCCCTACCTGTGACAATACAATGGGAAAATATTTACATAAATTGGAATTGTTGGAATTTATATTATGAGTTTCTAAAGTTTTTACCAGTTTTCGTGTTGAAAATGGCATGGCAATGTTAGTTTTCAGTGTATATTAATGATCGTTGAGCAATTTTACTGTGTGCACTGAGTGGCTTTTTCCCATTTGGAAACAAATTGTCACTTAGAAAATGTAAAGTGAATACAGATGACAAAACACTAACCAAAACCATGAGTTTTGTTATCAAGTCAGTGCAACGGTCAGTGGAGGTTGGTTAAAGGACACATGAAATGTTATTGCATTTCCCTGCTGAAAAATCAAACAAAACAAAAATAAAAACGTTAAACCCAGCCTAAGCTGGTGGACTGATTTAATTTGGTCATCCAGCCTGGTCCAAGCTGGTCAGAAGGTTGGTTTTAGAGGGGTTTTCCTTTTTTTAATGTAAATAACATTCAGAAACTGTAATTGAATAAAAAACATAGGAAATGCCATTTATGAATTATTTCATCTGACATGAGCAACATGGACCAAAGCACACCGAGGCGTGCTGTAGATAGCGCGCTAAAAAATAAACAAAATATGTTTGTTCACAAAGGCCTATTGTTCTCTCTGTTTATATGTTTGTGAGTGTAAATGTCAGCAGCATCATATATGCCTAAATGATTGAAGGTTGTCGGGTATACGAAGATCATATTGCACATTTACTCCTGACCAGACGCTTCCATAAATATTTTGTTTATACAGTTACACTTCAACGAAGTGTAATGGTGCAACGAAAAAAAAAAAATATATATATATTAGTGTTTAAGTTACATTTACGTCAAAACGTGTAAGAAAAACTTGTACGAAAAAACTTGCTAAATTGTAACTTACATAATGCAGGTTCAACCGGCCCCTGGGGACATATTACAGAAATGTACAACTTATTTTGGTTTAATCTATTTGCGATAGTTGGAACCTATCTAAAAGTGCTGTTCAGTCAGTCAGTTTTGCCACAGGTAGGATTAATCTTACTGCATTTCTAATTGATTTCTATTTTTAGATTGTTTCAATATCCTGACGACTATTCAAAAAAAGTTAGCTCAAGTCTCTATGCCAGAAATACTGAATCAATTTTTTTTTACTAAAAACCACTTAATAAAGTTTTGTGTGATACCCAAGGTCATTTAACAAAACTGTAATAACTGGACATTTTCTACCAACCTGAATGGTTGAATTAAAAACATTAAAACTCCATTAAGAGAAATATATCTTGAAACAATACAACTAAAGATTAAACAATGATAAAAAGTATTTTAAAAGCAAGGAAAAAAAATGAATAAATGATGAAATGATAAATGATTACATGATAGAATGGAATAATTAATTGATACATTGATTATGATCAAATGAAGAGAAATAAGAGGTTGTTGTTAAGAATCCTTAGAATCCTTAATTTTATGCAGCTCACCTTATGGAAATATTTGCATACTGGAATGCTCAGGTAAGATAGCATGACATTAGCATTAGCCTTCTTCTAACTGTGCCGTATTGACTTGCTTTCACTTTAATTCTCATGCTCCGACTTATTTGCTAAACGAAACATCCGATCAGAGTTCCCGCTCTCACCGATGGCCACGATGCCGATTTAACAAACCATGTTAATTCATGCATTCAAAAAAAAAAAATCATTATATTTGACACGCTATTTTCTCGATTTCACACGTCGCCCGTGAGGATTTCTTCTCATCTGGATGGCTGTTTGATACTTCTAAAGACACTTTAAGATACGTCAGTTCTTTTGATGTGTTCGCTTGCTTCTCATAACCCTAAAGAACCCCTGCAGAAGTCTGTTACAGCAAACATAGGCAGTATTTTCCCTTCAAGGCTAAGGTTTTTTTTTAGTACCCCATTTGAACTCGGGCCTCAACCAACTGGAACAAAATATGGAGATGTGTTCATGGACACATGTGGAGCATTATTGACCTTCATGACCTTGGACATAGTTGGTCTTAACATATTCCATGCTGCTAGCATGAGTCAAAAAGCATTCAAGTTCAGGATAAAATGAAAGCTCAAAACTCGACCTGAAAATATAACTTGCGATTTATTCCATCGTATATTGTGTAATCGAATAATAAATTACAAGTAAACGTTTTTGTTGTGTAGGAAACACAATAAACACAGTAACCACTGTTACTACATTTCTGACACGGGTCAGACCTTCAGTGCTGTTACATTAATAAATCACTAAAAAAAACATAACCTGAATAAATGTGTTGAATTAAAAAGACTATGATTGCCTATTGATTATATAATATGAGAAGAGAAGATTGTAAATCCAACTTTTTATAGTACTCACTGGTCTATTAACTGTACCCTCAAGTTATCAATCAGTACTCACACATTCTTTAACCGTAAAATAAATTTTGCAAACTCCGAAAAATATTACTGTTCAAAAGTTTGGGGTCAATGAGATTAAATTAGAAATGACAACCTTTATTCAGCAAGGAGGCATTAATATTGACCGGCTTTTACATAATTGCAAAGAAAAATAATAATAAATATGTGCTGTTTTATTTTGAATTTTGTTTTATTTTATTGAAGAATCATTGGGATGTATATATATATTAGTAAATAGTCTAACTGTTTTTAACAGTCATAATAATAAACAATTAGTGTACTAGAATGATTTCTGAAGGATAATGTGACACTGAAGATTGGAGTAGCTTTGCAATCACAGACATTCAATACATTTTCATTTGAAATATGTTACATTTTAAAATGGTTATGAAATTGGGATATTTAGAAATTGTAGTTTTTATTATATTTTACTGAACTCCTTAATGAGCGACTTATGATAAATTATGAATTACAAGTGTTCGACTGATTAAAGCAGCATTTTAACCTGTCTGTGTCTTGTGGAATTCATAAAGGGACAATATGTCAGTGGAGAGCGTTGGGAAATCAATTTCTTCCAGCAGTCAGTACAGTTGATGTGTTGTGGACTCTGCTCTGTATGTTTACAGACATCTGCCCCATTTTTTTTTTTTTTTTTTTGCAATTCCTTCAGACAGATGGTGGGATGGAGACTTCACAGGGTCACGGAGTCACACACCTTCTGTTTTTGTGAATTTATGTATGCGCTTGCGTGTGTGTGAACCCTCTTATATTCACATCAATAATACATGCTATTCAGTTCATTTAACCGTGTCAGTCTTCATTGAGTCACCCCTGGAAAATGTGAAGATAAATATAAACGAGATGTGTGTCTCCTGGTATCTACTGTAGGAATGCAGTGTCTGTTTATTGTGAATTTAAGGATGATCGTTCCAAAAATATATTTAGATGCACTTTAAAATATTAATGTCATTGTGTTCAGTTGGAAAGAGAAGTTAGTTCAGAGAAAGGATCGTTTGTTTGCAGATGCTACTTGCTTTGATTTTGTTTGTCATTTTTGCTATGCTTTTTTTTTTAGTTCACACAGGTGCCACAGTATTAAATACAAATTTATTTCATGTGAACTGCAGACATGTTCCACGAACGTTTGACAGAAATTAACAAAAATATATTTTGTTTTATTTTTACGTTACTTTAAAGACACTTTCTTGAACATTTATTTGTTTGTTTTATGAAGCCTACTTTATCATATTTGATATGTAAATTTAAAAGGCCTCTAAACTATCAACATGAGACGAAATGAGCAGAAAACACAATCTACACCTACATTCGTTCTGTCATCTGATCGATGTGTTATACTTTTAACTAATTAAATGGCTCTCTAGTATAATTTAAAAGCATCCCCCTTCAGTTTATGTTACTCTTTGTCGTCTTTGTGTCTTTTTGCAGTAAAATCTTTAGTGATTAAGTAAACCTAACAATAGCTTCTATAATGATATCAACATTTTAAAGTCATTTTACATCTGATATTTATATGGCATTTATGGAAGCACTTTGCTCTACAGTACTGTATAAAGATCTCATTGATTTGCATTACAAACTATCAGAATCAGTTATGTTATTGCTATATAACATAACATTTTAGTAATGCTTTAAAGCATTTATGTATAATGCATTATAAAAGTAGTTTTAATGCATTAATTATACCGTGTAATGCACCTTATAATGCATTGTACAATCTCATGAATAACTGTAACCACAGTTCATACATTATAACACTTATCAATTCATAGTTACAGTGCATGTTAAATTCAGTTATTAATATTTACGACAAGATATAATGCATTGCAATGCCCATTTTGAATAATTATAATTCATTATAATTTTTAATAACTCTTTATAATGCATTATACATTACCAAAATTTGTTTATATTATCTTGTCACATAAATATTACAAATATAAGCAGCTGTTTGGGCCTTTGGGGTTACTTTTTCTTCTTTATCAGTTCCATATTCTCACTATATGATATTGTATTAGCCATAAAATCTAGCTTTCATTATCGTCCGAAGATTCAATTAACTGTTTAAATTAAAATAAATAAATAAATAACTAAATCTGGCTGTCATTTAATATATGTCAGGCTTTAAAGGGTTAATGTTATTTACAGCAGTGGCATTCAGGCATGTTTAAATGTCACTGAAATGTCCAAAAGTGGGGCTACGGTATACAAGACTGTTGCTAATATCATACAGAAGTCATTTACTTGCAGTTCCTCTGCTGACCACAGGAGGTGCTGTTGGCTTGTTTTATGCATTCCTCATCTGATCTGCTCCTCTTTGTGTGTCCTTGTTTCGTGATGAGTGAAAGTGCTGTTAAGGGACTCTCACAACTAGAGAGATTAACACTGCCTTATTACAGCCACCACACACACACACACACACACACACACACACTTTGAAAGCCTCGTGAGTACTTTCATTCCTGAGCACAAGGCTGTTATGTGAAAGCACATTGAGTTTGTCCACTATTTGGAGGTCATTCAGACTTCCACGTTTTCTTGCCCTCCGTCAAGGCTTCCTCTCCGCGGTGACCTGTCAGACAGCAGACAGTCATGAGCGTCTAGGACGAGCGCAGACGACCAGTGGTGTTTTAGACTGCGCTAATGCAGTGGGCGACCTGGAAGCAGAACAGCCGTTCACTAAACTGCAGCACTGCAAATATTCCCAGCAGCCCACTGGTCCTGTCAGCCCGAGCTCGCTGTACTCTTTAAGGTTAGACCCATGTTGCCAAGGAGACGGAACAGCTCTGTGTGTGTGTGTGTGTGTGTGTGTGATCCCATTCCTCTGCTCAACCTGTGACTTGTCCCTGTCAGAGCTGTGGTTTGACTTGTTCACAGTGGTTACTAAATAAATCTACACTTGCGTTGGCATTTGCTCTAGGAAAATTATTCTGATGTTCGGTAAAGAAACTGAATTGGGAGTTTGGTATGGTAAATTTTTGCCTGTTTATGATTTGCATACATTGCTGTATTAACTTGAGTAAACATGCTATCAAAAATCATATTCGAATTGGAGGTTTCTTTCATTCAAATGCAGCAGGCTTATTGTTTAATCAAACTAGAATTAAAACGGAAGCTTGAAACCATTAAAATAATACTAATGATACTAATAAATGATGATAAAATAAATATGTAAACTGGAAAGAAAATGTGGTGTGTATATATATTTTTTGTTGTGTGTGTGTATATATATATATATATATATATATATATATATATATATATATATATATATATATGCATTCATGTATTTACAGTTTTATTTACCTTTTACCAATTTATTGAATTTAAAAGAATGTGCAAGAAAATGCTTAAATGCTAATGTCTTGGAAAGGCACATTGGGTTTTTACTTTTATTTTTTTTTATCTCTCTCTCTGTATCTTATGTTGAGCATTGTGTTCAAGATCGTGTTTTTGGCGCTGCGAATCACTGAGAGTGTAAATGTCCCTTGGTAAAGTTCAGTTATCCCGAATGACAATTCTCTGTGACAGCTCCCAGAAACTGCTGTGCGTGTTTGCGTGTGTTTATAAGATCTTTTAAAACCGTTTCTGAACGCAAGAATACATTCTCTGTGCATGCCCCCAAAACTGCTAGAATTCTACCCTCTCTTTCATTGAAGATGTCCATATGTAGAAGGAATCCTTCAATACTCGTCTCTTTTACTGTATCTCCCTCCATTTTTCTCCCTCTTTGTATTTTACCCTCATTCTTTTGCTCAGTCTCTTTCTTATTTTCTTTTGTCTTTTGGCTCTTTGCAGAGGAAGAAGTGGAAAATTTCAATGTTTCCAGCTTGCAGGAAGAGGTGTTGCGGAACATCGAGGCTGACAGCTTCTGGTGCATGAGCAAGCTCCTGGACGGGATTCAGGTAAATTGATTCCCTATCTGCCAGCGTGCGGGCCTGATACATTCACTCTGTGTGTGTGTGTGTGTGTGTGTGTGTGTGTGTGTGTGTGTGTGTGAGTAGAGCACCGCTGGGAAAGAGACGAATGTGTCGCGGTGAGATTCCCCTGCGTGTAGGTGCCCCGTCCCGTTTCCTCTCCTTGCCTTTCCTCACTCGGCCTGTCCTGGAATAAAATCCATGATGAATATTCTCACTCTGCACCACAGGCAGGACGTAACCTCCTTATCCAAAGGGCCTGGCGGTGCTCGAATTGTCATGGGAAAGCAAAGCGAGCCCCCGCCCCACATTCACTTTGTCTTGCCTGCCTCGTCTCTAATTGATTTAAGGCCATAAAACACCCGTGCTGTTTACGCAGCAGAGATAGGGACACACGTTGCAGTATAAAGCTAGGCGGTTGCAGTCCTCATCCCCATATTTCCACAGCGCTCTTCCCCCAGAAGACAGCAAAAGATTCCCGTGCGGCCTGCTCCGTCACTTTTTTTCCTCCTTGTTGATAAAAGACTCAGTAATCGGGCGTTTCTGCAACTGGGCGCACTTTTGGCCCTGTGGACTTAGACATTAAACTCACTCACAACGCATTTTTCACTTAACCGTTTAATTTGTTTGTTCATCTGCTAACCGCGTCCAACAGTAGGAAAAAATGACAGTTTGTAGTTTTTTTTTTCCTTGTTATGCAAACAGTTTAGCCAATATTTTGTCCAAATTTTTGAGTGTTGAAACTCTCGTTTTCCTAAGGCTTATGTCGAAATTCTAGAGATTAGTAGTTTTTTTTTTTTTTTTATCTTATTGACTTGTGTCCATAGGCAGCATTTTAAGGCATCATTGATAGGCTCTCAACATAAAGGCTTCCTAATATGCCTATTTTTTGCTAAATTCTAAAGTGACATTGGTGGAGAAGCCAATGCCAAAGAATACATTGTGGAGAGCTTAGTCTACAAAAAATGCAAAAAGATATACTTTAAGCGAAATTGAAAAAGTGGCCAAAATGATTTCTAATATAGGCATATCATATATCGGCAAAAAAAATCCAGTATTCTCTGGTGTACCGATTCACTCGTTTTCCCGATGCATCAGTTACAAATACTGATGATGCATTTTCATTTATCTTGAAATGGGATTTTTTTCAGTTGATTGATTCGTTGATTTCGCCACGCAATACATTTAAAATAATAAGGATCGAGCGAATTCAAAATTTCTTTCGAAAAGAATGCAGAATCAAGTTGTAAATGGAATCAAATCTAATTTCATCGTGAATATTCTCGAGTCGTTCATAATTTGCAAAAATCATTGAAAATGAATTGAAAACCTATGCGTCATGAATCTAATATATTCACTGTCTACCCAAAGATTCACTGTCCTTTTCGTCCGCATTCAAGATCGTGAAATCAAGAATACGAGCACCAGAAAGTAGTTGAGTGTACCCAAAAATGTTAACATTTGATAAATGAAAGTCAGAGTCTGGGAAAAGTAGCAAAGAAAGGTAAAACATATTGAAGACCGTAACAAAACTAAGGGGAAACAAACGGAAACCTGTTAGTTTTCATAAAATTCAACCCTTGAGACACTCACAGTTGAAGAAACCCCCAATTACAGTGATGTGTTTGAAGTGCGTATAGGCAGGCATGAACGTACGATTGTCTCTTCACACATAAAGAGCATTTGTATGCAGAGAATCAACCCTCCTCGCTGGTATTAGATTGAAATGCTCTCCAGGCCCTCCAAAGCTTTTGTGGTATTTTGTCTCTAATTACTGCGGTGATTTGTGTGTACAAAGCAGATTCTCTTAGGTGCTAATGATTTCCTCCACCCTTTGTTTTCCTTACACCTTCACACCATGGCAGCTGATAGCTCTGAACACTTGCTCGCAACTTGTTAGCGTCGGCAGCGCCGTGCTCTCTGCATGTGTGTGTTGGTGTTGTTGAGTGGTTGTTAACTCGGAGTGTAGTTTTAGCGGGATTTTATAGTCTCTGCCATGCGTAATTGTGTTCGGCTCTCAGGAGAGCGCTTGCATTTAGAAGCATAGGGTAGAAAAAGTTGTTCATTACATGTATTGTATTTCCCTCCTGTGTTTGACAATAGAGAATGATATCATTGCTATTGTCATGTATAATTATTTTAGATGGCACTTTATGATGTATATTCAGGAATAACTGTAAAAGGGGTTTTGTTTATGCGTCAACCTTTGTTAAAAGTATATTCAAAACTAAATACAAATACAGCTCTACGAATACTTTCTTTGAAATAATGATGATAACCACAGATAATAGTTCCTCAGTTTGTAAAAACAAACACATTGCATTAACTGTAATGCATTGCAAATATGGATATGCAAATATGAAAAACAATGCTTGTTTGTTCAATAGAAAGTACCACAATCAAGCATGCATTTAAAACCGAAAGAGGATAGTGTAAATGTTTGGGAGAGTTTTTATCTAAATTTTTTGTGATCATGCAGCTATGAGCCAACGGTTGTCCTCCTTTGCAGTCTGTTCTCTTTAAAGTCAAACTAAATGCTTGCTTGAAGGGTTATGACTTATTAATAGGAAGACCTTAAGCCCCTGGAAAAATGACTGCGTTGTTTGTCCCTTGCTAGCTGAGCTGGTTGCTGTGTGTACACGTGTGGATCCATTAGGAGCAAATCCATCTGTATTCTCAGCCCTGAAGAGGGGAAATGAGAAATGGGTGTTAAAGCAGGCAGCTCACTGCAGAAGCCATTATCTGTGATGTCCAACCCTCAGGCCAGGACACCACAAAGCAGCTTCTGCCTCAGGACTGTGGGAGTTTGTCTCTATTCGTCTCGTATTGCAAATCAACACGGTCGTCCTGAAGGACCACCACAGCCTGCGTTTCTTCTCAAAACAATTATTTCATCCAAAAGCAAGCGACGGCATTTATTGGCCTAACTGTATTAGCTTAAATTTGTGACTGTAATTTAAAAGAAATGAGGCTGCCATTGGCGAGAGTCTTGTGTGATCAAAAAAGATTCCCAAAACAGTTTCACAAACTTGTGCTCGAGTTAATGATTTGAATAACATTTGCTCAGTCTGTGACTTAAACTGAATGTCTTTAAACACTATTTCTATAAAATGGTTGGTTATGAATAATGTTTGATGCTTAATAAGTATTAAATAATTGTTTTAGGCTTATGTTTTGGGAGAACCCCCTTGAAAACCATTGTTTTTCATTGTTCAGTGTTCTTTACGACATGCGTTTTGAATACCTTATAAAGCATTGTACATAAAGGCTTTCAGTGTTACCAACTATTTCCACTGCTGATTCCATTCTTTTATTAGAATAATTAAAAAGGAATCATTTGTGAATCATATGTGAATGTCGGAGATGGTAGAAAGTAGGGCTGTGTGATAAAATCACGATTTAAGGCGTGCGCGATTTCTAAATCGCGATTTTCCACAGCCCCTCCCACAGTATGCTATCCAAACCAATCAGAATGCAGGGTGCCTAAATGGAGCGCGAGAACAGAACAGACTGGGCATATGTCTACGTAACTCCAGGTTCACACACTCTGTCTGTGATGCGTATTTTCTCCGCGCCCATGTTAACGGATCAGAGCGTTCACACTACACCCAGTGAAAGATGCGAAAGTTGTGAACAGAAAAGGTTAGTAATAGAAAGGTGCGAAAAGAATTAATATCTTGCGCACGAGCATAGAGAGAGTTGTGAGTGCACAGGACACGGTTTGAGCGAGAGGAGACCCACTTTAAGTGTGCGCAATCTCTCCGGGAGAAAGCAGCGTGTAACTGACCATGTGCGTCTGGTTTTGTGACCGAGCAAAGGAAATCTTCGTGCAAGCGGAGAGATTTGCGCTGGCGCATTTTAAAATGTCTAGAGATTTTGAGTTGTCTGTTCTAGAGACATGTTACAACTTTTTGATAAAGCACTAATTGGGTTTCTTTAGGAAATATGTTTCAAATTCAATGCATTTATTACTGTAAAGCATGTCTGTGTGTGTCAAAATTGTGATTTAAAATTGAAATCGCAAAATTGATCAAAGAAATATTGATAGTTTTTTTTTTCTTTTCTGTACAACATTTTAATTTGATTCTTTGTTGGGCATATATAAATATTCTTAAAATTGTACATAAATATTACATAAAAATGTATATAATATTAAAACAAACTCATTACTTTAGAAGCTCCCAGCAAGTTTGGAGCGTCTCTCAAGAATGACTTAAATTGAACTGCATCTTTCGCGAAACACCAGACTGTGATACTCGCTGTCTCCAAGTGTAGAAAATTAATGAGGACAGCTGATGTGTAAACACACACACTGAGCAGCAGCTGAAGGAGGAGACCTTTGGACTCTAGTCAGTCATGGTGTAGGGAAGGAGACGAAGCCTGTCGGAGGCTGAGTAGATCTGAGACTTCCTGTCAGCAAGCACGTAATTTACTCTCCTCTCACAGTGAACGCTGAGGTGTTTAGTGTGTTGTGTAGAGGTTAATAGTCGACACATGACCTTCCAACTGTGGAGCTTTGGGCGCAGTGATGTTTTGGAAACCATTACGCCAATGAAATTTGAAAGATAAACCCACTTCTGGGAAACTGCTTTTGGAAAGGGAAAGTTGTTGCTTTTTGAAGTTTGTTTATTTATTTAATTAGTATTATTATTTTTTTTTCATTCCCAATATTAAAATGCCACGGAAATACTATTAAAACACTGCCTTTTTGAGTATTATGATTGAGTTTATGAAGCTTTTTTGGGGCTTTTGCAAGTTACGGTCCTCAGCCATTTAACTGTATGGAACAAATAAACTAAGGTTGCGTTTACAATAGTGCGTTTGCGTTTTAAAATGCATAATTTTTGCCATGGTTACGCCTGTCATTTACACTACCCCTGTGTTTTTCCACCCTTGAAAACCAAGACTTAAGAAAACACAGCAGACCCCGTTTTAGTTTCAAAACTCTAGGGTTGAGTTTCAGTGTAAATGGAGTGAAACAGAGAACTTTGAAAACGATGGCGTGGCTGACCACATTTGCTCTGCGTATCCTTGAAGTCCGTGTAAACAATAACCTAATATTTGTTGTACTTATAGGTATGATTCCCCATTCAGCCACTCCAAGAACGCAGATGCATCCACCATCTTAATAATAGGGCATCTACCTATACATATCTTTGGTTGTAAATGGATGAATGGTCATGCAACGTGGGGTTTTGGTTGTGTAATGTGGACAAAGATAATTTCTGAAATGTAGTGAAAACACCAGTGTAGACGAGGATTGTTTTTCATTTTAAAATGCAATTTAAAAAAAAAATTGCGCTAGTGTAAACTGGGCCTAACTAACAACAACAAATTTTTTATAATTATATTGAGACACTCAACCAATGGCATGCGTTGAGCATTTTGCCTAACCAATGGCAGACCAGTGGTGTTCAAAAAACCTATTTGAAAGCAATCATTGTTTTTGCAGTTCCGTTTGTTGACGCTGGTGGTGCAGAAATGACACACTTCAGATTTAAAGCCAGTGTATGACAGATGACAGCAGGACTCAAGGGAAAACACTGGCAGAGAGACAGCTGTTATAAAACCCAGTGACCACTCTCTCATACTCCCCTCATATGCTTTAATATACAGAAACTCAAATTTAAGATCAGCTTACTGTTACCAGATGCTCACTTGAACATGGCGGATCTTGTGCTGGTTGGCTGTGTTTCTTTGCTGACACACATGCTGGCACAACAGCCGTGCTTTGACATTGGAGGCCATATGTCAGAATACAACTTGTTGGACAGATTGCTTGGTCTGGGTCCAGTGTTTGTGTGATTTAAAGGCATCATTTATATACCATTGATACACTCTCAAGAAGGAAAAACTCACTTAGTTTGTAATTTTTTTTTTTTTTTACTTTTATTTACAAAGTAAGTGTATGTTATGTTTCTAGCAGTACAGTGTCATAATTGTACAACATAATCTTTGGTCAAATCACATCCATGCCATTTTCCATGAGGGTTTTCTATTTAAATTTATTTTAAAATATACTCTATTTTTCTATTTTTGTGATTGTAAAGCTGAATTATTATTATTATTTATTTTTTTGGTCACACTTTATTTTAGGGTCCAATTCTCACTATTAACTAACCATTAACTATGACTTTTGCCTCAATGAACTCCTTATTTGCTGCTTATAGTTTATAAGGTAATTGTTAAGTTTAGGGTATTGGGTACGATTATGGATGTCGTGCATTATATGTCCTTTAGAAGCACTAATAAACAGCCAATATGTTAATAATAGACATGCTAATAAGCAACTAGTTATTAGTGAGAATTGGACCCTATACTAAAGTGTTACCTTTTTTTCAGAATTCCTTTGTTCAAAAGTACAGCATTTGAAAAACCTGCTTTATCATTAATACACACATGAAGAGAGAGAGAGAGAGAGTTTATTTATTTATTGTTGTTATTATTTTGCACCCATGTAATAAGAATCATTGGGGACCATTGTTGTTTTGAACCTTCTCTTGAAAAAAAGGTTGACCTTTTATGCAAAAAAAAAAAAAAAAAAAAAAAATTGTTTGGAAAGATATGAGAGTGAGAAATTTTACTTTTTAAAAACTATCCCTTTTTAATACTGTGAACTATGCAGTATGATTTGTATCTAGGAAGTAGCACTGTTCAGAATTTTAGCACTTTCTGCTGCTTGTCTGTCAAGTCAATGGGCCAGAACTTAATGTTCATTAGCCAAACTGGTTTGTAGTATCTTGGCATATTAATATAGAATTACATTAATATAGAATTAAAGTGTGATCACAGGGTGTGGCCTTTCTTGGCAAATTGCATTATTGCTTAATACACTATATGCCAAGTCCAAAGCTACTACTAATGCTGTTAACTTCAAATCTCTCTCTCTCTCTCTCTCTGTCTGTCTCTCTCTCTCTCTCTGTCTGTCTCTCTCTCTCTCTCTCTCTCTCTCTCTCTCTCTCTCTCTCTCTCTCTCTCTCTTTCTCTCTGAGTGTGTGTGTGTGTGCGCGCGTGTGTTTAAATACAAATACACAAATACTTTGTGTAGTGAAAGTGGGTTGGTGAGAAGACTGTATATATTTCTGGAAAGGCCCATTGCATGATGGAGATAAGCCAAATAAGAGGCAGAAAGCAGATTAGAGGTGACGGGGACCCACAGAAAATGCTTGAGGGGCAGAGAGATGCTTTTATATCTACAGGCTTGAGTGTGTGATGGAGGCAGATTATTGAGCTCATGCATACAGCTCTGCTGTGATCTGTTCACAGTTTGCGCTGGTGATACCGCGTTCGTCTTTGCTCTTCCTTTTTTTCTCTGACCAGTGCTTCTCTTTACTGTGCTTCTTGCACTACACTGTTTGTCCACCTATCTTTAAACCCAAGGGCTTCCAGCTGTTCCAGTGTTATTTTATTTCATTTCATTTTTTATATAGTGCTCACACGTATAAAAAGCATGCTCACCAGGATAAAACTTCAGATCAAAACTAGCTCATATCAGCCATCTGTTAAGCCCAGGTGGTTTTTCTTTTTACTCTTGTGTTCTTTTATCTCACATTCTGACTTGGAGAACTGCAGAAATGTTTTTAATTGCAGAATAACTAAAAATATTGCATGTACATATGTTTATGTGGCCTAGTGGTTAAATATATGGAAGATCAACTGATTATAGTTCCAATCCCAAATCAGAAGTTTAAGACAAGTGTATTTGAAGCACTACATGTTGGCCCCCTAACCTCTTTGTAAGGCCTGAAAATGACCTATTCGATCTAAAATAGGTTTTATTTTTCACTACTTTATCACTAGTCTCCTTGTAAAGTACCGGAAGTAGACTCCCAAAGGACAATTGAAACATATTTACACAATCACCCTTTCACTCTGTAGTCTTATGTGATAGGCTGTAAACTGCTCCATTCACATTTCTTTGTCTCCACCTTGCGAACATTTCACACTTTTGACCCATGTGAGCCCAAAGCATCTGCTGCTAAACTCTTGCTAAATGTTTTTGATCTTATGTGCAGTCCCTTTGCCAAATTATTGATAAAATATAATCAGATTTGAAAACGGACGAGTGTAAGTGAAAATTCTTCTAAATTTCTTGCTATAACAAACCGTTAATCAATGACTTTTGTCTCAAAAATCTGAATATGTGCTTTATAAGTACTTATAAACAGCCAGTATATTAATAATAAGCATGCTAATAAGCAACTAGTTAATAGTTAATGAGAATTTTTCCCTGTGCTGAAGTATTAGTCGTTTCTGTAATGAAACAATGATCTTCATTTTCTAATCATGTTCAAAGATTTCATACCTTTATGTTATTTAGTTAACGTAGCCATTTTTGAAAATACAGTACTCAGTAAATACATATACCGTATTTTTCGGACTATAAGTCACACCTGAGAATAAGTCGCATCAGTCCAAAAATACGTCATGATGAGGAAAAAAAAAACATATAAAGTCGCACTGGACTATAAGTCGCATTTATTTAGAACCAAGAACCAAGAGAAAACATTACCGTCTACAGCCGCGAGATGGCACTATATGTCTTCGGTGTAGGCTACAGGAGCACAGAGCAGCATAGAGCGCTCTCTCACGGCTGTAGATGGTAATGTTTTCTCTTGGTTCATTTCTCTTAGTTCATGTCAAATTAATTTTGATAAGTCGCACCTGACTATAAGTCCCAGGACCAGCCAAACTATGAAAAAAAAAAAGTGTGACTTATAGTCCGAAAAATACGGTACTGTGCACGTGACATTGTAAATAGTGAGAATGTTTTTTGACTCAATTAAAACTGTAGCACTCACTTTATTATGTATAGTTTACTGGGGAAGTTAAACAAGTGCAGTAGCCAGTAAATTGTCCCACTCAGTAAGGTTAATACACCGCTATTAGACCCCCTACTGGTTTCTCTGTCACCAGTGGGACAGGAGGGGGTTTAGGGGTGTGAGCCAGAGGACCATAAACTAATTAAGGTTGTAGAGAAGTGGAGCCCCTTTAAAATTGTTTATAAACCATTAGGGGGAACACAATCTCCCGGGGATCTGACGTGCAATTAGAACCAAGGTCAGAGGAACAGCGGAGGGGGAACGGGGCGTGCTCAGAACTGCTGCTGTGGACAGAAAGTGGCATTTACACTGGGGCAAATGCTCACTTTTATTAATTTCCTAAATAAATAGGTGCCTCACGAGGCCTTTTGTCAGTATAATGCACCTTCAGTGATATTAATGAACCTCTTGCTTATTTAGCCTATTTTTTCCTCTCTGGCTTTCCCCCTTTCTCTCCCTCCTCTTTTTTTTTCTCTCTTTCTGTATTCCAATTTAAAAGAAAAAGAAGTGAAACCATTTGTGACCATTTTGCACCTTGCTGCTCTTGGGAGTTGGTGTCAAATACAGAAATGGAACGTGCGAAATTGGTTAAAGAAGGGAGAAAGGGAATTGTTAATCAGTCATTTACTAAAGAGAAGCAAATGTTGTATTCCGTCCCAGTTTCCATTAGGAGACCCCTTGTTGTATTAAAACCTATGGCATTCAGTGTGATGCATAAGCAACAAAGACTGGAGGTAAACAGTCCCTGTTGTATTTACCCGAGATCAGGCCTGTAGGTAATCTATCCGTTTATTATCTCTCTCATCGGTTATTTCCCCCACCCTGGAACCTGCTTAAATAGCCAGGACAAATGAATTGCCAGTGAAGCTTATGATTTTCTGATAATCAGATAAATATTTGCATGGAATGGCGGCACACACTAAAGCAAATGGGGCCTGAGGCCTTAACAATTTGATTTGGCCAATTGGTCCCCTGCTTCGTCGGAACAGTTTATCGACTGGAAGTGCGGAGCTGTGGATTGCATCGACACATGCTCAGACGGTTGCCTGCCAGCCCATTCTTCCGTCTCTAACACAGTTAGCATTGATTAATGCTTGATCTTTGATGCTTATACCAAGTCAAGTTCCAGCCTTCAACACATGATCTTTGAAGTGTCTGCACTGGATGTCAGAGCTCTTGCCGGAAATGCGTCCTATGGTTTTCTTGTGAATTTTCCGGCAGACCCTAGGGGTTGTCGGAGAATGCTGATGAAGTGATCCACTTTCATCCTTATCAGATGGGCGCCTCTCAGAGCAAAGGGTTCGAGATGTCCTTCACTTTTGCATGCTGAGACCAGCGATACTACAACATAGCAGCCTGACTGCTACCAATACCATCTCAGCAGTGCTCTTGAGACACTCAGATGTGTCGCCTCAATCCGTTTTTATTCTTTTTACACTCTTTCTCGCGCTCTCTGTGAAAAACACAGTACTGGGCCAGCGTGTAATTTTACTTGTTTCCCCCTGGGTCGACACGGCCCCTGTGCACAGTCAGGCTATTTTCTCAACTGTTGTTTAAGCGAGAGGGGGCTATTGACTCATATTTTGGCTCAGCGCATGAGGGATAATGCGACTCGGTGACAGCATGCAAGAGAAGCGCGGTTTTATTCCACGTGTGTATCAGTGTTGCGCGAGGGCTGCAGCAGGGGCCGCTCTTTTGTTTTAGGAGGCTGCGTTATCCTCCTGCCCCCCTGCCAATTATATTCAATCAGCCACTCTTGAGGAAGTGGCAGCAGGAAAAGCTCGAGTTTTCTGCTTGGCTGCCGCTCTCTCTTGTCCCTCTTTTACTGACAGCCGTATGCCTCCGTCGCAGCTCACTGAGCCCCTCAGTCAGATGTCTGATAGTGCAGCCTGTCGCTCATATTCTTCCTGCCACATAACCTCCCTCATTAACTCTCCTCTGAGCGTGCACATGCAAAGTACTAAACTCATGAACCTTACCTTTAAAAGAGAAATCCATCAGCCCCTGGCTACGATAACATGAGTGTGATGCACATCGTAGAAATGCACCGTCTCAAGTGTCTTTTCTTGACTATCAAGATAATGTAAAGGCTATGCCATGAAATGAATTGAAGAGAGACAACAGATGTTAAGCAGCCAAACATGATAATACTGTCAATCATTCACCAATCATCCCAACTGCAGAAGCTCTTAAATCTTATCTACCTTCTTTTCAGCTTGGTGCACTGCACCAGATTTTGACATCATTAGTGCTAAAGTGTCTTGTAACTGAAAACGTCTTGCACCAATCCAAATGTGTTTAATGGACAATGTGATATGAGATCTTTAGAGTAATTGAATGTCTTTAGAATAGTTTGAATATAGCTTATGGGACCTATAGTCTACTTGCATGGTGTCGAGTTTGACTGTTATGGTGAATAGTCTTCAGAATGCCATTCTGTATTCCACAGGGGAAGGAGAGACATGGGTTTGCGACAACACAAGGTTGAAGTAAACAATTGCAGATATTTCTTCTTCTTTTTTTGAGTGAACTATTCTTCTATGCCTCTGTGACTGACATAGAAAAGAAGACTATTGTCGATTTCAAAGAGTGAGCTAGGGAAGCAGTGAATGCAGATGTTGAAAGGTTCAGAATATAAGCTCATGATCCTGGATGTTCATATTCTGCATTGGTGGGTTATTTCTGATCCAGCTCCGCCTGGCAGAGCAGAAGCGATTGAGAGAGGAAAAAAGGGCTGCTTAGACTAATGGAAAGGCATCAGCAGCCACAGAGAGAGTGTAAAAGCCCTCTCCTCTCCATGAATAACACAAAGCCGAGCTCTTATTATGTGCTCTGGTTATCATGTGTCGTCATCGCAGCTTCAGATGCTTTCAGCAGCCTTGTTTGCATCAAGCTGATTTTTCCACAAGTTCTGGTGCACAAGGACTGGTCTTAATCTCCTCAGATTTACAGTTTTTTATTCTCTCATACATTTAGAAAAAAATTCACCTTCATCTTTTGTTGATCTCGGATCACCTAATTTGCCTTTATTCTTTTTCACTCAGCTGAGAAATCAGCCCCTTTGTGGCTAGTGTCAAAGGGAGATTAGTAATCTACTGAAGGTGAGTGATGGACATTTTGGAGAGTATAACATGGTCCCAAAAAGCTTCAGCTGGGAAGCTCCAGTCGCTTTACCAGATCAAAGATGGATTGAGTAAAAAAGGATGCCACAAAGCTTCAACTTGTTCCCCAGCCAGAGCTTTAAACAGATCTCTGGAAAAGAGGATGCTTTTTAAAGCACCTGCTTGTATCTTCAGAGCTGTTCCTGTCACAGCATGTTATATAGGTGCAGGTCAAACCCTTCCTAGTTATTATTTTCAAGATTATAGAATCTCTTCAGCTCGGTTCAAAGCTGGTTAATGATATTGCTATGGAAACCAGATTGTTTACAGCTCCCAGGGTCCAGTGTGTAAGAGCACCTGCACTTCATTAAAGCATGGGTGCTTTAATAATGCAGATGTAATTACGGAGGTCTCTGGGCAGGCTTAATGCATGCTTAAGACCGAGCCACTCTTCCTGCCTCGGAGGTAATTGCATTGCATTCATGTTTCGGCAGAACATGACATACAAGGAGCGAGAGAAAGAGGCATTAAACTTGTTTAGCTCTTTCTATCCAATGGATTCCTTATCAGATATTGTCTCCAGGGGAATGGCACAGAGTTAAAGCAATGAAGCAACAACAAAATTAAACTGGAGATCTATTTACGCCCTGTATCCAATTGGAGTTTTGTTGGGAAGTCAGCTTTGCCTGTTAGCATACGCTAGGAATAACATACTTCCAAAAGTGGTGTTGCTGGACTTCTTTTTCTGCAGTGTCTTGCAGGGGAGCTCTGCAAACACCGTTTGATTCGACTGAGTACTACTCCTTGTGTATGTTAAACAAAAAAACGTAATGGGATAGGGCTGGGTGATATATCTAACGATATGATCATGGATTCTAATCAGTAAAGCTGCTTCCGTGATCACTGCTAAAATCGCCATCACCTGCTTATAATTGGAGTGGCATTTAATAGACCGAGCCGTAGATCGCTGACAAGCTACGCAATATCGTGTTCATTATCAAAGGCGATTCATCTGTGATAATGAACGCGATATTGCGTAGCTTGTCAGCGATCTACGACTCGGTCTATTAAATGCCACTCCGATTATAAGCAGGTGATGGCGATTTTAGCAGTGATCAAGGAAGCAGCTTTACTAATTAGATGCGCATGATCATATCGTTAGATATATCGCCCAGCCCTATAATGGGAATATATCAAAATCCTCATGTTCCACAAGGAAAACCATAAAAAAGTCAAGTAACTTGTGAAAAGTAACCTTTGCTTTACTGACATGACACAGCACGATGCTTCCTGTCCAGTGTGCAGCTTTAAACAGCTTTGGATGATAAGCATATTCCATTTCACTTGTTGAACCTTTCAAAAAGAAATGTTTCTTGGACATAACATTGACATCAGTTTATGTGCATTGTGTATTAGTCAAGAAACTAAATTAAATTGATAGTGCCTGGTTTTGCTCAGCATTCCAATGGAGAGAGTCGGTTTTGACCATTGACATACACTTAACACTTATTAGGGATGCAGGAATTGGAGTCAAGCCTTTGTCCAAGAAATTCCCTTGTAATATGTTCTCAGATCTGACCTGATTGCGATTGCATCTCGAATCATGCCTCTCACCCCTTTTCCCACTGCCTGGCCACATTGCCCTAACTCTCAGGGACTCCTGCAGAGATAGATTAGCCCGGCATCGAGCGTTAATGTTCACTGAGCCACAAGCATCCTCCAGGGTCAGTGCTCCAGCTGAAGATTAGGTGTAGACCTGGGAAAGTAGGCCAAGCACGGACTCTGCCGCTGACGCCCCATCTGTTTCAGTGCCGCATCATTGTGCTGCCCCTTTAAAGTCCTGTTTCGAGGTCACGGTAAAAAGGAGGTGGCTGGTTTTAATGGTCGGGATCCAGCTATTCATGTATTCATCTAAGGCACCTCTGGAGCGCAGAGGCTGCACATCTGAGCCTGAAGGAGAGCTGAAATTGTTTATCGGTTAATGACTTCTCTTCCCTCACGGGTGTTTGCCGCCTCAGCTGCTCCCAGGCTACATTAAAGCATCCTGCCTCTCTGAAGTCTCATCAAGGATGGAGCCATAGACCTACTCGCATAGTGCAGAATATCTGTCTGTCCACCTTTGCAAGTTGAAGACTGATTGCAGAAATCCTTCTCTTTGTTCAGTCCAGGGTATTTGCACTTGTTGGGGTTGCCAAGACACAGAGGACCATGATATTTAGCAAGCAATTAGGTGATTGTCCAAAGTGTGTAATTAACTCTCCCACAATCGTTACCTCTACGAATTTTGGAACCCTTAAAGAGACACTTAAGAGGTTGATCCAGTGAAAATTGATTGGAGTAAAAAGCCTTCAAGATAATACCGGTATCAGTGCAATTTGATGCAAAGGAAAAGGCTAGCTAGCCAGTTGAATGTAGTCGCTATTCAATTACAGATCTCTTTTGTCACTAAATGTACTTATGCTTCAAGAGTTCGTATGAAGGTGTCCCCATTAGGTATGATATAACTCAGACTGCTTGATAAGGTGTCACCATTATTGTCACTCACACCGTCATCTCTCCATTTGTCCAATGAAGTTATCCATTTTCATGGTCATTATGACAGTAATTTTAATGCGTCATCTAAAAATTAGGAGCAGCTTCTGTCTAGCCATGCATTCCAGTAAATGAGCTAGAGGGAATACAAATATAGACAGTGAAGGTTGAAAGGAAAAGTGCAAGATTATCCTAAAACTTGCAGGGTTTTTTTTTTTCTTCTTGTTTTCATTTTTTGGCAGTGGTCTGTCCTTCACACATTTATATGACCTTCCAAGTTATGAAATTGCTTTGTCATATGCCACATCTTCTCCTCACACAGTTTGGTTTAGGGAGGTGATTTCACAGCAGGTATCATTGCACCTGTTTATGGCTGAATGTCCCTCTTGTGTGTACCGTATACATGCATTCTCTGTTTGTTAATTTCTTTGTACGCATACCTCCTTCCCATCAGCAGTTGTATTGATGTGAATGATGGGTCTTCAGCTTCTGTTGATTATATCCATGCCTGACAATCTCAGTTTAGCAAACCACACAATTTATCATCCCTAACCCACTGCCTGTTTTTTTTTTTTTTTTAAGCTGGCTCTCGACAGCTGAACCTGTGCTCCATTTCTATGGGCGGTATAGCTAGGCTAAGTTTCCTCAAGTGGGAATGCAGAGGGAATCCCACTGAGGCTTGGGGAGTGATAGAGGTGGGTGGGGGTCTCTTAAGTAGCTGTCTGGTCAAGAAGGGTCTTTTAACGTAGGCTAAAATGAATGTGGTAATTAAGCAGCACTGTGGGCCATAGGACCTTGATGAATATTATCACTTAATTATAGGATTGCTATTCCCAGCACGCAGTTGAGCTCTGCTAGCGCACACCTTCTTTCCCAGTGCGGATGGGCGGTGGTGAAAGTCATTTTGCATACATATGCATTTGTATGAGGTGTGTTCACCGAGTACCAGTTTCAAGATAGTCTATCCATTACTTTTACCAACTGATTGTTGCAGTAGAAAAACAAACTTTACACCAAACAACTTTAACCCATTAGACAAAAATTATTTTGCACTTTCAATGGTCTAATTTTTTTAATTCAGAAGTAAAATTTTTAAACGGAGTAACACTACTGCATTAAGAAGATTAATAGATAATGACTGTCCTAAACATCTAATAATTATTAGTCATTAATAGTTTACACCAAATACTACTTGATTTATTTCAGAGATACACATTAAAATCACAAGTTTATGTCAGTGTTGTTCAATTTGAGTTCGAGGTAATGGCAATGTTACTTATTACTAGGGATGCACCGAATCCAGGATTCGGATTCGATTCGGCCGAATACTGGGCTTTTTGACGGGGTTTGGTTTCGGCCTAACCTTAGTTTTTTTTTCACCGAACCGAACCCTAGGCTTGCGCTACGCTGGTCGACGTCACGCGACCGTTGATTGCGTGAAGGTGTTTATATGAGGAGGAACAAGGCAACATGCAACATTCTGAAAAGTTTAAATGTTTATAACTTGATGCGGTGCGAATGCGCCTGGAAAAAACGGGTGCGTCGCTTCCATTATGAGCACGCATGCCGCACGCTTACATGGGAAATAACGAAATTGAGCGCGCAAAAGACGCGATATGTGAACGGACTCTTATACCGTAGTAATACAGCCAACCAGTCACATCGGGTGCTGACGTGGAGAAAAGCGCTTTTTTCAGTGAGCCTTTGATTCCTCTTAGAGAGGATCCTCTTCAGTGGTGGAAGACAAACCAGCAGTGATTTCCAATGCTGACAAAAATGGCAAAAATCTACCTCTGTGCCCAGTGAAAGACTTTTCAGTACTGCTGGGGACATCCGTTCCCACACTCGCAACCGGCTGTCACCTGTTAATGAAAAGCGTCATGTTTTATTTATTTATTTTTTTTTATTAAACAAAAAAGTTTTTCTCACTTGTCATCCTGGCATAATCTTGCCTATTCTTTTTCTATTTTTTTTTTTTACAGTTAAAATAAAATAAAATGAAAAATACATTGCTGTGGACGTTGTTTGCTTCATTAATGTGTTTTACTGTGTTAATGGAATAAGAATGCGAGTAGGATTCAGTATTCGGATTCGGCCGAACCCCAAAAATCTGGATTCGGGGCATCCCTACTTATTACACATTTATGACATTGGTGTAAATTAAATAACCATTATTGTAAGCTCAAACTCTTATTACCGTTATCATTACCCTAAACAACTCCTGGCAAGTAACAGTTTTGAAGACACTGGCATTTTCACTGCACTTCAGAATCAATCTCCATCCACACTACACAACCAAAAATGCATGTCACATGACCATTCATGCAGGTACAACAATGAGCTTGACGTTATTGTTTACACAGTCGTCGAAGAAACGCAGAGCAAATGCAGGCAGCCATGCCATCACAAAATTCTCCGGTTTGGTCCATTTTCACTGAAACAAACCCCAGAGTTTTCTAACTATAACGGGGTCTGCGGTATTTTTCAAAATTCTCTGTTTTCGAAGGTTGAAAACGCTGGTGTAAATGGCATAATCATAGCAAAAGTGAAGACGCACTAGAGTAACCCCCCGTCAGATTTAATTCTGTTGTAAAGGAAATTAGGAAGCGTGTTTGTTTGTTTGTTTTTAATTCACGCAATTTATCCCTATTGCATTAACACCATGTATTCATTCATTCGGCAAGATGTGTACCGTTTTAAGTTTCTCGTCTTTCTCTCTCCTTCCTCAAGGACAATTACACCTTCGCCCAACCTGGGATCCAGAGGAAAGTGAAGGCACTGGAGGAGCTGGTCAGCCGGATTGATGGTGCGTACCCTTGGTGAAGCACACCCTTCTTAGCTCCGTACTCTCCTTTTTTCTGCCTTTGCTCTCTCTCTCTTTTATCTCACTGTCTCTGACTAACCCATAGCCCCAGCCCCCTTCAGCTGCAGTGTCAGCCCCAATCAGTGCACCAGTGCTTTGGCCTTTAGTGGAGCGCGCTCGTTGCTCTGGCCAGGAAAGCAAAAGGCACTGGAGCATAAGCCTCTCTCATTACTTTCTATTAGGTGACCGTAATCAGAATTCAATGCCCATTTCTCGGAGACAGGAAGCCCTCTCCTCTCCTCCCGCACGAGGCCTCTATCTCCTCAGCCTCCATTAGACCCAATGATTGCTTTAATTTCTGAGAGAAAGACTGCAGTCAGAGCATATTGTTGATGTTTTTACCCCAGTCACTTTGTGTCTGTGTGGCAAATAGAGAGAGACTGTTTCATTCTCATCAGTTTTTCCGCTATATATAGAGCTGCTTGTTCTTTCCTCCGCTTCTGTTTTGATTGCCTGCTCGATTCTATACTTTTGTTCCAGAAGAAGCTTTTTTGTCTCTTCCAGTTTGATTATTCAGTTGTTTACGGGAGCTGTCAGAAGGAAATAAGGTTGAAAAGTAGCTGATCACAACATAATTTTTGCTTTTCCACTAAAGAAATCCCTCCCTTTACTAAGCACAAAGACAGCTACCTTTAGGCTGATTTACCCTCATCTGTCTCCACCGGAAAACAAGGTATACCACCCTGAAACCTGCTGAAACTAGATGTTCCGCTAGATTGCATCAGTCTAGAGGCTTTGATTTGGGTAATTTGATGCATTTCATGGAGACAAGCACATTAACATTGTTTTAATGAGCCTGGTGAGTGAGCATTATCAGTTGAAGTCTTTGTACTCCGACTTGTTCTTGAGTAACCTTCACATTGTCAGGCTCCAGAGCTTTTCGCCTGTCACATTTATTGTGTTTAGCCACTCTTGATTACAGATAATGTCTTCCATTAGACATTCAAATGGGGTTTGGAAGTGCTTTGCAAAGAAACCAATGAAAGGGAACAATTGATATTTGAGATTCATGAAAAGACGCTTGGCTTTTTTCTATTTTTTTTGTTCATCCTTCACCAGTTTTTAGCTAAACAATAACTTATGCTTTGTGAGTAATTATGGAAGGATACAATTAGTTATCCTTCTGGATATGGGTGTACTGTAATTGTGTCTTTCTTGAATAGCTACTGTTTTAATGTTATTATTGGAGTCATGGCTTACCATTTTGTGCATATTCTCTAGGTATATAATATCACACAATTTAATAATGTGTTCATCAGTTCACTAAATGGCCTTCTGCCAAAATATTGAAAATTAAAACATTATTCGTTTTTTCCACTAGATATTTTGGCATGCTCTGCAGATATCTGCAGCAGCTGACCACTGAATAACTCTCACTCACAGCACAACATACAACCAAAATACTGTAGAACCCGTTATAATCAGTGATGCCATAGGCGCCAATCCAAAAATGATCAAGCACCCACAGAAAAACACAAAATGGTCTTCATTCATTTTAACCAATATGAAATGTATTGCAGCTTGTACAACTTTATTCTTGTCACCTTTTTTAATTTTAATGGCAAATGTCAAGAGTATATTATTGTAATATGAGATGACGCCAGCACAAATCTCTCGGTTTTCAGCGGGTTTGCTCTCCAATGTAATGATCATGGCTCTGCACTCTCTCTGATATTACATGTGCACCCTCAAACTCTTTCCTGTGTATGCGAGAATAAGTGCTTATGTAAACGGAGATTAATAGAAAGAATGTGTGTATTATTTGGATGCTAAGTAATGTATTTGCAGTCTGTGTGTTTCACTTCGCATCAGGGGGAGGGTGATCTCGATGCTGGCCCAACCCTAATCTACTCAAAATTATGAATTTGACAAACATTTTGACTTGGCTATAAGATTTACAGTCAACCCCATACAATCTTTGGCATGAAATGGTCTACTTACAATTCACAATTTGAACATTATTGTTTCCTTAATTACATTTTCATTGATTTATTATTTTAATCTGAGGTGAAGCATCGATATTCACTTTCATTATAGTTGTTAAAGTCTCATGCAGTTATCAACAAAGTCGAATTAAACCATTTTGGTGTTACGCAAAACACCCCACCATTCATCATGTATCACTGGTTAGTTGTCTTGTTAGGACACGCGAGAGACAAGTGTTGGTTGATACTGGCCTGGCTTTGTTTTAAGCCATTTTCTTTGGCTGTAATTGGTAGTATTGTCTAAAATGTAAGTTAAAGAATATGATTTCTTGTTTATTGAGCTCTTGGATAAAAGCAATATCCCATTCCCAATCATTCTGCTCATCTGAATATCAGCACTCTTTTCCGTGTGATGTTGGTTTAATAATTGCCACTTTTTGTTACTTTTCTCTCCCAGCTGCTCAAATGGGAATGAACATCTTGCAAGTGAAGTTTAGATGCCAAACACCTCTTTCCCATTTCCCATTACTCCTTCATTTTAGTTAATCTACTCTGATCAAACCTAATTTGATCGAGTCAATTGGGTGGGGATTTCTTGTCCACATCAGATAATCACTTCTCTTGATTTAGTCCTATGGGTCAGTGTGCTGTGTTCACAGCATAAATCATTTGGTTCGACTTGGTAGGACAAGACGCAAATAGCAATAGTATGTTTTAATACTTTCCACCTGGGCCAACAGGGACAACATGCCAAGAAAACAGGGTCGCAACAGAAGGGCTATTGGATGCTCTGCAGCTAGCTAAGTGAAAGCTGTGCTGTCATTATGAAATGCAACAAGGCCTTAAGATTTCATTTGGAAGTTAATGGAGCAAGGTCAAAGTGCGCACAGCATTGCAATGTTTGATGTCTGACGGCTCTCTTCCCAGCATCCCTGTATCTTGTCCCTCGAACAGCCCTCACTCTTTCCATGTATAAAAGATTTGCCAGCGAGTGAGTGTGTAATTGCTGGTCGCCAGAGAGTTGGGTTTCTGCCATGCTCATCTTCATCAGGCTACCTGGATTACTGTCGCATTATTTCCAAATTTCCCCCTTGTAAGGACGGCACATGTCGACCTTAATCAGGCTGCTCTTAGATCTGGCACTGTCGTGGTGTTTTACATCATATTCTCCCCTGTAATAAAGTTGGGGATCTAAATCAATCAGCCGAAACCTTTTTGCACTCTTTTCTTCGCCGGCACGCTGAACCAGGTTGCATGCTTGGTCACTCTCCTGTCCCGAACAGAGGTTACGGTACCTCTTGCAGTACTAATGAGGCTGGGGGTTTAGAACACGCGGCTGCTGGGAAGGTCTGAGCCCAGACCTGTGGTGTAGTGATCAGGGTACATGACGCCGCAGACGCTTGACGCTCCGACACCTTTGTTCACGGGACATGTTCGTTCTGCCTTCGTCGCCATATGGCTTCTCTCAGTCAGGGTACATCTAGGGCATGTTTGTCAGAGCCCACAGCGGCCCACTGACATGACAGGCATTCCCTGCAGGAAGCTGCCCCCGAACATCAGTGAGAGAGGCCAAAGGGCGTCTGACCCCGCAGCTGTGAGCTGTCCATCCCATCTTCGCTTACATCGGCACAGTGTGTCCATGTACACCCAGATGTTCGGATACAGATGCACCGCTCAGGTGCTGAGGTCATGCTTACACAACACCTGCTTTTTTTTGTTATGGAAGCAGTGCCTTTGAAAGCCACTGGTGGGAATAATGCCAGTAATGAATGTCCAGAGGAAAAGAGAAAGAACTGCATCACATACCTGTTTCGAGTTTGGAAATGCATCAAAAAGTCACGTGCCTCATCTAACTGAATGGTTGTTTTATAGAAAATGTGGTCAAAGTGGCTCACTTGGTGGCTATGAAATTGTAATTTTTTTAAATGAAAACTGTGGTGGAAAATGTTTGTTGATGAGCTTTATTATTGTTCAATAAACAATAACTGTTACTATATCAACATGAAAAATCATTTGACGATAAAAGATGAGACTAAAATCAGATCTTCTCTGTTTCTGGCTGGTATTTGCTTAGTTTTTGCAATCTGGCCACCATGCGCATGGATTCGCTCATCATTGCAGAAGCGCCAATGATGATCTGAAACACCAACAAACAAGTAAGATGGGTTTGAGCGGTCTCCATGTGAGATGTTCGGCTTAAATGAATATGTCATTCAGCAAGTTTGTGTTCTACCATTAGATTCAACTATGTTGTTTGCGATTGTGGTTTTTGAATAAATATATTTACACAGAAACTGTTGTTTTAATAGAGAAACGTGATTGTGATTTGGAAATATTGCGATTACTATTAGGAATTTCACTGTTCTAATATTTTTTGGATTGTTTTACCAGTTGTCATAATGTAGACCGAAAGAGTGCATAAGTCTTTTATATTAATTAAAATGATAGATAGCCTATGATAAATCTCAGTTCAGTTGGTGAGTAAACTATGTATGAGTCGTCATTGTTTTGATTTGTGCTTATTGGTGAAAGTGCAAAACCTAAAATGCTAAAATTTATTTCTCCGATGACAACAATCATTACAATTAGCCTATAATTTTGAGCAAAAATCATAAAAAAAAATAATAATTAGTTTTACCATTAAACAGCATGATGAAAAATGGTCTTCATTGACTAAAACTATTAATAAGTCGCTGGGGTATTTTTTAGCAATAGCCAAAACACATTTTATGGGTCAAAATTATAGATTTTTCTTTTATGGCAAAAATCATTAGGCTATCAAGTAAAGATTCCTATATCAAATCTTAATTTTGGATTGCCAAGAATTCATTTGGACAACTTCAAAGGCAATGTTCTCAGTATTTTGATTGTTTTGCACGCTTAGATTCCAGATTTTCAAATAATTGTATATCGGCCAAATATTGTTCAATCCTAATAAACCATACATCAATGGAAAGCGTATTTATTCATCTTTCAGATGACTTATAAACCTCAATTTCAAAAAATTGACACTTAAGACCAGGGTCATAGTAACCAAAATGTAACCAAAAAGTAAATTTGACACAATACTAATACTAATACAAGACTAATTTAAAAGACTAAGACTAAAGTCTGAAATTCTCATCGAAAATTGTTGAACGTTAAAAAAATAAATGCGACCTCACATTGTGTCAATCATGTTTACACTGCCTCAACTTTCTTCTGTCATATGAAAAAATAAAAAAATGAAAATATATAAAATTGGATCAGGTAAAATTTTCTGCATTTTTCGCATCTGTAACAAGCTTTTTTTAGAGGTGTTTGTGCGTGACGAATGTTTAGAATGACCAATAACCAAAAAGTAAAAAAAAAAAATAATGCATTTGAATATTCAAATCAGTGTGCAAGGACTTTAAGACTAAATTAAAAGGCTGACAAAATTGACACTACTATGAAGGTGACTATTGAAATTCTCTTGAAAGAGTTGCTTTATTTGTAAGTTTTGTTTGCAGTATTCACTTTGCCACTCATTTGTGCCAAAGAAAACCTATTTAGTTTCAACTTATTTGAGCAAGCGTTTGCAGAGGTTTGAGGTTTTTGTTGTTGTTGTAGTGCCCTTTCTTTTAAACTATTTGTTATATTAAACATAGTATTAAAATATGAATTTGCCTTTAAGATAATAATATTTAGGGGTAAATGAAGTACCCCAGTGACAGATTTGTGTTTTCTGATGTGCAGTCTTTTCTGGAAAATTACAGTGTTAAGAATTTGTTTGTTGTTTAATGTATTTTTCAGGTAAATGACATTTGCTGCAACACACACACACACACACACACAGAGAGAGAGACAGAGCTTGCTTTAAATTTGTTCATCTTGTTTGTACATTCTGTTTGGTGATATGTGCTTTGTAAATTAGGACTTAAACGAATTATTTTTGGTAAATGAGAACTTATTCTGATGTAATAAATTGAATCAGAAGACTAAAACCTTAAAGCAAATTAGCTCACAAAAATGGTTTGTTAAAATGGTATTATTATTATTATTATTTTGCCTTTTTACATTTAAAATTATGGGTTTGGAAAGAGAAAAAAAAATACTGCAAAGCTGGGCTGTAAAAAATATATTCCAATATATATGGATCTGGATCCTGTATTATTTCAACCATGAAATTTAATAAGCATATGCAATGGAATCAATATTGCCTATTTAGCAAAACATTGCTAAATCACATCTGCATGACTTTCTAGCCTCGTTGTGTATGAATCAACATTATACATGGTGTAAAGCTTGAGAAAATGAAGTTGCTTTGCTTACAGACTGTGAAAAGTGAAAATGACTTTCTGTGAAAGTGCTGCAGAGTTTGACTGAAATAACACATAATGGCTAACGATACTGGTATTCGCACATATATAATTTAAATGTCAGTGCTATAGATGGACCTTTGGTTTTATTGTCATGGAAACTTCACTCGTGGACTTTGCACTGGGCGTTGCTGTCATGTAATCTAAAGAGCAAAGAAACCATTTTTTTCGACTGAGAACAACTCTGCAGACTGAAAACCTGACATTATAACACCAGTATGTCTGACGTGAGTCTATGAGGTCTTTTTATGTCCCTTGGCTGCATGACGCGCATGCAGATGTACTTTCATGCATAACCCCATGCATTTTGTCACGGTTCATTTTTGTCAAACCTTTGCTTGTAGTGCAATGTTGAATTTTACAATGAAGAACTCTTTTATGTTTTTCGCAGTTGGTTCGCTGTCTCTTGCACTCGGTCAAAAAAATAAAATCTCTGGTTCTGTGAAGTCATTGTGACAGATCAAGCTTTCAAACAGCTTCATTGATTTCTTTCACATTTCCGTTACCACCAGGCCCTAAGCAGCCTGCCAATTTCCTCACCACAGAGTTGATCCTAGGCTTTAATTATCTGCCTGCTTTTCAAAAGAGCCGCAAGTGCTTTTTTATAGGATTTTCACACCATAACCACCTTCAAGATCTAGCCATTTTGACTTCCTGTTCTCATAATGACATGCTGTGGTAAAACGCTTCAGCCTCTTTTTAAGAACTTTTAGCCACAGCTCTTACCAAAGTGATTCCCAATAAATGTCTAAATAATTATGATTTGTTAAAGATGAAGTAGCTTTTAAATCGAAGTGCATTTATTTTATTATTTTATTTTTATAAATATAATTTGTATATAATATCATTTCATTTTATTATATAGGACAAATAACTACCTACTTGCAGCCAAAAGTGTAAGGACTTTGTTATACTTTCAGTTTGAGAAATCCGGACAGCGCGGATGCGGACTGCTTGTATTTATACTATGGAAAGCGTACGCTGATGGTCTGCTCCGCAACAAACGTGAACAAACAATTATTGAACATCTGGCTGTCTTTATATTGTTTTATTCACAGATTTTACACATTCAAGTTGCAACGAGCTTCTTCACACAGCCTGCGCAATTGGTACTTTTGTAGCCTACTGACAAAATATGCACGGTCACAAAAAATAGGAAGCACGCAAATGCCTGCGCACACTCTACGATGGCGATATTTACGTCATGCATACCACAGCGGACACTAGCAGACTCGCGCATGTGGAAAGTATAACAAAGGCTTAACATTTACCAAAAATATTGCTAGTGGTTAGAGAGTTTGACTCCTAACCTTAGGGTTGTGGGTTCGAATCTCGGGCCGGCATTACCACGACTTAGGTGCCTTTTAGCAAGGCACTGAACCCTCAACTGCTCCCTGTGCTCCGCAGCATAAATGGCTGCCCACTGCTCCGGGTGTGTGTTCACAGTGTGTGTGTGTGTGTGTGTGTTCAATGCTCTGTGTGTGTGCACTTTGGATGGATTAAATGCAGAGCACGAATTCTGAGTATGGGTCACCATACTTGGCTGAATGTCACGTCACTCACTTTAATTAACTATTATTTTTTTATTTTTATTTATGCATTTATTTATTTATTGTGATGACGACCCCACAGTAATTTGAACAAGCTACCATTTTTTGTCTTACTTTTACACTTCCCTAAACACTTCATAAATTAAATTTTACAGGACAGTCAGGTGGTGTCTTGCCAAAAATATGTTTCCTTGTGGATTTGATTCCAATGCACAAGAACGCTGATGTTACCCATGCATGAGTTCTGTGATCAATGACCATGCCCGACATCCCGATCAGCTGAAGTTTCATTGTTCTCAAGCTGCACTTTCATTTTTCAATGTCTTTAAACTGGCTTGGAAATAGGAGTGTGCTCACAATTGAAATTAATACACCGATTACAGCAAGATAAATGATAACAGATAATATAGGAAAGAAGTTACCTTATATGAATAAGAGAAAATGAGTGTAAGGAAAGAGAAGGGCAAAGATATCTGTGAATCTATTATTTTCTGGGATCAACTTTACTTAATATATGTGTCTTCCCCATACTATTGGTAGATCATATCTTCAAAACATGCATGGGAGAAAAAAAAGTTTGTTATGCACAGTTTAATTATACACCGCTTGAAGAGTCTGGAATAATGTTTTTTTTTTTTTTTTTTTTTTTTTTTTTTTGAAGGAACAAAAAAAAAGTTCTCACCTTGCTGCTCAAGAGCCATTACTTTATAATTATAAATTGTGGTAAAAAAAAAAAATGGAAAAGAAAATCAATTAATACTTAATTTCAAAAGTAGCAAGATCAAAAGTGACATTAAAGATTTCTAATTTTTCAAAAGGTTTCTATTTGAAATTAATTCTGAAACCTGTATCACGGCTTGCACAAAAAAACATAAAATAAATTAAAATAATAATCATAATTATGGAGCCAAAACTCTTTTTCATCATTAAAGAAAATAATAATAATTGAGAGCCAAAGTAGTGTATCCATAAATTATCCTTCATTCTTCATATAAATGCAGACTTAGTGAGCACATTAGACTTCTTTCAGTCAATCAGTCAGTCAATCAACATTTTGACTGCTAATTATTTAAAATTTGTAGACTTCTATCATCAAATTGCTCTCTCAGGGTGTAGTATAAAATGCATCATGTTTGGCCAGGTTAATATTATGCATAATTGATATATGTAAATGAGATGGTCATTTTTAGTGGATAAACGACTTTGCATCTCCTTTGACTGCTGAATATTGAGGAATCTTTCTTCCTCTCTCTCTCTCTCTCTCTCTCTCTCTCTCTCTATCTCTCTCTCGCTTCACTCTCATTAGGAAACCAAACACACTATTGTCACCGTACGCTTTCAATTCGTTCGAGGGCTTGTACTAATTAGCAGTCGTATTAGACGATAGCCCATAAGAGTTGTTTAACGCTAAAACAATTCTGTTCGTCAGAAGCGCCCCAGAACGTGAACACTGTTTCCTCTTATCTCCTCTGTTTTGTATGAATACATTGAGGTTCATCAGCATGCAAATTGCTCAAGGTGAATTTATTTATGTAAATGAGGATACAATGTGGGCTTTTTTCACACAAATCATTTAAGGTTAGAAAAGACACATTAACATTTCAGGTGAGGCGGTTCAGAGGCTCCTTAGAAAAATTAGAAAGAAAAAATGTTGATAACCTAAATGACACCTGATGTCGCTTTTCTTTTGGGGGAATTCTTTACAAACGCTGCTTTGAACATCAAATTTGCTCTTCTGATCCCAACAGAAAAACCTCAACTCGTATAAAATACAGCTATTTGATTCGTATTTGTTGTCATTTCTTCTTTTGGACACCTTAAAATGATAGTTCATCCTCGTATTGTTGAAAGCAATGCCACTTTCATTCTCCTTTGAGACACAAAAGTAAATATTTTGAACAATGAAACTTTCATTGTATGGATCAAAAAAAATTTAAGAAAAAAAGAGAAAGACACTTCTCAAAATATCTTCTTTTAGATATTTTAGCAGAAGAAAGCAAATTCTGCAGGTTTGGAATGGCATGAGGGTGCAAAAATAATGGCAGATTTTTCATTAGAGTTGAACTTTCCCTTTAAAGCCTTTGATTTCCTAAAGTCTTTTTTTCTACTGCTGAACATGAAAGTATCTTAGGCTGGACTTCCAATTCAGATTTTTTGCTAAAATAGATTATTTTACCTCCTCTCCTGAGCTTCAAACAGTGTTCGAATGAGATACTGGTGTGAATAGGCAGCATTTCTGATGGGGATGTATCGATCTGACAATCAGTATCGGTATCGGCTCCGATATTGCGTTCAGTTACTACAGTCAAAATTATGAAACTCTCTTGAAGAGAGAGTTAAAAGAAAAGGCTTGATAAAATATTGCACAGATATAATAAAATTTTCCACTAACCTAGTTTTAGAATAGTTTATATTAGAAACTGGTATAGTATTAATTTTTTTGTCAGATTATAATTATGTATATTTTTTAATTTTGTTATTTTTCATTTAAATGAAGTTGTCTATATTTAGGAGATTGTGTTTAACATACACAAGAGTGATGATCAGGTCAACCCACAGAAGTATAGAAATTCTACATTGATTGATTGATTTTTTTAAACTGCGCTGCTATCTGATCAGTTTGGAATTGGCCGATACTCAGAAATTTTGGGATCAGATCGATTCCGAATTTTTTTGTTGTTGTATCCCTTATTTCTTGATCTGGCATGTCCGTTTGAAATAAGAATATAATAATAATAATAATAATAATAATAATAATAATAATAATATATTATTACTATCATCATCATCATAAGTACACACATACAATCATGCATAAATATATAAATAAATGCGTAAAGAAAGATCAATAAAGCTGCGGGAGGTCAGTGTCAAATTTTGTGTGAATTATGAAGGTGAGGGGAGAACAAAAATAACATTTTAGATCGACAAATATAGCATTTTAGTTGCTGCTTTGTGCTGCCAAGGTCTCTTGTAAATGTTTGCAGTATTGCCTGTTTTCCATTTGCTTAGCATGAGTCAACCCCTTGACTGAAGATATAGATGTGAAATAATGTCAGATTAAAAGCAGTGCACTTGAAACTCTAAACACTGATCCCTTTGGACTTGTGGCTTTTGACTTATGGCTTACGAACAAGCACAGGAAGTAGCTTTCTGCCGTGATGATAAATGTCATCTCTACAATCTCAGGAGAGTGACAGCGCATTGACAATGGCCTCTGTCAACTGTCACACATCAAGATCTGTTCTTAAATTCATTGTGCATTCGAAGTGAGACGATGAATAAATAATCCACACACACACACATATTCAGTGAATGTTACCGTTAAGACGTAAAAAGTTGCGTGGTCCAAATTTAAAGGGATAATTGGCAAAAAATATTCAAGTTTTGTTATTATTTATTCACCGGGAACTTGTTCCAATTCTGATTTATTTACTTGCATTGCATATTTTCCATAAAATATTTAATTTTAGAATATTATAACTTTTCAAAAGTCAAACTTTGAATGAATTTGCTGTGGTTTTGTAAGTGTTGTTATTATTTTAAAATGTCTTTATAGTTCTTATAGTCCTCCCCCTCCCCCCTTGATTTTAGTTTGAATTTTATTATAAGTTGATAATAGTAACCAGGTTCTGCCTGTATAAGTCATATACAGATACGGCTGTTGTTATCTCACAGAAGGTGGGTGTTGTAGACGACCCCCCCCCCCCCCCCCCCCCCCCCAGGTTTCTGAGCAGGTTTTGGCTGGAAATGCAGCGAGGGCGAGACAGAGGGTCAGTGCAGATGTAATTATGGGATGGATGGGTGGGGGCAGAAGTCGAGCAGAAGTCCATTGCTCAGCAGAATCGTGGCAAACAGCTCACTTGTCTTCCTGTGAACTCTGACCTCTTCCTTTTCCCCATCCCCCTCAAAACCTGCATGTGTATTACTGCATTGAAGGTGGAAAAAGGATGCAAGTGAATGTGTTCTCTTTGCTGACATTACAAATTCTGATAATAAATCTGAAAGGCTTATTCTGCCATATTTTACATTTTTATTGTAGGATTTAGGGTAACTGAAATTATATTTTCTGTCAAAGTTATACCTGCAAGTTTTGCAGGGGTTTGGGATGTGAATATTTTCTATTTAGTGTAATAGGCAAGGAGCACTTTGTGTGTGTGTTTGCCATGATAATGAAAAAACAGTAAAAGCTTTATGCAATATCACATTCTTTATTGTTCTATATCATCATGGCTGTGATTCGAACTTGGAACATGATGTAAAACTAGTTTTATTAAGTTTTATTTGATTGCGATTTTATCATCATGGCCAGCCTTATCTGCCACCGACCCCTTAATTAGGTTAAAATGAGGGTGATTTATATTTGCAGCGCTAATAAGCAAAATTGATGTGTTTGTTTTCGTCAGTCTGTCGGATCTGTGTCTCGGCAGTGAGATGTATTCAGCGTTAATGAGGATAAGTTGTTTATTCAGGAGAGCTGGATGTGAGAATGACAGTGTCAAGGCAAGCGTGAGGTTTGACAGGAGATGATCTTCGACGTGGATGTGTGTGTGTGTGCAACTTGATATTTTTCTTTCTTTTTCAGTTTAGTTATTTTTTTTTTATCCATATCTATTTATGTATTTACTCTGAAATTACGTAACTTAGGTTTTGTTGTGTCAATTAGCGATCGTTTCCATGATCGATTGACGTTTTAAATTAACAATCAATCAATTAATCGTTAACCTTGTTTACTTCATTACACGAAACTTCATTTCTAAATTTATTTGTTTTGTTTTCTTAGTATGTTTGGATTACTTAGATTGTTACCTACATCTGGTGAAAATTTCATATCAAAAGCATCTTTAGAAATATATTAAGTGAGGAAAATGGTGATAGGGTAAATAAAGTATTGAAATCATGTATGAGTCCCTCAACTTTCCTCAGTGTTAAAAGATGGATTTCAAAATCATACAGTTTAAAAAAGTTATGAATCATCCTGGAAACTACACACAGTATTAAGATTCAAGGGTATGACATTTTTTGAACGGGGTCATTTTCTTAAATTCAGCGTTTAGTTTGTCTTTTGGAGTATGTATGAACATCCGTTATGTGAAACAGCTTATTACTTAGTACTAAATAAAAATATAAGTAAATATATTTTTTACTCATTTTAAAGTGTGTGTGTGTGTGTGTGTCTGTGTGTCTATATATATATATATATATATATATATATATATATATATATATATATATATATATATATATGTCGCACCTGAGTATAAGTCGCATCAGTCCAAAAATACGTCATGATGAGGAAAAAAACATATGTAAAGTGGCACTGGGCTATAAGTCGCATTCATTTAGAACCAAGAACCAAGAGAAAACATTACCATCTCCAGCCCCGAGAGGGCGCAGACGGTAATGTTTTCTCTTGGTTCATTTCTCTCGGTTCATGTCAAATTCATTTTGATAAATAAGTCGCACCTGACTATAAGTCGCAGGACCAGCCAAACTACGAAAAAAAGTGTGACTTATAGTCCGGAAAGTACGGTATATAGCAAAATGATTCAGCATAAAACTTTTTACACATAAATGTTTGGGCTAAAATGTAAATAAATGATGACATAATGATAATTTAACTACTCCCTTAATGTTTATTTATATTTAGTATCAATTATCGAAATAAGAAACTAAAATCACCTCGGAATTTCATCAAAAATATCTTCATTTGTGTTCAGAAGATTAACTACGGTGTTGTGGTTTTGGAACAACTCGAGAGGGAGTAATTTATGACCGATTTTAAATTTTTGGGTGAACTATCCTTTTAATTATTATATGTAATTATATTATATAGGCTATTGGGAATATTCAATATATCACCCGCAGCTCCCAACCAAAACCTGTCATGCGTGTGATGGTCAGAGAATGCCATCTTTGTCAGGAGGTGAATGAAGATGCCTATGTTTCTGCAGGGACATGCAGTCATGCATGTTACACACACTACCCATCAGTAGCGCGTCCGTGTTGATTAAAGAGACGGCCATAAATAAAGCTGCTGTTTCCTCTCAACATGCTCAGACGTTGGGATGACAGCTGAGTAATTACCTCATGCTTACATGACAGCATGGAGCGCATGATGGCTTGGACGGAGAAATTCTTTATGGCTTTATTAGGGTGTTATGTCTTACGCCCGGCAGGCTGTCATCTGTGAACCGTGTCTGCTGTCTGTGTGCGGGAAAGCGGCGAGGAGAATAAGTGTTATTGTTTTTGTTGTGTTTGACGACTGGCTGTCATTTATTGTTTGGACGCACTTTAACTGAAGAGAATATAATGTTTCTTTAATTGTTTGTGATAGATGAATGGGGTGATTGACGTTGGGGTGGTGATTTGTTATACTATTTTTGTTTTTTTTACAGAGACGGTACATTGCCACATGCAGCAGTATGAGGTGGAGTATTTGCAGTTCGCCTTCCGCTGGATGAACAACCTGCTCATGAGAGAACTTCCTCTGCGCTGCACCATTCGACTGTGGGACACTTATCAGGTAAAAGAGACTCTCATTGGTCTCTGATGTGGTCAGTTACATAAATAAAAAAAAGCATTTACTCTATTTCCTGGGTTGTCTTAATAAGTATCTGAAGTCCTGTAGAATTATGCTGTTTTAGGAGGTGTTTACAAGACATTTTCTATAACATAGCTAGACAGTGCAACAGCATAGAATTGAGTTCTGGGGTCTCGAAATGTGTTTTCAATCATCAGTTTTGGCTGGGACACTCATGTATTTACACGGTATCCACAATGTCTTTCTGAAGACGTTTTGCTGTAGTGACAGTCCTCTAATAAGGAAACATTAGCGTTAACATTTCTGAAAAGGTTTTGCTGTCTGAAAGCTAAAGAACTGCTCACTATTTAAAGACCACTGTTAAAATGTCAACATTAAAGGAGCTATGTGGAGGTTTTTACTTAAAAAAAAATCTTTAAGATAGAGTTTTCATTTGTACATGTATGAGCCAACCATGATGTAAAAAAAAGAATGACACCTTGACTGTCCACCGCGGTTGCCTCTATCAGCCTGTAGGCTCAATTGTGTGTGGAGGAGTCGGGCCCGAATTGGCGCGAAAATTCACAAAATGTGACGTCATTCGCGTTCTCGTCTACTTGGGCTTACAACCATCAGGCACGCCAGCCATTATAGTAAGCAGCGGCAATAGTGTTTTCAAATGGACTCTGCGGATGGAAAGAAGCGACCAGCCTCCAGAACAATTCAGACACCCATGGACACTCCTCGAAGTAAAAAAAGAAAGAAAAGAGCGTGCTCCTCTGCGCACTGAGAACGAGCATGAGACTGGCTGCAGTTCCTCTAACGCCCAATAGTGTCAGTAACGGTTAGAAATTTCAGAACCTACGCAATGCTCCTTTAACAAAGAAATCAATAATAAACAGTTATGTAATAAAATAGTAATTCAGATGCAGGCTTTATTAAATTGACTCATTGAACAAATCAAATTAAATTTAAATTTGATACTTTAAAATATCAAGGATTTTCAGCTAATTCAAATGTAAGACTGTTCTTCATACAAAGCTGTTGCATGAAATACTGGAGTATTTGGATATGGAGTATTTAAATGAAGCCCTGTTCACACCAAGAATGATATCTATAAAGATAACTATAAAGATGATGTTTGTATCATTCATCATCCGAAAAAACAAAACAAAATGATAAATCTGATAAATAAATAAATTCCATTGATATTGTTTCTCTGTGCCTTTATCATTAAAACAGTGTTGTAAACTATACTATTCTTTAATATTGAGAATGATTTTTAGAACTATATCTTTTATCTTTTTATTTATCATCCTTGGTGTGAACTGGCCTTTACTCATTAAAATAATCAAACTCTTATTTAAATCAAGTCTAAATGCAAAAATGTTAATTGCAATCATATTTAGTGCTTTCTTCTTCTCAATAACCATTGACCTAATTGAAAAACGGTTCTTGGAACCTTTATAATCACAAAAATGAATTGTGGTTAGTTAATTTAACATATTTGTACTAACATTCTGGGTTCATAAAAAGTATTTGAATAGCTTTGAATATTGTCCTTTTTGGACAACAAAGGACAAAATTGAGAATCATTGTTGTAGACCACTTTTATGATAATTTTATGTGGCTTTTGGGGGGCGTTTTGGAACTTGAAAATTAAATCCTCATTACTTCCATTAAATTGAAAAGACAAGGCAGGATTTGTGTGCCACTGTGGAACGAAAATCATAAAGCTGGATAAATACAGGCTTGAGTAAATAATTACAAAATAAATTACACCAGAACTATGTACCTGGTCTTATATAAGAAGAAAAAAAAAACATAAAAAAAAACATCTTATAATGATATATCACTATTTCAGTGACAGCTAGCGAATCGTTGACAGTAAGAATTAAAGATAATTTCAAAGCATCTACCATAATATAAGCTTATATATGCAATAATTTTATATATAAGCTGACGTTTCTGATTACAGTTGCTTCACATTTAGGTTTATTCTAGGTTTAACGAGGTTTTTAACGAGGATGAATCTTAAGCACAGCCAGGAACCTCAGAGGTGTTACTGACATCTAACCCAACACTTATGGAAGACTTCCAGGCGGTTCTTGATTCTTGACGTTCGGTCCAACGGGCTGCCATTTCTGAGTCAATGCAATGGGTCTGACATTTCTGTGCACTTAGCTCAAAATAGTGTGAAAATTATGCTTAATTCTTACTTTGAAGGAATTTCGAATTTCTGTCAAGGTAATTGTGCAAAGCCATTATATGCTTCCTGTCATCAGCAGACGCTTACTGTATTAAATGTCAGTTTCCTTCCATCTCTACAGGAAGAGGAAATAGAGGAAATGCTTTCAACAGCTGACTGTCCGTTTATTCTACTTGACTGATTTGGATTTTACACAGATTGTAACCATTGCCGATAGACAGTTTGCATGCTTTGTTTGCCTATGTGTTACTCACTGGGGACATGTCATTGGATTCTTTCTGACAACACCAGCCACGTCACTGATGCGTGTTGATGTGTATGTTAGCTCGGAGGGCACCACAAAAACACTCACTTGTTAGGCCAGTCACAAGTCAGTAAGTCTAGGATATTGCTTAACATGCACTATTGATTGTTTCTTCCATTAAAGAGATGCTGTTAGGGTGCAGAGCAAATATGGTACATTAAAAATGTTTTTTTTTTATTTTATTTGGAAGTTCAACTGCATTTGATGGTTTATTTTCATTGGTGAAGGCTCGTTTTTAGTCAGGTTATGATTGGAGGCATCCTGAGTTGCTTTCAGATATTGATTTTGCCAGCTGAGCAAACAGTGATAGCAAGGGCAAGAGGAGATAACTGCGGCAGGATTTACAGCACCAACCCATGATTATTTTAGTGCTTTATTGATGCTTGAGGTCACTTTAACTTTTTTTATGTTTTCTGACCGGGTTTCCACTGATTTGAGCCGAACAGTGATGTAACTGATTTGCTACATAACCTGCCTACAAATTAACATACCACACTCTTTTTTTTTTTATGACTACTACTTCACATTTCAAGGATATAATTTACCATCCAACGTGTAAAACAAAAACAAAAATCTAGTTTAAAACAAAACTGCCACTTTGTATGTTTCATTTCATTTTAGAATTTTCTTTCTCCAAGAAAAGTGTCATTTTTATGCACTGTGTCCATCGAGTAAAAATTAATAAAATTTTCTATATACATTGAATACATGTGCATGTCATTTTGAAACAATTGTTTAAAAAAATTATGCCTTCATAAGCCAGTTTTTGCTGCTCAATATTTTTGTGGATACACTACCATTCAATAGTTTGGAGAAAGAAAGATTTAAGAAAGAAACTTAATACTTTTATTCTTCAAGGGCTGTTAAATTGATCAAAAGTGACAGTAAACCGTTTTTGACACTGGTAATAATAAGAAACATTATTAATAATTTAGAAAGGTAGAGCAGAGCGTAAGAACATTGTGCCAAAGCGCTAGTCTTCTTTTATCCTTTCCTTAAAAATCAAATCTGGGACATTCAAACTGACCAATCAGCAGATTACAGCTTCCCCCGTCTGTATTAACCCTCTGAAGTCTATTAATGCGTAAATGCGTTATGAGTCATTTTCTCCTGATAACCCCCAAAAAACTTTACATTACACTTAAAATTTCACTTTCAGTTTTGATCGTACAGATGAGAGCAATACATCAATCGAATCTGTAAAGGGTTTAATGTTTTTTGCATACACACATTATAACAAAACTTTCTGCATTTATAAAATAAAGATAACAGACAAGTTGTGCTGTCTGTAGCCTTTGTCTGCGCTGATCTTCATTTACAAACACGTCATTAAAATGAACTGTAACTCCGTGAATACTCAACAAAGAGACATGAGAGAGATATCTATAGAAAGCTTGACATGTCTACTCTTTAACTAAACAAGTGCTGCCGAAAACATATTATGTGATAAAGTAATCCATATGAAAACAACGCGTTGTCCATTTTTCATGTCTTCCTTATCTTCTAATGCGACCACGCCCCTGCGCTGAACGCCCTTTTCAGATTCTAATGTTTCACTGAAGCGGCTTGAATACGACCACACAACAGAAGACCGCGCAGCAAGACTGTTCTTCAATTTGTATTTATTTTTTTATTTTACTGTTTGCTTCGCAAGAGGAATAAGACGTAATTAACCCCGAAAGATGTGATGTGGTTGAGGATTTGAGATTTGCATTTCCTCAGAAAAAAAAAAAGAGAATGAAGCACTTTATTCAGCAGAGATCATAAACTTAGGCTGGGCGATATATCTAACGATATGATCATGCGCATCTAGTCAGTAAATCTGGTTCCGTGATGACAGCTAAATCGCCATCACCTGCTTATGAGTGGAGCCGCATTTAATAGACCGAGCCGTAGATCGCTGACAAGATTCGCAATATCGCGTTCATTATCGAAGGCGATTCATCTGGGATAATGAACGCGATATTGCGTAGCTTGTCAGCGATCTACGGCTCTGTTTATTAAATGCTACTCCAATAATAAGCAGGTGATGACGATTTTAGCGGTAATCACAGCTTTACTGATTAGATGCGTATGATCATATCGTTAGATATATCGCCCAGCCCTATCATAAACATGAGTAATTACTTGTACTAGTTTTCACATTTACGTGTAAACATTTTACTAGTTAGACTTTTTCCAAAGACTTTTTCCAAACTATACTTCTTGACTAAATATATAATCAAGTGAAATATTACTAAGTTTCGATAACAATATACAATACTATACAATTCAAAGGCTTGATGTAAATGTTATAAATGTAACTGTAACAAATGTAACAAACAGCAGCCATTTAGATGTGTATAAGAAACTGAAAAAAGCACAAATGTCAGGGCATGACAAAACTTCTCCAGGCCCCAAAAATACCCTTAGACTCCAAAGGGTTAAAGGTGGGACATTCAACATCTCTTTGCCTTTAGGAATAACAATGGTCCCTTTTGTAAGGAAGGGGGGCATGGGCAGAAAAAATCTAATTTGTGCTCGCTGTAGAAACTATGCTGCTTCTGAGCCATCGATAACAGCAGTCCCTGGTTTGTGACCAACTTGTTAACAGAGCGATGTGAAGCCAGTTTTTTATTTTTTTTTTTTTTTTTTGTGCCTACCTAGAACTGCCTTTTTGTAGAAATGCATTTAATGGTTGGGCATTGTAAATGTGTTGGTATAACAGGTCAGTGTGGATAAGCATGAGAGAACTGACTGCTAGCGCTTCTTTCACAAGCGTTTGCAGCCGATGCAGAAGTTTCACAGGTTTTTAGCTCTTACTTGAAACCTTTGGATGACTTTCCTTTGTATATATTCAAACTGAGCAGGGCAAACGCTGTTATTCAAAGAGAAGTGAACCAAGCTCATCTGTCTTTGAAATGTAAGGTGATGTGTGCCCTTCTGAAGTCTTCAAGATGTGACATTTCCAATGCGTAAACTCGTGTGCATTGACCTGTTACTGCTATTGTGGTCATGGCGTAGTACCCTGCTGTTACCTCGGCCAAAATCCTTTCTCACGCTTCCATCAAATCACTGGGCCATTTCACTCATGTTTGGCCAGAAGCTATGAAAGCCGTGCTGTCAGGGCTGTGAGCTTGCTTGAAAGTGCTCGCTCAGAGAGAGATGAACCCAGCTCAGGATTCTTTGAACTCACAGAAAGGGCCGTGGATGGAGGACTTCAGGAAATCTTGTTTTGTGGAGTGGATTGACTTCAGACAGAACGTACTCATGGAAACTTTTCTGACTTGAGCTTGTCAAAGTCAATTTTATAGGCGATGTGTAGTTGAAATAAAAAATTCCAGTTTATTCCTTCCTGGAGAAGTGCAAAAACTAGGAATGCGTGATGTTGTGTGTATATATATATATATATATATATATATATATATATATATATATATATATATATATATATATAAATTTGTTGTTGTGTGTTTTTTGTTTTTTTATCAGATCTCAAATCTGATATTTTTTTTTCATATACTGTTTCATATACATATACTGCAGTATAATGTTATGATGCCTTAAATGCCTTATTAAAATAATAGATTTTACTATTTAGTAAAAAATTTTACATTACCTTTATGGAATAATGTCTCCAAATCCTGAAGCAGTGTAACTTATACAGTTTCTTCACACTATGTTTTAAATATTCAGTAAAATCATATTTTATTGAACACTTTGCTGGTCTTTTTTTGCTCAAGTGAAGTTTCAGCGATTGGAAATTTAAAGTTATTCTTATTCTCTGTTTTGCCAAGTGCTCGATTTTGGACCCTAGTGTGAATTCCTCAACAGAGGCCAGGAATAGAATGTAATTCATCCCATGCATTTTTAATGCATAACCAAATAGTCTGAAAATGACTGCTCGCACTCACTCCCTCCCTCGCCGACTCTGACAATCTGTGTCATACTAACTCACCTTAAAGATCTTGATGGCCCGAATTAGCCAAGTCTGAACGATGAATATTTCATGGGCTTTTGAAAACAGAAAGAGTAGATTCCCTTGTATCTCTCAGGGAAATATTTTCTGTGCCATTCACTGTGCATTGTGAGTTTTTTCTTGATCTGTGCTGCTTGTTGTTGTCAGACTTCTGCTTTACACGCTGACTCATGTTCTTCAGAGTACTTTTTTCTTTTCTTGTCTTTTTTTTTTTTTTTTTTTACCCTCCTCACAAAAACCTCTACACAGTAAACAAAAATCCTCTGTACTGCAGTGAACCGTACATCAAAGCTTGAGGTGTCTGAATCTGCCCGGCTTCAGTGTAAATTTTCATTCCCTTGCTTGATAATTTTATTCTATTAAAGGAGTTCCCATGCCCCCTAACTGCATATGTATGGATAAATCTTTGGACAATGCCCCGGGTTGTTTCCCCATTCTTTATGGTACATTATAAACTTTGTGTGTGCGTTATCTAATTTGATGAGGAAATTTGGTAGCACTTTATTTTACAGTCCTGTTCCTCATGTACATACTATGTACTTATTATAGTAATTACAATAACTGTGTAATAACTAGGTACTAACCCTGAACCTACCCCTAAACCTAACCCTACCCCATGTAGTTACCTTGTATTACCAGAACTTTCTTAGATAAATACACTGTAAGTACACTATAAGTATATGTTAGTACACGTACTGTAAAATAAAGTGCAACCGGAAATTTTTCAGTAATTTTATTAGAATGCCTATAGTCCATGCGTTGTGTACGATTTTCTTAAAAAAAAAAAAGGAAAGTTTTCAGAAACTGCTTTTAAATTGCACTGAAACTTTACAATTAATTATGAAGAAATGGCAAGTAACCCATTGAATTACAGATGAAACTTTGAAGTAGAAAGACTAAAATAGTAAAACATGCTTCTGTAATCTTTGTTTAATTTACAACTTTGGATTGCTTGAAAAAATAAAAGGCTAGGAAACAATTTCACAAATTGCTTTTAAATTACACTGAAACCTCACAAGTAATTACAAAGAAACAGCAAGTAACAGATTGAATTACAAATGAAACTCTACTGAAATAGTAAAACATGCCCCAATTATCTTTGTTGTAGTTACAACTTTGAAAAATCTTTTTACAGTGTAAGCCACATTGTGCATCTAAAATCTCCAAAATGGAGGTTTTCCCAATTAATTTTCCAAGACGTTTCCTCTGTCTGAGTATGTAATGAACAACTTAACAGTGCACATTAAGCTTTTTCTGAATACAAAACAGGATTCATAGGCAGAGAACGTTTCTGATTGACTAAAACAAATTAAAGTGTGGGCCGCTTTCCTGACTCTTCCTGCTGTTTGCAGATCCTAGGGCTGTTACAGAGACAGATGTGATTTCTCAGGACACCTATTTTAGTGATATCTGTCGGCTTGTAGGAAAAATTGTATGAGTGCTATTCCAAAACTGCTGACGGCATCTTTAATTTAACTAATTTAGAACGCTTATCTTTGTATAAAGTTCAGGGGAGGCTTCTGGTTTCTTGGCAGGCTTCACATTCTATGAGATTCCCTGGCTGTACCTCAAAACCTAGTGAGCAGCCTCATTAGACAGCAGTTTTGGGAATTGGAGGCTTTCTGTCAAATTCCAGGCAACATTGCATACAACCTTTTATAGGATGTGCTGCTCCCAGAATGGGTTGTTACAAGTTCAGAAAATTGTTCATCCAAGATGGCAGACAGTGCCTAAGGGAAATTCCAGTGTTGAATATATGATATAATATAATATATAATGTCGTTTTTTTGTATTTACAGATGACGCTTATTGCTAACTGAATGTAAAGATTCTCAAACTAATATTTTTTTTTTTTTTTAGTCAGATCGGTTGATCCAGTTCCAAATGAAGTCAGTTTACTGAAGGTTATAGAAGATTATCCGTTAATAGTAACATAAACTTTGATTCCTCGCACTAAACTGTGCATGGATAAGTATAAAGCATGTGGTCAGATGATGTACCGTATTTTTCGGACTATAAGTCGCACCTGAGTATAAGTCGCATCAGTCCAAAAATACGTCATGAAGAGGAAAAAAACATATTTAAAGTCGCACTGGACTATAAGTCGCATTTATTTAGAACCAAGAGAAAGCATTACCGTCTACAGCCGCGAGAGGGAGCTCTATGCTGCTCAGGTGTAGACTACAGGAGCACTGAGCAGCATCTCTGGCAGTATGTAGCGCCCTCTCGCGGCTGTAGATGGTAATGTTTTCTCTTGGTTCATTTATCTTGGTTCATGTCAAATTAATTTGGATAAATAAGTCGCAGGACCAGCCAAACTATGAAAAAAGTGTGACATATAGTCCGGAAAATACGCTAGTTTATTTAAAACTATAAGCAATCATGCAAGGGGCAGAGCCTATCTAGATTTTTCTTACTGGCGTGTTTAAATTCTGTGGAAATATGCAGTGTATATGGCAAAAATGCATTGTTGGCCAGCTAAAAGCAATAAAATATCATGACAGTAAGTAAAATTAGAGTACAAATGCATGCAGTACATATAAAATATGCACCCTGTTACCTTACACGTGTGATAACCTCAACAATGAAAATGTGCAAACGTTAAGAACTGTTAATCACTATTTGTATCTCTTACATGTCTGGCATTTCTGTTTCCATATTTGCATATTTATTGTTTATGCACAGAGCCAGCCATGTCGAAATTGGACAGTTTGTTATCCTACTTGGTTTTGAAATAGCAAGTCTCTGTAGACTTGGCCAAACAGATCACACCAAAGTAGGTATTAGTTATGTACTGACACGGTTTCATCACTGGAGCAGAGTTACATTATTTGCAATATAAGTATCATGCGCAGTGCCTGAGGTGTCCTCCCATCATTCCAATTACACTTTCTGTATGTCTTGTTCTACTTGAACCTAAAAACATAATAGTCCCTCTGTGGTCCTTCGATGCACTGGATGTGTATCACAGCCATCTGCCGTGTGTATAGCAGAGGCTTGCAAAAGCTATTGTACTTTGTGCTGTCCTTGCTACAATTACCCTTGTCTTTGGCTGTAGTATTCCTTTGTGTGGGTCTCAACACTAACACATAACCATATGAGCGTTTTGAATGTTCATTTCTCCATTAACTTCCACCAAGTGCGCATCCTCACATTCCCAGCAGTACATATAAAGTATGAGCTCATTTAATGTATGAAACCTTGCTCTGTCATGATGCAGCTTGTAACCCAGCAGGTGGTTTTGTAGCTTCCTTCCCACCAAACGCATCAATAGCGTGGCCTTCAATTATTGAGCTACCGTGCACAGCAGAAAGTGAACAGGGATGTTTCGTGACCCATCACAGTCAATAGAAGTCAGTGGACTAAAGAATAAATGTGTGTGTATGCGTGTGTGTCTACATTGCCCACGGCAAGGTCTTATGCTCTTTACTGTACAACCACATCACATACTCCGTTCTCCGGTGCGTTTGTTGGGCTTCTCAGTGGGGAGACTTATTAGAAGCCCAAGGCAAGCAAGGAGTCTCTTTTAATGTTGTGTGCTCACACCTCTAACTGTGCGTCACACATCTGGACGCTGACTTTGGCGAGACGCCCCCCCAGGATGAGTGTTTGATATTGCCGACAAACCTCATCATTTCATAACTTGTTATGTGGTCTGCCTTTAGGGGGAGCTCTGGGTTTTTTTTTCTATCTTGTTGGTCCACATTCTCAGTTATGTTTAAGCCGTGGCTGAAACCGTTTCTGTCAGAGGACTGCTTGGAAAAAGTTATCATGTGCGGCTAAGTGTGAAGCGTGATAGCGTCTGCGTTAAAGAGATCAGCGTCCCTGCCTCCCCCGGTTGGTGTTTGAGCCGAGAGACTGACGGTCTTGCACCAACTTCTCTGTGCTATAGAGCCAAGGGGACTTCACAACGGTTTGTTGGCATGCCGTGAATTAGCAGATTCAGCTCGAATGCTCGCAATGGTCAATGCGTTTCCTGCTGTTCACAGGCGCTTGTTAGCCCTGTACAGTTTAGCAAAACTCCCCCAGCTCAAGACTTTTGCCTCGGTAATGAGCTAGAAGATTGCTTCTGCTAGGACAGGCTTATCTGCAGTATCTCCCCAAGGAAAGAAGCACTAGCTTTAGCCAATTCCAACTACGCTCTTCTGCATATTCCTAAAGGCTCGAATACCAATGAAATCTTCCCAGATCTGAAATTCACATCCAAGGATTTCACAGATTCGGCTTTGCATCTGTGCACCAAACTGTAGTTCCATTCTTCTTACTCCTCATCCGTATCGACTTCTGATCTAAAACCTCACCGTAAGGCACATTTGGACGGAATCTTCCCAACAGGGATTTGGACCTGCGACCTGAATCCCTTTACCTGTCCCCTGGGGTTCCCCTAATGATTGCCCTATGTTTTCTGACACAGAAAAGGCAGTACCCAGAAGGCAAGGTCCAGGTCACCGGCACAGCCCCTTGCACATCAATATTTCATCACTTCTTACTTTAAATCCCCTCTGCTAGCTCCTTCGTAGTTCCTGCTCAATCACTTACAGAGCAACAGCTCACCGGGTGCCCTGCACTCAATCATTCACGATAAAAATGTTAGCAAAAGTCAACCCTGCTGCGCCCCACTTGAGCTGAAGCTGACTTCAGTGAATGGCTCTGGACAAATTCACTCCTTAATCGAACAAGACTTAGTAGCTCTCAGACAAAATATTGCTTTCAGAGAACTTGCTATGACTATATTCCTTATTCCTTTAGGATCCGTATGCACAAAAATGAAACGTTTGGCATCATTTACTAACCCTTATGTTGTCCCAAACATCTGTTTTAATTTAGAAGTTGGAACACCAAACGAGAACTTTAAATAGTTGTACTGGTTGTTCTTTTCCATTACAGCAAAAAAGGACTGTGTGAAACATTAAAGTACCCTAAAAGTGGTACATATGACTTGTGCACCATATTCTTTGTAAGTTTTACTTAATATGTAAGTATTTAAAGTATTTTTAGTCATTATTCATTGAAAACATTAACATCTATCCCAGTTCTCTTTAGCTCATTCATGTGAATTATTCTTTCAAGTCAGATTGGTTGATCCAGTAATGGAGTTAAACTCACTGGCTTGATCTGGTCTCAGCAGTTAACAGCTTGCTAAATTCAGAAGATTATTCATTAATAGCAACTTAGCGCACAACATGTATGTTCTATGGAACACATATGGCTTCAGAAGTCATATGACACTTTGATGTTACATTTATAGTACTTTAGCATCCTTTTTGAAGCTTGAAAGCTTCAGTTCCTATGGGAACGTGGTGCTTGGAAAAGTGTAACACCTTTGGTCAGATGATGTAGTTCTTTGTCTTGTGTTCACTCTCTTTCTCTTGTCCTCTCTAAGTACATTGCCCGCCCTTACCGACTGTAGAAAGACCTGTCATCTTAGGTTTCGCATTTGTGTTGCCAAAAGTCAAGTTATAAATAGTCCAAACTTTTAAGGTCCTCGTGGACTGTGTATGAGTTTGCTCCACATCAAAGGCCAGAACTCTGTGTAGCTTAAATTGGAAGGACACTTTTGGTTGATGAGGAGAAAAGAGGGCAGACCTGCACTGACCTGCTGGATCAAACGAAGGCTTACCAACTTGATGACAGATCAGTCTCACAATCGTATTTTGAGTTGTATATAGAGTTCATCTGTTACATCAAATATCAGATCTAAAATTAATTGGAGCAACTAATTAGCATTAGTAGTAGAAGTTTTTTTTTTTTTTTTGTATTAACAAACCGGTAGCACTTTATTTTACAGTCCTGTTCCTCATGTACATAATCTGTACTTATTATAGTAATTACAATAACTATGTAATAACTAGATACTAACCCTGAACCTACCCCTAAACCTAACCCTACCCCATGTAGTTACCTTGTGTTACAAGAACTCTCTTAGATAAATACACTGTTAGTACACTATAAGTACATGTAAGTACGTACTGTAAAATAAAGTGCAACCAACAAACCTTTACATCTTTTGCTAAAAAAAAAAAAAAAAGGAATTAAAAACCTAATTTGCTTATTAAAGTAAGATATGAGTTAGGTATAGGTACTGGGTAGGATTATGTATGTAGAAAAAGCTCATGCAGAATATTTGCTTTAAAAGTACTAATATATTTACATTTACATTTACATTTATTCATTTAGCTGACGCTTTTATCCAAAGCGACTTATAGATGAAGACAGCCAATATGTTAATAATAGGCATACTATTCCGTAGTGTTGTCACGGTACCAATATTTCAGTATTCGGTACCGATACCAGTGAAAATCCACGGTTCTCAGTACCAATTTCGGTGCCAAAGCAAAACACAAAAATATGCTAATTAAAAAAACATTTATTAAAATAAATAAAAAATTTATCACTAAAAATAAAACTAATGCCATTCTTTATACTTATTTACAAGTGTGTTTAAAGTTTTTCTACAAGTTATATAATTATGAAAAACAGTAAACAAGTTTCACCCAAATTTAATTTGTCTTTTAATTTATGAAATTTGAACACATTTTATTTATTTTTTTGTAAATAAAGGGGATTTGCTCTTAAAATTAAAACATGGAGGAAATATTTTGTGATTTATTTCTTTAAAAAAAATTAAGTTTTATAATTTTTTTTCAACAGTAGTAGCAGTATCACATTTTACTAAATGATAGTAATATTTAGTAGCACAATGCCTTTATGTAAAAATGAACTTTTAATGAATGCATATTTGTCATTTTAACTGAACTTAAGACTGGTGGTGATGCTTAAGATATTTTTGTCATTGAGGGTTTCTGTAAAAAAAAAAAAAAAAAATAGTAATAGATCATATGAATTATTATTAAAAGATAATACTGCATAAAAAGATAATTTAAAAAAAGATAAAAAGATCATTTTCATAAAAACAAAAATCGTTCTGTCCCTAAACTCTTTGAACAGTAATATTAAATATCATGCATTAATAATATACCTAAAATTCACATGATCATTTACAATGAAATAAGCTCCCCCGAGGAGTCCAAGTGTGGTTATATTTTGACCCTGGCGTAGATCTGACTTGACACTGGCAAACAGGTGAACATTTACACAGTCGTTCACATTTTAACTGCAGTCACTATCTGAAATCCTTCACTCATCCATTCTTAACCACGTGCACTCTTAGATCAACACCGGGTCATGACTCATCATAAGTGTCATGTTTGTTGCTTTTTGTTGTTCCGCGGAAAGATATACACATCCTCCCAAGTTATAGAGGTCTCCCTTTTGACATTTGACTGCACACATGCTCCCAGACAGTGGGCGATATTTTTTTCCCCCACTGACAGCAGGAGTCTCACATCTCACAGGTAGAGAGAGGTTTAATAAAGTAATAAAGCACAGTAGCAGGGAGCGTGTCACAGCTTGATACCCTCAGACGGTCATCTTCCCTGCTGCTCTGATTAAGGCCGGTAGGTTACACCAATAGGCAATCATCACCCTGAACATAACTCAGAGCGACCCACTCCATTTCATCTGCGCGCTCTATCTCTCTTCTTGCTTGGGGCTGAAGGATGGGTAGATATGAATGTTGTGAGCTGTTCGATGTCAGATCTACTCCCTCTCAACAGACTTGTTGGTAAATTTTGAGTGTGTTTGCATGAACAAGGAGCACGCTTAATATCAGAACTGACTCTCTAAGGATCTCGGTGATGGAAGTATAAACTGACTGCGGGCTTTTCGCTAACCAATGATCTCCAGTGCTTGTCATCAAAATTCTGCCAAAGCGCTCTGACTGCTACATTGCTGTTTATCATGATGATACCTCAGATCCGTGCCCCAGAAGATTTTATGTTATGGCTGTAAGCTTACACTTGTATTTACATGAAAATCCATCAAGATGTTACGAGGTTCTGCTTTGGACGGCTACCGCTTTGAGCATGTTTGTCAAGAGTGGTTTTCGTTTGCTCCCATAATAAAATTAGTAGTGCTGACTAACGATTTGAGCAAACCCTATTAACTCGTCCCTCATGTGCCACAAACATTAATGATACTTCAAGTTATGGAACTTGTTCTCTAAATTTTATATGTGGATTGGACTTCCCTAGACATGGTAAACAGACCTAGTTCTCTGCAATGTAGTTACTGCGGAAAAAACATTAATTAATTAATAAATTAAATAATAATAAGTATATTTTTTTATAATTATATATATATATATATATATATATATATATATATAATGTATGTGTATATATATATGTATATGTGTGTGTGTGTGTGTGTGTGTGTGTATGTATATTATGTCTTTTTGGTCACGCTTTATTTTATGGTACAATAATCGCTATTAACAGACAGAAACAATATTTTGTTTTTTACTATGACAACTACGACTTGACTTTTGCCTCAAACTCCTAATTTGCTGCTTATTAATAGTTAGTAAGTTAGTAATTATGGTTAAGTTTTGGCTAAGATTAGGGATGTAGGATATGGTCCCTAAACTAAAGTCTTACCCTAAAGTGCCATTTTTTTTTTTTTAACTATATTGAAAGCTGAATCAATACGAATGTGTGCATTCTGATTAATCAAACACTTTTAGTTTAAAAATTGCAAGGCAAAAAAAAATCAAGATATGTGAAAAAATATGTAAACTTGGTTACAATTCATATAAAAATATGTATTTTGAAGACACATGAAGGCCTATTATTAATACAATGTGGACAACAAATAACAAACAATAAGAATTCACAACATTATATTACAGTATTATAGTCATGTTCTTATTAATTTTATTTCAGTTGGATTTTAGTTAGAGTAGAACTGACTATTCACAAATGTGGTTTAATTCGTATATGACTAAATTGATACTAGATTTAAATTATACCAAATTTGAGGATTATATTTCAATTTCAAGTTTTCATATTTTTGGACCGACTTCTGCACAGCCAAGCGCCACTCACATTGCACGTTCTTTGATTTGTGTTTGTGCGTGCATTTATTTCATTATAACTTATGGAATTATAACTTCGCTGTAACCTAACATATAGTATAGTGAACAAAAGTGTAATCATGGACTACGTGGATTGAGTTTGTCCTCGTTTCAAACTTATCCCACCTGAAGTGTGTCACCAGAACGTGCGTCAGAACGTTCCAGAATGGACCACTGTGTCTGTTCCCCCCACTGGCCCCATTAATTAAGACCCATCATCAACTGTTCGCCCCCCGAGGGAAAGACAGACAAAATAATTAAAATGATCAATGAAGAAAAACTACAGCACTTCTAAAGGTGAACCCAGCCTTCTCTCCCACATAAAACTAGACCACAAGCTTCGAAAAAATACACTAATAACACATACGCCTTCTCGGAAACCGGAGCAGCTTTTGTTTATATGATGAGGATTATATTTAGACATAGTATTTTCTGCTTTAGCACAAATTGCATTTTGTATCATAGAGGTCGAATATTATATAATTGCTGTCATATACTTTCCTCTGTGGAACACAAAGGAGAAATGTCTCCAAGCTGCTGTTTCCCATACAGTGAACATGGATGGTTACCAGGGACCGTCAAACTCGAAAAAGGACTGTAAAATAGCATTGCATGAGGAACAGACAGAAAATTTGTTTATAATCTTCCACTCCACTGCAGCTTCCAAATTTCATTTGAACATGCGCATAATAATTCATATTTGGCACATCAAATCACACAGTTCCAGATGTGACACCAGTGACACTAAACGGTTGTGATGTTTTGTAACCGAATGCATGCAAGTTCGAATTAAAAAAAGGGCTAATTATAGTTGAGCGGTGGTGTTATTGTTAACTAAAACTAATTGATACTAACTGAAAATAAGCTGAAATCAAATATAAATGTAAGTTAAAAACTTGAAAATTAGAAATGCTGATTTGGCTAAAGTGCTTTTTTTATGGCAAACTAAATCGTAAAACAGAAACTGAAATAATAAAAATCAGTTTATTAGTACTTTTAAATTCAAAATATGAATAAATAATATATTAGTAGATAAATAATACAAAATACTACATTTTACATCTGTATCCACCTTATTCTAACAATAGACATGGGCATTTGTAAATTTTATGGGTTTTGCTTCCGCTCTCATTTGCTTCCAGCTATTGTTAGCTGTACAAAACCACTCATTTGCTGCTTAATATTGCAAATTAGTGTGTCTTACCATATTATTTTAGTGTATTATCTTAATTATGAACACACTGGTTTGTAATGTTTTACTGTTTACTGCATGTTGTTATTCTTCTCTTTATTTCCCTAAAGAAGCTAATGAACTGAAAGTCATAGCCCATAGGCTGACATTTGCGTTTGGGAATACGGTGGATAGGGGAGGAATTTACAGCTTAAATTGAATTCTGTTCCTGACAAAGACTTCAGCATCATATATATATATATATATATATATATATATATATATATATATATATATATATATATATATATATATATATATATATATATATATATATATATATACCGTATATTACTTTTGCAACCCCTGGTTACCTTACAGCAGGGATAGGCAACTCCGATCCTGGAGGGCCACTATCCTGCAGAGTTTAGCTTCAGCCCTCATAATAACTCACCTGTCTGTATCTATCTAGTAATCCCAAAAACACTGATTGCCTTGTTCAGGTGTTTAATTAGGGTCAGAGCTAAACTCTGCAGGAAAGTGGCCCTCCAGGACCGGAATGTGTTCACTTGACAGAAAAGAGCAGCTTATACATTGTCAAACATACAATTTTAGAACAGAATGAAAGACATTTAAGTTCTAACGAACATGAGAGTTAGCAAATAATGACAGAATTTTAATTTTGGGTGAATTAAAAATGCATTAAAAAAATGGCGTCTTATCACTAGTCCACCTGTCGCCTTTATTTATGTAAACAACAGTTTCCAGGGATTAAGTCTTTTAACAAAATAAAATTAGTGGTGCATGTCATTAACAGCAATTCCCGACAACACTTCCTGTTATAAATACGTGGAAGAAAGCCAGAGCTCTGCATTATAGTGTTCATTCCCGCACAACTGAACATATGCAGATGCCCTTGCAGCCCGGCCTTGTCTATTGAGTGTCTAATTAAGTGCATTTCACGCTTGTGTGGTCACTTTGACGAGGAGGTGACTGAGAATGACTGCGGGGTAATTGGACTGGATGTAACGTGCGCAGTCACGAAACCACTTCCTGCCACCTTTGCCGTATACCGTGCTGTTTGTGTGTGAGCGCTCTAACACGCTGTACAGTTGGGAAGATTTCCATTGCCCGCATTTACCCTTGAAGAGGAGACCTGTCCTTCCTGTTTATTGCTGGAAGAAACACGTTCATTGATTTTCATTAGGACCCTCCTGTCCGTGTCTGGCATTGCAGATAATCTTCCCCCCTCTGCGCGTGGAGCTCATTGCACCTCCAGCTGAAGTGGTTACGCCACGTGGGCTCCTCAGGTGGCATCTCACGTAGCCAGACTTTTCGGAATGAACCTCCTAGAGCTGCACGATTAATCGTTAAAAAAGATCGCGATCTCGATTCAGACAACCTCGCGATCTCATTTCTATTAAACCTATGTCTTACTGGATCATTCAAATCTGTGTTCGCACTGCCGCTGACGCACAGAGAGCTTCACAAACAGTCTTTTCATCTACCGAGTATCATTTCTGTCCGGACAGGCATTCATAGTATCATAGAAATACTGGGATGGAAGTTTATAACTCAAATATAAACACTGATGTCTATGGTAGCGCGACCAAAATGGAGCAAATCCTCATTTGAAAGTAGCTGCCACATAACATTTTTGTCGACTGCATTGTTTCGGTGACTTAAAAATATATAATAATTTATTCAAAAGCAATATGAGCATGCATATGTTCAAATTGGCTGTGATTGTGTTGCATCCCTTTTGGCGACTTAATGCTCCTGCTTTGACCGTAGCTCTTTTCTGACAATATGTTCTTATTCAGATGAAGAATGGATTGGTTCAAGAGGGTTATCACATTACAAGGTGTTTGAGAAGGATTACATACTCCACTTTGTGTCCCATTCCGCGGACACAAGGCCTTGTTAAATAGTTACTATTATTATACCCGCTAGGCTTCACGTAAAGGCTCATCTTGTTTCAGCCTGCCCTTTAATTTCATTGTTTTGTTTCGACACCATCAGAAAATGTGCCAAGAAGTCTAAATGAGGAGATGGGATAAGTGGTGAGAGAAATTTAAATGAGAAACGTGAAAGGTCAAACTAAATAGAGGAATTTTTCTCGATCTCTTAATAATAAAAATTCTCATTTAAACGCTGATACACTGTTTTCCTAAAGAGATCTTATTGGACAGTTATGTAGCACTTGATCTGTTTCATCTGACGTCTGCTTTTAATATTAGTCAAGGTTTCTTGCATCAATTTTTTTTTTAGCATTTTCTGTTTTTGCTACTGTGGCTCTAAGACTTATATTTGTAAATGGCCTCTGTCCTACAAAAGCTAACACAGTTAATCAAACGCTAAAATATAACAAATGTTAGATTTGCAAGATAATGCTAGTAATATGCATGCTAATAAGCAACTGGTTAATAGTGTGAGATTTCCCCTATAAATGTCCCTATAATATAAGTGTTACATATTTATGTAAATATATACATTTTATATGTTTAATAAATTGTGAATTGGCCTTTTTTTTTTCAATCGCTGCACAGTTCAACAAAAAACAAAAAGACACTGTAAAAGCATGTAACAATTAATTAAACGGCAAGTATATTAGAAATACAAGATAAAACGTGTGTTATTGATTTATTTCAATTTTGAAATTATTTATTTATATTGAACCATGCTGCTAGGCAAATTAGGGTGGTCATATGTTAATGAGTTCATAATTGGGAGGTCATAATGCAAATCGATATGACTCTTTTAATCGTGACTTCAGTGTTACTCTCATCTTTATGTTCACAGGCAGAGCCTGAAGGATTCTCTCATTTCCATTTGTACGTGTGCGCTGCCTTCCTGGTGCGATGGAGGAAAGAGATACTAGAGGAAAAGGATTTCCAGGTAAGTTTTTTGTTTGTTTTTTTGTATCCTGTTGTGCGGTCCCTGAGCCGCAGTGTGTGTCGTCCTTGCATGAGACCCCTCCTCCCTCATTAACTTGCAGGGTTGAGGGGTCAGCGCGCCTGCATTAGTGTGATGACAACAGCAGCTGCTGTAAGGTGACATTGCACCGTCCCTTTGAGACTCTTCTATTTCCTGTCCCCTCTCACTCTCACTTGTTCCATGCCATTGAGAGGTAAAGGGTTTAGGCATGGAGGCTTGGAGAGGGTGGATGTGTCACCATAAGTACAATATGAGTTTGCTTGTATAACCAAAAGTCCCATATCTGTAACTGGATTCTTGTCTTACTTTTCCTCATCCTGTCAATCACTCAAACATCCCAGCTCAATGCCTGCATTTTTGCAGTGATACAAGCAATCAAGTAGTTGAGATTTGCTATGTAGTGTCTATATCGCCCTACATAAGTATACTGTATGTATGATGATCAAGTTAGATATAATATATATTCAACTTTATATAGAGAGCTGTACGATAATATAGTTTACATTTTTGGCAGCAATATACTGTAAACAATTATGCAGCCGAGATTTGCTTTTTTTTTTTTAACCAATAAAATAGTTGACACTTTCCGATTATGTAACAATTAAGAAGTTGAGTTTTGCTATATAGTATTTACTACTATTGATCAAATGCGTTAAAGGGATAGTTCAATGAAAATTCTGTCATTAATTACTAATTACCATCGCGTTGTTCCAAACCTGTAAGAACTTTGTTCATCTTCGGAACACAAATTATGTGTTTGATGTTCAACCATAATTTTACAAAGCTTAAAGAATACTTTTTTATACACAAAGAAAACAAAAATAATGACTCTATTCAACAATTCGTTTCCTACTATAGCGCCATTTTGGGAGAATATCAGATACGTAAACAACGTACACTGTTCTGTGTCATCAGCACCGTATGTGGATACGCTGTTTACGTTGCTTATGCTTTGATGTGAATGTAAACAACATATTCCCATGCATCCAAAATGGCGCTATATGGTGACGCAGAGGAGAAGAATTTTGAAGTCATTATTTTTGTTTTCTTTGCACACAATAAGTATTCTCGTTGCTTTGTAAAATTACAGTTGAACCATCTCCTTGTTATGATTCCCGAGCATCAGTCATGTAAGGATCCTTGCTGTCTTTGGGAGGGTCAGAGAGCTTTTACGTGAGGGTGAGCAATTAATGACAGAATTATGATTTTTGGGTGAACTATACCTTAAATGTATTTGTTTTATTTTAGAGTTTAACCAGGAATATCATAAAAAGTTGTCTTTGTAGGAAACGTAATAACTGCCTCTGAAAGTCTCTTTCAGGTTAGCGTTACTCATCCAGAAATTTCAGTTCAGTCCAGTCATTGTTTACTCATACTTATGTCATTATAAATGCATAAAGATTTCTTTTTTTTCTTTTTCTTCTTCTGTGGGACACAAATGGGGCATTTTTGAAGAATTAAAAACACTCTGATTGAATCATCGGGTCACTGACCACTCACGGATCAGTGAATTAATCATTCTTTTGAGCCATTTCTTTTAAATGAACTGGTTGATTTAAATATGCAAACTTTCATTCAGGAATGGAACTCCCACTTCCCTTTCTTATCACTTCCTTAATTAATCAAGTCGCGTCCTGCTTTTGACCTGTCCTGTCAAATATTCAGTTTGAGTCATAATTACGTAATTTTACAGGTTTAAAAAGCATTCAAAGTGCAGAAATCTGTGTGAATCTTTTTTTCTTTCTAAATCTTTGCCTTCTCTTTAAACTTGCATCTCTGTGGAGTGAATAGACTGCTCAGTGTGTGTGTGTTGTTGAATATGCAGCGAGTCAGTGGTGTGTATCAGCAGTGTGTTGTTGTGGGGCGGTTGATTTATTGTGTTTACAGTGCCCAGTGATTCAGAATTATCCCCTGCACCAGCTCTGCAGCACACGGCTGCTGTTTGGCATTCAGACAACAGCCCCGGGCCTCCGACTTTACCCGCCTGTGCCATGTGTCAGCAGAGAGATTATTTCTCCTATTCGGTCTCCTTATCCTTTTGTTTCACTGTATATTCCTTCCCTTTTTTGTTGGTTTGTTTTCACACACGATGGTAGATAAGCGATACCCTATTGTGCCCTCCAAGACTGTCCTGACATAGACTAGTAAGAGGTATAGTGGTGTTATGGTAGATCTGTTGAATCTGCTGCACCCAACCTATGATTTCACCTCCTCCAGTGCAATCTGTTCAGGTCAAGCCGTCCCTAGACAAACAGTTCCCATACAATTCCTTTCTGCTTCTTGCCTTTTTTGAAGGGAAGAAGCAGGGAAGTCCACTCATAAAATAATTGACTAGCTGTTTTCTGGAACATAGTGAGTTGCCTTTCTGTCTACATAGGCAGATGCCTTCTAAGGAAATGAAGAATCTGATTTGGAAGATAGGAAGCAACTCCCAATGTGCTCTCTTCATGATTGGCATACAAATGATTCACCTCATTTGTTTTCATGATGTTAGCATGTTGCTAAGCTATTGACACTACAGAATACACAAATAATTTTGTGAAAAATGGCCATCTTGGGGAATATCCTACCTAAAACAGTTTACTCTGGTTATAGCTTATGCGAACAAGAACTTTTGGGAGAAAATCAGATGTTTGTTAGGATCCACGTATAATATGCCTGCCGTTGTTGTGAAGGTTTATAAAATGACAAAAGAAAAAGGGTAGATTAATCAGAGAAAATTGGAATCAGTGACAATTTTGGCAGGGCATGTAAGAAATCTCAACCACTGGCAGAGTAAAAAAAAACAATTAATAGAGTTAAGCCTTGTTGTTGCTGTGCATTCTGGGATTGATATTGCAACGCAGTGCTGTTTAGGGAGACAACTCTATAAGTTAATGATAGTCATGCAATACACAGTTTTGGAGTTCACATAGTATAATGGACATTGTGCAAAGTGAAGGATTTTGTTTTAAAAGTGACGATAAAATGGCACATCACTATATTTAAAGTTATTTTACAATAGTCTCACCAAACAGTATAAGACAAATAATAAGGGTTTACTGAACACTCTCCCTGTCTTCCATTAGTTTTTATTAAGTATAATAAGTATAATATAATTTATTAAGCCAGTGTTTCAGTTAGGCTTGTGTGGATGTTAAAATAAACACTATTTGAATAGTACTATTTGAATGGTACTAGTTAATCTAGTCTAATCTAATTAACTTTAGTTAATCTTAAATATCTTTAACGCACCTTAAATAAGTGTTCACGTACATTTCATTATTGAACCAAGACCATGGAAAACTCTATAAAAGCAAAGTGCACTTCCATATAGGATAAGTTTGAAAATGCCTAAAAATTTGATTGTTCTTATGAAGATCATTTTGATTCAGTGGGAGAGACTGAGGGGAAGACCTGATGTGAAGTATTAAATAAGTCTCCATTATGGTTCTAGCCCAGCATATCAAACTGTGAAAATTAGTCTTTTCTTCTGGGACACTGGTTTTTCATAGCAGTTGGATTTCAGGAGTTCGCAGTATGTGTCTTAAAGATGGCCTCTGGCTTTTCCTCTGTCTTTCTCTCAATCCATTTAGCCCTTCATATGTCTTTCTAAATATAAAAAAAAGGCATTTCTATTCTGGAATTCGTTCTCATTAGGGCAGGTTTCCAAGAAATACTTAAAGTCCAATATTTTCTCAGAAGCAGTACACATGCAGTTTTTCAATGGAATACAGACTGAAGAGAGATGGATTGATGGGCGGATTTCTTTTTGTGATTTTTCAAGTATATCTTGCACACAGCAAGACTGTATGAAATGGACTTCAAGAGATTGAGTGTTGGTTGCTAACAAAGGCTTTCTTAATGAGCATAGCAGTTAATGGCTCTTGAAAATTAAATCAGAAATTGTATAAATCCTTAATTAAACACAATACATAATAAATTGTTTATTTAAAATTATTGTTCACCCGTAAATGGAAATTCAGTCACAAGAGGAGATGCTTACTGTGACTTATAATCATGCCAACGATGTCCGAGCTTCAAAACCCAATAAACGCTAGTCCCATATAAATATTCAATGTCTCCTGAAGTCATACGAATGATTAGCATTATTTGCCTCTTCAGTTTAGCGAAATGTTATTTGCAATCTCATGCAGTCAAAGATCTACACTTTGCATCAGGTTAAACGTCAATAAAATCAAACTTCACTGATTCTGTCTCAAGACCAACTGTTATTGACTTCAGACCTGGTGAGGCGCATATTGATGGGCCACTGTACTCAAATGCAAGTACGATCAGATCTTTTTAGGAGCTCACTTTCACTGTATGAAGAGGAATGGCCTGGATATTCTTCTTCTGTATTCCAGAGAAGTTAGGCAGTTAGTCTTACAAATTAGAAATTGGATGAGAGTGAGAAAATAATGACCAGCATTTGACATTTTTGCATGAACAGTCCCTTTTAAACATAACAATCTAAATGATGTAGATATCCATGCGGGTTTATTAACGTGTCAGAGGAGTAGGTGTGTCTTGTGTTTCACTGTGACTTTTGTCTGACCCCCTGGTATTTCAGGGCATTCGTAATGGCTTCTATTCTTGGTAGGAGGGCAATTAATGAGTATTGAAGCAGGGGGAAATCTTTACTGGGACAGAATAAAGGTTAAAAGGACTATACCACAGCGCCCACATGGAAACCTGCTGTATGAACCAGTCTGACCCGCTTTTACCCTTCCTGCACTCTTCATAATGTGCATAATGATATATTGTCATCTTACCTGTAGCTAGGGTTGGGGAATGGAAACTGTTCTTAATGAGAAATGCTACCGTTTTTGAAAAGATATTGGAGCTGAATGATTTTTGTGGTATTTGGTTCACGCAACATCAATTTTTGGGGGGCATTAACAAAAATCTGAGCTATTGTCAGGTTGTCATTTTAATTTCTCTGGGCTGTATGCATGTTCAACTTTCTTGCAGTTAAAAAAAAAAAAAATAAATGGTGCAAATGGCTTATTTCGTGGAATCGAATCTCCACTTGACAGAAATTCCACACAGGAAAAGCCTTACAGAAATGAATAAAAAAAATAGCTTTATAAGCTGACTAAAAACTGAGAATGATGTCCTGACAATCAAATGTAATGCAGTGATGCATTTTAATTTGGTGCTTACCAAAATGCAATTAATCAAAATACACAATACACACAATGGAGAAAGCCCATTTTTACCCCATGATGGTGTTCTTACAGCAATTGCCAACATTCTCTAAACCAGATGTATTCAATTGAAGTTCCACAAGGCTAGTTGCTTCTGAGAATCCTTCTAAAAATATATAAAAAAAAAATAAATAAATAAATAAATCGGAAGTGTCAGAAAGGATACTGTATGGGGGTTCATAGTTTTCTTCTTGCTGTCTGGAGCACTTTTTAATCAAAATGCTGTCATCATGAGCAGAAAACAAAGTTAACTACCTACCTCACCCGGACCACAGTCTGCCATTTGGATATGCCTGCTCTAAACGTCTTGGTTTATGTACAGTAGTCTGTGTACTTCAACAGTATCAGTGTCTAATGCAGAAGTTCTACACTTGAGAATTATATGCTGCAGTTATAAAACTGCGAGGTGTTTAAAAAAAATAAAAATGAAAAAACAATGAAAGGAAATAAATCGGACACTGGTGTGTTTTGATGAGAAGCTCTAATGCTTGGGTAAGTGAGCGTGGAGGCATAATAGCTGGCGCTATCTGTGCTCTAAGCTCTAAGATTTTTTCAGACTTAAAATGACATTGAGGCAGGTAAAGATCTGAATGAAAGAGGCACAAGGCCATGTGCAGTTGAACATTGGCTATGAGCTGACCGCGTCTTCCCTGCGGAGTAGCGCGGCAGGTTACAGACAGCCAAATGTCAACCCCTGATGCCATTTAGTGAGGGCAATATGCAGCAAATGAGCTCTCATTAGGGGTTTGTTTATCACGTAATGAGAAAGCCTTTGGTGCAGCTAACGGCCCGAGAACCTCTTCCCTCTTTTGTCTGTGATTACCAATTTACTCTCTTTATCGATGGGATTTGGTTTCGCCCCGTTGTCGCAAATGCTTGGTAGAATACGAAAATATATACTTTTTTTTATTCATAAATAACCTAAGTAACTATTTCAGCAGGCCCTTGTTAAAGGGCAATGACTGTATCACACAGGCATCTTTGTTTTTCTCCTAACCCGATGTTCCAAAATAATTATACTGCCCCCTAAAATCCAGATATGTGTGTATGTGTATATCTCAATACAACTTTTCCAAACCCTAGTGACATTCATTTTCTCAGCTTGGTTACAGGATGCTTTCTTGGACTGTCGCTGCCTTCAGCAATATGTTTAGTCAAACCTTAACTTTTTTAGCCGAAGATATCTTAGTAATGTTGCTGTCTGACATTTTGAACAGACTTTGTATTGAGGACGGTGCCTTAAAATGCTGTTTACAATGTTCCAAGCTCCCACAATGTATCAAAACATAGCTCGACTCTTCTTCCGGTGGGAGCATCACTTTGTTTGTCGACTTTAGTTAGCTTATCCTATTCTCCCATGCTACCTGATTCAGGACATAGACAGTCATAACCTTCATTGCCGTCATCTCTAAATAAACACAGACATCTTGAACTCCCTCTGTCATTAAGTTTCGCAGTCTCACTTGTGTCTCAAAGCTTTAACATGGCAGTTCATAGTCCTCTCTAACCGCTGAGATGCAGTCGGGTGTGAGCTCTGATAACGCGTTTATGCCTGGATGGAAGGAGGAATCGGAGAAATCAATCTTCCACTTTGGAGTTTTAATGGGTTGATTTAAATGGAGTTTACTGCAGAACGGGAGCTAGTTGAATCACAAAGCAGCGCTTTAATATGTGTGTGCGCACGCCAGCTAGCTATCTTTGGAAGAGCGTTGACTGCACAAGTACCCGCTGAAGCCTTAGTGCTAGACCCCAGGGCAGGCCGCTGCTGTCTCTACAACACATGAAGCGGAAAACATGGAGTTATGTGCAATTATTATGTCCACCATATGCAAATGCGAGGCTTCATTAAAAGGGGGCTATATATTACGCTGTCCATGAAATAAGCTTGTACCTTCTATATGATGAACACTTTCATACTGGCTTCATTAGTAGTGCATATTAATAGGCTGGGATGCGCGCTAGCTGGACATGAACACAGACAATATTTATATGATCCTTTGGTTATTTCTGGGCTTTATTCACGCTTAATTTAAAATTGCAACAAGCTCTTTGGTCAGTCTGTTCTATGTACTTGCCACCCTGTAGTTTTTACTTGTCTGTCCCCCTTCCACCCCAACTTGTATCTCCACAGAATATAATGCTTTTAAACCAAATGTATAATTTTTCCTGTGGTGGCAAAGACAATTTTTTAGCAGTCATTGCTAGTCATATAATCCTTCAGAAATCATTCTAATATGATTTATGAGCAATGCTGGAAACAGTTGTGCTGCGTAATATTGTTGGGAACCTGTGATACTTTTTTTTTTTTTTTTAGGATTTTTTGATGAATACGTTTCAAATTGCTCGCCTTCAAGTGGTGCAAAATGCTGCTGGCATATTAGAGAATAGCTGTTAAAAAAAAAAAAAAAACAACCTTGCATTATTATTCCAATTCTGGGGACCCTTCATTGTCTGCCTATTAAATTCAGAATTGTATATAAATCTTTATGTGATCAAGCCCCCATTCATTTATCGGAATTGCTCCACTCATATACTCTTTCCAGAAGCTTAAAGAGACTAGAATCTTCTTTTAGTCCAAGAATCAATCACAGAGGAGATTGAGGTTTTTCAGTGGTTGGGCCATGGTTGTGGAATAACCTTGCTTTAGAGATTAGAATAGCCTGTTCTCTGACCACTTTTAAGATTCTCCTAAAAAACGTATGTTTTGGCTGGGTTATAAATAATCTTCTATTATGGTCCTTGCCTAGTATTCTGTGTTCCAAGTGTCTATACTTTTGCTCCCCTTTTTTTTTTTTTTTTATTATTAAACAATGATGTAAATACCTAAATAAATATTCTAAAGGAACACACCACTATTTTTGAAAATAGCCTCATTGTCCAACTGCCCTAGGGTTAAACAGTAGAGTTTTACCGTTTTCGAATCCATTCAGCCAATCTCTGGGTCTGGCTGTAGCACTTTTAGATACAAGTTAGCATAGATCATCAGCATCTCGCTCAAAAATGACCAAAGATTTTATTTAAAACTTGACACTTTTGTAGATATGTGGTGTACGAAGACCGACGGAAAAAAGCGATATTCAAGACCAATAATGTTAGTGACTATACTGTCATTCCGGCATAATAATTAAGGAACTTTGCTGCCGTACCTTGGTGATCATTGTGCCTGCTGCACTCATGGTACGGCAGCAAAGTTCCTTTATTATTATGCCAGAATGAGAGTTCCCAGCCATATCGGCCTAGAAAATTGCAACTTTTAATTTTCCATCGGACTTAGTACATGATGTAACTACAGAAGTGTCAAGTTTTAAATACAAAAAATATAAAAACTCTTCTGTCATTTGAGCGTGATGCTAATGGTCTAATCCGTTTCAATTATCTTGTAATTTTCAATTGTTTTATAACTGTAAGAGTCTTTACTATCACTTTTTATCAGTGTATCCCATCCTTCCTGAATGTAAAAGTATTATTTTCTTTCAAAAAAATAATGTGAACAGACCCCAAACTTTTGAAAGATAATGTGTATATTGCTACAAAAGATTTATGTTTATGAATAAATTCGGTTCCTCAACTACCACAACACCCTGGCGACTATTTCTAATATGGAAAAACTGCTTAATATGTTGTGGCAAGTATGGCTTGGACAAGCATCCGTTCCTCAGAAAATGAAAAAATCTAATTCTGTATGCAACACATCTTAAATTTTCATTTGCCCTGGATATGTTCACTAATTCTAACACTACGAATAGAACAAATGCTAAGAATATTTCATCCCCGCTTTCGTCTTGTCTTTCGAAAATGACTGAATAAATAAAAGTAAAAGAAATGGCAAAGAACTCAGAGGGGAAGCTGGGTGGTTCATGCTTGTTACGTTCATTATGCTGCTAAATTAAAAAGCAGCAACTATCAGCTCCTAATGTTTTGTCTCGTTCCACCTCAGGTGGTTCAAACAGCCGAAACTAAATGGATTCTCTGTCTGTGTGAATAACTGCGAGCAGACAAACTCTTAATTTGTTGTGCGGGCTCTTAGGGGCATGTGGCTGATTGGCTTACCACTCAAACTTCTAAGCTAATACAGCTTTTAGACTCGTGTTCTTGAGTGTGTATATCAGTGTGATTCTCCTTTTCTGAGATTCTTCAGTGCTAGAGTGACAGGAAAATGACTTATCTGTCAACAGTATGGGATAGAAATAAATATTGTTTACACCTGAAAGAGTTCTGTGTATAAATAACATCTTACGATTGGGTTACCTCTCAAAATCTATTTTGTGCTTGTGTTTATTAAAGCATTATATTATTAGCAGGATGAATACTGAATACTAAATATGTGCTTGTATGTAAATTTGGGCAGTCACATGTAGTGCTGCCAAACGAATAATCGTGATTAATCGCATCCAAAATCAACGTTTTTGTTTACATAATATATGTGTGTGTACTGTATAAATGTATGTCCATATATACATGTATTTATATTTTTTTAAATAGTTACAATTATATTATATATAAATATTTTCTATAATTATTAAAAATATATATATATATTACATGCATGTGTATGTATTTATATATACATAAAAAATAACAGAGTTCAGACACTATGTAAAGAAAAACTTTTATTTTGACATTCATTTAAAGATAAATATGTTAGACAAATATGTTTTACTTTTAGAAAAGACATTTGAAAAACTGTTTGTACAGTATGAAAAATAAAGTCATTGGAAAAGTAATTAAATTAAGTGCTTTCCATACAGACCATTCAACATGTTGTCATTTCTCCATTAGCAAACGAACACCTGATGTTGTGATCAATTATCAGAATTATATTATTTAATCGCAATTAATCATTTGACAGCACCAGTCACATGCTAATGAGCAATTGGTTGTGATATCAGTCTTAAACAGTTCTGTTTTTTTCTGCAGCTTAGTTTCAAGAGCAAGAAAAAAAAATCTGCTTGCCTTGTTTTCTGGCTGCTTCTACTCCTCGGCAGTGCAAATGTCAAGCACTTTTTCAATTAACTTCCTATTTTACATGCATATTGGATTTAAACAGTTCACTGCGAGCTGTAATTAAGTGCGATTCACTATATAATTGTTTGTGGATCGAAAGTTTCATTTTGTTAAGGGCCTGCTTTGACTTAAAATGAATTCAAAGTGACAGTGTCATATCTTGATCCCTCTTGGGGGCCTCAGCAAGTTCATTATTAGTTGTTTTTGTGTTTTGTAGAGTGTAAGATTACAGCCAGTCACTGGAGAATCTGCATGCAATTTTAAGAAACCCATCTCTCGAGATTTATAGTAGTGCAGATATTTTCCTTGCCATCTAGTTACTGAGTTATAGTGTTGACTCTATTAGGACGGTTGCATTGAAGGATTAGGTGAAATGAACTCCTCCTGATTAATCGAAAACCTAGCACATTCATCAGAGAACTTGTAATTTTGTCCACACTAGAGCTTCTGGAAGGAGACCCACCAGTAATGATTAATCGTCATACGCGCAGGTCCCGAATGAAGAGCATCCCTCCCGCCTGTAAATGTGCTTTAATACAGTTTAATGATAGAGTGTCACCGTTGTTGCAGGAAGCTCGCTCAACGAGAGGCAGGGACAATCTATCCGAAAAGAGACAAGGAAAAGCATGGAGGACTTAATATCCTGGAAGTAATTACAGCTCTGCTCCTTCCCCGTGCACTCGAATGCCGAGACTCAAGCTATCGCTTCTCCGTCTTGCAGAAGCCTTGATAAACAAAGCTGTTTATAAAGTTCCTCGCAATCAATCACCACCTCTCTACCGGTTAGTCTCATGAGTGTTTAAAACACGGGGATCAAACGCTCAGAATCTGCAGAGCTGCGACTCTGCCGTTTGATGGAGAGACTGCGTTGCTGTTCTTGAGCCCCTGATCGATTCTTACAAATTCAGGAGGGCTCAGCGAGAAGATGAGGGGCTAAAAGTCTTCGTTCGGGATAATCCTTGGTGGCAAACATTCCTTCGCCAGTGTTGTGTATGTAGTAATCGGTCTCCGCTATGCCAAAGTTGTTTGCCAACAGCAGGCAGTGTGAGGTCTCATTATGGTGCCAGTCCAGAATGTCTGCATCAAATGCACACTGTTGCAACTCTTTGTCTCTGATTATCTGTTTGACGTGAGTGCTGTTGGGTTAGCGAACCAGTCATGTGGGATCCTTAGCAAACACAATTCAGTCATCACCGGAGATAAGACGAAACAGAAGAGAACAATCAAAATGCCTCGGGGAGCGTCCAGATAAATGGTGCCTCTGAAGAAAATCCTCCTTAAGTCAAAGTCATTATCTTTTCGGCATTTTATTCACCTTGCCGATTTAACTAGGCTTTTAGACATGTTTTTGGTTCGTAATGAGGCCAACCTTTTAAACTAGCTTTACTCTACACCCTACGTTCCTCGCTTTTGGTGCTGTACGGTATTTATTATTGATGTCCAGTTGCACAGTGTGTCTTGATTAAAGTCTGTCCCAGTTTATTGCTGTCAAACTGCAATGTTATATATGCATATGAGACGACATGGGAATGGTGTCATAGGCGATGTTGACATTGGCTTTGCAATGGAAGATCTGGGCTAGTAATGGAAAGGGACTATTCGTGAACCTGGAGAATTGCTAGGATATTCACCATTATTGCTGAGCCCTGGAGCAAGGCACTTAACCCCGGGGTACTCCAGAGGGACTGTTCCTATTGGAAATGCAATATAAGTCACTTTAGATGAGACTGAATCCACTGCATGTCTAACTAAGTAACCGTCAGTTTATTGCAACACAAATATTCTGTTCCATTTTGAAAGCAGAACCATGCCCAATTCTCAAAATGCTATCAAAATTCTGCTTTGCAATGTAACAGCACCAAGGCAGATTCGTGATGCATCTGGCAACCATTTTGACAGTTTAGATTTTATAAAAAGTATACATAAATGGATAAAACAATGGATATATTGACTAATATTATGTTACCAATTGACTGAACAACTCACCTTAAAAGTCCACATCTCTGTTTGTTTCAAAGACATAAAAAAATCATTTAAATTTTAAATCAGGCTCAACTGTAGAGGATTCTTATTCCACAATAATTAACAAATGTGAACCATTGTTATAAATAATTTATACTTTTGGGTATTTATATAATAATCTACCGAACCAACACAAGACCAATTTTGTTAGTATAAGTTTAGTTTATTTCTACCATTTCTAAAGTTTAATACCATATTACATTTACAAATAAATCACATCATGGAGAAAAAAAAAATTAGAATAATTTCAAATTCATTTCATATTGACTGTAATGATGGCTATTGGCAGTGTTGTTATTGCATCTCATAGCTAACAGCGTGCCATCCGTCTTCGTGCTCCAGAGAAAAAGTCTCTAAACGCAACAAAAATTAACAGTCCTACATCAATTATGTTAGTTGGCTGTGTAGATCATTAGATACTTCATTTATATCCAATTATTCGGCTTGGCTCATTACAAGTAATTAGTGTCCTAATCTAGTTATTTGTCGAAATATGGGCTGTGATGACCGTGTTGATTAGGAGATTTGGCTATTACATGGATGGATTTGTTTTAAGTATAGCTGACAAATGTTCTGCATACACATCAGTGATGTTGTAAGGTTTGCACTATATACTTCAAATCTTCTTAAAAAACACATTTGTTTGAGTGGTCAGACTCATTTGCTGGGAAAAGGGTAGATTACTCTTCAAAGAACAAAGCTCTTGGACTAACACCTACACAATCTTATAATGATCTTCAGCGATATTATTCACCGTCAAAATTGTACACGTTTTCATTTTTGTTCATCAAACACTCATGGGTACTTGAGAACATGGGTACTTCACAAAAATTAGTGGACACAAATCCAAGCTCATGAAGAGTCTGTTATCTTGACATTTAACTAAAGATTTCATCAGCCGTTACCTGTTGGAGTGCAACATACTTTTCTGGGGGTTGTGTAAGGAAATGTTCAGACTGTGACGACAACTCCAAAAACTCTTCAGCTGATTTAAATATATTCTTGAGTGTGGTTGTATAACATTAAGCACTTTACTTGGCTATCAAAGTCATTCCCTGTAGCATTGCTTCTGGAATCCCATTTTTGGCACATCATCTTCATGACTTCTTACTCTGAGATAGCAGAATCCTCAGGCTAGGCCATGTGTGCGTTATAAAACGTAGTGTGATAAAAATCTGAGCTGTCCATTTAACATGTTAATGTATAATTTATTACGGAAAAAAATATGTAAATCAAAATTCATAAGATATTTCTCTATGATTAAAACGGTAGCACTTTATTTTACAGTCCAGTTCCTCATGTACATACTATGTACTTATTATAGTAATTACAATAACTATGTAATAACTAGGTACTAAACCTGAACCTACCCCTAAACCTAACCCTACCCCATGTAGTTACCTTGCGTTACCAGAACTTTCTTAGATAAATACACTGTAAGTAGACTATAAGTACATGTTAGTACACGTACTGTAAAATAAAGTGCAACCATTAAAACAGTTTCCTGCCTTTGGAGCAATTCGTGGTTAATGGATTAGAAATATACTTACACTATCCTGTACTTCTAACATTGATGTTTGTTTACATACTCTAGAGACAAAGTCCCTAAATGCTACGAAAATGAACAGTCCCCAATCAATCACATTGGTTGGCTGTGTATCCTTTATATCACTCATTTATTTCCAATTATGTGGCTAGGCTCATTACTAAGTAATTACCTCTGATATAGTTATTTGTCGAGAAAAAATTTGACCGAGATGACGGTGTTGATTAGGATTTGATTTGACTATTACATGGATGGATTCATTTTAAATATAGTTGACGCATATAGTTACTGATAGCGGTATCCATATAGAATATTATACTCTGCTCAAGTACTTAAAATAATCAGATACCCTAAAACAATCACGCAAGTACATAATTAATTACATAAATGTTACCATAAAAATATGTACAGTATGCAGGAAATCTCAGGATACAGCTTACTAAACCTTGCCTGTGTGGAACTGCTATTGTGAAAGCAGAAAAGCATTCTGAATGCTTTGGTAATTATACTCAAAGCTTTCTACATTAAATACTCAAGATTCTGAGCTGTTTTTTAGAGATCATAATGATGTATTTTGGTGTTGTCCCTCGCCTCGTAGCATTTAATAAAACTCCTCAGTCACGTGCCTATGGAATTGCGCAGGGAATTATGTACTCATTTTATTTACAGTCTTTGAATCATACATACGACGGGTAAAAGAAAGTCTAATCAACACGTTTGTTATATAAACAATATAGTTATTACTCTGCTTTTTAATCTTAGTCTAATTGTCTGTGCTCAAGACAGAACCAAAGAAGACCGTTTAGTTTAATTTCTCCCCTAGTGCCCCATGCGACAACACTGAGAATGCAGCACTCATTTGCATTGGCTTACAAATTATGTTCCATCGTGTTCCAGTATGCAGTGATGTGGGAAATCAAGCCTGTCTAGCTAGAAGCAATCTTCTTCACACACTTAGCTTTTTCAGAGATGTATTTGGGCCTTAATGTGTTACGGCTTGAATTTCTGGAACCGTTGTGCCTGAACAAGACTCTGCAGTTTTTTTTTTTGTTTTTTTTTGTGCATCATACACTCCGTATCAGACATGTCAGCTTTTATCCATGCTTGTTTTCATTACACTCATCTCAAATTGCGAAGAGAATGGCGGTTTTAGATGCATTCAGTTGAAATGCTAAATCGTCAAATGAGGATTTGGCTTATTAATTAACTGTCAAATATTTGGAAAACTTTGATGCCCTCTTTATTATAAGATATATTATTGCTTTTTTCCTGTACCCTTCCTTTCTACCTCTCTCAGCTCCATCCATCCCCCTTGTACCCCGCTGTGATGGAGTATTAAGCGTTCTCATTCTCCTTCATCAGGGCCAGCAGGATAGGTGAATTAGGCTGGGAGATTGAGGCTCTAAGGCGCTCTAATGCAGTCATTGACTCTGAGGCCTGCTGGAGCCGCCTGACGCCACCTTGAGTGAATTAGACTCGGCCTTCTATACCTAAGAGAGATGGGCTTCCACCGCCGAGGTCCTGACCGCACCGAGCGAGAAGAGAAACACAGCTTGACAGGCAGTTCGCTCTCTTCACCCTACACTTAAGATTGAGCAGTCGAAGAATCTGTGATTGAAAGTTATAATAATTTAGAGAGGTACGGTGGTGCTTTGTGATAGCCTGGCTTGACCCCGCTGAAGAGAAAAAAAATAAACAACTCGATGCCTTCTCAATGCCTTCTCTTGTCTGCTGAAAAAACAAGTAAAACTCTTTCCAGAAAAGTGAAAGCATGCGGTTTACCTAGACAGCACTTCCTCCCAGGATGTATGTGCATTAGGATGCCCAAATATCTTCCATTAGCATTTGCAAATTTACTTGCTAGACGCTGGCAAGTTGCTGCACTGAGTTGTGTTCGGCGCATCACATAGATGCTAATTTGCCTTGAATACGCAATGTAGTTGTGTCAACGAAGTTGAGAAGACATTCAAAAGCAAATCATTACGAAAAGTGTAATTCAGGGCTTCCAAAGTCAGTCCTGGAGGGCAGGTGTCCTACAAAATTAAACTCTGCAGGACCGTGGCCCTCCAGGACCGAGTTTGGAGACCCCTGGTCTAATTGGTCAACATGACCTTAAAGGGATACTCCACCCCAAAAGGAAACTTTGTCACTTGTCACTTGTTGTTCCAAACCCGTTAACACTTTGTTCGTCTTCTGGACACAATTTCAGATATTTTGGATGAAAACCAGAAGGCTTGTGAAAGTATCCTTGTAGCGCGGCTGACACAAAAGAAAGTACGCTGCTTGCGTTCAGGGGATTTTCTTCAAAATGGTGCTATGGTGATGCAGAGACACAGAGGAGATGAACTGTTGAATAAAGTGATTATTTTTGTTCGCTTCATAAAATTCAGATTGAACCACTGATGGCAGATGGACTATTCTGATGATGTCTTTCATAGTTTTCTGGACCTTGACAGTGTAATTAACTTGGCATTCAATGGGACAGTCACAAGCCTCCCGGTTTCCATCCAAAATTTATTTGGAACGACATGGGGGTATGTGGTTAATGACAAAATTTTCATTTTGGGTTGGAGTAACCCTTTAAGCTGCTCTCATATGGCTAAGAAATGCATCTGATCAAGGTTAAAAGATGATTCTGGTGTATAGAAGCTAAACTCTACAGGAGAGTGGACCTCAAGGGCCTGTTCTAAAGCAACTTTATTTCACCAAGAAAAATGTCTGATTGGTAATCAATTTTTAGTAATCTTGAAATCCTTGATTAATTTGTACCTGTTTGATTAGGTTTGAAGCTGAACTCTACAGGAAAGTTGGTTGTGAAGGCCAGAATCTGTTTGGATATGAACAAAGTCTCAGATTTCCCTTTTTTTGTCAGTCTGATAGGCAATTCAATCAATAAATTACATTTTGGCATGATTTCATGTGGCGTGACCGATTACTGTAGCCGCCTGAGTTTAATCATCTCTTCCTCTTTACTACTAGTTACTGCACAAAATAACATAAATGCACATCAAAAAATATGTTTTAAAAAGCAGTACAACTTACAGAAATGTTCATGTCTTGTGTAATAGTTCAATTAGTGTTTCAATCCCAGAAAGACATCATTATAACAGCTTGTGAACAATACATTCCAGGTCACGTAACATTAACCTCAGAAAACCCACTCAGTGACAATATCATCAATGACCTTGATAGTTAGCTGGAAACGTGTACTCTAGAAAGGATTGGTTTGCTAATTATAAGTGCACTTTATTACAAATTCTTTCTTTTTCTCAACCTGTTCTGCAGTATTTTATGTATGATTGAATACATCCTGAAACCAAGTCATGACATCCCTCATTTAAATGTTTGCCAAAAAACAAACTGGAGTAGAAAGATAACTATATAATTAATAAGTTAGAGTTTACAGCATTTGTTTAGATTTTTGGGAAGAAAAAAAAAACGTACTGTACCTGTTTGCATATATGTCTTTAAACAAATCATTAATGCATTGAATTTAATCGATTGAATTTATTCTAACTGAAACCATGCGATTTTAATTTGAATCGTTTATTTATTCAGAATGTCTCTCCACTAGTTTACACAATGTATATCACTGTCGTGTTTGTGCATACAATCCTTTTTTAACGAAATCTCTTTGTCCTCCACAGGGTCTGATGATTCTGCTCCAGAATCTACCCACAATGCACTGGGGAAATGAGGAAGTTAGCGTTCTCCTAGCTGAAGCTTACCGGCTGAAGTTTGCCTTTGCCGATGCCCCTAACCATTACAAAAGATGAGGCTTCGACCAGCACGATCAGTGAATATGACGAGCCCTACTGACCTCGGAGGCGCAACTGTCTGTGTGAAGATACTGAACTGAAACCGTCACATTTTGATAGGAATATGGTCTGCAGCTTTTCCTGGAATTTTTCCGCACTTCTACTAATATCAGCACTCCGAATGCCATGAGTCACCCAGATGTCAAAAATCATGCTCTCTTGAAACACACTAATTTAATCTTTGTTTCTTAGGCTTTTCTATTTTTAATTTAACCACAACCTTTACCAAGATTTTTTTTTTTTTTTTTTTTTTATGCGCACTGAATTTATTTAGATGGCAAGATTCTAGGAAGTAACGGCAATATCAGGACTGATGCTGGTCCAATTGATTCATGGCAATAAGAAGACGTCATTCAAAAAACATGGTTTATAAAGATTCGCAGTAAGAGCGTTTGGCTTAAACGGCGCCTATGAACACTTATTCTAACCTTGGTCTACCTCAGGAACCGGCTAGGATTCGTAGGGTGTTCATTTTGTCCCTGTATGTGAACAGTGCCCATGAGGCTTTGCAGTGGAGTCAATAAAATTTGCCTTATTTTGTCTGTTTGAGTCTTGCAAGGCACAGGTTCAGTGAATAAGGGTGGCTAGAGATGCAAGCTGAAGAACTGATTCAATTTTCACTTTCCCTGTTACTCACGGCCCTGTCATTTTGACGTCCCATTTTGATATTGATATAATAATCCGTACTGACTGTACAATGCTGTCATTAATAGATGTGTTTGGGGATATCAGCTCTTGACATTTTGTCAGTATTTGAACTGTGCGCTGCTTCAGTCATGTCATCGGGCTTTTTAATTTGTGTGCCAGTTCTCACAACTAAATATAAGTGAAACTGCACTTGATCAGTCTATTTTCCTCCTTTTTGTACAAAGATATATTCTATGAATCCGCTTTTTTTAATTCTTTATTCTTTTTTTTATATACTGTTTACATTAACCTGTTAAGTTGTGCCTAACTCTAGAGATTGATGACATCACAGATATTTATTTTGCATTCATGATCATTTAGGATGTGGCAAAGCAGAACATTTGCCTTGACAGCGTTTACTCCTACATAAGCAGTGAATCCAGCAGCTCTACTGCTCTCCCTCGGCTGTTTGATGGGCCGTAGAATTGAAGGAATTTACTGTAACTGACATTCAGTGCCTGGACAACATGAAGTTACAGTACGAGCTATGTGGGGTTTCTGGACACCGGGCTTCTTGACTTAGTTTCTTGACTTCGAACTATGGAAATGTCAGAATGGATTTTAAAAGAGGTGCGAGTGAAATGTTCTAAAATGTTCTTGAATTAAATAGCTGTGTACAGAATTATGTTTTCAAAGAGATGTAAATAGAAAAAAAAAAGTGTAAATAAATACTATATATATGGTTCTAATTTGTTGACTTGTTTAATGTGTGGTTTTGACTGGTAACACTTTAGTTTAGGGACCATTACTCACTATCAACTAGTTGCTTATTAATATATTTATTTCTAACATATCAGCTGTTAATTAGCACATATTTAGATCAGTCACACTTTAACAATGTTTGCCTCAATAAAATGCTTATTAATAATTAGTAAAGTAGTTGTTAATTTAGGTATGGGGATAGGATTGAGACATCCAAAGTTTTTTTTTCTTTTTTTGTGTTCCTGTGGCTCAATTGGTAGAGCATTGCCTTATCAAGCGCAATGTTGTGGGTTCGATTCCCCGGGAACACATGATAGGTAAAAATTGTTAGCCTGAATGCACTGTAAGTCGCTTTGGATAAAAGCGTCTGATAAATGCATACATTTTTTTTTTTTTATTTAACACTTTAGAATAGGGGGCAATTCTCACAATCATTGAGTTGCTTATTAGCATGCTTATTATTATCTAGTATTTATAAAGCACATATTCTGCTACCTGATTCTGCATCCCTAATTCTATCCAAAGCCTAACCTTAAAAAATACCTTACTATTAATAAGCAGCAAATTGGGAATTTGATGATTTGTTAATAGCTTGTTAATTGTTTGTTAATGGTCTGAACCTTAATAGTTAACCGTGATAATTGACGTCTAAAGTTTACTTTTTTTTTTTCCTCAAAAACAAAATGATGCTACAAGAACACTTTTTTTCTTTTGTTTTTTTTTCCCAAAAGCTACAAAATCATGCTGCACACACGAGAACATTTTCATGTGAAATCGATCTGTTTTTTTGCCAATTTTGTTTTTAATAATATGTATAGAGTAAAAAAAAAACTACTTGTGAATTCAAAATAAAAACAAAAACATAGAATAATAATTGGAATTATGCGAGGAGAAAGAAAATTTGAAAGGATACCACCAATTTCACAAAATGAACTTTAATCAAACCATCCAATCAGACTGGCATTGCCTCGTTCACCCTTTAAAATCTCAGATCCAAGCTGGTACCCTCATTAAAGTCATTTCAACCCCATGTTTTCAAAATTCCCTTCAATTTTACTGTGTTTTTATATGGGGTAGGAAGTGTTCAAGTCCCTGTGGCCGCGTGCTGCAGGTTTGCTGATTAGAGTCTTAATATGCGTGCTGCATGCAGGGCGGGAGTTCCTCTCATTAGACTGACTGATGTTCACAGTGGCAGGTAATTAACGGCCCGCAGCAGCTCTGCCAGGCCATTCACATGAATTAAAAACACATTCAAATCACCACGGCGCCTGCATCTGAGAGGTGCCATAAAATGAGAACCTGTGTGAGAGAGAGAGAGAGAGAGATGGGATATGGAGTTTATCATTGCAGAACAAATGCCGAGATGAATCCACGTGCATTTGTGAATGTACATTATATTATCGTTATTAAGGTAATGTTCTGAGTCTGATAAGCTTTACGGGCAGCACCTGTGTCATGCTGTTTGTTATTTGTTGCTCATTTTGCAAAAACAAGCAAAAATTATATGTGCAGTGGCATCTTATGAAGGGAAGTGTTTAGCTGCTAACAATTTGTTCAGATTGGACACTAATAAACTATATGATGTAACACAATCATGGACAATCTGAACATATTTTATGTTAAATGTAAATTCTATATGCTTCCCGGGCCAAACTGTGACTGAAGTTATTATAGCTGTGTCACATGACACAGTATAATGTGCAAATAGTGGAGGTCTGTGGGACTAGTATAAAATAATTATTTGCAATTATTGGTTTAATGTTTGCCTCTTGTGCAAATATATTCCTTTTTGTCTCTGTTTTTATAAAATGAAAAACAAAAACCATTCATGTCAGCATTACATTTGAGTTTTTATTTGTTTTATTATTATCATAGTTTGTGAGAAGCTGGAAATAAAACAGGTTTTGTAGATTTAACTTATTCAATAAGTGCAAAGATATAATTCATTAAACATGGTTTCCCTTTCGTGCACTGCTATACTGTTTCAGGTCATTTTGCTGTTTGTTTTCTCATATACTAGCATGTTTCTAAAAGCTATGGAGCTAGAAAAACCAGCAAATGTCATTACAGATGATTTCTTACCACCCAGTGACAGCCATGTAAAACCCATCTACAATACTGCACATATTACAGCTCTGAAAATGAAAAGGATGATAACAAATACCCATATGCTTTGATTCTGCATCTAATTCACCTCATGTCTGCTTTTCAGATCTGATGTATTTGCATCAATTCCTTTAGTTTTGCAAGCAGTAATACACTATATACTGATGGTACAATGTGGCATAATGAGTCTGTCATTTAACCCGTTTCTGAAAATATCCATGCCATTAATGGTATTTGACATGTTTGCTGCAAAAAAAATAAAGCAGATTTTACTTTCCAAATCAAGATATTTCAGTTTGTTTCTCAAGATAGAATGTGTTTCTTTTATTAGTCTGTCTATTCTAGCTATTAATAATATAAATGAAGTACTTCACTATTATATTATGCATCTGAAACTGTTTAAGTGATATTTCAGGTGTAGTCAGCTTTGAAGAAACAATGTGGAATAAATTAAACCAGTGAATAATAAACACCCCACCGCAAGATATTTAACGGATCCCTAATGATAAAGTGTCTTACACTCCTTTATATTCTTGCAAGAGTTTTATTTGGGAGTCCAGCTGGAAAAGTTTGCATAGGCGTACGATGATGTTTTTATGTTTGTATAAAGATCTAGATCTGCATTTCCTAAAGGAAGCATCAGAGCTTTGAAGGCAGCAAAATAAATTTATTAAAGTTTATTGTGAAGTTGTAATGTGAACCAGCTCAGAATAACAAGACCTTAAACCTTTATAACATAATAAACACAAAAACCATATCAAAAACCGTTATAACATAATAAACTCACATACACATATATATTTCGAAAACCCTGCTGAACATTCTGTCCGTGTAAATATGCGGTCACATTTGTTTGCCAAATTTTCACAGACAAAATGCAATGATTACAAGAATCCGCAAGATCAACAACATAATCTCATTGCAGTTCATACCTATTTTGCAGTTTGGTGAATTGATGGTTAATTTGTCAAGTCAAGTCAAGTCACCTTTATTTATATAGCGCTTTAACCAAAATACATTGCGTCAAAGCAACTGAACAACATTCATTAGGAAAACAGTGTGTCAATAATGCAAAATGATAGTTAAAGGCAGTTCATCATTGAATTCAGTGATGTCATCTCTGTTCAGTTAAATAGTGTCTGTGCATTTATTTGCAAACAAGTCAACGATATCGCTGTAGATGAAGTGACCCCAACTAAGCAAGCCAGAGGCGACAGCGGCAAGGAACCAAAACTCCATCGGTGTATAGTATACAGTATATAGTTGTCCTGGTCTCCGCTGTCTTTCAGGGATGTAGAGGTCCTTTCTAGGTGCTGATCCACTATCTGGTCTGGATACATACTGGATCCGGGTGACTGCAGTGACCCTCTGATCTGGATACAGACTGGATCTGGTGGCCATAGTGACCTCGGAATAAGACAGAAACAGACAAATATTAGCGTAGATGCCATTCTTCTAATGATGTAGCAAGTACATCGGGTGTTATGGGAAGTGTTCCTGGTTCTGGTTTACCTAATTATTTGTAGGAATTAGTATGATATATATTGTATGATTTTGTACGATCTCCTTTAGTGGCATTACATTTGGTATCAGTGACACCAAAGCTGGCGCAGTGCATATTTTGATATACTCATTTTGGAACTTGTCGGCATATTTCCCCAACTTCATATTATAAAAAAGAACAACTTTGTCCAAGTTAAACTGTCATGAGGGGAAACCCAAATTATTTTCCCAGTGAATGATTGCTTTAAAGTCTCTTTGACTGCAGCTGACTTACTGACTTGTGAGCAGTCCCTTCCTTAGATCAGTCGCATAAACTCACTTAGCTTTCTATGCTGACCTTCTGTCATGCCCAGACCAAGAGCATGAGATTACTGTTTCTAATGGACGTTGCTCTTGAGTCTGTGAGATCAAATACATTCAGTATATACAGCCTCTGAAGGTTGTTTTCATAGAAATGATTGAGCAGGACAGACTCACAGAGACAAATGCTGACATTCCACTCTGAATCAATTTGAACAGGCCTGTCCTTGGACTATGTGTCCTCTATCGGCGCTGGTCATATATCTGTTACTCAGCAGACTGCGGCAGAATCCTCTGAACGTGTTCTGTGATTGAGACACATGAGCGCAAGTACGGTTCACGTCAGAGCATAATTGCCTTTTCTATATTTGCAACATTATGGCATGAATAATAACACAAAGGATTTCAATTTTAATGGGTAACCTGGCAGCCTTCTTCTTATGGTCGTGAATCATGTTGTTCGCAAAAATAATAAATCAATGCAATTATATTTACTTACCTACCTCTAAATCAGAGCTGGGGAACTTTGGCCATTGAGATCCACTTTCCTGCAGAGTTTAGCTCCAGCCCTGATCAAGCTCACCTGCCTATAGCTTTCTAGTAATCCAGACGACCTTGATTATGTTGAAAAAAGACAGATGAGTCAGTCTCTTCAAATTTTAAATCTACTGTCCTTACTATCCATGCCACTGTCCCAGATACTGGCTTGATTAATTTTGTCTTGCTGAACCTGACAATGGTGGGCAGAGTTAGCGTAAATAGCCTTTTCCAACAAGACAGGCTATTAAGCTCCTTGTAAAAACATGCCTTTAACTTTATTTTTGTCCAAAAACATTCCTATACACGGTACAACTCACTTTAGTTTCCAGCTGAAATGAACACTGAAGGCTATAAATCGCCTACAACTTTTGTTGTTTTTACATTCACACAAGTTGTAATGACAAGGGCAAGTGATCTATTCATGAAGACTAATTTTTGTGTGATTTCCTGCATAATACTATGTCACGATCTCAAGACACTTTTACCATAGTGCATGAATTGTAAATTAAAGGGATAGTTCTTACATCCATGTCAAACTTCTGTCATTACTTACTCACTCTCATGTCGTTCCAAACCCATAAAATCTTCGTGCATAGTCAGAACACAAATTAAGATATGTTTGATGTGTCATAGCTTCATAAAATTACGGTTAAAGCTTTATATTTGATGTGTCGTAGCTTCATAAAATTATGGTTCAACCATTGATGACATATGGATAATTTTACCGATGTCATTTATATGCTTCTGGGCCTGGAAACATTTCAGTAACATTGCTGTCTATGGAGGGTCAGAAAGCTCTCGGATTTCATCTAAAATATCTTAATTTGTGCTCTGAAGATCAATGTTTTAAGGGTTTGGGATGACATGAGGGTGAATAATTAATGACAGAATTTTCATTTTTGGGTAAACTATCCCTTTAATACAATGTTGACATTTGCGTCACATAATCATGCATGGCTTTTCTGATGTACAATAGAAAACTTTGTCTAGTAGCTCATCAGTGCATTTATTTTATCACCACTCACTAAACATTTCACTTTGAAAATGTTGCAGGAGAAGCAATATAATTTGATCTGGCAGAAATATTGCCACGAGCACATTAATATGAAAACTACAATGCATGGCTTCTCAAAAGTTCAATTATTTGAAGGCTACTATATTATTATGCCACTACGCATTTATTTACAAAAAGATTACCTATGTACTAGCTAGGCTAGGTTGTTTAACCATGCATAGCTGCAAAGCAGTTAGTTAGTGTGGCCTTAACATACCAGTTAAAGAACCACTGACTACTGTCCATTGGTTCATTTACTTGATATTTCACAGCAGTGGGCCATTAAGAAAATCTGAGCAATCGCATACAGCATATCATAAATATTGCAAATGTTTCTAGAAAACCCCACTCACTCTTTCACAGAAATGTAAAAAGATTAGTTTAAATTGTTGCTCAGGTAGTGCACTCCATCCTTTCGAAAACAGGAAGCGACATGGTGCAATAACTATCAAAGCTTTCCTGCATCTGCTATTTGTTGTTCGCCTAAGAACATTTGGTTAGGTCTGTTAGCTCTGCCTGGCTGTTTCCTCCATGTTTCATCAGATCGCCCTGTTTTGCCTGCTATGACATCTGTGTGACATGGCTGTGGCTTCCCTTTCCTCATCAGGCTGAGCTTGGTGCTGCTTGCAAAAAACCTTGCGGTTAATCACAGCACCTTTTGGCCTTCATTATTCGCCCTGCCTCGTTAGCAGAAATGATTAATATTAATCCTATTTTAGTGAGGAGCGTTGCCGCATTTTAAGAGGAAAGCGTGTGGGTTGAAAATAGGAGTCTGGGGAGAAGCAAAAGATATAACGTACAAATAATCCATCGCCCACACTACGAGACGTGCAGCTGGATCTATGCCTGTCTGTGATGGATCTTTATGGTTTCCTTGATGGTCACCTGAGGATTATGGTTTGGATTATAGACTGTGAGTATGCATCATTACCAGAGTTGCACTCAATGCTGTAGATCTCCAGAAGTTGGCAGTTATTTTAGTAAAAGGGCAACAGTTCAGAAGGTTAATGTCCTGAGGTTAATACACCGTTCAAGCCAATGGTTTAACATCTATTCTAGAAATGTCTCTTAAATAGAAGCTTGTTAACCGGTGACCTGAATCACGTGCTTAGTTTGGATATTTTTCAGATTAAGTTTTCTTTGCAAATGATATTCACTAGATCAAATTGCAAATCATAAAATGTTGCCATATCTCCCTATTGCTTTATTCAACTGTCATCAGATTTTTTTGTTTCTTAATTCTGTATTATTAGTACGATTTATTATTCTTTTTCATTTTTTTTATTCTATGCTCAGCAAAGCTGCAGTTATTCAATCAAAAATACAGTAAAACAGTAATAGTGTTAAATATTATGACAGTTTAAAATACTGTATGTTTCTATGTTAATATACTTTAAAAAGTAATTTATTCATGGTTTGGAAAAGCTGAATTTTCATATAGTCTTCAGTGTCACATGATCCTACAGAAATCATTCTAGGTTTAGCTTTTTTTTAGTTTAGTTTAGTTTTTTTTTTTGGAACCAGTGATACTTTTTCCCGATTCTTTGATTAAAAACCAGGTAATAAAAAAAAAAAAAAAACAGCATTTATTCATTAGAAATATTAGTACTGACTCCAAACTTTTGAATAGTATACTGTATATAAAATGTCTATTTTCAATACTTTTCTTTCTTTCTTTCTTTCTTTCTTTCTTTCTTTCTTTCTTATTATTATTATTTTATTTTTTAAATGTGTTACCTATATTATCATGATTTCTGAAGGATCATCTGACACTACAGTCTGATTGAAGAAATCTCAGCTTTGCCAGCACAGGAGTAAATTACATTCTAAAGTGTATAAAAATTTATCAGTATTTTAAATTGTAATAATATTTCACAATTTAAAGCTGCAGTCTGTAACTTTTGACGCTCTAGCGGTTAATAAACAGAACTACTTGCGTCTTGCGGAAGGACATCGTACCCGGAACTACTTCTCTCTGTTTATATCAATGAAGAATCACAACGGTACTGGGTTACTCCGCTGTGGTACCCCCGAAGCAATCTAAAATAGTCCGAATATAAACACTTATTATAGATGTACCCTAATGATTCAGGACAAGCCAAAAACACGGTTTGGAAAATGGATTCATGGTGTACTCGCTTATTATATACATTTTGCAAATCTTGAACACAAAAAAAAGTTACGGACCACAGCTCTGATTGGTTGTTTTCTTACCGGGAGCGGATGACTTTCTGCAAATGGCAATAGGACCACTGGGAGGAGCCAGAGGAGCTTGATTTTTTTACGGATTATCTGTCTCGTATTCTACTGTCAGGTTTCACAAATACATTTTTACAAAAGTTACCTACTCTAGCTTTAATTGTTTTCACTGTATTATTTAATATAAAATAAAAAATTAACAAATCTTACTGACCCCACATTTTGCACAGTATTGTGTATGGGCCTATATTTTACTTTCTTTTTCAACAAGTAATTCAACAAGTGGAAAGGCAACTCCATTGTCTGTAGCTCTATGCACATTTTGAAGAATCAGACCTCTTGTTATTGTAAAACATGTCGTCATCGCTAGCTGTCAATGTATAATTGAAGAAATTAATATGGATGTTCTCATCTAAAAGAGCACCACTTGGTCCTGCCTGTAATAAATGTCAGAAAATATTGATAAGATCAGGGGCCATGAAGTATGGATTTTTTAGATTCATTTAGTTACCTTGTAAAATGTCCTTTTGTCAGCAGGTTTTTGTTTGAGTCATCCCATGGGAGGTTTTTTTTTTAATCTCTGTGTTTAATGTGGCTAAGCTAACAGCGCTCACACAAGTCAAACTGCGGTGATTAATGGACACAGAGCAGACGCTGACGTGTGATAATGTGTGACCCAGACATCCTGAGAAGACAGGAAACCTTCTCTGCCTAGAAGATTATGCCTATACACCAAGCTTTAAAAATAAAGTAGTTACACTTTACAATAAGGACTCATTTTTATATATAATGAGTTAACTAACATGAACAAACAATGAGCAAAATATTCGGTTGCACTTTATTTTACAGTACGTGTACTAACATGTACTTATAGTGTACTAACAGTGTATTTATCTAAGAAAGTTCTGGTAACACAAGGTAACTACATGGGGTAGGGTTAGGTTTAGGGTTAGTACCTAGTTATTACATAGTTATTGTAATTACTATAGTAAGTACATAGTATGTACATGGGGAACAGGATTTTTATAGCATTTGTTAACCTTTGTTAATGTTAGCTGTTTTCATTTTTAAGTTCACAGTGAATTAACTACTGATAAGAGTGAAAAATTTGATCTTAAAAATGAAACCTTATTGTAAAGTGTTTCCAATAAAAATCCTAAATATAAGACTGGAAAATAAGGCACTGTTAAGTTGCTTACAAAACTTATTGATGTATTATAACCCCCCTTTCTTTCTTTCTTTCTTTCTTTCTTTCTTTCTTTCTTTCTTTCTTTCGATTATTTTTAGGTTATGTACTGTCACATATGAATTTTAAAAGTACAAATATTCCATCTAGTCTCTCAATTACTGTAATGCCATAGATGCTGCATTTAGAATCGTTATTATACCTTTTAAAAAATACGTATTTGAAAGTTTTAGATGAAGTCACTACAGAATATTTCTAATTATTAAACTATTTTAGTGCATTATTTCAACACTTTGACCTTCATATTCTAGGATCTGCACAAGCACATACAATTAGACTTCTAAAAGAATCTCAAAAGTGCAACAAGAACACAAAGACAAAAAGATGAAAAATAGTTTATATACTGTAGTAGAGTGGTGTAAGTTGAGTCAGTGATGTTGACCCATTGACACTAGTTCTCCTGTACTGTTACATAGTGTTTACTTCAAAGATAAAACGTATGTTGACTTTATTCACTAAGCACTCTTTTAAAATCATTCAGAGTTAATCACAGCGATTTATTTCTCTTCTAAGTCCCCGGTGGCATTTCAGTCTAGACGGGCCTTGTTTTCGGTGGCAGATGTTGTTTGTGACCTTTACAGGAAACGGCAGAAAATTGTTATAGCACAAATAGCCAGCAGTAGTTAAGCAGCGGGGACAGATTGTTTGGGTAATGAATGCCCCTCTGAGATGCCACTTAAAATGGGACGTGTGTCAAGGCTATAGAGTTACTTTTGCCCTCACTTTGTCCTGTGCCGAATGGACATGTTCATTTGTTGTCACCAAGGTCTGAATAAATGCAATCTTTTTCTTCGTTTTCGGTTTAAATCTCGTTATACATTTGTGTTTCAATGCGACAAGATGTTCATTATGATTCAATAACGGCAATTATGATGGAAAAGTGAATATCATCTCACACGGCTTCATTTCAAACATCTCATCTGTTTAATAAGATCCCTTATGTTTGAGCTTTAGATTGAGGCTCCTCTACAGGCTACGAATACTAATAGAGCTCATTAGATTACAGATTTGCATTTCCCAGCGGTCTGCGTGATATGGCGTCTTTCTGATATGACGATGCGTGACCCAGCAGGACTAATGGGGCAATGGATGGAGTGAGAGTTAATGTACTTATAGATAATGTAAGACCCTTTTAGTGATATTTATGGAAGACCATTCTTAATTCTATCTCCGTTCAGTACAGTATGGTTCTCCAAAATCTCAGATTTGTACAACGGCGCTTAAATTAATTGATTTTGTGATTTTGCTAAAGGATGTTTCATCTGACTCTTTAACCCTCCCTCATTACAAGCTTGAAAAGGATAAACTGTACAATAAATGGGACCTTGTTAGACCCTACAGATTCAGTAGAGATCTTTGCGTAAACTAACACTATTCAAACTTGACTCTTTGGAGTCATTTCTTTATTGTGTTGTGCATTTCATGCTAATTTGGCAGTGTTGCGTTTTAGAATGACTCATGTCTTCTATACACACATATTTAACTGATAGTCTACCAGAACAGACATGTTTAATGATTCAATGACTTCTCACTTTTTAATAACAGTGAGTGGTTCAAAAGCTCCAAAAATAACATAAAGCATGACTCATGTTCTGTATTTCCCTGTTAGTCCTCTGAAGCCATACAATGATTCACAAAGCAATAATTAAATCATGTTTTCTCGTGTTTCCTTAAGAGGGCACTTCTTTTGTTTATTGTTATTGCAGATTTGCATTTACCATGTTTTTTTTGTTTTGTTTTTTTGTATGTAAGAACAGTGGTAATAAATACAATTGGATGAGTGTGCAAAAGTATTGTTAAACAATGGATTACTTTGGATATAATACTTATTTCACAATACTATTGCACACTCATCCAACTGTATTTATTACCAATGTTCTTACATTGCTGCTGTTCATAATGTAAATAAAATCCCTACATTGCATCCTATTTATATTCTGTACATACTCTGCTTAATACTGTATATAGCAACTCCACTGTACATTCTGTAAATCATAGCTTCACTTACTCTGCACTTATATGTACATAAAACACTATATTCTTGCACTTCTGGTTAGATGCTAACTGCATTTCATTGGCTCTGTACTTGTACTCTACATAATGACAATAAAGTTGAATCTAATCTAATCTATTTTGTTTCAGTTTGAGAATATAGAATATGTTTGTGTGTGTAAGACTTAAAAAGAGCTGATTTAGAAATCTGCAATATAAATGTCACCCACACAGATTACAGGAACTAATATTACACAAGAGTATATTATTAATAATACAGTGTTAACAATGACAGTATTAGGCAATTTGCTATTTAAACAGAAAAGAACAAGATTGCCATTATATGTTATGTATTGAATATAGTCACAGATGTCATTATAGTACACTGCTGTCAAACTAAATATGTGGTAACCATTCAAATACCGTATTTTCTGGACTATAAGTCGCACTTTTTTTCATAGTTTAGCTGGTCTTGCGTCTTATAGTCAGGTGCGACTTATTTATCAAAATTAATTTGTAATAAATTTTTCCGCATTTATTTAGAAACCAAGAACCAAGAGAAAACATTACCGTCTACAGCCGTGAGAGGGCGCTCTATGCTGCTCAGTGCTCCTGTAGTCTACACTGAAATGCGACTTATAGTCAAGTGCGACTTATATATGTTTTTTTCATCATCATGACGTATTTTTGGACTGATGCGACTTATACTCAGATGCGACTCCTAGTCCGAAAAATACAGTATTTGTTTTTGCATGGTTGCAACATTATGTTAACAAATTAGATGCAGTTGTGTTTTTGTAAATAGATTTTGGTTCAAAATATGACCTGCTTTAAAATTATGACCAGTTTTGAAGGCTTTAAGGCTAAAAAATGTAAAAGAGCATAACATGTTGGCTATATCAACATTTCTGTAGGTGGCACTCGCTCATTGTTACTGTAAGCAGACGGTTGCCAATGTATGTCGACTGTGTGTGTCTATGTGTGACGGCAGCTATGGACGTCCCAGCCAACAGAGCCAAACGCTCATATTCATGGATCAGTCCCAGAGCAGCACCAGCCCTGCTGTCCCTCATCCAAATCTGACAGAAGAGGAACTAACCATCTGCTGAATGTGGAGAGACAGTGGCCGCTCAAACTGCCACTGTGCCTCGTTCCCCGCATGCTATTTATGTACCATCTTTTCAAACATCAGAGTGGGCGGCAGTGCATGGAAATCTTGATCTGTTACGAAACGACAGCGCGCATCAACCCTATATGTGACCTCCAGAATCATTGAAATGAGTCAATGTTGCTTTTGGGTCACTTGAGCTTAAAATGGAACAGCCCGATCTTGAGTTGTAGGTCTCACGCTAGGGTTTAATATGCGACATAACAAGTGCAGCCCATGCTTTGTATGACAGCATCATTAGAGACATATCAGGCACTCCGAGCACCTCTGGGTGACTTGCACTACAGCATGATCTTGTCCTTCTGCCTGTGTGATGCTCAGGGCTAAAATCAGTCTGCATTCTAATCCAAAAGGATGTTTACTATCTAAAGACTTCCCAGACATGGCTGACAGTTTCTGAGAGAGCTCTGTCATTAGAGATGAGAGATGGATTGTTTGCTTTTGTGTGCTTACGCGATTACAAGCCCCCATAGCAAACTGTCTCTGCTCCAGATACATAACTTAGCAGTTCAGAATGAACATTGTTCATTTCTGCTATTCTGAGAAGTGCGTTTTGCAAAAACATGTCCATGTCACATTTTACCCCGCAATCAAACGAAAGAAATGAGAAATTATATTTTGTCTGCAGAAAGTAGATGTTATTTTATGATTGCATGATTGATTACATGATGTAATATTCTTACATTATTTTAAAAGTATGCACGAAAATTAAGCACATTTGCCCCAACCAAAAAAATTATAAATAAAAAAAAGAATAATAATAAAGTATTGCTATAGCTACTGTACGTCCAGATTATTTTCTGTTTATTCACATATATTTTTGTTAAATTCACAGATCCCTATATTTGGAATTTAAATGCTATGGACTAGAATTAAGCATTTGTTACAGTATACTTATTGCATACATGCATGTATTTCAAATGTTACATATAATCAGTGGTGGGCCAGCAGGGCCTTCTCTGCTTGCCCTATAACAAATTTAATTATATAAAAAATGTTATTATTATCATTATTATTTAGGTATCATTTTCATTTGTATAATGGCCACAAAATGGCCTATGATTAGTTTCATTGAGGTTGAACTGGAATATGCTACATAAAAATAAAAAATAAAAGTCTGTGGCCAGAACATAGAATGTATAACAACAGGTTAGCTGTTACAGAGATAAGATAGATGTGTAAGTGTATGTAGTTTAAAGTAACTTACTGAAGGCCCTGACTGAAACCCCACGGCAAGCTATAATAATAATTATAGTAAATTATGCATACATGTAATTACATGCAAGTAACTATAAACCCATCCGTAACTTTATAGTAATTATTGTATATGTATAAAATTCATTATTAAATTACATTATTGAGTTAACATTATGCAGTATTTAAATTAGTGCTGTCAAACGATTATCCAAAATAAAAGTTTTTGTTTGCATAATATGTGTGTGCTGTGTATTTTTATTATCTATACATAAATAGACACAAATGCATGCAAATATTTCTGAAAAATGTTATGTTTTACTTATTAAATATGTTTATTTATAATATAAATAATCTGAATATAAATATACACATGTGTAATACATGTTTTGTCAACAAAAAAAAAATACTTGTACGTAAGTGTATTTATATATATATATATATATATATATATATATATATATATATATATATATATATATTACATTTACATTTACATTTACATTTACATTTATATACACACAAACACATTACTCTACAGAGAGAGAGAGTAGTAACTCAAAGCACTTTACATATAAAAAATATGAAATTAAAAGTTACACAAGTTTAGATGCAACAAATATATTTACAATAATGTATAAATAAAATCTCAAATTGAAAAATCTAATTTAAATAAAATATAACCCCCCCACACACACCCACAAATTACTTTAGATATATTCAGCATATGAAATGAAATTAAAATAATATAGATTTTTTTTCTCCATGTTATCAATTATTTAATTTATTATTATTATAATGATGGATATTCTACTTTTCTAAAAAATAGACTTTATTTTCTTCAAGAAATTAATGTAGTTTCTTATTTCTCTCAATACTGAGGTGGAAAATTATATTCTTGACAGGTTTCATGAGGTTATCCCTCAAAGGTACAATGGTGCACACGATGTTCATAATATTATATATTACGAGGAGAAGCTCTTTGGGTGCCAATGTATTCGCTGTATAACTCACGCAGGGCTTTACAGCTGTATGATGTAATCGCCATGGCAACAGATGCTGACTCTCAATGTGAAGCCTATTGGCCTGCATATGTGTTGATCATGAATTACTGCCAAATAGACCTTAAAAGACAGAACAGATGCAATTTTTTGTGGTTCAGACATGTCCCTGAAACACATTAATATCCAGTGAGATTGAGAGAAGGGTTAGAAAAAGAGGGAGGGGTGGTTTATTGAAAGAGAGAAGCTATTTTAGGAACAGGGTCTGTCTGAATATGCTTTAAAGCCTCATTTCAATTTCTGATGCAAGCCAAACTGCAGTTGGAGTCAAACTCTGGAACAAACAAGTGCATTTGACTGCAGGAGGTCAAAGGTTGTGTGCTTGATGAAGCTCTAAGTTCTCACTGAATGTGAAAACACACACAGTTCTACAACATTCTGCCCACTAACAGACTTAATTAACTGGGCTTTCTGAAACCCACTAATTGTTCCCAGAGAGCAGTGTCTGACACAACAACATACTGCTCAACATGAAGGAACACACTTCTAGAAGTGGTATGAAACAATTACTATTTAGAAAAGAATGTCAAAGTCTTTAATGAACATGAACATTCATTTCTGTGGAACAGTGTTGTACAGTATGATTTTTTTTTCTTTTCCATTATAAAAAGGTGATTTTTAAAGGTGCACGCAGTGGTTTTTCCCTCATTAAAAAGTTAGAAAGTACTTTTGAAAAATGTTTAAAGTGAAGTACAATTAAATAAGGACACATATCATATCAGTAGCTCAATTTTTATATATTTTTTTATTTTTGTGCATGAAAAAGAACATGATGGTGCAAAAGTGGCCCAGACCATAAGAGTGGGTGTTAGGACAGGGCCAGTGACCCTCCATGAAAAGGATTCGACATCCCTTTCTAACATGTTCCAAGTGTTCTGAAAATCTCCTCCTCTGCCACAGATCTCAAATTCGATTCATACTCATGCACATTCAAACCTGCTCCCTCAACACATGGCGCCAATCAATACAACAACCAATGACATTGGATATCATTCAATTATCTTTCCATGATCACAATCTGTTCAAAACACCCCTTAATGCCTCTCTCCTTGTTTAAGACATGTCCACCTTTGGAAATAGGTTCATGTGTGATTGTATGACGCAATGCACATGTATGGATGCCCACATGTGCTGCTCCTAGAGACAAAAGCATTATCTTGCGCATGTCCTAGACTCGGTAAAACACATCTTCTTCTTTGAAAGCTCTAGCAGACACCTAAAGAAAGCTCCGACTGGCTGAGCTCAGGGCAAAACAAATTAGTGCCTCGCGACTTCAAAGCCTTTCACCAAGGAAACGCTGAGAGCTGGCCAGACCAGAGCGGAATTCAGTTGGACGGAGTGAGGGTTTAATATAGAGCAGGATACTTCAATCCCATAAGTCTCTACCAGCACCACACCACGCCATACCTGTGCACATCTATATGCATTACAGCTTTGATCCAGTCATGTTTTATTTGTTTATTTATTTTTTATCTGTGCACCCATCGATCCATCCACCTCCAAATCATTCAGTCTTTTCTTGCCACTCATGCACTCATTTTCTTCTTCATCCAACCAACCACCTACCATTCATTCATTAATTAATTAATTCATTAATTCATTTAAACCCCACCCCATTTATTCAGACACTAATCCATTCATTCAACTCCCACCCTGCCTATTAATCCGTCCATCCATCCAATTATTAAAAAGAGCACTTAAAACCATTCCTGTCAATGATAGTCAGTGCTATACCTGACAATTATTTGCAGAACTGTAGCTTTGCTGCATATTCTTGTTTACAACTGTGTACAGTTTCAATTTCAACCAGCTCTGCTTTTACCAAACTTGATTTCATAAACGCTTATATGTTTAATTTCATAAACTGCAGCTCCGTTGTGGTACCTAAGTATATAAAAGATATATTTATCCATGCTATTTACACATTTTTCATGCATTTCATACAAAATAATAGGCTTGATTGTGCCTACAATAAGAGTAGAGTGTTACTAAAAAATTCAGTTGACCCTATTCTAAGCTATATTATATTCATTAACTTTGTTTTCATAGAGTTTTTTTCAGGGTCGTTCCTGCTGTAAAGTACATAATATATGTCGCAATATAATGGATAACATATTAAACTCCCAGTTCTGTAGATTTTCCTTTTTTGCCATGTTCCCAATATATAATTTACTAAGTGTACCCAGAGCATAGTTCCAAAAGTCTGGTATTCAGTTTATCAGATATACCTTAAATGATACCATACAGAAAAGGTGCTACATATCAGGAGTTATACAATGCTTCTCTCTAAAAAATCTAAACAACAGGCAGCGTCTGAAATAACATGAGAGAGAGAGGCAGAAAGACACGAGAGGAAAGGAAGGACTGACGATATTTGCTCTGTAATACCTGCTGCTGTGGGGGATCAGTGAGTTGAAAAGCTAATAGTGGCCCTGGTGTGTGGGCGCAGCGGGAGGACGTCACTCGTCTCCAGGCCTGGGCTTTGAAGCAGTGTAGCAACACAGGTCTCTCCGTCTCACTTCCAGCACTGCATTCTGCCAGACCTTGCGGCGGCTGTGATCACAAACCAACCCTGACGGGCTGGGACGCCGATCCAGCTCATTACCTATGGAACTAATGGAGCTTGCAACACAGGTGTGATAGGGACCACGTTTATGTGTGCATCTACAACCAAAAATGTGTTTCATTTTTGGGTGCGCCACAGGTTGAGACCTGTATTTGTGTGTTCACCTGATAATAAGGCCATCATTTTACAGTATGTAAGTTGAGTTATGTTGTCAAACGCACTGACCTTCTTAAGGTGTGAAGGCTGTTGGAAATGGGAGACACCAAATTCACTCATTTCACCCCTCAAATCATCCAAAATGGCAAATTAAATGAAATGTTGGCTTTTGAATTTTAATTCAGTAGAGGATTTTTATTTTCATTTTATTTGTTTGCTATATATAATCTGTTGTTGTGAGGTTGCTAATACAGAATATGTGAAAGATGATTCAGGCTCATTGGAAAAGCATGCCTTTGGTGACATTTCTGAAAAATGCTAACACAACACACATTTCTTGAGACTTTTAAAGTTAAATATCCAGCAATTATGGTGCTAAAAGTGTGTTTAGTTTTATTTATAACAGATTAACATGAATATGGCAATGTTTATAATGTTGCATGTACTGAACAAAGATTAATGCTCATTTCACATTAAAAAATACCACCTACACTCCACAATAAAGTAAAATAAAAACACATTTGCTGAAGCAACCATGACATTTTAGCTTCCCTCTACGAATCATCATTCATTTCATCTTTGAGTGTTGTGACTTGTGTTTCACGGAAATCATACTTGAGCGATCACAAGGGAAATGTTGTACAATGTGAGCTAATGAGCAAGTTTACTATACAAGAAAAGCCTTACATATGGAGCTGGTTACGAGACGCAAAAAAAACCTATTAGCTAACATATCATTGTAAAAGTGTTTTCAGTAACGTGCAATGTACTGTGCAAAAATACGTTTTATTAATCAACAATTTGTAAACAATCAATAATATATTAGTGTATACACTTGTATGTATTTGGAGTTTTGCAAAAACATATAGTTAGAGGTAAATTGACCTATAATCATGTGTGCCAAAGATGCTGCATTAGAAGTGAGCAGCCTATGTAGGTAGGCTGGAATACAGTGATGGGAATATATTCCCTTGTCACTGTATATATGTGTGTGTACTGCATTGCCAAACAGTCAAAATCCTTAGCTATTCTATAAACACTATGAACTCTAAACACTTTAACCATGTACATCCTTAAAGTCCATTATATAAGCATCTACATGTACAATAGTCAGTTATGCAGCATTAGCATGTTAATCTTCTTCATGGTTATCTCTTTATTCTTGATCCTAGTAAATAACTCATTCTGAGAAAAGATTTTTAAGCATACTTACACCTGTGAATTGGGAGAAATGACAAATGGTTTTAGTTTCGAAAGGCGCCAATCAGACATATGCTGTTTCTAGTTTCTTCAGTATGTACAGTCTATTATGTACAGTATGTGAAATTTCTGCAGGGGCGTAGGAAGGAGTCTCTGCCTAGTTGCCACGGATACTTTCAAATGAAGAATGATAGAAAACTTTCAAATCAAACTTTATTACATTTTAATTTGTAAAAATTGTTTCTACACCCCTGGCGCCTGAAATACCATGAAAACCCACTACATTTGGCAACGGTAACTAGAGCACACTTGTATGAGATACTGTATCTCACAATGCAATACACTTTGACATTCATTTTCTAGTGTGATGAATGAACCATTTAATAATAAGTGCCTTTGTTTTTAACATCCCTTTCTTGACTTATTTGATTAGACTGCAAAGATGTTTTTAAGTGAAACGTCTTGAGGAGAGATATGTTATTACTTTTTTTAAGCCATCTAAAATTACATTTATTTTTCCTTTGAAAACGATATATCAGGAGGAATATTTTTCACAGTAATTTGAAAGAATGGCCAACTCTAGAGATCAGAATATAATAGAGACTTGGAGATGGCCTCAACTGACCTGGCTCGGGTAGTAAATAACTGTCCTAGCAACCATTTAGCAATGCCTTGGTTACTACTCTCAGCATAAATGGGGGGTTCCGATGGACCAAAAGGTGGCAGACTTTCCTTTTACACATAGATTCTATTCCCACCAGAGGCTTAAATGTTCTAATTTTCTATTTAAACTGAATGAAAGTTAAATCTTTTAATTTGATGCGACAGATGTGTTTCTTATGAGAGTTGAAGATCACACACATGCACACATTTATGCCCATATTCCTTGAGAAACAAGCCTTAGTCCTTGAAAAACTAAAACTGACGGTGCAAGAACTTTTCAACACATTATAGACATTTTGTGTCCTGAGGGAAAACATCTGTTTGAAGCCATATGGATCCTACACAAAAACACAGAAGCATATACTGTACTGAACTGACGTTTGTGCTGTGCTGACATTCGCCTGGTACAATTGCAGGTTCAGCTGTCAGCTCTACACATGACACTTTACAGAGCATCTTTCACTGCCAGAAAAAAAAGGCCTCCATGAAAGCTCAAGTGATTGTGTACAAAGATGCATGAGAAGCCGACAGCAGCATCCTGTCTAAACGCAGTCTTGCATGAAGCTGTGAAATAAAGAAGAGCTGGTTCAAAAAGTTGTAGGTGGTGATGGGGTCCTGGCAACAGGCCACTCCATATCTCACACACACACACACACACACATACACACACACACACCCACACACACTTCACCTTTTACTGCCACAGCAACAGAAAGTTGGTTTCTTGCAGATCATGGAGCGTTGACCTTTGAGACACCTTGATGAGACATCTTTGGCATCTCAATATAGTCTTACACTCTAAAGAAGACAGGTGAGTGTGAAACATGAACACTTCCTCTAATTGGCACCATGCAGGTAAGCTCCTCAAAATCACACCAGTGAATAATTGATTTGAAACTGATATACTGATGTAATTAATTCATCTGAATTAGTCAAGGTCTTGTACATTGGTTCACTTTCAAGTTAACCAAAAAGTCATAAAAAACCTTAGGGTTGGTAAGGTTTTTATTTCTATTTATTTGAAAGAAGTGCTAATGCTTTGCTTATTTGATCAAAGATACAGTAAAGCAATAGTTTTATGGAATATTACAATTTAAAGTAGTACAATTTTAATATATTTCAAATGTACTGTAATTGGACTGTAATGTATTGCAATGGCAAAGCTGAAATTTGCAGCATCATTACTCTTTGGTGTCACATGATAATTCAGAAATCATACTGTGTGTGGATTTGGCGCTTATTATTATTAATGCTGAAAACAGCTGTGTCACATTGCTGCTACAAGTCAAATCAACTTTATTTACATAAAACTTTAAAATTACAATATTAAAATATTAGCATAGATGCCATTGTTCTAATGATATAGGAAGTACATCAGGTGTTATGGGAAGTTTTCCCAAGTCCGGTTTACCTAATTAATGGAGCCTAAAAATCCTTTAACGGATTTGGATATTAGAAGTTTATTATTGTATTATGTGTACGCCAGGTTAAAGACATGGTTCTTTAATCTAGATTTAAACTGCAAAATGTGTCTGCCTCCCGAACAATGTTAGGTAGGTTATTCCAGAGTTTGGGTGCTAAATAGAAAAAAAGACCTGCTTCCCGCAGTTAATTTTAATATTCTATATTCTATATATTAAACTATAAATATTCTAGGTATTATCAAATTGCCTGAGTTTTGAGAATGCAGTGGACGTGGAGGATTATAATGTAACAAGAGCTTGTTCAAATACTGAGGTGCTAAACCATTCAGGGCTGTATAAGTAATAAGCACGATTTTAAAATCTATACGATGTTTGATAGGGAGCCAGTGCAGTGTTGACAGGACCGGGCTAATATGGTCGTACTTCCTGTTTCTCTAGCTGCTGCATTTTGGACTAACTGGAGTTTGTTTACTAAACGTGCAGAGCAACCACCCAATAAAGCATTACAATAATCTAACGATAATTACAATAATCTAACACTGAGGTCATAAACAAAGCATTACTGCTGTGATGATGGGAAATGTCAACACTTGCTGATGCTTTATTTTTCATTAATTTAGCCACTGTATTGAATAAATATCTGGGTTTGTTTTTATTTTCTTCTAAAAGAGACAAAAAGTAATCAGATCTAGTGTTTAATGCTTTTCTGTAGGATAGGTTACTTTCCCGCCAATCAATACAAAATACCTTGAAAAATGTTCCTCCAGCTGTGCTTTAGGCTGTGAGTGTGCTCATTATACCATGGTGTCAGACTGTTTTCCTTAACCTTCCTTAAGCGTAAAGGAACAACCGTATTTAAAATGCTAGAAAAGAGAGAGTCCATAGTTTCTGTTACATCATCAAGTTGTTCTAAGGTTTTGGATATGCTAAGGAATTCGGATACATCAGGAATATTACTTACAAAGCAATCTTTTGTTGTAGAAGTGATGGTTCTACCATACTTGTAAAAAGAAGTAGAATTTACAGTTTTAGCTATATGAAGTTTGCACAAAACGAAATAAGGATCTGAGATGTCATCACTTGGCTGCATAATTTCAACACCATCAACATCAATTCCATGTGACAGTAATAAATCTAGAGTATGATTTCGACAATGAGTAGGTCCTGAGATGTGCTGTCCCCAATAGAGTAAAGAATGTCTATAAATGCTGATCCCAATGCATCTTTTTCGTTATCAACATGGATATTAAAATAACCAACAATTAAAACTTAATCTGCAGCCAGCACTAACTCAGATGTAAAATCAGCAAACTCTTTAATAAAGTTTGTATGGTGCACTGGTGGCCTGTATACAGCAAACAGTACAAACATCACAGGGGATATATCATTAACATATGTTTCTCTTGATAATGTTATATGAAGCACCATTACTTCAGACAAGTTATACTTGAATCCTGCCCTCAAGGTCGGGGCAAGGAGATGAGGAGACATGGGAGCATTTACACGGAACAATGAAGGTCTTTTTTTCCACTGGAACACACAAGAAGGAACAGCTTGTGGCACTGCTGAGGTGGTATGGATAATTCTGATTATCTGCATTTTTTGGTATCTTGTTTCTAATTTTCCTCTTGACAATACCAAATAGATTCTCTATGGGTTTCAGGTCTGGAGAGTTTGCTGGCTTGTCAAGCACATCAACACCATGATCATTTAAACAACTTTTTGGTGCTTTTGGCAGTGTGGGCAGGTGCCAAATCCTACTGGAAAATGAAATCAGGATCTTCAAAAAGCTGGTCAGCCGAATGAAGCATGAAGTACTCCAAAAAATGTTGGTAAACGGGGTGCAGTGACTTTGGTTTTCAAAAAACACAATGGACCAATACCAACAGATGACAATTCATCACAGACTGTGGAAACTTAACACTGGACTTCAAGCAACTTGGGCTATGAGCTTCTCCACCCTTCCTCCAGACTCTAGGACCTTGGTTTCCAAATGAAATACAAAACTTGCTCTCATCTGAAAAGAGGACTTTGGACCACTGGGCAACAGTCCAGTTCTTCTTCTCCTTAGCCCAGGTAAGACTCCTCTGAATGTGTCTGTGGTTCAGGAGTAGCTTAACAAGAGGAATTACAACAACTGTAACCAATTGTGTGGTGGCTCTTGATGCCTTTAGCCTCAGTCTATTCCTTGTGAAGTTTACTCAAATTCTTGATTCAATTTTTCTTGACAGTCCTCATAAGGCTGCGGTTCTCTCGGTTGGTTTTGCATCTTTTTCGTCCACACTTTTTCCTTCCAATTAACTTTCTGTTAACATGCTTGGATACAGCACTGTATGAACAGCCAGCTTCTTTGGCAATGAATGTTTGTGGCTTAACCTCTTTGTGAAGGATGTCAATGATTGTCTTTTGGACAAAATCAGATCAGCAGTCTTCCCCATGATTGTGTAGCCTAGTGAACCAAACTGAGAGACCATTCTGAAGGCTCGGGAAACATTTGCAGGTGTTTTGAGTTGATTGTCACCATATTATAAATTGTTGAGATTGAATTGGTGGGTTTTTGTTAAATGTGAGCCAAAACAATCACAATTAAAAGAACCAAAGACTTAAACTACTTCAGTATGTGTGCATTGAATATATTAATACACAAGTTTCACAATCTGAGTTGAATTACTGAAATAAATTAACTTTTCCATGATATTCTAATTTATTGGGATGCACCAGTATGAATAGCATGCAGTCTAATAGTCAGCACTTCTTTTCCTTTCCAGTTTGTAGTAACAAGTGGAAATATAGATTTTTATTTTCAAGCTAGAGAAATATCATTTTCATGTGGAATCATTAAAGTGACAAAGTGTTATTCTTTCATTTGGAGTAAAAAGCACTTTTTTTTTAGGACACAGAGATATGTGTTTTTATGTTGGTCAGTGGATCCGTTGGGAGCTCGGATCCACTCCAGTTGCTTTGAGCAGCTGCTGTGGTCCGACTGCAGCTCTTCATACACAAATACAATCAAATGTCAAATGAACAGCGCTCACTTCTATCCCCGTACTGTCAGTATCTCTCTCTCTCTCTCTCTCTCTCTCTCTCTGTAGTAAATCTGTGAGAACAAATCTAATTGCAGAATGCTGTTCCCTTCTCTTTGCATCATGTTTGATGCTGCAAGAGATGTGTGAGTGAACATCTGTTACACTGTGTGTTCAACTTTCTGTATACTCTTTGTGCGTATCCATGTGTGTCTCTTCATGCATGCATTCACATTTAATCTTGATGTATATGCATGTGTCTTTCCATATGCTCAGTGTTTACACACTGCAGTCAGTGTTTGTTATTTACTAAAAGGTATGATTAGCAAAAAGCTTCAGGAATGATAAATGAACAAAATGGAAATGAACAAACTGGTAACACTTTAGTATAGGGACCAATTCTCACCATTAATTAGTTGCTTTTTAGCATGCCAATTATTGACATGTTGGCTATTAGCAATTATAAAGCACATATTCTGTATGAACACATAAATAATCCTAGCCACTACCCTTTACTAGTTATTAATAAGCAGCAAATTAGGAGTTAATTGAGGCAAAAGTTGTAGTTAATGGTTTGTTAATAGCAATAATAAAGTGTGACCAACAAAACCAAAGCCAAGCCCCTGATTAATGTCTGTAAATATATTGAAGATATATATACTGGAATTTTTGAAAATTACATTTCATGCAGTGTGTAACTCCTGCAGAATTTTAAATCTGAAAGTACACCGTGTATAAAGTTATTGTCTCTGAAAAGAAAGTCAACTCTAAATAATTGAAAGAGTCATTTTTAAAACAAATCCCAAGCCTTTTCATGTTTTGGTAAACATGAAACATTAGCATATTGGCAACCCACTTGTTGGTCTTTTCGTGTTGGTCTGAATGAAATTGCAAATTCACTCTTTGCCACTCTGTGTCTCATTTGGAGCGTAAAGAATAGTGGTTTCCCTGGTAACGCTTTACACAAAGCAGCAATCAGATTAGCGTCACACAAAAGAAGGGTTTGGAAAAATTAATGGTTGAGTTAATCGTTTGGGAGTCGTTTAGCAAATAAGGTTAAACTAAATGCATATTATAAGACAATGAAAATATTTTTTGACTTTGCATGCATGCCAACCTGTTGTTGGGGACTCCCAAAACTAAAATATGAACTTTTCATTACCCATAATTGGGGCATTTTTATAGTGACTTAAGTAAATATCAAAGGTGATGACTTACATATCATGAAATATTTTATTCCTGTCACAACGTTAAACATCCAGTTGGGTATGGTGACCATACAGTATGTCTTCTTTTTCCCGTACATAATTAACTAATATTGCCTATACATTTCACGCATCAGGGAGCCGCCATCAATATGCAGAGTATTTTTCATCTCTTTTGAATCAGCGCTGGCTGTTCACTTCCGATTTCAGGAAGGAAGATCAGATATTTGTCAATAAGCTCAGGATCTGTCAAGCAGCAAATCTTCCAGCTTGATCTGTCAAATCTGACTCCTGTAGCTCGTGTTGGATGCAGGGTTTTCAAGTCCAGTTTTTTCTCGATGGAATTGGGATAAAATTACTCTTAAACTGTTGCCATGGTTTGATTTCCCTCCGTGGGTTAAAAGCTTAAAATGTTGCATTAATTAATTTTGTATTCTACCTATGATAAAACTGTGCTGTTAAGTTTTGTGAAGGAGGGCCAACGAAGGAAACTTTTTATATGGGTTTATGATCAATATGCATAACAGTTACTGGAAAATATGTATTTTAGGTAGGGCTATGGACAGAGCTGAACCAAGATGAAGTGGGGGCCCCAGGAAAATTTAATAGATGAGGCCCTTTTAAAAGATTATTTTGTTAATATATCTTCGTTACTTACACATATATTTAAATAACATACAAAAAGTAGTAAGAACACATATAATAGAAAAAAAAAGTTCTTATTGTTTAACAAAATATCAGTCCTCATCTATTCGGCAGAAGATACAATACTGTACAAATACAATCTTGAAGATACAGTACAATCTTCATATTTACAATAATGGATTGTCACCATAAAAATGGTGCTTAAGAGCCTTACCCATAGCAAATTTTGTCACTATGTCCTCCATATCCAAAGACCTTCATATAATCTGTTCAGTTGAAATTAGTGCCAGTGCTGACAGCCTCTCTTAGTTCATTGTTGACCTAAAGTATGTTTTTATCAGCTTTACTTATTTTTGTTTACTCAACTATTTTAAACTGCCTCTATTATGCTATTTCCAATATTTCCTTTCATCCAGTGTGTAATGTAGCAGTATGTAAAGCTGAAAGTGCACAATAAATAAAGTTATTGCCTCCCAAAATATAGAATCGACTCCGTACAGCCTAGACAAGTCAGTAGTAATTTGAATCCTACGTCCTTGACGGCAACACGTCAGGGGTAACACATTTGCATAATGCACACCTATGCTTTACGTTGACTGGCCACAAACAACTTGACCCCAACCACAAACACATCATTCTACTGACTGCAAAATGATTGATATTAAAAGATGGCTCAGTATCCTATTTATTTTAACTAGCTGTTCCACTGAATCAAAACCTGTAAGTATGTTAAGTAATAGATGTTTATATTTTCTATAGAGCGTTCAAAAAACAGAACTGTTGAAATAGGTATATTGTTTCCGACACTGATGTATGCAGTAGACCAATCATAACAGACTAGGCCATCTGACCAATCAGAGCAGAGCAGGCTGGAATGTTGTAATCGCTGGAACATGAGGTGATATTAAATGCATATTTTGAGAAAAGGCATTTTTTGACCTTGCATGCATGTAATCCTACTGTAGGAGACTCCTAAAACAACATTAGGAACCATACAAATGGCATAATAGGGACACTTTAATGTAGAAGAGCTAAATAAATAATGTCAACTAAGTATATTTAATGATATTTATTTATATTGATTTGTAGACCCACTGGCAGCAATAAACAGTACCCAGGGATGGGTGACAAAGATGAGCATTGCCCCTCAAAATAAAATCCTAAATTTTTTAAACACTTATAATAATTTAAAGCCTTTATTATTTATTATTATTATTAATATTAACTCTGCCAAAATTCACTTTAAATATTCATTTCATTCATGAAGAAGACAGAAAAAATTGTCTCCTGGTAGAAAACAAAGACTTAAAATGAAAATGATATTAAATGACCATTATATCTAGTAGATGGCAGCAGAAGATCACTCTTTAGCATGTACATTAGCATGCACAAGTTTACTCCCTATTTCTTCTTTCTTTTTTTTTTTACATCTTGCTTTTGGATTTATTATAAAATTACTATGAATTATAGCAAGTACAGGAAGTCACAAAGTCTCATGACATTCAATAAATAAATAAATAAATAAGCCCAAGTCAAGTCAGTTTGTGTCAAAACCACTGAATACAGTTTTAATTAGGAAAATAGTGGGTCAGTAATGCAAAATTATAATAGTAAACACTCATTAACCAAAACAATCCAAATAGTATACACTCATTAACCATAACAATCCAAGGTTATTATTTAGCACAGTGACTAAATTAACAAATAAGCAGGCTCCACATGATTCAAATATTCCATCACCGTTTAATAGTCATGACTTTATGAATTTCTTCACTGATAAAATAGATAACATCAGGAATACAATAACAAATGTAGATTCTACAGCATCTAATACTTCAGTTTCATCCATCGCACCCAAAGATAAACTGCAGTGCTTTACAACTATAGGACAGGAAGAGCTAAATAAACTTATCACTGCATCTAAACCAACTACATGTTTATTAGATTGTGTACCCACTAAATTACTGAAAGAGTTGTTAACTGTAACAGAAGAATCGCTTCTCAATATCTTTAGGTCACGTCCCAAAAACATTCAAGCATGCGGTTATTAAGCCTCTTATTAAGAAATCACAACTAGATCCTAGTGAACTGGCAAATTATAAGCCCATTTCAAATCTTCCATTTATGTCTAAAATTTTTGAAAAAGTTGTGTCTGCTCAATTGTGCTCCTTTCTGCAAAAAATTGATCTGTATGAAGAATTTCAGTCAGGTTTCAGGCCCCACATAGCTCAGAAACTGTGCTTGTTAAAATTACAAATGACTTGCTTGTTGTGCTGCGTTCGACACCATAGATCATGGCGAACCCATAGATCGATTAAAAAATCACACTGGTATTCAATGGCAGGTTCTAAGTTGATTTAGATCCTACCTGTCCGATCGCTACCATTTTGTTTATTTAAATGGGGAGTCATTTATCACCAGTAAAATATGGAGTGCCACAAGGATATATCCTAGGTCCTTTTCTATTTCAATATACAGGCTGCCCCTTGGTAATGCTATTAGAAAATAAAGGATTTGTTTCCACTGTTATGCTGATGATACTCAACTGTATATCTCAACGAGACCAGATGAAACTTCTAAAATTCGTATAAGACAGAGATATTAATTATTGGACCAAAAAACAGTACACAGAATCTAGTAGACTACAGTTTGCAACTAGACGGATGTACTGTTACTTCCTCTACAGTCAAAAATCTTGGTGTTATATTAGACAGCATCGTCCTTTGAAAACCATATTTCCCATGTTACAAAAACCACATTCTTCCATCTTAGAAGCATTGCCAAGCTACGAAACGTTACCTATTTATGATGCAGAAAAGCTAGTTCATGCATTCATGACCTCTAGACTGGACTATTGTAATGCACTTCTAGGTGGTTGTCCTGCATGTTCAATAAAAAAGCTACAGGTAGTCCAAAACAGTGTTAATTTCGTTGACTAAATATTTTCGTCATTATTTTCGTCACAAATATATTTTTGCGGACGAAAACGAAACGAAAACTAAAAAAGAAGGCACTGATGGAGACTAAAACTATGACTAAATTGATTGACATTATCGTCAACGAATAAAGGACGAGACGAAAATAGACTGTGACGAAAATCAAATCAGCAGACGGGAGAGATGCGAGGAATGAACAAAAGAACCGGCAAAACGGAACAGGCGAGACTGCATGAGAGAAGAGAACCAATCCGAGCCTGACTTATTGAGACGTGAAGCAAAGGTTTTCAGTTTTTAAATGAGCTCCCGGGAAGACGGCATTCGAAGAGGTGATGTCTAAAAGAGTGACAAAATGTCCACAGCTCACTTCACGTTTGACGACGAACAAAACAAAACAAAGTGTAAAGCACGCGGAGCGCTCATTCGTGGCAAGAACACAACCAATTTGAAAAGACATTTACAGACGAGCCACCTGGACATTTTCTCAAATGTAATTTCACAACGATGTTCTTTTGTTTATTGAGCTAAGCAAAATTGGAAGACTGCAGTGCGTAGATGTTGTAGCATTAAATATTACGAACTGAAAAGTACTGTAAAATAGCCCCTTCTTCAAGTTAGATGAGAGCACAATACTAATACGTAATATTATGATACATACATTTGATTAATACTAATGTTTAGTATATTTTATAATGTTCTACTTGTTGACAATATCACAAATATTTCTATATTAGTCATGTGAAACGTGAATGTTCACATCCTATCATTATACATACTAATCTAGCAATATTGTAGTATTTAAAACATACAATATTGCTAGACAAATGAATACATTATAAAATCGTGTTACTTTTTTATCCACCCAACTTATTAAATATTTACTTTAAATGTATGCACTTATTGTTCAGCTCAGCTGTAAGCTTTAAGGTCCTGGACCTAACTTTATTTTTCTTTTATTGATGGTCAATTGGCAGCTAGTTATTGTTTACATTATCATGACAGTGTTTGTTGCTGCATAAAAGCTTTTGAATCGAAATAAAGACACAGTTGTGTTGAAATAAAGTTGAATTTGTGTTTTATATATTTTGGTTAAGTTTGTTTCCTATACCAGCTGTAAAAAATTGTCTAGTAAATCTGTTATTGATTTTAGTCTTATTTTAGTCGACTAAAATACCAAGCAATTTTAGTCGACTAAAATATCAAGCAATTTTAGTCGACTAAAATAAGACTAAAATTAAAACAAATCAGATGACTAAAACTTGACTAAAACTAAAAAGAATTATAGTCAAAAGACTAAGACTAAAACTAAATTAAAATTTTGTGTCAAAATTAACACTGGTCCAAAATGCAGCAGCTAGAGTCCTTACCAGGTCAAGAAAATATTATCATATTACCCCAAATTTACAATCTCTGCATTGGCTACCTATTAAGTTCTGTATCAGTTACAAATTATTATTACTTGCCTACAAGGCCCTAAATGGTTAAGCTCCTGTGTACCTAACTAACCTTATACCATGCTACAATCCATAGTTCCTATCAATCAATCAATCACCTTTATTTATATAGTGCTTTAAACAAAATACATTGCGTCAAAGCACTGAACAACATTCATTTGGAAAACAGTGTCTCAATAATGCAAAATGATAGTTAAAGGCAGTTCATCATTGAATTCAGTTATGTCATCTCTGTTCAGTTGAAATAGTGTCTGTTTTTATTTGCAATCAAGTCAATGATATCGCTGTAGATGAAGTGACCCCAACTAAGCAAGCCAGAGGTGACAGCGGCAAGGAACCGAAACTCCATCGGTGACAGAATGGAGAAAAAAACCTTGGGAGAAACCAGGCTCAGTTGGGGGGTCAGTTCTCCTCTGACCAGACGAAAACCAGTAGTTCAATTCCAGGCTGCAGCAAAGTTCCTAGGATAGCAAAGTCCACTAAAGGAGGTAGAGCCTTTCCTTTTTGGCTCCCAAACTCTGGAATAGAGTTCCTGATTGTAACGTGGAGTCAGAGACGTTCGGATCCAATTGCATTATTTATTTATAGAGTGGTCAGACAGGCAGAAATCAGAAACAGCATCAAGTGTGTCAAGGTGATATCCAGAAATCAGTAACAATACCAGGCAGAGTACGGGGCAGGCAGCAGAGAATCACAGTCGGTATACACAATCCAAGATCAAACACGGAAGGAACAAACACAGGGAAAAGGCTCGGAAATACCAGACAGAACTAAACAAGCCTTGTTATTAATTATTGAGAGTCTAAACAGTATATATAGGGAAGTGGTAATGGGGAACACCTGGTGGTGATTAGCCCTAAGCACGGGATTCTGAGTCCTGAGTGGTGTGCCCTCTAATGAGTTCATGGGCACTTCAGCTGACGATCATGACATAGACACCCCCCCCCCCCCAAGGAGTGGCTTCAAGACACTCCTAACTGAGAATAGACCAGAGTTCAGATGGGAGGTGGAGCGTAGGCGGAACAGGGGGAGGGATGGAGGTCCAGGTCCACATGGAAGTGGATTTACGGGGCAGAGCAGGTGGAATTGGAGCCCACCAGGTTGGAGCAGGTGGAACTGGAGACCACCAGGGTGGAGCAGAGGATTCCCCATCGCTGGAAATGAAGTGTCCCCTACTAAGAAAGCCACAGGCGACAGCGGCAATGAACCAAAACATCGTAACAGAATGGAGAAAAAACCTTGGGAGAAACCAGGTTATGTCGGGGGGACAGTTCTCCTCTGGCCAGATGAAACAAGTAGTTCAATTCCAGTCACATTGTGCAGAGGACTCAACTGGTTCCTGTGTTCTTGTCCCAGAGGCTGTCTGAGACAGCCTTTACAGGTCTTTACAGGGAATCTGGGGCTCATCTAGTTGTCCTGGTCTGTGCTGACTTTCAGGGCTTTAGAGGTCCTCTCTCTGTGCAGATCCACCATCTGGGCTGGATACGTACTGGATCTGGGTGACTGCAGTGACCATCTGATCTGGATTCAGACTGGATCTGGTGGCTCGGAATAAGAGAGAAAAAGACTAATGTTAGTGTAGAAGCCATTCTTCTAACAATGTAGTGTTCCCAGTTCCGGTTGACCTAATTAATGCAGCCTTAAAAATTCTTTAACGGATTTGTATATTAGAAATGTGTTAGTGTATTATGCATAAACCAGGTTAAAGAGATGGGTTTTTAATCTAGATTTATACTGACAGAGTGTGTCTGCCTCCTGAACAATGTTAGGTAGGTTATTCCAGTGTTTGGGTGCTAAATAGGAAGAGAATCTGCCGCCCACAGAAGATTTTTATATTCTAGGTATTATTTAATTGCCAGAGATTTGAGAATGCAGCCGGACTGTAATGTAGCAAGAGCTCGTTCAAACACTGATGTGCTAAACCATTCAGGGCTTTATAGGTAATAAGTAACATTTTAAAATCTATACAATGTTTAATAGCTAATATACCATACTTCCTGGTTCTAGTAACAACTCTAGCTGCTGTGTTTTGGACCAGCTGGAGTTTGTTTAGTAAGCGTGCAGAACAACCAACCATTACTATTACATTACAATAACCTAACCTTGAGGTTATAAATGCATGGATTAACATTTCTGCATTTGACATTGAGAGCATAGGTTGTAAATTAAATATATTTCTGAGATGGAAAAATGCAGTTTTACAAATGCTAGAAATGTGGCTTTCTATGGAAAGATTGCTATCAAATAGCACACCTAGACTCCTAACTGATGACGAAGAACTGACAGAACAGCCATCAAGTCTTAGACATTGTTCTAGGTTATTACATGCAGAGTTTTTAGGTCATATAATTAACACCTCTGTTTTTTTCAGAATTTAGCAGTAAGAAATGACTCATCATCCAAAGCTAACACCGTGTTTCCTGTAAAGTGTGAAGAGTAATGGCCCTAGTACTCCATACTGCACTTGTGATCGATATGATACCTCTTCATTCAATAGTCTGCCCTATTGCTACGCCTCTGCCTATGGAATTTGCATATTTTGAGTTTTGATATTTGCGATATGGCCAGTGCGCTACTTTGGGCACTACTTTTAACCATAACCAACCACACCATAGTGCCCTGCACACTCCCCCTTTTTGGAAAACTAAAATATGGTCACCCTACAGTTGGGGCTCATTCCCATTTTTCACTTAATTAACCAACTTCTTTTTCCATCCCAAATAAGGATAAAGTGAAGCATCTGTAATATGTTCTGACCAAAAAAATGACAGGATTATCTCAAGTAGAAGACTAAATTTTTTCCTGAACTTTACAATATATTTGAATAGTACACAACATAAATCTTATCTCAAAAGATCAAAAATAACTTTCTCCAAAGATAATCATCTTCTTCTTCTTTTTTTTTTTTTTTATGAAATTGACCCTTAGAGCACTGCACAATGTCTCAAATTCCAGTGACACTGACGTGAATGGGCCAGCTAAGCTAGAAGTATTTTGGATACCAGCTGAGGATAAATGAAAATATTTGAGAGAGTCATTCCCCTATGGAGTTAATGAAAACATGGCCATGTGCTCCATACTGATACAGCGCTCAGACAGCTCTATGCTGGTAAGGAAACCACTAAAATATACTGCATGCACTATAGGCCCGTTCACACCAAAGATGATAACAATAACTATTACATTTTAATAATCATTCCAATTCGTGGCACATCACTGCAATAATGATAATGTTCAAATCACTTTCAGAATTTTTGTGTGCAACAAAAGATTAAACAGAATATTATTGTCCATTGGTGTGGACACAAATATACTAATTATAGTTATTGGTGTGAATGGGTCTTAAAGCCTCCTGAAAAACTGCCTCATTATGTCCCTTATTTTGTTATAGAACAAAATGATGGTTCTCTAACATTAATTCAAAGAGTTTTCCAGGGCATTCTAAATGCATAGCCCTCATGAAGGAGACAAAATCCATAGGACTATAAACATAAGAGACAAATGCAACAAAGCAAGTCAAAATTTAGGGGCTGGAGCTAACATGCTTTTTAATAAAAAAAAAAAATGCTCAAACTATAAAAATAAGACAAACTTCAACTGCTCTAATATACTGTTGATTTAGGGCATGTTTTTCTGAGGGGGGGGGGGGGGGGGGTCCCTAAATCAACAGGTTTTTCTAGCTATGTTCTAGGGGATAACATTTGTAGGGTAATTCAGTAATTGATCTGATTGCTAGATCCACTGAAATACTCATCAATTTTTTTATCTAGCAGTCTAAACCACTTTTTTTTTTTTTCAGTTTTCAAATACTAAGCCTCATTTCACTCCACTATATAGAATAGGCAGAATGCTATTGAACTAACCTTTGAAAGTTTTCAAACTGCTATCTTTATGTAATGTAACTTTTGCAACACTTTAGGATCAGTTCTCACTATTATATAATTGCTTATTAGCATGCATATTACTAGCATATTGGCTGTTTATGAGAAAAGCACATATTAATGCTTTATTCTGCATGACCATATTCTAGATCCCTTATTCCACCCCATAAGTAATTTAACTATTTAACAACAACCTTAATAACTATTAATAAGTATCAAATTAGGAGTTTATTGAGGGGAAAAAAACTGTTTATTTTCTATCGCACTTAATGTTCTCACTGCTCTTTTCCATACATATTAGACCATTGCTTAGTGAATGGTATACTATAGTTGTTACCATTGCTTTGTGGAAAAAAAAGAAAAAAATACAGAAATCTACAACTTTTCTGTAGCTCTTAAATATTATATAATGCTTCCAAATTCATGTGACCAATTTTATGATTTTTTTTATCTAGTCTTTTTTCTTTTTTTTTTAGTATGACAATCACAGATCCACTTCAGTTCAATTGAATAGATAAGAGCAGCTTTGACATCCTACTAAACATCTCCTTTTGTGTTCCATCAAAGAAAGGTTTGGAACAATATGAGGGTTAGCAAATAAATTAAATTAAAAATTAAATTTATGCATTTACCAGACACTTTTATCCAAAGCGACTTTCAGTGCATTCAGGCTATCAATTTTTACCTATCATGTGTTTTCCCCATGAAAATCAAACCCCACAACCTTGCTCTTGATAGCCCAATGCTCTACCAATTGAGCTACAGGAACATTAATAATAAATAATGACATAATTTACATGTTTTGGGGATAAATTATCCCTTTAATAGCATGGTCCAGATGTTTCAGTGCTTGTTTGCATTGGGATAAAGTTTCCAACTATTGAACACCTAATACCAAATTGCATCTTCAGACTATACACCTCCACTCCTTCTGGCTACAATCAATATGTCATAGAGATATGAAATGACAGTCTGATAGGTACTCAGAGAGACTGTAAGGGCTTTGAATTTGATCGATCCTTTCCAAAAGAGAGCCGGTATCCATAATCACCTCATGCTAATGCTAACACGTGCTGAGCATTTCAAACTGTAACTCTGTGATATTGAAATGATCTCCGAAACCATGGTTTTCAACTGGAGGGCTATTTGTTCTGTTAGTGCTGTGTGCTTGGGGAGGAGGGGTATGTTGGATTATAGTGTAGTCTACTTCAATCCCAGTAGTAAACTACACTAAATTACTACACTTACTTTCCTCACAAAATGTTAAGGTTTTATATCCAGTAAAGTTTTCTCTTTCAAACTTTGGTAATTATTTATTAACATATTGACATAATTATTAAGAAACACTTTAATTTTATTCTTCTTTTGACTGTTTTATTTTTTGTTGTATATTCAATTGTTTCTACTGATCTATATGGTACTTTGGATTTGTTCTGGTAAGATGTAGCTAATGACAGGGTTATGTGAGGTTTCAAAAATTGTGAGATGAACCTGGAAAGCTCTCAGTGAGACCTCTGTCATTAGGTCAGGAAATGTATAAGCAAGAAATACAAAAATAGGCTACCTCCTTAGCATTCATCTTGTAACAGAATTGCAACCTAGTAACCTCTACAAGAATGAACACACACACACGCACACACACATAGTTTTTTTTTTACCCACAGTAGGCTTGTGGGTTATTATCTCTGAACCTCCCTGCCATCAGTTGGAGGCTTCATTAGCTGTGGCATTTAGAGGAGGCGTCGCTATATGGCCAATACAAATGCCAACGTGTCGTCCGTGCTGCACATATTACTCTGACACGCATAGAAAGGTTAATAAAGTCTATGAGTGGAGGACATCCATTTTCAGATATGGAGCTTGTTCTTCTAACACATCTGAGGTTGCTTTTTAACAACATTCAGTTTTTCCTCATTAGAGGAATGTAAATGGTATCTGTTGAATACCATTTAGGTATCTTGGGAAACAGTTAGCCATAATCATAAAATCAGGTTGTGAAGTCAGTTCGTTTCATAAATAAAATATAGTTCTCTGCATCTTTTAAAATTCAGATTTGGGTTTGCAGTCTACTCCCGTTTCACCTTAAGACCCTCTCATGAATGCATTAATTTTATTCATTTGGGCAGAATAACCTTTGGAGTCCCATTTTGTGGTACAAATAATACCACCCAAAATAATGTTTTTGTCAGAATTGTTTTAGATTTGAATTGCCAAATATTCAGCTTTGTATGTACACTGCTGCTGTTTTTTAAAGTATGTTTTTCAAAGAAGTAACTTATGCTCACCAAGGCTACATTTATTTGATTAAATATATAGTAAAAACATTTATATTTCTAATTCAAAAAAAAAAAAAAAAAAAAATCCTATTTAAATATATTTTCTAATGTAATTTATTCTTGTCATGGCAATACAACAATTAACTTGTCCTGACACTATTTGAATTTTAAAATTCACTTGCCATGTAAGAATTGTTTCATTCTTGAAACTCAGATGTCATGCCTCTTCAGAGCCATGTGCTCATTATGCCAATTGAGTCTTGATTTATTGCTTCTTAATTATTCATTTGTAGGCTATAAAGCATTTGTGCCAAATTTACACCCCTGAGCCCATGACATCCTTTAATATGGTTCTTACTGTAGTCAGAACGAGACAATTGCAGCTGTCCAGCTGCAAATGACTTGAACCCGTCACATGAATCATTAACAACCCTGTTAATTTCCTCTCAACTAAGCAAATTTTGACATTCTATTCTTTGTAGCCTTGTGTGAAAATGTGAGTCTCACTTGACTCAGCAATGACATCTGCTCATTGTTTGATGTTGCATTGTGTCTCCTCACCTTTAGTGAATGGCCAATAGTCACCAGAAATTGCCAACTCTCATTGAATAACTTTTGGTCACTTTAAAGGGGGGGTGAAATGCTATTTCATGCATACTGAGTTTTTTATACTGTTAAAGAGTTGGATTCCCATGCTAAACATGGACAAAGTCTCAAAAAATTAAGTTACGTACGTTTGAAGGAGTATTTCTGTTCCAAAAATACTCCTTCCGGTTTGTCACAAGTTTCGGAAAGTTTTTTTTGAGTATGGCTCTGTGTGACGTTAGATGGAGCGGAATTTCCTTATATGGGTCCTGAGGGCAAGTCTGCCGGAAGAGCGCGCTCCCGTATAGCAGAGCACTGAGAGGCTGAGCACACTGATCAGAGCGAGAGCGTCGCAAAATGTCACAAAAAGAGTGTGTTTCTGGTTGCCAGGGCAAGACAACCCTGCACAGATTACCAAAGAAAAAACAGCATTAAGGGACCAGTGGATGGAGTTTATTTTTACAGAGCATCAACGGAGTTGTGCAAGTGTTTGTGTTTGTTCCCTGCATTTCGAAGATGCTTGTTTTACAAACAAGGCCCAGTTTGACGACGGATTTGCGTATCGTTTATTTCTTAAGGATGATGCAATCCCAACGAAAAAGGGTCACGATTGTGTGTTGGAACCACAGGCGGTGAGTAAAACTGCTTAAAATATCTCTGCCTCCTTGTTAGTGCGTCCGCCTCCCATCAGAGACCCGGGTTCGAGCCCCACTCGGAGCGAGTCGTTGCTGTTGCTGCTCTCGTTCAGTTTCAGCCTTCACAGTTGTCACAGCTTCCAAATGCTCTCAATGCAAAAGCCTACTGGTGCTCGTGATTCTTTAGCTCCGCCCACACGTCAAGCCTCCAGGGAAAAATCGGTACAGACTATCTTTTTCTTATGAATATAATAAAGCTAAATACTTTTTGGAGTTATGAAGGATGCAATACCACTCTATAGGTACTCAAGATTAACAGGATATTGAGTGAAAACGAGCATTTCACCCTCCCTTTAATGGTGCAAACTGCTGTCAGTGTGAAGCCCCATTATTTTTAAGTATGTGTGTTAGATAAATAAGTATGCAAGTGTATAAATAGTGTTGTGTGTACCACAATTATTGTCAAGTGTTCATAAGATGGATTGCCTGAGAGAAGAAACTGTTCCTGTGTCTGGCCATTCTGGTGCTCAATTCTCTATAGAGCAGACCAAACGGTAACAGTTCAAAGAGGGAGTGTGCTGGATGGGAAGGGTCCAGAGTGATTTTGCAAGCTCTTTTGCTCACTCTGGATAAGTACAGTTCTTGGAGAGTAGGGAGGTTTTTACTAATGATTCACTCAGCAGTCCGGACCACCCTCTGTAGTCTGCAGTTGTTGACTTCAGGAGAGTACACACTCAGCATGCTCCTCTGACCATCAACGGTGCGTCTGTGGAGAAAGTGAGCAGCACCAAGTTCCTGGGTGTGTACATCACAGATGACCTCTTCTGGACCCACCACACCTCAGCACTGGCCAAGAAAGCACAGCAGTGTCTCCACTTCCTCCGCAAACTGAGAAGAGCCAGGGCATCTGCCCCCTTCATGTGCACCTTTTTCAGAAGCACCATCGAGAGCATCCTGACTAGCTGCATCAAGTCAAGTCAAGTCACCTTTATTCATATAGTGCTTTAAACAAAATACTTTGCGTCAAAGCAACTGAACAACATTCATTAGGAAAACAGTGTCAATAATGCAAAATGAAAGTTAAAGGCAGTTCATCATTGAATTCAGTGATGTCATCTCTGCTCAGTTTAAATAGTGTCTGTGCATTTATTTGCAATCAAGTCAACGATATCGCTGTAGATGAAGTGACCCCAACTAAGCAAGCCAGAGGCGACAGCGGCAAGGAACCGAAACTCCATCGGTGACAGAATGGAGAAAAAAAAATCCTGGGATAAACCAGGCTCATTCGGGGAGCCAGTTCTTCTCTGACCAGATGAAACCAGCAGTTCAATTCCAGGCTGCAGCAAAGTCCAATTGTGCAGAAGAATCATCTGTTTCCTGTGGTCTTTACAGGGGATCTGTATCTGGGGCTCTAGTTGTCCTGGTCTCCGCTGTCTTTCAGGGCTGTAGAGGTCTATTCTAGGTGCCGGTCCATCTGGATACGTACTGGATCCGGGTGACTTGCTGACCCTCTGATCTGGATACAGACTGGATCTGGTGGCTACGGAGACCTCAGAATAAGAGAGAAACAGACTAATGTTAGCGTAGAAGCCATTCTTCTAATGATGTAGCAAGTACATCAGGTGTTATGGGAAGTGTTCCCAGTTCCGGTTTGCCTAATTAATGCAGCCTAAAAATCCTTTAACGGATTTGGATATTAAAAGCATATTAGTATATTATGTGTATGCCAGGTTAAAGAAATGGGTTTTTAATCTAGATTTAAACTGCAAGAGTGTGTCTGCCTCCCGAACAATGTTAGGTAGGTTATTCCAGGCAACTGTCCAGTTCTTCTTCTCCATAGCCCAGTTAAGATGCCTCTGACATTGTCTGTGGTTCAGGAGTGGCTTAACAAGAGGAATACAACAACTGTAGCCAAATTCCTTGACACGTCTGTATGCCTTGATCCTCAGCCTCAGCCTCAGTCCATTCCTTGTGAAGTTCACTCAAATTCCTGAATCGATTTTGCTTGACAATCCTCATACCCATGTCCTCTCTGTTGATTGTGCATCTTTTTCTTCCACACTATTTCCTTCCACTCAACTTTCTATTAACATGCTTGGATACAGCACGCTGTGAACAGCCAGCTTCTTTAGGAATGAATGTTTGTGGCTCACCCTCCTTGTGAAGGGTGTCAATGATTGTCTTCTGGACAACTTTCAGTTCAGCAGTCTTCCCCATGATTGTGTAGCCCAGTAAACCAAACTGAGAGACCATTTTGAAGGCTTAGGAAACCTTTGCAGGTGTTTTGAGTTGATTAGCTGATTGGCATGACACCATATTCAAATTTGTTGAGATAGTGGATTGGTGTTTTTTTGTTAAATGTGAGCCAAGATCATCACAATTAAAAAGAACCAAAGACTTAAACTACTTCAGTCTATGTGCATTGAATTTATTTAATACACAAGTTTCAGAATTTGAGTTGAATTACTGAAATAAATGAATCACTGAAATAAAACTTTTACACAATATTCTAATTTATTGAGATGCACCTGTATTCTTTTGGCTTAAAAATCCTTGAAAAAACATTGCACAAGTTATATTAGTTACTTTTAAAAAAATAAGTTCATGGCTTTTCCCCTCATTTTGAGTTTTTTAATTTTGATTGCTGCTTATTTTGTTATTTTATTTTGCATGATTGTTTCATTGTGAGAATGATCACTCACTGTGTTTCGTCTGTGGTAAAGATGGGAAAAGGTTAAAGTTGCATGCTTGTCCCCGATCAGACGCTTGAATCACCATGTGACTCATTTCTCCCTAGGCAGGATACTTGTGTCACCAAAATAACTCTGTTCCATCAGGCTGTCTGTCTCAACCAAGAACAGCCTTTCATGTAAATATTCAGTTTTCTGCTTCTATTTAATGAACATATTTGGTTGTAAATGCAGATGAAATCATGCCTCTATGAAAGCTAAACCTTTGTGTGTCTGTACACGTAGTATTTTTTTCTCCTGAAAAGATTTCAATCATTGCTTTTATACTCCCTCTCATCTGTTCTGAAATTGTTCTTTTCTAAGATCATGTCAAGATGGTAGAATTAATCCAAACTCATTTAAAGGACACACACCACTTGTACCATGTTCTGCTCTTTTGGAAGCCTTAGTAAATATGACCAATATATTTGAAGTTTTTCCATTACCCTCCGTTCACCTCAAATCATCAGTAAGCGCCTGTAGAGATGGCCAGACAGACAATCTAATAAAGCTGTAAATTCACGACGCTCTAGCGGCTCTTGGAATATTTCTGTCATTCCTTTCCTAATCATTTTACAGGTCATGTTCCGTGGCTTATTGAGATGATTATTTCGCCACGCTTTTGTCTAACCTCTGTAACGCTTTTGAGCAGCGCAAGAATGGGACGATAAATTTCTCTGTAACAACCTGATTTAGAGCTGTCATAAAATTGATAAGTTTTCCCGTGCTCATTCGGCGAGTTGTCATAAACAGCTCAGCTTCCATTTTTAGATATTGGGCTTTGTCAGTCTGTCATAGATTGAGGGTCACAAGCTCCACGCTATTCTGAATGTCCCTTCACTTCCCTTTATACACAACCCTGAATAATAATAAGACTAATGTAGATGACTTATGAATGTGAAAGAATGACTTACTCTATATGACAAATATAAAAAAAGAGAACAATACTGTGTGCCCCAAAACCTTAATAGACACTTGAAGTCAGTTTCTGTCAAATTCACACAGGTGTTTAGAGTAACCACATGTGTACATTAGTTCTTCACATTAACTACAAAACATATTTCTCCTTTCTCCAACAGAATATCAGACAATCTGACAGTGTCCATATATATATATTTTTTTTTCATTTATCACTAGGCTTGGCATTTTGTTGACAATTATAATATTTCAAATCTGTACAAACCCTTTTTTGGGGTCACTTTGCAGTAAATGCAATGAGAAATTGCATAATTTATTTTCAATATTTCATTGTTTGGTAATAGCTGGATTTGTAATAATTTTTCAGTTACTTAGGTTTTCTGATGTACATAATATAATGTTCATAGTGAAACATAAACTATATATCACATATTTGAACTGCAAATGGAAATATATTATTTGTACATGGCATGTTGAATCTGTGCTCTTATGAAAGATTAAAGTGAGGCATCATTTTAAGAACAAAGTCTGCTTTTATGGCCAGTGTAGCTTGTGTTCTGCTTCTTCTTCGTTTCCTTTTTTTTTTTACCCTGGAGATCAAAAGGCACTTTTTTACATAAATTGTACATATATTCATAGTTTTCCCAACCTCTTCACATTTTCATGGCCAGTGTCAAAGAAATGGTCTGTTAGAACATAGGGAGTAAGTCACAAGTGATTTTAGGTGAGTCTGAGGTCTTGCATGTTACAAAGCTGCTGAAAATGCAGTACAACAAATGTCCAATAGCACTTTTAAAATTATATTTAATTATTGCATTGATACTTTTATATGTATATAAATTACCATTTCTCTTGAATCAACTATGATAATTGTATTTATTTATTTATTTATTATTATTATAATTTTTTTTTTGAACAGTGAATTCTGGCAACAATCAAATCCAAAAATTTAGCATGACCATTGTGTGAAAACATACAGTATTACATCTTTTTTGCAGGCATTTTGCTATTTAAATGTCTCCAGTGTGCAATGCTTACCAATATGAGAAAATCATGTTTATGTAACCCTTTCTTGTAGAAATGGCCTGTGTATATTTCCCAATGGGATATTAAGAGGATCAGGAACACCGGTGAAACCAGAGCTCACAGTAGCAATCACGAATAAGACGGTCACTGTCAGGAGAATATTTGAGGTGAATTATTGGTTTCTGTGTGCTGAAGTTATCAAATCCACTTTGTTTTCCCTTATATTAGCTTCAGTTGAAATTTCAGTTGAAAGGTATGTGCAGAATAAGAAAATGTAACCCTGGACCACAAAATCAGTCATAAGGGTCGAAATTTACTGATTAAATAAGCTTTCAATTGATTTAGGGTTTGTTAGGATAGGACAATATTTGGCCGAGATGCAACTATGAAAATCTGGTATCTGAGGGGGCAAAAAATTGTGAATATTGAGGAAATCTCCTTTAAAGTTGTCCAAATATAGTTCTTAGCAATCAATCACTAATCAAAAATTAAGTTTTAATATATTTACAGTAGTAAATTAACTAATTATCTTCATGGAACATGACCTTCATGTAATAATAATGTAATAATAATATAATAATAGTAATAATGTCCTAATGATTTTTGTCATAAATCATTTTGACCCATACAATGTATTTTTGGTTATTGCTACAAATATACCCCAGCGACTTTGGGGATTGGGGAGGATGTGTTTAGATCTGGTGTTGAAAGAAGGGTTGTGTATCATTCAGAATTGCAAAAAATGCCCCTTAAATTTTTCTTAATTATCCTTTAAACTAGTTATATGATTTGATTTAAACTTTCCCTTTCTCTTTGGAGTGTTACAAGCTCTTGGTGCATAAAGAAGATCTGTAAAGTTTTGAAGACTAAAGTCTCAAATCCAAAGAGATATCCTTTATAAAAGTTAAGAGTTAACTTTTTTTCCCTGTAAAATTAGCCTACAATGGCGGTGTCTGTTTCTATAAAGTGGGGCAGTTTCAACTTTGCAAGGACAGCCTGGCGCTTCTGACTCACAGTCTTTTAGTACGTTTACATATTTAAATAATTTGCCAATTATTATTCAAATGTGAGTTTTGAGCAGTGTAGAGTAGTGCTTGTTGTTTGCTGTGGTTTTATGATTACACAGTGTGATAACCAACGTAATGCAATGCGTATAAAGACAATATAAGTCATTATTATCAGCAATTATGTCCTCACTGAATGCAACAAATGTCTAATTTATAATGGGTTTCATTGTTTTTGTCTAGTCTACACATGGCATTATTTCTGCCACACGCTTGAGGAATTCGGCCAATCACAATGCACTGGATAGCTGGCCAATCAGCATACACCTCGCTTTTCATAACAACAACCTTTGAAAAAAATTGCATGTTTCAGAGAGGTGAGGCATAGGGGAGCAACAATAATGTAAATTAAGTGGAAAATGATGTGTTTTTTAACCTTAAATCGTATTAACACATTGCATTACACCAAATACACAAAATAATGTTCTTTTTTTCCACATCATTTGACCCATTTAAATTAAGGTCAGTTATTGAAATTTATTTGGTCTAGCAAATGCAAAATCATAATTTGGATTTCAATTTAAAGTAGAATAAAAAGTAGTTATAATATAGAAATTTTAATAATACATTTAATTTGACATACTGTATCATACACTCTGTTTTACAATATACTACACTACACTACATTATATTATACAATACTAGAAATATATAATATATATTAAAATACTATAATTTTGAAGTTAATATTACCATCCAACACAAAATGCTATACTTAGTGCCAAGCTGTCAAAATAGAGGAAAACAACAACAGGCAGGATTGAAAGATCTTTTCTTTTGCATTAATTCCTTTAAAATAAAAATAAAAATAATGTGTTATTTTATTAAATTTCTTTAAATTCCAATTCAGTATTATTCTTTTATTATTTCATTGAAACTCCAATTCTGTATAACATAGGGTGTGACCATTTTCAACATTTAAATATTCGGGATGGGCCACGATTGAAAGATCTTTTCTTTTGCATTAATTATTTTAAACTAATAATACAAATAATGTGTAATTGTATTAAAGTTATTGAAAAACTAATTTAGTATTTATTTATTTTTTATTTTATTTTATTTTATTTTATTTTATTTTATTTTATTTTATTTTATTTTATTTATTTTATTTTATTTTATTTATCTCCAATTCTGTATACCATGGGCTGTGACCATTTTCAACTCATTATCTATTTGGGATGGGCCAGAGCACTGCATTTCCAAAAATACACCTTGATCTGTCTCTCAAAAATTTTCAGAGGTTAAAAGATTTATAGGTCAGAGTGAGTTTTTCAGTTTTTTCAGCCTTTGGTCGATTAAAGAGGTACACTTTAAAAATAAAGGTTCCAAATAAGGTGATTCAAGGTTATGGGTTCCCCTGATTGTGTCCATTAACTGCATCCATTAACTAATTTTTCATAATCAAAATTACATATTCAAACTTAGTCCCCACCTACACTCAATCATACCAGCTCGTACTGTTTGGTCCAATGTAGAAGTAAATGTAACACAGAGATATGAGAGGGCCTTACAAGCCATAATTCATTCTGGCACTCTCACACACATACATTCTCCATTCACATACATACATTTCTACTCTCACACACATACATTCTCCATTCACATGCATACATTTCTACTCTCACACACATACATTCTCCATTCACATACATACATTTTTGCTCTCACACATACATTATCCATTCACATACATACATTTCTACTCTCACACATACATTCTCCTTTCAGATAAATACATTTCTACTCTCACAAACATACATTTTCTTTACACATAAATATAATCTTGCTTTCACACACTTACATTCTCCTTTCACATACATACATTACTACTCTATCTCACACACATACATTCTCCTTTCACATACATACATTTCTACTCTCACACACATACATTCTCCTTTCACATACATACATTTCAACTCTATCTCACACACATACATTCTCCTTTCACATACATACATTTCAACTCTATCTCACACACATACATTCTCCTTTCACATACATACATTTCAACTCTATCTCACACACATACATTCTCCTTTCACATACATATATTCTTGCTTTACACACGTACATTCTCATTTTACACACACACACACACACACACACACACATATATATATATATATATATATATATATATATATATATATATATATATACATACATACCTGTTTAAGCAGGAAGTCACTCTCAGACCAGGAATTACATGTGCAAGACTTGCTCAGCTCTTCCTCACAATTTTACAGTTATGCTATTCAAAGTCATCCTGTTTTCTTTTCAAGTACATATTTTAAGTTTTTATTTTTAACATATCATTATGTAACCTACGTGTTCTACAGATCTGTGTACAAGTTCTAAGACACTGATTTTTTATTGTATTTACAGGGCTTAATGCTAAGGAAATTTTCTACTGGTCCGGTTTGGCCAGTGGTTTAATTTTTTTTACTTGCCCTGGCAAAATTTTCACAGGACTTACCACAATCAGTCACAACCATTTTGCACAAATAGGTACAATTATTCAAAGATAATATGAAATAAACCATGCTTTTTCAGGTCTTTCAGGTAGGCCTAACTATTACAGTTAAGGATGCACTGATCAGGATTTTATTTATTTTACTATCAAATTAGCCAATTCCCATCCTCGTTGCAAATTTATTTAGTTAACTTTTTTTTACCATCCATCCATCCATCCATCCATCATCTTCCGCTTATCCGGGGCCGGGTCGCGGGGGCAACAGTCTAAGCAGAGACGCCCAGACTTCCCTCTCCCTAGCCACTTCTTCCAGCTCTTCCGGGGGGACCCCGAGGCGTTCCCAGGCCAGCCGGGAGACATAGTCCCTCCAGCGTGTCCTAGGTCTTCCCCGGGGCCTCCTCCCGGTGAGACGTGCCTGGAACACCTCCCTGGGAAGGCGTCCAGGAGGCATCCGAAATAGATGCCCGAGCCACCTCAGCTGGCTCCTCTCGATGTGGAGGAGCAAAGGCTCTACTCTGAGCTCCTCCCGAGTGACCGAGCTTCTCACCCTAACTCTAAGGGAGCGCCCAGCCACCCGACGGAGAAAGCTCATTTCGGCCGCCTGTATCCGGGATCTTGTCCTTTCGGTCATGACCCACAGCTCATGACCATAGGTGAGAGTAGGAACGTAGATTGACCGGTAAATCGAGAGCTTTGCCTTACAGCTCAGCTCCTTCTTCACCACGACAGACCCGTACAGCGACCGCATTACTGCAGAAGCTGCACTGATCCGTCTGTCAATCTCACGTTCCATCCTTCCCTCACTCGTGAACAAGACTCCAAGATACCTGAACTCCTCTACTTGAGGCAGGAACTCTCCACCAACCTGAAGTGGGCAATCCACCCTTTTCCGACTGAGAACCATGGCCTCGGACTTGGAGGTGCTGATTCTCATCCCAGCCGATTCACACTCGGCTGCAAACCGTCCCAATGCACACTGAAGGTCCTGGTCTGAGGATGCCAACACGACAACATCATCCGCAAAAAGCAGCGACGAAATCGTATGGTTCCCAAACCGGACACTCTCCGGCCCTTGGCTGCGCCTAGAAATTCTGTCCATAAAAATTATGAACAGAACTGGTGACAAAGGGCAGCCCTGCCGGAGTCCAACATGCACCGGGAACAGGTCTGACTTACTGCCGGCAATGCGAACCAAGCTCTTGCTCCGGTCGTACAGGGACCGAACAGCCCTAAGTAGGGAGCCGCCGACCCCATACTCCCGGAGCACCCTCCACAGGATGTCGCGAGGAACACGGTCGAATGCCTTCTCCAAGTCCACAAAACACATGTGGACTGGTTGGGCAAACTCCCATGAACCCTCCAGCACCCTGGAAAGGGTAAAGAGCTGGTCCAGTGTTCCACGACCGGGACGAAAACCACACTGTTCCTCCTGGATCCGAGGTTCCACTATCGGCCGAATTCTCCTCTCCAGTACCCTGGCATAGACTTTCCCAGGGAGGCTGAGAAGTGTGATCCCCCTATAGTTGGAACACACTCTCCGGTCCCCCTTCTTGAAAAGAGGGACCACCACCCCGGTCTGCCAGTCCAGAGGTACTGTCCCCAACCGCCATGCGATGTTGCAGAGGCGTGCCAGCCAAGACAGCCCCACAACATCCAGAGACTTGAGGTACTCGGGGCGGATCTCGTCCACCCCCGGTGCCTTGCCACCGAGGAGCTTTTTAACTACCTCGATGACTTCAGCCCGGGTGATGGACGAGTGCCCCTCCGAGTCCCCAGCCACTGCTTCCTCAACGGAACACAAGTCGGTGGGATTGAGAAGATCCTCGAAGTATTCCTTCCACCGCCCGACGATATCCCCAGTTGAGGTCAACAGGTTCCCATCTCTACTGTAAACAGTGTTGGTAGGGCACTGCTTCCCCCTCCTGAGGCGTCGAACAGTTTGCCAGAATCTTTTCGAGGCCAACCGATAGTCTTTCTCCATGGCCTCACCGAACTCCTCCCAGGCCCGAGTTTTTGCCTCCACGACTACCCGGGCTGCAGTCCGCTTGGCCTGCCGGTACCTGTCAGCTGCCTCCGGAGTCCCACAAGCCATCCAGGCCCGATAGGACTCCTTCTTCAGCTTGACAGCATCCCTTACTTCCGGTGTCCACCACCGGGTTCGGGGATTGCCGCCTCGACAGGCACCGGAGACCTTACGGCCACAGCTCAGAGCAGCCGCAGCGACAATGGAGGTGGAGAACATGGTCCACTCGGACTCAATATCTCCAGACTCCCTCGGGATCCGGTCGAAGCTCTGCCGGAGGTGGGAGTTGAAGATCTCTCTGACAGGGGGCTCGGCCAAACGTTCCCAACAGACCCTCACAGTACGTTTGGGTCTGCCGAGTCTGTCCAGCTTCCTCCCCCGCCATCGGATCCAACTCACCACCAGGTGATGATCAGTTGACAGCTCCGCCCCTCTCTTCACCCGAGTGTCCAAGACATATGGCCGAAGGTCTGATGACACGACCACAAAGTCGATCATCGACCTCCGGCCAAGGGTGTCCTGGTGCCACGTGCACTGATGGACACCCTTATGCTTGAACATGGTGTTCGTTATGGACAAACCGTAGAGGGTCGCTTCCCTGCGCCTTCGAGTCGGGGATAGGTCTCTCACTGTCGTTTGTGCCTACGGCCCGAACGGCAGTGCGGACTACCCGGCCTTCTTGGAGTCTCTGGGAGGGGTGCTGGAAAGTGCTCCGACTGGAGACTCCGTCGTTCTACTGGGGGACTTCAACGCTCACGTGGGCAGTGACAGTGACACCTGGAGGGGCGTGATTGGGAGGAACGGCCCCCCTGACCTGAACCCGAGCTGTGTTCTGTTATTGGATTTCTGTGCTAACCACGGTTTGTCCATAACGAACTTTTTTTTACGTTTATTAAATGTTTATTTTGCTCTTTATTGGCCAAACTAATCTTGAACAAACAAACAAACAAGCAAAAAATATATGCAACATGAAGCAAGTGCACAAAACAAAAACATCAAATGGGCTGAATTAATATTTTATTATTACTATTTATTATTATTAGTTTTATTTCCTTAATTATATGTGTGTCTGCACTATGTTTGTCAAGTCAAGTCAAGTCATCTTTATTTATATAGCACTTTAAACAAAATGCATTGTGTCAAAGCAAGTAAACAACATTCATTAGGAAAACAGTGTCAATAATGCAATATGACAGTTAAAGGCAGTTCATCATTGAATTCAGTGATGTCATCTCTGTTCAGTTTAAATAGTGTCTGTGCATTCATTTGCAATCAAGTCAACGATATCGCTGTAGATGAAGTGACCCCAACTAAGCAAGCCAGAGGCGACAGTGGCAAGGAACCAAAACTCCATCGGTGACAGAATGGAGAAAAAATTTCTTGGGAGAAACCAGGCTCAGTTGGGGGGCCAGTTCTTCTCTGACCAGACGAAACCAGTAGTTCAATTACAGGCTGCAGCAAAGTCAGATTGTGCAGAAGAATCAACTGTTTCCTCTGGTCTTGTCCTGGTGGTCGTCTGAGACAAGGTCTTTACAGGGGATCTGTATCTGGGGCTCTAGTTGTCCTGGTCTCCGCTGTCTTTCAGGGATGTAGAGATCCTTTCTAGGTGCCAATCCACCATCTGGTCTGGATACGTACTGGATCTGGTGGCTACGGTGACTTCGAAATAAGAGAGAAACAGACTAATATTAGCGTAGATGCCATTCTTCTAATGATGTAGAAAGTACATTGGGTGTTATGGGAAGTGTCCCCGGTTCTGATTTACCTAATTAATGCAGCCTAAAGCACTATTCGGACGGGACTAGTTTTCTAAACTGCGTTTGAGTTTCGATTCTTACCACCTGACCTCTGATTTGTGCATCTGGGCGTCACAGATCACGTGCTCTGTGTGCGTGCATTGCATTCTTTCAGAATGATTGCCATTAGTATTATTAAACAAAAAATACTAAATGGCTAATATAACAAAACCATGTTAATGTGTGGTTCCTTTAGATTAACTTGTTTTCCTTTTTTTTTTTTTTTTATTAAATGTAATTAAAACATTATGTAACTGAGTACATAAATGAGCGTGAGTAATCTTACCTGATGCTGATATTACAGTAGCAGGTATTAAAAGTTTACGCGATCTTGCTCTTGATTTTATTATTATTTTTATTATTTTTATTATTATTTATTTGCCGCTAAGCAAATATATCAAACATCCGCGTGGTAAGAGCATCTACGGTAATTCACGTTGGCCAAAACACACAAGGAAACGCGTTGTGAAATAAAATATCACCGGCAATCACAGAGATTCGCATTTGGACGGGATTAGTTTTCTCAGAGGATCACTGAGTGGCAGATTCGGACGGGATTAAAATCACCAAGTACGTCTGTGAAACGCAGATTTCTCTAACGACCCCCTGTAAAACTAGTCCCGTCCGAATAGGGCTTAAGAATCATTTAACGAATTTGGATTTTAAAAGCATATTAGTACGATATGTGTAAGCCATGTTAAAGAGATTGGTCTTTAATCTAGATTTAAACTGCAAGAGTGTGTCTGTCTCCCGATCAATGTTAGGTAGGTTATTCCAGAGTTTAGGCGCCAAATAGGAAAAGGATCTGCAGCCCGCATTTGATTTTGATAGGAATTATCAAATTGCCTGAGTTTTGAGATTGCCAGCAGCCATATCACCCTGGAGCCCAAGACCGGTTTCCCACTGAAGCTAAGCAGGGCTGAGCCGGCAGGGAGTGCTCAACCTGTGGTCTGTGTGGGACCTAGCGCCCCAGTGTAGTGATGAATATTTTCAACAAGCAGCATCCTTCGGATGAGACTTTAAACCGAGGTCCTGACTCTCTGTGTTCATTAAAAATCCCATTAAAAATGGCTAGAATTCGCCCATTGTCCTCCGACCATCATGGCATCCTAACAATTACCATATCTGCTGATTGGCTTCATCACTCTGTCTCCTCTCCACCAGTAAGCTGGTGTGTGGTGGGCGTTCTGGCGCAATATGGCTGCTGTTGCATCATCCAGGTGGATGGTGCACACTGGTGATGAATGAGGAGATACCCCCTGACTATGTTCAAGTGCTTTGAGTGCCTAGAAAAGCGCTATATAAATGTAATGAATTATTATTATTAATTATTACCCAATAAAGCATTACAATGATCTAACCTTGGGGTCATAAATGCATGGACTAACATTTCTGCATTTGACATTGAGAGCATAGGCCATAATTTAGATATTTTATATTTTTGAGATGGTAAAATGCAGTTATACAAATGCTAGAAATGTTGCTTTCTAAGGAAAGATTGCTATCAAATAGCACACCTAGGTTCTTAACTGAAGAATTGACAGAACAGCCATCAAGTCTTAGACAGTGTTGTTCTATGTTAATAAATGCAGAGTTTTTAGGTCCTCTAATTAACTTCTCTGTTTTTTTTCTTCAGAATTTAGCAGTAAGAAATTACTCGTCATCCAGTTTTTTATATCAACTATGCATTCTATCAGTATTTCAAATTGGTGTGTTTCACCGGGCGTGAAGAGCGTGAAGAGTAGCAGCCCTAGTACTGAGCATTGAGTTACTCCATACTGCATTTGTGATCGATATGATAGCTTGATAAACCCCTTCTCAAAGACTTACTGTTTGTCAATTTTATTTGGGTAACACACATATTCTGAATGCCGTCGGCAGAATTCGAATGAGTCATCTTAATCTAGATTATCTCATTTATATATATATATATATATATATATATATATATATATATATATATATATATATATATTTTTTTTTTTATTTATTTATTTTTTTTTAAACCCAGATAGCTTGCTGAAATACTTCTGCGGTTACCTCATCTACCTCAGCCATGCTGATCAAGACCTGTCCTGGTGACCCTGATCGCGCCTAACCTAGTCTTCTGTTTCAACTAAACGGCTTTCATTTCCACTATACTCCTTCTGTTTTAGCTAAACGCCTTCTGTTTCCACTATATTCTATATATTCTATATTCTCTCTCTTACATACATACATTCCTCTCTTACGTACATACATTCTATATTATGTATGTGTGTATATGTATGTGAAAGGAGAATGCATGTGTGTGAGAGTAGAAATATATGCATGTGTAAGGAGAATATATAAGTGTGAAAGCAAAAATATATGTATTTGTAAGGGGAATGTATGTGTGTGTGAAAGCAAAATTATATGCATTTGAAAGGAGAATGTATGTGTGTGTAAGAGTAAAAATGTATACATATGAAAGGAGAATGTATGTGTGTGAAAGCAAAAATATATGCATATGAAAGGAGAATGTAAGAAATGTTAGAAATGTATGCATGTAAGAAGAATGTAAGTGTGTGAAAGCAAGAATATATGTATGTGTAAGGAGAATGTAAATGTGTGAATGCAAGAATATATGTATGTGAAAGGAGAATGTAAGTGTGTGAAAGCAATAATATATGTATGTGAACGGAGAATGTATGAGTGTGAGAGTGCCAGAATGAATTAAGTCTTTTACGGCCCCTCATACAGTGACAAGTAGCTATATTGAGTTAAGTTAGCCATATATGTTTGAACCAGAAACTAATGCCAAAGAAAAAGAGGGGTCACCCAAAAGTTGATGTATTACAATGATAATGCATTTTATTAATTGCTCTCTACATCATTGGACACATAACTGATGTCATTAAACTTTGGCTTGACTACATTAAAACAACTTTGTGTGGCTAATGTTTCACAGAACATGTTCTTGTTTGCCGTATCAAAGTTGACATCACACTGCAAGCTGACAGGACTGGTTTAATGGTAGGGAACGGGTTGATTGTCTTCGGTGCAAGTTTTAGAGGAAAAAAACTTTCTAGGTAATTGTGTTGACTCATTAATTTACACAAAGTTTCTTTTTAAACATATTAAATCACCAGACAGAAATGTAAACAACATTAATGCAAACTTGATTATGACTTCATGGTTATTTAAAAGAACCACTTTTTTCTCATTCTAAAGAAACTTTCTGCAATGGGAATAAGTTAAAGGTTCTTTGTTGAAACTCTAGGGTACTTGTAGGAACACAACTGTTTGATTTGTGTTCTGTAAATAACAGCAGGACTGTGGTCACCGACTGCTCTTGGGTCAAAAATAATCTCCTGTTTTTATTTACTTAAAAACTTCATTTATAAAATCAATGAACTGGCATCACACCACTGTTCATATTTTTAGTATTGAAATACAGATGAGCTCACACAACACTGAGGAGCATCTGTGTTCATAATTTTTTTATATGATTGGGTGTTATTGATCTTCACAACCTGAGTACAGCTGATTAGGAAAGAGTAATACTGTTTGATCAGAAAAGGGTTAACATTCATCTGACTCATTTTCTGGATCATGAGATGGGGTTGAACCATATTAAAAATAAAAGGTAAAATAAAAAAAAATAAAAAATCAAATAATCAAATGAATACAAAATAGAATACAAAAAGATTAGAAAGGTAGATAAATATTTTTTTTAAGAATATAATTAGAATAGTGAGTGTTAAAGTTACAGGGTCAAATAAAGATGGAAGAGATTTTAAGGCGATTCTTGAAGATGGCTAGGGATTGAGTTGGGGAGGTCATTCCACCAGGAGGGAACATTTAACTTAAAACACTGTAAAAGTGACTTTGTGCTTCTTTGGGATGGCAAAATCAAGCAACGTTCACTTGCAGAACTCAAGCTTCTAGAGGGCACATAAGTCTGAAGTAACAAATGTAGGTAAATGGGTGTAGAGCCAGTGGTAGTTTTGTAGGCAAACATCAATGCCTTGAATTTTATGCGAGCAGCTTTGGAAGCCAGTGCAAATTGATAAACAGAGGTGTGATGTGTATTCTTTTTTGGCTCAATAAAAATTAATCTAGCTACCGCGTTCTGGATTAATTGTAAAGGTTTGATAGAACTGGCATGAAGACCAGCCAAGAGGGCATTGCAATAGTCCAGCCTGGACAGAACAAGAGCTTGAACAAGGAGTTGTGCAGCATGTTCTGAAAGAAAGGGCTTGATCCTCTTGATGTTGAATAAAACAAATATGCAGGATCAGACAGTTTTAGCAATGCGGTCTGAGAAAGTCAGCTGATCATCAATCATAACTCCAAGGCTAATAGCTGTTTTTGAAGGAGTTATGGTTAATGTGGCTAGCTTGATGGTGAAATTGTGATGAAACGATGGGTTTGCTGGAATCACAAGCAGTTCTGTCTTGGCAAGTTGAGTTGAAGGTGATGGTCCATCATCCATCAAGAAATGTGTGTTAGACAAGCTGAGATGTGAAAAGCTATTCTTGGATCATCAGGATGGAATGAGAGGTATAGTTGAGTGTCATTAGCATAGCAGTGGTATGAAAAGCCATGTTTCTGAATAACAGAACCTAATGATGCCATGTAGACAGAGAAGAGAAGTGAATTAAGCCCTGAGGCACCCCAGTAGTTAGATGTTGTGACTTGGACACCTCACCTCTCCAAGATACTTTAAAGGACCTATCTGATAGGTAAGACTCAAACCATTGAAGTGTGGTTCCTGAGATGCCTTTTGCCAGTAGGGTTGATAGGAGGATCTGGTGGTTAACCATGTCAAAGCATGTCAAAAGCAGTGGACAGATCAAGCAGGATAAGTACTGAAGATTTGAATTCCGCTCTTGCCAGTCTTAGAACTTCAACAACTGAGAGCAAGGCAGTCTCAGTTGAATGTCCACTTCTGAAGCCAGATTAGTTGCTGTCAAGGAGGTTGTTGTGTGTGAGAAATGTAGAGACTTGTTTGAACACAGCTCGTTCAAGTGTTTTTGCAATGAAAGGAAGAAGGGAAACTGGTCTGTAGTTATCTTAAAGAGATGGGTTGAGGGTGGGTTTCTTAAGTAGTGGAGTTAAACAAGCCTGTCTTTTCCTGAGGGAAAAACACCAGTGTGGAGGAATGTGTTGATGATGTGAGTGAGCACAGGTACAACTGCAGGAGAAATGGCTTAAAGGAGATGAGATGGAATAGGATCAAGCAGGCAAGTAGTAGGGTGATTAGAAAGGATGAGAATTCTGCCTCAGAGAGTGAAGAGAAGGATGTAAATGAGTGTATGTTTGCTGGTGATATGAGCTTGACTGATGGTGTGGAAAATTGCGCACTGATGTGTTTAATTTTATTAATGAAAAACGTGGCAGCTATGGAAGTCGTCAGCTATTAGAGATGAAGCAGGAGGGGGAGGAGGACAAAGAAGTGAGGAACATGTTTTAAAAAGCATGCAGGAGTTAGACTAATTGTTAATTTTGTTATGGTAGTATATCATTTTAGCAGTGGAGACATTAGCAGAGAAGGAAGATAGGAGTGACTGATACACATTCAGGTCAGTAGTATTTTTGGATTTGAGCCACACCCTTTCAGCAGCTCTAAGCTTAGAACGGTGTTCGCGTAGAACATCAGATAACCAAGGGGCAGAAGGGGAGTTACGGGTTGTTGATACCCAAAGATGGTAAAGGATTAAAGCAGATCAATCATTAGAGATGAGCAGAGCAGTACCTCGCCCTCTTCCAGTCAAACGGGGGCAGTGGGAAAATGAGAAATGATTGGACAGTGCTGCAGGTGTAGTAGTGTCCTCTGGTTTGATCCAGGTCTCAGTTACCTCTTGTGTCTGGAAATTAAGTATGCTGAGGTGGCCTTCATGGATGAGTCGTGCTCCCATTGCGGGAAAATGACCATTGTGGAGTTACGGACCAGGCTCCGTTTCCTGCAAAGGGAAAGGCACTCCACAGCCAGTGGGGCTACCGAAAGAACAGGATGGACCCTCCCATGGGGTACCACTTGTATCTTTCAGTACCCCCAGACGATCAGATGTCTATCGCTGCATCGGAGGTTGAGCCAGACCTCTGGACAGTCAGCGGTGCTGGATTCGGATCAAGAAATGGTGGCTATGCTTCCCCAGGCTGTCGAGAGTGTCTGACTTCAGTGGAAACCTCGACCACATTCTGAACCCTCAAGGTTGGATGATTGGTTTCTCAGGGTGGTGGTTCTCAGAAGTGCTGGTTCTCAGAGCCCTATTCTTCCCGGACTTGCATGATGAGAACAATAGATCATGGATTAAACCTTTCACTGCCAGAAACCAACCCAGTGGCCTGTCCTCCTTCACTATCCTTGACAGTGGGGCAGTCCAGGGGTATATGGAGATTGAGCCGGTAGAGTGGTCGGTTGCGATGCAATTGTGATCAAATACCACGTCCACCTGGCAGGGCAAGCCATCGCTTTAATCCTGGGCCTATAGGTACTCATTGACCCTGACCGGCAGTGCTTATGCGGCCTGCGGAGAAGCTGTCATTGCACTACACATCATGACGTTGTAGCATGCACAAGAGAGGGTGGTTTGAGAGTGCTTTCGAAAGTACTACTTACGCATCCTCTGCCCCGAATGCTGGTAAGTGTTGCACACACACTGACTCCGCTTTGGACCGGCAACGAGACAACCAGGCTGGGTCCCTGCATCCCCCTTCGCTGTCTTGCGTGCAGAGATCACAGTCCTATTGGACAAAGGATGCGATAGAGCCATTCAGAGCACTACAGCAGGGCCCATTTGAGATTCTCCAGGTGGAACGGGCACATTTTCCTAGTGTTATACAGTCTTACTGAGTGGGTAGTACCATAGCAGCAGTAACTGGTCAAAATGAAGGGGTGAAAAAGGCTCCCACAGGATACTGGAAGGGGCAGTTCTATAGCACTTCGGTAGGGATCCCAATTTGTCGGTCAATCAACATAACGTAGAGAGTGACTGATTAAAAGGGAACATCTTGGTTACGTATGTAACGCTCATTACGGAGATGGAGATGTCACGTCCCATCGAAACGGCTTCTGTACCACCGCTGAGCAGCCAGGTCACTCAGCTCCTCAGCGAAAACCTGAATATGCACTGCACCAGATGCCTACTTATACTCACTCTGTGATCAGCGGCAGCTGGATGCAATAATTGCATGATAATGAGCATTGGCTTGTTCAGTTTACACTCAAAGTAGATTGGTCTCTCTAAGCGTGATCCCAATTCCTCTATCATTCGACCTGACTTCTCTGTACTCTCCTTCGAGGAACGAGGGTTACACATGTAACTGAGACATTTCATGCCACTTCCCTTTGATGTTACTTTTCTTACAACTTTGTTTTCATCATATTACAACTTTAGACTTATAATGCTATTACCAGTGCTTAATTTGTAAATTGCGAGGTCCCGGAACAAAGCAGGTTAACGGATCCGGCATTTAATTACAGAAGGGAGACGTAACGGAACATTCGCGCAATCACATTGCTGGACCAGTTTAAGTTATTTTAAGAGCATTCACCAGTTTTATTTAGGGCCTGTAAGGTCATGAAAATACCATGCGATTTTAAAACAATAATTTCCAGGTCTAAAAAGGTTTTGAAAAAGTTGTGAAATTTTATTTTTCAAATCACTGTGTAATAGTTATTTTTAATCAGGTCCTTTCTGTGGTTTTAATAATTCTTGCAGCTTTCAAGTTTATAATGAGGCAAATCCCTGCATTTATTCAACATAGCTTGTAGGTTTGAATAATAAAATATTTCCACACAAACAAGATTCAATCAGTCATTCGAAACCATAAACTCTCTAGGAGCGCGCCTCTCATCAGCGCATCTTGTCTGTACTTCAGCGAACTGCTGCAAGCAGCGACACAAGACTCACTCACATTTCGATCGGGACAGCTGACAGAACTGTCACTTGACTTGACTAATCGGGTAATTGTTGCATTGTCACAAAAATTTATAATTTGAACACCTTTTAAGTATTTTAAGCCATTTGGTACTCACGCGATACACATGCTGTATTAGGCTATGTGCCCTCGCAGTCACATGCAAAGCTTGCGCGTGTAAAGCCGCCTCGTGAGTATTAGCCCATATAAGAGTTATTTTTCATAGTTTGTTGATTTTAAGCAATCAAATACACACAATATGATGTCTGATGGGTGTTGACAAATAAAACAGTTTCACGGCACACTCTACGTCAGTTTTTGTGTTGTATCAGAAATGTGCAAATTAACATTACGCTATATGAAAAACAAGTTCAAATGGAGTTAACAAGGTGTTTGGTCGGCGAATGAGGAGATCTGTGTTTTGTTCGCATCTGACAACGTTTATTGTTGCTATATGGGCGCTTAGTTTTTTCTTGTTGTTTAGTAAACTTGGCCAATGTCTCATTATATAAACGATCAAGGGCTTATGAACAGGATATTCAAAACGTACAAAAGTATATTGGCTAGATGGCAAAAAAATTACTTCTCCAGTCTTCAAACACACAAAGACATTAGCCTTTACAGACATAGTGTTTGAGTAAAGAAAATGCAGTGACATTCAAACAGTTATTTGTTTACCCTTGCTTTGCGAATAAGCAGAGATCTGTCTCCTCCAGGCTGTGCGCGCGCGGATCCGATTTCGGAGGTGCCGGATCCGGCTTGTTCCGGCAAAAATTAAGCCCTGGCTATTACTGTAATCTCATAGTTTCGACTGTATTTATAAAATATTACACTTCAAATGGCTATTATGAGATTATTCTCAAAACAAAACAAGCTTATTCTTATAACGTAAAAACACATTTTTGTGTGGTACAAAAATCCGTCATAGTGACACATCCCCATTAAAATGAATGGCATAAAATGCCTAAATGCCTTAAGATGCTAATACTTTGATTTGCCATACCTTCTTCTGTTCCCTCTCAACTACTTGTAGTCAAAATATCAAACATATAGAGACGATTTTATCTTGCAAAGGCAAATAAGGAGCAGTTGTATGACAAGCCCCCACTTCCTTTAAATCCATTTCATTCCACTGATTTCATTTCAATATTTAATTGGCGATCTTGTCCATTATTCATGCGGAGGCAGACATACTGTAGAGGAGAGGGCACAGATGCTTGGCCATGGAGGAGGGGGTTACTGTTAAATAGAGTGTGCATTGGAACATCTAGATATAGCAAACGTCCAAGAGGATTGCTAATATTTTGATACATGAAGTCTAATGCCAGATGGTTGTTTTCTTTGGGTTATGTGGTGACTACAGGGTGTTTTCAGCAGTGTAACATTTTACATTTTCACCATAATAAAAAAGGAAAAAAATATTTTTCTGTATGTAGTATCAATGGAATTATTATTATTTTCCCTCCAAAAGGCAGCTGTGAGCCAAGAGTTCTGAAACTATTCCCTACTCTCTTTCTTTAAATATTTAAAAGACTATAAATTAAATAACTCTAAAAATAACAGTGAAATAGATCATTGTAGTCATAGCTCATCACAACCATTAACTATACAACTATTAACTATACAGCCATTAACTATACAAATATAACTAATATAACAGTAGACCACAGCTTAATTACTTTAACTCTTGTCTATTGTTCCATTACAACTATTATGATGTCAGTGATTTATGAGAAATACAAAATAACAAAACTTTAAGTTATTGTGTGATCACAGCTCTATTAGGAATTGGTTACCAGCTGCTGTTAAAAACCAAGAAGAAGAAGCTCTATTAGGAAGACATCAATTGTTTGTCAAAAATGTACACATTTCTAAATAGTTTGGCTTCAAGCGCTGTACCTCCCACTCAGAGCAGTAACGCAACCTTTATGCTAAAGTTGCATACTTAAAACTTTTGTAGGTCAAAACACTGCATGTAAAACTGTATGCATTTAAAAAGAAAAAAAAAAGAAAAATCTTAATAACCATGGTTAATATTATAATCATACTTTAAACCTGTTATGGTTATGAATTGTTTTGGTTTAGTTTTCTGTGTTTCCTTTCTCCTGACTTTTTTTAATCCATGGTTTTTGATTAATTAGCTCCACACCTGTTTCAGTTCTCCCAATCGTGCACTTTTGTTCACTGCAGACTGTAACAAAATCATGCATGACCAGCATTTGCTGTGTCACATCCTGACAGCAAAAGGGAAAACAGATGAGTCAATGTTTCTCTGTATGGAGAGAAGCTGTTCCACAGTACATTGAGGCCAATGAAGAGAGACACTAATAACCCAGAGAGAGACATTTACTGTATGCAATCTGTTTGTGTCTGTTGATGCCTGGAGATTCCTTGAACACATTTGCTGAATTCAAACACAAGGCTGGAGTGACAACACAACGAAATCCTCACTCTGAGCATTACACAAATTGATTTCCACACTAGAATTTTGAGCTCGCAGTGAAAAAAGGGAAACTGAGAAAGAGAGAGAAAACTGCTGGAAATAAGGAACAGCATAATCTGGAAATGCCTATTTAAGCTATATATTTCATCCAGAAATGAAAATCCTGTCATTTATTTTTTTGCTGACAAATCTTTACACACTTCTGCTTTCAACAAAAATGTATAATAACAACATAGGTTCAGTAAAAAAAAAAAGAAAAAAAAAAAGAAGAAACAATAATTTCCATAATACTAAATTCAATCCACTGATGGTAAGCAACATTGAGAATACATGTTGAAAATATATTGAGTATACAGGAACCAGTCACCTTTAAGTCAAGTCACCTTTATTTATATAATGCTTTTAAAGCACTTTTCATTATTAAATGGGAAAATTGTGTGCAAAATAACAATAGTAAGCACTCAATTTTCAGTTAAAGGCAGTTTAGCATTGAATTCAGTGATGTCATCATCCAGCTCAGTTCAGTTTAAATAGTATCTGTGCAAATTCCCTCTGGTCTTATTCATTTAATGTGGAGCCACCTGACTTATTATAAAGTTGAAAATAAAGATTACGATCTCTTTATAAATGGTAAATATATTTTTGATAAAAAATGTACTAACAAAGATATAAGACAAGTATTTATTTAACCAAAGAGAGTTACTCCAAGAGGGAAATTTTGCTGGAATTCAATTTTAAGAGATGTTAATTGGAGAAAAGCATGGCTGCTTCCTTACAAATGTTGTATTTCTAACAAAGTAAGAGAAATTCACCTGAAGAACTTACACAAAGTATATCCAACTAATATTTGTCTTTCTAATTGTATGGATATTGGGAAAGAATGTTCCTTTTGTAACAACTGTGAGGAATCTTTAAATCATCTGTTTGTTGATTGCCAGAGTGTAAAGTCATTTTGGAAAGATAGTTTTTTTGTACTTTTTCAGTTAAAACTAATCTAATGATAACACTGAATATGAAATAAATTATTTGCTACTTTATGAATGATGATAAAAATATTCATAATTTTGTAAATTTTATCATCCTGAATGGCAAAAGTTTCATTCATAAATGTAGATTGTCAAAATCTCCTCCTTTATACAAGGTTTTCTCAAAAAAATTCAAAAGCTATGTCTATTGTACAATATTATGAATCTGTATTTGGCATGTTGTGAATGTCTCCTTTTATTTATTTATTTATTTTTCAAATCATCTTTGGAGTTTCTTTATTTGATGCCTGTTTTTTTCTGTAATATATATATATATATATATATATATATATATATATATATATATATATATATATATATATATATATATTTTTTTTTTTTTTTTTTTTTTTTTTTTTTTTATTAAAAAAATATATATATAGTATCTGTGCAATCAAGTCGATGATATTGCTGGGTATTAAGTGTCCCCAACTAGGCAAGCCTTGGGAGACACCAGACTCAGGCGGGGGGCCAGTTCTCCTCTGGACAGATGAAACCAGCAGTTCAATTCCAGGCTGCAGCAAAGTTAGACTGTGCAGAGGACTCAACTGGTTCCTGTGGCAGTCTAGGAGACAAGGTCTTCAAATTGGGATCTGTCTCACTCAGCTGTTTGTCTTTTGTGATTACATTTCCTTCAATCATCCGGAATACTGTTTCTTCATTTACTGTACAAGCCATGAAGCCAGATTCCAGCATTCCATTCACTTGAAATGTTTTGTTCACAATTACAGGAGCATAAAACTGTTCACTAAATAGTAAAATTCTTATGGAATTCTGCATAACTACTAGAACACCTTCAGATTTGGCTGCGGATGTGTTTTAGGTTGAGGGTTTGATTCTGCTCCGACCCGCACATCCCCTCTCCATATGGAGGTCCATTAGTTTAACGGCTGCTGCCCCTGGCTCAAATGCATACCAGGAACACTGACTCCAGATCTTGCCTTATGACACTCTCTCCTCCAATGGCCTGGCTTATAGGAAGACAAACACAGCCCATCTCTTCTGCAGTGCATTGTAGTCAGTGTTGGGAGTAACGCATTACAAAAGTAATGCATTACAGTAACATATTACTTTTTGCTGTAACGCAGTAGTGTAAGGTATTACTAATACATTTTCAGTAATATTTTACTCGGTACATGTTCAGTAATGTGTGCGTTACAATGCACTTTTAGCCCAAAATTTAATTGTTCAAAGAAAAGAAAAAAAAAACAAAACTAAAGACCGCAAGACATTAACGAATCGAAAAATGAAGCAAATAAGTCATATTTCCTGTTCGTGGTCAGTCAATAGCTGCTTGTGGTGTTTGTTTTGCATTTAAATAATTTCTGCGTTTTATTTCTTTCCTAGTAGCCTATAGTTTATAGTTTCAGTTCAAAGCGGCTCGCGCTCGCCCCGTTCGAAGCTCTGACAGAAAGACTGCGTGTGAGGCTGATAGAGACTGAGACACGTGTTTGAGATGTGCTGTTTTCCTTAATGCATAACTAACATTGGACAGGTATATTCTCCATCTGTAAATGTTAAAAAACCAATGGAAATATTTCCATTTTGCTGTCAGAAGTGCATGAGCTTTTGCTTCAGCGATTCTCCACTAGTCGAGACTCGAGTGCAGCCGCGCATGCGCGCCAAACAGATGAGCTCAATGAAACAGGAGCGCAATAATTCTAATGTATACATTTTGCTGAGATATTTATAGTTGGACATTAAATGTGACATGGAGAATTTTAAACCTATAAGTAAGTGTATTTGTATGATAGCACTAACGGTAAAGTGTAATGGGGTAATCAAAATAGCCTTTTTACTCAGTCTGTACTTTTTAATAATTTTCATTTTTAACTTTAACTTCTGCTTAAATATATATATATATATATATATATATATATATATATATATATATATATATATATATATATAAAAATATATACATAATAAATAAAAAGGTACGGTAAACTGCAAACCGTAAACTGTTTACTCCAAACCCCCCCCAAACCCCTCCCGCCACGCTGATGGCACTCAAAAAAACTTTACAAGGTTGGTTCTGCTGAAAGTAACTCAAAAGTAATACAGGGGTAATGTAACGCATTACAATTCTGAGACAGTAATATTGTAATGTAGGGAATTACTTTTAAATCACAGTAACAAGTAATGTATAATGTATTACAGTTTGGAAGTAACTTGCACAACACTGATTGTAGTAGAGTGATCAGTTGCTTGACAAACTCTACATGGCTTTGGTCTGCTTGACATGTATGGGGTCTGGACTGCTGCTTGCTGGTTTTGCTTTAACATATCATCAAGTTGAGCAATGAGACTCTGCAAGGTGCTATGATCAGACACTGTGCCAACATTATCCACAATTCCCATTTGATTTTGTGGTCTTACGGAAGTGCCCATCTGGGTTGATTCATCAGTTGCAGCAGCCTGCACATTAGCAGTAGCATATCTCTCCACACCTGAATGTTTTCATCTGGTTCGTTGCTGCTGAATATTCATCTGATGGTCATCTAGGCATTCCTGAATTTTGCTAGCCTTCCGCTTGTCAGCAGTTTGAACATCTGGGTAGTCTAAAGTCTGGGCAGTGTTTGACATACATCATAGTTACTTCGGTCCCTTTATTTTATGGTCCAATTCTCGCTATTAACAAACCATTAACTATGATTTTGCATCAATAAAGTCCCGATTTGCTGCTTATTAATAGTTAGTAAGGTAGTTGTTAAATTTTGGTTTGGGGTAGGATTAGGAATGTAGAATATAGTCATACAGAATAAGCACTTTATATGTACTAATACACAACCTATATGTTAATAATACACATGCTAATAAGCAACTTGTCAGGATCCTGCCCTGACAGTCTTGTCTGTACTGTCTTTGTTCAATGTGTCTTTGTTTATTTTGTGCCTGAGCACATGGTTGTGTCTCTTGTGTCTACCACGTGCTCCTCTTGTCCCACCTCCTTGTTTTCCCTGGTCACGCCCCCTTGTTTAGTCCCCATTAGTCAGAGTGTTGTCACCTGTTCCTCATGTCTCTGTATGCTTTTATTGTGATCATTTCCCTCATGTGTTTGCCGGTTCGTTTTGTGTGTGAGTTAGTGTCTGCTTAGTGTGCTAGCTGTTCTAAACTAATAGCGGTTTTCCCTTGTCAGTTTAAATCTGGTATTTGTTAGTTTAAGTTTATCTTGTCATTGTTTATTCTAATCTAGTTTAAGTGTTTCTTTTTGTTTGGATCTCACTTTTAATTTGACTTAAGTTTGACTTGTTCTTTAAAGTATTTATTTTCACCTTTTGAGTTATTTTCTTGGTTAGTCTTCCAGTTATTTCTAGAACTTTGTTTTGTATTTGTTTCTTTACCTTTTTAGTTTACTTTGGTTATTTCCCTAGTTAATCTGGTTTCTAGGTCATAGCACCCTTGTCTGATTTTTGCCCTTGTATTATTATTATTATTATTATTATTATTATTATTATTATAGTTGTTGTTGTTCTCATGCTGTCTTAAGTCTTGTCTAGTGTTTTGTAAGTTCTGTCTGTTCCTGTCTTGCCCGCTGCCTTCTCCCTGGCTACTGGGTCTCCCCGCCTGGAGGTCTGACGTGTGTGGCTATACCTCTATAGTCAAGTGCCCTTGGTTCCTGGTGTTGTGGTCTGGTCCCTTGCACAGCCTCCTCTACAGTCCTGCACTCGGTTGTCACCCAGAGCCCCCCTCGGCGGTCACCCCCCCCCCCCCAACTGCCTGCTCCACTGTCTACCCATCTACCCAATCCTACTGTCTGGACTGTTCAAGCCACTCCCTCCTATCGTGCTTTGTCTTTTGTCAATAAACGTTCCTTGTTCACTCTGCATCTGGGTCCTCTCCCTCAGTAACCCTGACAGAACGAACCGGCCAAGTCAGGACCCAGCAGAATGAGTATCAAGATCCTACCCCCTGCAAATGCTCAGGAGAGACTGGCCCGCCAGCAAGGCCTGGGTGCATTTCGGCAGCAGGGACAAGAGGTGAGGGCCTTTGCCCAATTCTTTTGGACTATGTCTAGGGGCCTTGAGTACCAGGATGCAGCCCTTAAGGATGTCTTCAACCTCTGTTTGGATGATCCACTGCCTCAGTGGGAGATGGAGCAATTGAGGATCTTGGACTTTCGGAACTTTTCCAATTATTTGCACCACCGCAAGGATTGGCAGATACTTACACCACCAGAGTCCCCCTACAGTGATCACCCCACTCTCACTCCATCGAGTCATGTCCCTGATCATCTTTTGACTCCCACTGAGAAAAGGAGAGTGAGAAGGAGGGCGGCCAAAGCTGCTGCATCTGTCATGGAGGCCTCTGTGCTGGTTCCAGCCTCCGATGGCTGAATCCCTCATAGTCACGTCCGAGTCAACCAAGTGCTCTGAAGCAGTCAAGCTCAAGGAAGCCGTGAGGGAGGTTTCCCTGTTAGCCCCTGTTCCTGTGCCAGTCAAGCCTGTTTTAGTCCATTCAAAGCCAGTCAAGTCCAGTCCTGAAAATTCTGTGTCAATGTCAGTTCATGTAAGTCAAGATATAGGTGACATGAATGCTTACAGGCCTGGGAGACGAAAGGGTAGGAGGACCCGCGCCAGGAGAGCTAGAGACCTTAGTCTGGAGATCCCTCCTGCAGTTTCCCTGGGTGATCTCAAGTGGCCTGCTGCTTCAGTCATGACCATGGAGTCCAGTGGTGAGCAGCCAGCTCCAGAGCTCACTCCAGTGTCTGCTCCAGCCCCTGTGTCTAGCCCACAGAGGACTCCAATCTTGGTGGCCCCAGCGGGCAATTCCACAGCCCTCGAGGGCAGTCAAGAACCCACCCCCGAGTCTGTTCCAGTAGCCCTGGAGGGCAGCTCAGCAGCCCCTGAGGGCGGTCAAGAACCCACTCCCGAGTCAGTTCCAGTAGCCCCGGAGGGCAGCTCAGCAGCCCCTGAGGGCGGTCAAGAACCCACTCCCGAGTCAGTTCCAGTAGCCCCGGAGGGCAGCTCAGCAGCCCCTGAGGGCGGTCAAGAATCCACTCCCGAGTCAGTTCCTGTAGCCCCAGAGGGCAGCTCCGCAGCCCCTGAGGGCGGTCAAGAATCCACTCACGAGTCTGTTCCAGTAGCCCCGGAGGGCAGTCCAGAACCAAGTCCGGAGCCAATTCCTGCAACCCCAGGGGGCCCTCAAGAATCAGTTCCTGAGCCCATTCCTGCTGCCCCAGGGGGCAGTTTATCAGCTTCTGAGTCTCTTCCTGTGGCAGTCTCTGGCCATTTCGACAGTCCCCACAAACCTTCCACAGTCGCCTTTGGAGCCCGGTCCAGAGGACCCTAATCTCTTTGAGGCCATTCCAGAATCCCTTGCTAGTCATGTCTTGCCAACCAAGAATACCCGGCAATCCACCCTGAATACCCAGTCCAGTTGGCAACCCTTGCCTGTGAGAGGTGTTCCTGTAGGGAGAGGTGCCACCAGCCATGCCCCCACCTTTGCAGAGTCGGATAGACCGGGTTTCCCCAAGCCGGCAGCACCTTGGCCTAACCATTCCCCTGGAACTTTTTCCACCCCTCCCAGCCCACCCCTGGTTTTCCCTGATAGGCCTGGATTTCCAAGGTTTTCATCCCCTCCACCCCCCCACCCCCCAGTCAGTACCATCTTGGCCCCCTACCATGCCTGTGCCCCCTTTCACTCCTCCACCCAGGGTGGACGCCTGGAGGCGTCCTTTGGAGGGGGGGGGGGGGGGTACTGTCAGGATCCTACCCTGACAGTCTTGTCTGTACTGTCTTTGTTCAATGTGTCTTTGTTTATTTTGTGCCTGAGCACATGGTTGTGTCTCTTGTGTCTACCACGTGCTCCTCTTGTCCCACCTCCTTGTTTTCCCTGGTCACGCCCCCTTGTTTAGTCCCCATTAGTCAGAGTGTTGTCACCTGTTCCTCATGTCTCTGTATGCATTTATTGTGATCATTTCCCTCATGTGTTTGCCGGTTCGTTTTGTGTGTGAGTTAGTGTCTGCTTAGCGTGCTAGCTGTTCTAAACTAATAGCGGTTTTCCCTTGTCAGTTTAAGTCTGGTATTTGTTAGTTTAAGTTTATCTTGTCACTGTTTATTCTAGTCTAGTTTAAGTGTTTCTTTTTGTTTGGATCTCACTTTTAATTTGACTTAAGTTTGACTTGTTCTTTAAAGTATTTATTTTCCCCTTTTGAGTTATTTTCTTGGTTAGTCTTCCAGTTATTTCTAGAACTTTGTATTTGTTTCTTTACCTTTTTAGTTTACTTTGGTTATTTCCCTAGTTAATCTGGTTTCTAGGTCATAGCACCCTTGTCTGATTTTTGCCCTTTTATTATTATTATTATTATTATTATTATAGTTGTTGTTGTTCTCATGTTGTCTTAAGTCTTGTCTAGTGTTTTGTGAGTTCTGTCTGTTCCTGTCTTGCCCGCTGCCTTCTCCCTGGCTACTGGGTCTCCCCGCCTGGAGGTCTGACGTGTGTGGCTATACCTCTATAGTCAAGTGCCCTTGGTTCCTGGTGTTGTGGTCTGGTCCCTTGCACAGCCTCCTCTACAGTCCTGCACTCGGTTGTCACCCAGAGCCCCCCTCGGCGGTCACCCCCCCCCCCCCCCCCAACTGTCTGCTCCACTGTCTACCCATCTACCCAATCCTACTGTCTGGACTGTTCAAGCCACTCCCTCCTATCGTGCTTTGTCTTTTGTCAATAAACGTTCCTTGTTCACTCTGCATCTGGGTCCTCTCCCTCAGTAACCCTGACACAACTAGGTAATAGTGAGAATTGGCCACTAAAATAAAGTGTTACCATTCCTCTTCAAACAACCTTATACCACGGCAACTGCTTTATTCAGACAAATCCACAATACATTGCATTCTCTCCTGCTGTAGGTAAGGTATTGTAGAAGTAAGCAAGTGGCATTGCAGAATACGTCAGTTCACTATAGTGTTGTTGCTTTAGTATGTCAATAATAACTCTTTGGTCTTCACCAGGTTTTAATGACGAGTTACTGTGTAATGTGACTTTGATTATGTCTCTTGCTCTCCCTCCAAGTCTTTATATCATTTTCTGAGCATGCACTCCAGCATATGGTGGTTTTGGTCTTACACTATGACTGTTAGTTACCTTTTTACTCCTTTTAACCTGTTAACCACCCCCCCCCCACCCATTATGGGACTCACAGCTGAAAATGCCCTACCTAATTTAAAATTGCAACAGTTCCTTACTTATATTTGTTACAGACATAATTTTGGTGTCTTTGGAAAGAAGACCTTTTGGGCTTTACTTTTTTTTCAACCAGAGTTGATAATGCTCAAAAATATTAAAACTTATAGACTTTGAAATGTCATGAAAATTACAAAATAATAATTTGAGCAATGAGCAATAAATAATATACATATATTTTTTAACTGTGTTGTCATGATCCTGGCATTCTTCTCTTACTCTCTTCCTCCCTCTTCTGGTCACACTCACTATTACTTCCTTCCACGCACACACATCCTCGCTCATTATCCCATTCATCCTCCAATCTCCGACGCATTCACCCTGTCTTTCACGTATCATGTATTAAACCCTTTGTCCGGGTCCCTTCTCGTTCTGTCACCCCTCCAATCCATGTTGAGGGCACTCCTACCTATAGGGTCGTGGTCATCAGTTCCTGGTCAATTGGGAGGGATACGTTCCTGAGGAGAGAAGTTTGATTCCTTCCCGGGACGTCCTGAACCGCTCACTGATTGATGACTTCTACCGCTCCCATCAGTCTTCCTCCGTTGCAACTGGAGGCACTCCTTGAGGGGAGGGTACTGTCATGATCATGGTATTCTTCTCTTACTCTCTTCCTCCCTCTTCTGGTCACACTCCTTATTACTTCCTTCCACGCAGACACATCCTCGCTCATTATCCCATTCATCCTCAGCTGCTTCCCATCATCTCTTCTCTACACTCTCTCCACACCTGTTTCCTACCTTCTCTGATTAGACTCTATTTCTAGGCTTTCCTTTCCTCTGTTCTTTGTCAGATTATTGCCGAATGCTATGTAACTGTTACCGGCTTTCTTACCTCTGTCTTGTCTTGTCGTGTCCTGTCTGATACGTGTACCTGACTAATTGCATTGTTGCCTCGCCCTCTGCTCTGTCCATCCTCCAGCTATGTGAGTGGTCCACGGTTTGGCGTTCCCGTGCTCAGAACGAACCCAGCCTCTTTCTCTCTACCTCCAGGGGTTTTCCCGTTGCCGGTCCTGACCGTGTATTTCTGTTGCATTACTGCTGAGAGACTTTCTGTTCCCTTTGGGCTGAGACTATCTTCTGTTAGATTTAATACCGAGAAATTTTTCTGTTGGATTATCCCACCTAGATGCCCACCTGTGTTCCTTTCCTGAACTGAGTCTCACCATTAAATGTTGTCAAATTGCCTTCTGTTTTTGGGTCCTCTCTCCTTATCTGCAACAGAATAATCTGACCACGAATGGACCCAGCAAAGGAGAGTCCTCTTCAATCTGCGCTCGAACTCTAGGGAGCTAGGCTGGGCTGTCAAGAGGAGGAGCTGACCGCCGCTCGCAATGCCATGGATTCCCTTGCTGCTCGCATGACTGAGATCTTGCAACAGCTTCTTTACCTTCGTCTCGAGTCTTCCTCTTCTAGAGGTCAGGAGGTGCCAGAGCCCAGAGTCAACAACCCGCCGTGTTACCCGGTGAGCCCAAGGAGTGTCGATCATTTCTGACCCAGTGCGAGGTTGTCTTTTCATTACAGTCATCCACGTATGCCAGTGACCACTCCCGCATCGCCTTCGTCATTTCCCTGCTGTCTGGCCATGCACAAGAGTGGGGAACAGAGGTATGGAACTCAGAGGCCAATTGTCTTACTCGTTATACCTTCTTCGAGGAGATGCTGTGGGTCTTCGACCATTCTGCGTATGGGGTGGAGGCTTCCCGGCTTCTGTCTACACTTCGTCAAGGGAGGAGGTCAGCAGCAGATTTTTCAGTTGAATTTCATACCTTATCCGCTTCCTGTGATTAGAACGAGTCAGCTCTGGTAGCCCGTTTTCTTGAAGGGGCTTAGTGGAGAAGCGCTTTGAAGTGCGCCGCCACAGCCGCAATATGGAAGGATCTCTTTCCTCCACTCCTACACTCTCTCCTACGCCACCCCCCATCGCAGATTCTGAGCCCATGCAGTTGGGAGAACTACGAATCTCCGCAGCAAAGCGTCTATGCCTCATCATGGCTCGCCTCTGCATGTACTGTGGATCTGCATCTCATCTAGTCTCCACCTGCCCGTTAAAAGCCAAGGCTCACCAGTAGAGAGAGGGTTACTGGTGAGCGCTTCAACCCTAGACCCTCCGCCACGTGCATGCACTACTTTCTCCGCCCTCCTCTGCTGGCCGGGTTATTCCACCTCTTGCACAGCGTTGATTGATTCAGGAGCTGAGGGAAACTTTGGGGATGAGACCTGGGCTCGTGAACAGGAGATCCTTCTCCCCCCAGACTCCCCCCCCTCGACCCTATGACTGTAGTATCGACCTTCTGCAGGGTACCACTCCCCCCCGTGGGAGACTTTACTCTCTCTCTCTGCCCCCGAGCACGAAGCTCTGGAGAAGTATCTATCTGATTCGCTTAACGCAGGTACCATCGTTTCTTCCTCCTCCCCTTCCGGTGCGGGTTTTTTCTTTGTTAAGAAGAAGGTTGGTTCATTGCACCCCTGTATAGATTATCGTTGAATGACATCACGGTCAAGAACCGTTATCCCTTGCCACTCATGTCATCCGCCTTTGAGATCCTGCGGGGGGCCAAGATCTTTTCGAAATTAGATCTTCGTAATGCTTACCATCTTGTCCGCATAAAGGAGGGGAACGAGTGGAAGACGGCCTTTAATACACCCTTGGGGCACTTTGAATATCGCGTTCTTCCCTTCGGTTTAGTCACACTCCTGCCGTGTTTCAGGCGTTAATTAGCGATGTTCTCAGAGACATGTTGAACATTTTCGATTTTGTCTATCTTGACGATATTTTAATTTTCTCCTCCTCTCTCCAAGTACATTCTCAGCACATTCGTCAGGTTCTCCAATGTTTTCTCGAAAATTGACTGTTTGTCAAGGCCGAAAAGTGTATTTTCCACGCTCAGTCCATCTCCTTTCTGGGGTCTGTAATTTCCGCAGAGGGTATTAGCATGGATCTCTCCGGGCGGTCACCGAATGGCCAGTTCCTGATTTGCGCATCGCGCTTCAACGTTTTTTGGGCTTTGCAAATTTTTACCGTCGGTTTATCCGTAACTTTAGCCTGATCGCCGCTCCGCTTTCAGCTCTCATGTCTGCCAGGGTCCGGTTTTTTTTGGACTAAGAAAGCCCCAGTAGCTTTCGATCGTCTCAAATCTCTTTTTACTTCCGCGCCTATCTTAATGACTCCCAACGTTTCCAAACAATTCATTGTAGAGGTACATGCATCGGAGGTGGGCGTGGGAGCCGTCCTCTCCCAACGCTCATCTTCTGATGAGAAGATTCACCTCTGCGCTTATTTTTCACATCGCCTTACTCCCACCGAACGCAATTATGATGTCGGTAATCGCGAGTTATTGGCGATCCGCCTAGCCCTAGGAGAGTGGCGTCACTGGCTTAAGGGCACCCCGGTTCCGTTCATTGTCTGGACAAATCATAGAAATTTAGAGGTCACTGCTCCAAATTGTTTGCCCATCCCGGCATTAGGGGCACTGTCGCCTTTGTGTTTGTGTTCTATCTGCGCCCAGTTTAAGTCAGGTAATTCGCCCCCAGCCGGGTTGCTGCGCCCTCTCCCCACCGACGTCGTGTCCGATAGGGGTCCCCAATTCTCTTCCTTATTCTGGAAGGAGTTTTGTCATCTTATTGGAGCGTCGGCTAGTCTCTCCTCTGGTTTTCACCCGCAGACTAATGGCCAGGCCGAGCGAGCCAACCAGATAGTCGGGCGTATCCTGGTATTCTTCTCTTACTCTCTTCCTCCCTCTTCTGGTCACACTCCTTATTACTTCCTTCCACGCAGACACATCCTCGCTCATTATCCCATTCATCCTCAGCTGCTTCCCATCATATCTTCTTTATACTCTCTCCACACCTGTTTCCTACCTTCTCTGATTAGAATCTCTATTTCTAGGCTTTCCTTTCCTCTGTTCTTTGTCAGATTATTGCCGAATGCTACGTACCTGTTACCGTCTTTCTTACCTCTGTCTTGTCGTGTCGTGTCCTGTCTGATACGTGTACCTGACTAACTGCATTGTTACCTCGCCTCTGCTCTGTCCATCCTCCAGCTACGTGAGTGGTCCACGGTTTGGCGTTCCCGTGCTCAGATCGAACCCAGCCTCTCTCTTTCTACCTCCAGGGGTTGTCCCCTTGCCGGCATTACTGCTGAGAGACTTTCTGTTCCCTTTGGGCTGAGACTATCTTCTGTTGGATTTAATACCAAGAAACTTTCTGTTGGATTATCCCACCTAGATGGCCACCTGTGTTCCTTTCCTGAACTGAGTCTCACCATTAAACGTTGTCAAATTGCCTTCTGCTTTTGGGTCCTCTCTCCTTATCTGTGACATATGTATGCCAGTTACAGTACGAGATTGCTAGAAATGCAGCATTTACAATGAATTCTGGTCATATAGTCAATTATCACATATTGACATGCTAATGGCCAGTTATAGAGATGGTAATCACAGAGATGCGCCATAAAGTCAATAATCACACTCTATTCATATAGACGGCGTTCACATTGATAGCTGTGATTACACAGTGACAGCGTACTGATTTGCACTCAAACAGATGGTAATCATGCAGATACAGCCAGATTCAACATATAACACACTCACACAAAAATGTGTCACAAGCCGTCTCAAGAGAACGGCAGAATTCAAATAAACAATCTTATGCCAATCTTTCCCTTTTTTAGTGGATCATCTCATTCTGTTTGTGACACTGTCTGCTACAAAACCATGCAGTTTTTACTAGCAAGATGCAGTTTTCTGAACATGAGTTATTCCATAATGCAATTCAAACAATTCTGTCCCTGAAGAACTGAAATGTAAACAAAGGAATTATCATCCATATTACAACGTTATTACTGGCCTCTCCCCCCACCGATGTCTACATCATCCTGAGCATCCTCAACAACATCAGTATCTGACATCTTTACAAAAATACGTTAGTCCCAGTTCCAACCCAGTCCATGGAACAAAGAATGCAGTACTCGGCAACATCCTGCGGTCAATCTGATGTTATCCTTCAGAAGGATCTTCGAGACCGCACCTATGTTGCCCTTACGGCTCGACTACCCCTCTGCGTTGTGATATGTGGTCTGCAATAAACACTTGAGTCAGTCTGCTGGTTCAGCTGTTTTTTTTTTCTGTTGAAGGCTCTCCATCAGTAAGAAACATGCATTTAATTATTCTTTGTACAATCTTGCCTGCTCCTGCTGGCTCTGCTCAAATCTCCCTCGGACTGAAGCAATAGTTCACACAATACAGAGAATTTCATATTTCACATGATAAAAAATCTAATAATAATAATAAAGAAAATTGTAGTAACTAATGATCACTTCCAATATGACATAACTACATATGCAGAATATATCTTATATAAAATACTTCAATAAATTAATTCAACATTTCCAGCATTTCCGTATTGTGGCAAGCCAACGTGGGAAAGAGAAAATCCAGGCCAGAGGAGCAGGCCCTGGCTAGGAAACGTCATTAATCATGAGTACTTCCACCTGCTCAGCCTACAGATATGGAACCACCCACAGCTGTAGCCAATGATGACTTAATGAAGGTCATCATAAAGTTAGGATCTCTGCTTCAGTCTGTGTTGGTGGACACAGGAGAAGGTGCATACAATTCTGGATGGTATAGAACAAACAATCTGAAGAGTAACCAAAGACAACTGGCTGAAGAGCACAGCAGGTGAATAGCAGGTGAATTGTCACATGTTGCTTACTGACCTGCCTTTTCTCTGCTCTGTGTCCCTTTTTAAGGTGGCCCTGCCATGAAACGGACATAGGGAACACTGACAACAAAGACAACGAAGATATCCCAGACTGTGAAGAATGTAAGTTCCCATTTAGGTTTCTTTTTAGACCCTCCATTTAGAGCCTCAGTTTGGTTAACTCTGCATCTGTCTCTCTTGTGGTTGTGTTTCTTGGCAGCTAAAACCTTATTTCACTTTAGGAATTCACAGCTGATGGAGAATGTGGGCATAGAGGTCAGTGCTTAAGTGGTCACAAAACTATACCCAGATAAGGACAGAATGGAAGCTGTCATTAATGCCTTGGTGACTAGCCATGCCAAACAGAGGGAGGAGATAGCTGCACTCAGGGAGGCAGTTACCACATTGTGTCAAGTTCTGTCCAAAACCAGGGCCACAATAAATCCAGGGAGGGTCCTCACTAAGCAGACTCCAGATTATGATGTTAAAGATAAATTTTGATGATAACGGTGATATTGTCAGAGAGAAATGGCCTGAAGGAGACTGGGGCAAAATGTTGGCAACTTTTTGACAGGGGAAGCCCAAAGAGCTTGTCAAGATCTACCTGCTAAAGATGCAGTTCATTACGTGAAGTTAAAGAAGGCGGGCCATCTTGTCCCACTATGAGGATAGCCTCCCCGCTCATGCCCAAAGTTTCATAGCATGGACTTTTGATCTGACCCAACTAGTTAGACATCAAATAGCCAAACTGACCCAACTGACAAAAGCCTGGCTCACTACAGAAAAAGGCCCCACAGTGGTGGAAAGAATTGTGCTGGACCATTGCATTTGCTTCCTGCCAGCTGAGGACAAGTGCTATGCTCCACAAACCATTCCTGCTGATGTTGAGACTCTGACAGTCCTATTAGAAAACCATCAATTGACGGTGGAGGTAACGAAAGTGAATCATCAGGATATATTGAGAATGGGCCATCCAAGTACCAGAGGAGAAAGAGGAGGGCCACCAAAGAACCAGGGGGACTATCAGTTGGCTAGGTCAGTAACCCCAGCCCAGGCCCCAAACCTACCTCTCTGGCAGCCAAGCAGCAGCCAAACCCCACGAAGGTGTTACTCCCGTGGACAGGAAGGTCACCTCTCCTGGAGCTGTCCAGGAAGAGAAGAATCCATGCCCTCGGCAGACTCTGGTGATAAAGCATGTCACTATGGGATGACCCGTTGGGCAAGCCAGGGGACAACAGCCCCCCGTATTCCTGTAGGAGTGGCCAACAAATACACAGAAGCCCTTCGGGACTCAGGAAGTGTGGTAACCTGAATATGCACTGGGTCCAAAAGTCCATTATTGAGACTCCCTTCCACAGAATTGCAATGGACCTCATGGGGCCACTGCCCAAATCCAGCCGGGGCCATCTATACATTTTGGTAATCCTGGATTATGCTACTCGTCATCCAGAGGCCATACCCCAATGAGCAGCAACTGCAAAAGCAGTGGCCAGACAGACATTCCTGCTTTTCAGCTGAGAGGGCATTGTGGAAGAGATTCTAACAGACCAGGGTACCTGCTTTATGTCCAAAGTCCTGAAAGAGATGTGTAAAAACTCTTGAAGGTTAGCCAGATTCATACCTCTGTGTATCATCCTCAGACAAACGGGTTGGTCGAGGGGTTTAATCAGACCTCAAAGCAAATGTTGATGGGAAAATCTGGGATCAGTTGTTGCCGTATGTGCTGTTCTCCATAAGGGAAGTACCACAGAGCTCCACTGGAATTTACCCAATGTTACGACCTCTAGGGGATAGCTGTAACAGAAAAAGAGATCCGAGTTCACACCAGAGAGATGCCAAAAAAAAAAAAAAAAAAAAAACTTTTAAAGGGAATCTTTTCAGAGGTAGACAAGGCCAAAACAATAAACAAGACAAATTTGCTTTGAAACTAAATAACCTCAAATGGAAATAAAGAAAAAAAAATACAGACCAATTTACCTACCTCCCTTAGCCATAAACAAAGTGAGAAAAAGATACCTATAAATAAAATGGCGTCTAACCCCCTACATCCCTTAGTGTGGCTAAAATATAATTACATAAATATTTGCAAAGTTATTTACAAAGTTTCCAGGCATACACAAAGCAGAATCAGAATCCAAATCGAATTCAAAAACAGACAATGTTCAGAGAAACAGGAGATTCAGTATTTGAACTAACAATGACAGACACTCAACAGATTCACTACACAGAATATATCTCTCTGATATAACACTCACTACCAAATGACAAAGATACAAACAATAGCATACAAAACTTTAGAATGCTAGAAAAACCAGATAGAAGTCAACAAGGCTCAAGGCCTTAGATGAGTGTTTGGGGCGGTCCTTATATCTGGGTCAGGTGTATAGTAGGACCAATCACCATCTTCAGCTGGTTAACAGAGGCCACATCCACCTGGAACACAAACACATCTACACACACAAGCAGAAAAAAAAACACATACAAAAAGAGTTCACAGATGTATAGCATATTTTAAAGGTCATAACACCAATTTGAACTCCGCTATGGGCGAAAGCCAAGAGGGATGATGGATTTTGCCAAAGAGATCTGGAAGAACCAACCATTGCCACTGGGAGGAAAGTGAGACTGAAGCCCTATCACATTCCAGAAGCTCAAAGGAAAGCCAATCGTGAGGAAGTAAGGAAAATGTATTGAGTGCCTGGGGCCAGCCCACTTCGTATCCACTCTGGACCAGACTAAGTGTTACTGTCAGGTCCCCTTAACTGACCGGACTAAGAAAAAAAAGACATTTTCCAATCCTGATGGGTTATTTCTATACCAGGTTCCACCACCAACCTAGTCGGGCCCGACAACGCAGAGACTAAAAACAGAAAATATCTGGTCAAAACCGGTAACAAAAAAACAAGTAAAATCCTGGGTCTGGTTAGATATATCCATCAGTTTACCCAAACTTTGCAACACTGGCAGTTCCATTGCATGACTTGACCAAAAACCACCTACCTCACATGTCGTCTGGTCTCCTGAAGTAGAATGGGCTTTTTCCTCTCTTAAGCAGGCCCGAGGTGAGAACCCAGTGTTGATAACTCCAGACTTCCAACAACCCTTCATTATTGATGCCTCCGAGACGGGCTTGGGAGCAGTCCTTTGACAGCAGAGAAATGGAGAAGAACATCCAATTCATCAGCCGTAGTTACTCAAACATGAACATAATTATTTCCCAGTGGAGAAAGAATGCTTGGCCATCAGGTGGGCTCTCAAAAAGCTGAGATATTACCTGCTCAGGAGAGAAATCACCCTTATTACTGACCATGCTCCTCTGAAATGGATGTCCACTGCAAAGGACTCTAACGCTCATGTTACACGTTGGTTCTTAAATCTACAGGACTTCTGCTTCAGAGTGGAGCATCGAAATGGAAAATTGCAAGGAAATGTGGATGCCCTGTCACAGAAGGAGGAGGGCCTTTGGTCGGTCATTCCTGGCAAAAGCCTGGAGTTGAGGGGGGAATGTGTGGCAAGCCAATGTGGGAAGGGAAATCCCAGACCAGAGGAGCCAGCCCCGGCTAGGAATATACATCAATCATGAGTATTTCCACCTGCTAACCCTCCAGACATGGAAGCACCCATAGCTGTAACCAATGATGACCTAATGGAGGTCATCATAAAGTTAGGATCTCTGCTTCAGTCTGCTTTGGTGGCCCCAGGAGAAGGTGCTAAAAACTCTGGATGGTCTAGAGCAGACAAGCTGAAGAGTAACTGAAGACAACTGGATGAAGAGCAAAGTGGGTGAATCTTGTCATGTGTTGCTTACTGACCTGCCTTTTCTCTGCTCTGTCTCCCTTTTTAAGGTGGCCCTGCCATAAAATGGACATAGGGAACTCTGACAACAAAGACAATGAAGATACCCCAAACTGGGAATAACTTAAGGACCCTCCATTTTTCTTGGCTGAATAAAAGTCTAAGTTTTGTTAACTATGCATCTGCCTCTCTTGTGGTTGTGTTTCGTGGCAACTAAACCTTATTTCACCCTAGGAATTCACATTATATACATAAAACCAATTCAAGTTTGTACACAGAGAAAGAAATCATGAAAACACGTAAGAAACTACCCACATCAGTAGAAAACATGCAGTTAATTATTCATTGTACAATCTTGCCTGCTCCTGCTAAACATTTACACTAGGGCCGGGACTCGATTAAAAAAATTAATCTAATTAATTAGAGGCTTTGTAATTAATTAATCGAAATTAATCGCATTTTAATTGCATATAAATATTTTACCTGAGAACAGTGAGAAGTAATTTTTTTCACATGGATTTATAGTATACCATTGAATAATGACTGAATACATAAGCTTAAGCAACAAAATATTGTTTATTTTTGTTCAACCAAGTCTAGGCAGACCAGTGCAATTTTTGCCATGAAGTGTAGCAATAGCATATTTAGAAACAATTTAGAAATAGTACATTTCAGAAATGCAGGAAGCTTATAGGTGCTGGAACCTTCTGTAAAGTGTTTTTTTTTTAAAGTAAAACACAATACTGTCAATTACATTCAGAACATTGGAAACACTGACTATTAGAAAACATGTCTCTGTTGCTTCAGAGGCTATAACATACTAAGTCCAACTCTCAATAACCTTGGCCAAAACAATAAAGTGTTCAACATAAACTGTTGCACCAACAAAATAATACATAGTTCAACATAAAATGTAAAGTCCACGCTTGCTGCTATATGTTTTGCGTTGAGGTGATACTTGAGGCTCGATGTGCTGCTGCGGTGATATGCGAACGCTAGTTGGTGCTCCAGTATAATCGGTCCGCCGAAACTCATCCGGTGAGAAACGTTCCGCGGTGCAAAAATAAGTTATTAAAAATGCGGGAATTTGTTTTTCTGTAATTAATTAATCTTAGTTAACAACACTTCGCTGTGCAACTGGCTGTTGGACTTTCTGACTGGAAGACCTCAGGCAGTACGGGTCGGCAGCAACACATCCAGCACCATCACACTGAACACTGGGGCCCCCCAAGGATGTGTGCTGAGCCCCCTCATCTTCACTCTGCTGACCCATGACTGCACACCGTCACACAGCTCCAACCTCTTCATTAAGTTTGCAGATGACACGACGGTGGTGGGTCTCATTAGCAACAAAGATGAGACAAACTACAGGAGTGAGGTGAGGCGCCTGGCTGGGTGGTGCAGTGACAACAATCTCTCTCTGAATGTGGAGAAGACGAAGGAGATTGTTGTAGACTTCAGGAGAGCACACACTCAGCACGTTCCTCTGACCATCAATGGTGCGACTGTGGAGAGAGTGAGCAGCACCAAGTTCCTGGGTGTGCACATCACAGAGGACCTCTCCTGGACTGAAAACACAGCAGTACTGGCCAAGAAATCACAACAGCGTCTCTACTTCCTCCGCAAACTGAGGAGAGCCAGAGCCCCACCCCCCATCATGTACACATTCTACAGAGGCACCATCGAGAGCATCCTGTCGAGCTGCATCACTGTGTGGTATGGAGCCTGCAACGCGTCCTGCCGAAAGACTCTACAACGCATAGTGAGAGCAGCTGAGAAGATCATTGGTGTCTCTCTACCCTCCCTCCAGGACATCTATGGAACACGTCTCACCTGCAAAGCCCTCTGCATCACAGGTGATCCCACCCACCCATCACACAGCTTCTTCAGCCTGCTGCCATCAGGGAGGAGACTGCGGAGTCTCCAGGCCAGGACCAGCAGACTGAAGGACAGCTTCATCCACCAGGCTGTCAGGAAGCTGAACTCCCTCCCGAACCTGCCCCCCCTCCCCTCTTCTTCCCCAGGCACCACTGAACTATGAACCCCCCCATGCACGAGTCACTTGTGCAGCATTGGTCTGCTCACTCACCGCTCACTACCTCATTCGGCATGGAACTACCTCATCAGTCAGTTAAATAACTGCTCTTGGTCACTTGTCACTTTAATCAGACTTAAGATATTTTTAATAAGTGATTTTTTTGCACTAAAAAATCTTTTAACTGCACTGTTGTTCACTTCATTGATTTGCACTATATCTGTCATTTACCTTGCGCTGCTTTATTTAACTTTATTTTTAACTTTTATTTTTATTATATGTCTTTTTTTATATAATTCCCTTATTGTATAATTGTATCTACATTTTATATTTGATCTAGTTATTTTTAGGCTTTAATGTTAATGTTATCTGTATGCACCGGGGTCTGAGAGTAACGCAATTTCGATTCTCTGTATGTATGTACTGTACATGTGGAAATTGACAATAAAGCAGACTTGAACTTAACCCGTTATTTATTGTGTAATTAATTAATCTCAATTAACGCGTTAAAGTCCCGGCACTAATTTAAACATTACGAATTCTGAGTGTGGGTCCCTATACTTGGCTAAATGTCACGTCACTTTCACTTTCAAAAAAGAGAAATCAGCAGTCGTGCTTCACAGTCTAATATTCATGCTGACAACGTCACACTACACTTTTGCAGGCTAAAAACTCCATTAAAAGAAAAGGTAACATTCATGTAACTCATTTTCACATCATAACAAAACACTTATCAAGTAATTGGTGATTTTTTATATTTTAACATACTTCTGAACAGAATTGAACAAAAGCCAGTGACTTCCGAACGGAGACGACACACGCAGAACTCAAAGAAATAAAATACATTTTTTCTCACTCACACACACACACACACACACACACACACACACACACACACACACACACACACACACACACACACATAAATTACATTACGTACATTACATTCTATATATATATATATATATATATATATATATATATATATATACACACACTCATCTAAAGGATTATTAGGAACACCTGTTCAATTTCTTATTAATGCAATTATCTAATCAACCAATCACATAGCAGTTGCTTCAATTCATTTAGGGGTGTGGTCCTGGTCAAGACACTCTCTTGAATTCCAAACCGAATGTCAGAATGGGAAAGAAAGGTGATTTAAGCAATTTTGAGCGTTGCATGGTTGTTTGTGCCAGACGGGCCTGTCTGAGTATTTCACAATCTGCTCAGTTACTGGGATTTTCACACACAACCACTTCTAGGGTTTACAAAGAATGGTGTGAAAAGGGAAAAAAACATCTAGTATGCGGCAGTCCTGTGGGTGAAAATGCCTTGTTGATGCTAGAGGTCAGAGGAGAATGGGCAGACTGACTCAACCTGATAGAAGAGCAACTTTGACTGAAATAACCACTCGTTACAACCGAGGAATGCAGCAAAGCATTTGTGAAGCCACAACATGCACAACCTTGAGACGGATGGGCTACAACAGCAGAAGACCCCACCGGGTACCATTCATCTCCACTAAAAATAGGAAAAAGAGGCTACAATTTGCACAAGCTCACCAAAATTGGACATTTGAAGACTGGAAAAATGTTGCCTGGTCTGATGATTCTTGATTTCTGTTGAGACATTCAGACCACTGTACAGTCTGCTGGTGGTGGTGTAATGGTGTGGGGGATGTTTTCTTGGCACACGTTAGGCCCCTTAGTGCCAATTGGGCATAGTTTAAATGTCACGGCTTACCTGAGCATTGTTTCTGACCATGTCCATCCCTTTATGACCACAATGTACGGTTATGATGGTTACTTCCAGCAGGATAATGCACCATATCACAAAGCTCGAATCATTTCAAATTGGTTTCTTAAACATGACAATGAGTTCATTGTACTAAAATGGCCCTCACAGTCACCAGATCTCAACCCAATAGAGCATCTTTGGGATGTGGTGTAATGGGAGCTTCATGTCCTGGATGTAAAATCTCCATCAACTGCAAGATGTTTTCCTATCAATATGGGCCAACATTTCTAAAGAATGCTTTCAGCACCTTGAACCAATGCCACGTTGAATTAAGGCAGTATATATATATATATACACGAACCACTTCACACAGAAAAGCTAGTTTAAAAGCTGCATAAATAAGTTTGGAAGTTAAGTGATTCAGTTAATGTAAGTTAATTCATCAGAATTCATTATGATTCATTCATGTCTGTGAAACATTCATATGTGTAATTTGAGGATTTAAAAAGAGATTTATCGTGCTTATGACCTGTTGCACAGGTCAGGATTTTTGCGTGGTTTGAGGCTCGGTCGGAGCGAGGATTGTTCTGCAGTGTGTGGGTGTGCACATGTAAAGACAGGATTCAAGATGGCGAGCCAGACCCAGACTTTCAACTCATCTTCTCCATCGCATCAGTGAGGAAATCTCCTGTGCATGGTGACTCGCTGCCAGAGTGGTAGGAGTATCAGGAATTTGTTTGAACTGAACTGGAAACTGATTGAATTATTATTTTTGGACTGAATCGAACTGAAACTCTACATTGAACTGAATAATTGAACTCACATTTGGACTTGAACTTGAGTTTAAGGTTTTATACTTTTATTTTTATATTGAGTTCATATGTTTGAATGTGATTTGAAATGCTTGTTGTCCACTTTGATTTGGTTGTGTAAATTGAAGGTATTTTCTTACCTTTAAAAGAAAAGGGAAAAGAGTTAACTCAGGAAGAAAAATAGGAATTCTAAAATAGGTGCAACCCTGGGAAAAGACCAATCTAACTTAGATTAGCCTGACTAAAATAACTTAGGTGAACTAAAGAACAAAAAGAAAATACCTTTTCTTTCAATACATTTACCTCGATACTAAGAATGTGCTGGGTATTTCTTGTTGTTGTTTTGTTTTATGTACTGTATGTAACGTGTTTTAAATTCAGTAAATTGCCGGCCTTTTGTATTTAAAGCAACGGTCTCTGGTGTAATTCTTATTTTTGCTCCCCACTCCTTAGAACCTAGAACTGGTCCGGTGGCGGAGTAAGTGGTGTTACATATGCAAGACATGGATTTCAGCTGTCACATCCCTTGTGTCAAGCCACTTTTGAACAACAGACAGAATCAGAAGCATCTTGCATCGGCTAAAGACTAAAAAGAATGTACTACTGTTGAGTGGTCCAAAGTTATGTTCTCTGATGAAAGTAAATTTTGCATTTCCTTTGTTAATCAGGATCCCAGAGTCTGGACAAAGAAAGGAGAGGCTCACAATCCACGTTGGTTGAGGTCCAGTGTAAAGTGCCCACAGTCAGTGATGGTTTGGGGTGCCATGTCATCTGCTGGTGTTGGTCCACTGTGTTTTCTGAGGTCCAATGCAGCTGTATACCAGGAAGTTTTAGAGCACTTAATGCTTCCTGCTGCTGACCAACTTTATGGAGATGCAGATTTCATTTTCCAACAGTGCCAAAGCTACCAGTACCTGGTTTAAGGACCGTGGTATCCCTGTTCTTATTTGGCCAGCAAATTCACCTGACCTTAACCCCATAGAACATATCTGACCAATTACGGAAAGTAGGGACACAAGTCGGTTCTGGGGGATTTTGAGTTATTCACAGATTCTGAAAGTGTAGTCACCAAGCTTTCCAACGATGTGTAACACATGGAAATCTGATAATATTTGGAGAAGTTGTTGCCATTTGAAGGTAGGCACTCAAAAAAGCTCAAAAAGCAGAAAATAGCCTCTAAAGATTGTGCAGTTTTCACCTGTTCTCACTGCTGCGAGTGACAATGGGGCTCATTTACATCTCATTTAGATAAGCCATACCCCCTGTAAAGCTCCCCCCCCGTTCGGGCACACTTTCTCTTTGTCGGGGTCTTCTTTGTGGATGTAACCATCTCCGAAGTTTGCACTGTGCGTCTGTTTGCCCCTAAATGTTACGGATTTTCCCCATTTCTCTGTCTTTATCCCCATCAAATGTTACTATCGATATAGCCTTTGATATCTTACGGTCCAACTCGTCTGACACCATTCTAATACATTCTTCCTTATTGTCATCTTCGCTCAGTTGTAGATTAGGGATATTATAAATATCCCACGCTTCCTTCGGAGGGCGGGGCAATAACAGAAGAAACAAAAGCCGGCTTATCCAGTATGGAAATACACAGACAATGAAACGCCCCTACTGCGTGCTAGAATCTCTGACAAACAAGCTGATTTCAACCTCAAAATGTACGATTTTAAATATACCAATACTGTTATCTCAAATACGGAGAGGCTTCTTAGTGATCTCAACTAACAGATTCTGAAAAAAAACGAAAATCACAAATTTTGAAAAAAAAAAAAAACGCTTCTTTCTCATTTTGCTCGAAAGTTGTGCTGCCGACTTGTGTCACTGGTTTCCATGACGGGTCACATATATGGGGTATTGTGAAGAGGAAGATATGCAAGACCCAAGAATGCAGAAGAGCTGCATTACTCATAACACAAACTCATAACACCTGAGCAGTGCCACAGACTGATCGACTCCATGCCTTGCCGCATTGCTACAGTAATTCAGGCAAAAGGAGCCCCAACTAAGTATTGAGTGCTGTACATGCTCATACTTTTCATGTTCATACTTTTTTTATATATATATAGGTTGAGTAAACTTGGTAATACCAGGCTTCCTAATACGTACAAATGTACCAACTTGAATGTTTGGAGGTTGTGCACTGCGTCGCTGATCCGTGTACTCTTTTTACTCATTTTGATTTGTGACTGTTGGATGATTTTTGTTTTAGATTCTGGACAGGACAGAGTGGAGCTATATAAGTATTAGCTTTTTTATCATGCTGGAGGCAGATGAAACAGGATTTGACAGTCCATCCCAGGCCACCAATACAAGTCTCTCAGCCTCTGCTTTGTACGCACCATCCCTTGATAAGTTGTGTGAGCCAACTGGATGAACTTAGATTGCAATGCTTCTGAAATGATTACCCAGCTGTGATCTAAGATGTTAATAAGGAGCGATAACTGAACTTCTCATGCTATGAGGCTACACCATTTCAATGCAAGCCTTTACCTGTTGAAGAATAGGACAGGCATCACACGTAGCCTTAAGCTGCTCTACAGTCACAGGTGCAAACTCAGGAGACAGTACTGCCACCATCTCAGGCTCTTGTTCTGGGGAAGTCCAGACAAACAATCTGCTGTCACATTGTCTTTTCCAGGCTTGTATTTCATACTGTAATTAAAACACAAGAGGCGCACAGACCATTGAGCCAGCCTCATGTCTGCGCGTCCAAGACCCCTTGTGGAAAGCAGCGTAGACAAGGGACTGTGGTCAGTGCAAAGAGGAAAGTGGAAGCCCCAGAGGTAGGTATGCCACTTTTCTGTCACCCAAACACATGCCAAGGCCTTCTTTTCTGTTGTAGAGTACTTCCTTTCGCAATCCGACAATGTTGCAAAAGCAACTGTTCTTTCATCAGTGCCATGACTCTGAGTCAGCATGGCATGACGCCATAATCTGAAGCATCTGTAAGTGACTGTTTTCAGTAAAGAATGATCATACAGTGCAAGGGCTGGGCTTCTAGTGCTCAGATGTTTCAGGTGGTTAAAATATTCCTAGGCCTCATCTGTCCAGCAAAAGTCGGTAGACTTTTGGAGCAGTGCATGGAGAGGTTCCACCAATGTTGCATAATTGGGAATAAATTTGGAATACCAACCAGAAAGTCCAAGAAAATAAGGCAAGGACTGTGCATCATGAGGCGGAGGTGCTTGTTGTAAAGGTAGAACGTGATCTGGATTTGGATGCAAGGCTGACGCAGAAATGACATGGCCAAGGATTGGTACTTCAGTTTTCCTGGAGTGGCACTTTTCTACATTAAGCTTCAACCCACAGTTTTGCAACCGCTGTAGTACAGATTGAAGTCATTTCTCATGCAGCTCTGGACTATTTCCATAGACGTATGATGTCATCTAGATAACATTGTACACCATCCTGACCAGCCAGAATTTGAGACATCATCCTTTGAAATGCACTAGGTGCTGAGGCCAGCCTATAAGGGACCCATGTGAAACGATAAAGCCCTTCATGGGTAACAAATGCTGTTAGATCCCTTCTACCCTGGTACAAAAAATGCTCGTAAAGCAGTCAGTGCAGTCTGATAACCATCATCAGCCACTGTAAGTGTATAAAAAAATCCTCTATCCCTCCGTACACAAGCAATGAATTAGCAAAGCACATTTTCTCTTTTCCGTAATATCTTCGTCCGACAATGCAGTCACATAGTTATCAAACATACGAATCCATGAATTAAACCGTATAGTCAGCTCACCCAGAGTTTCCAAAAAAGCAGGAGGAGGCGAGAGAGCAAGAAGGGCCATCCATCTTGCCAATATGTTGTGTATGTCACAGTAACGAACTTCAGGATCTGAAGCTGCATGCTTTCAGCTATCTTCATTATCTAACATCTAACAGTTATCTAACAGTTTACTTTCACTTCTTCATGACATATTTTTGCCCACTGGCATATTAGCGACACCTACTGTTCATGCATGTATCTCACTATACCACACGGTTTCTCAACTCTGGCCCTTGAGGTCCATTTTCCTGAAGATTTTAGCTCAACCCTTAATCAAACACAATTGAACAAGCTAAACAAGGTATTCAGGACTTCAGGATTACTAGACAGTTAGAGACAGGTAAGTTTGATCAAGGTTGGGACTAAACTGAATCTCGTTGGGAAAATTTAATCTTGAGGGCCAGAATTGAGTTGGATCTGGGCTGTGGAGCAGCGGATGAGATCAAGTCAGACCTAGACAACACCAGTGAAGAGAAAGTGGAGGAGATGACCACCATGGTGGAGCCAGCTGAACATGGCACTACAACGAAGCAGAAGACCCTTTGGAGTCAGGAGAACTTGGCTGAGCAGAAGACCACTGGAGATCAGGAGGTCACGGTGGGGACGAGACACAGAAGGCATATCTGGATGTGAAAAAGCAGGTGTGGACAGCTTCCATGGCCATGAGAGAGGAGGATGACTTTCAAAGTCATATGACAGCTTTACATGAAGAACAATCTGTGAGTTAGGGCTGGGCGATATACCTAACAATATGATCATGCGCATTTAATCAGTAAATCTGGTTCCGTGTTTACCACTATCACCTGCTTTTAAATGGAGCGGTAATTAATAGGCAGAGCTGTAGATCACTGACAAGCTACGCAATATCACATTCATTATCAAAAAGGTGATTCATCTGGGATAATGAACGCGATATTGCATAGCTTGTCAGCAGCTATATTGACTTTTGAACCCCAAAGTGTAGCCACTGTTTGAGTATGATTACAAGACAATGAAATATACATGTCTGAAATAACTATTTATTAATATTTACTTATCTAAATCCTGCATTTGGACCAGATCGGTTGCAGAATCACATATGTGCTTCTGAAATTATCTTTTTCTATATAGTGTAGTAGTTAGCTTTCTCAGTGTCATACATGGCTGCTTGTGAAGCATGAAAAACACAAGTTTTATTTAAATTGTGAATACATCATCGTATATAGCATGCAAAATAGTGCTCCCTTTAAATTTATTAAAAACCGTCACTCATTCATCACAATCTAACAAAGTAAAAAAAAAAAAAAAAAAAAAAAAAAATGAACATGACTACACCATGAAACTTTTTTAAGGGATGTCCTCTGGTCAGAGTAGAGTTCTAAGTCAGAGTAAGTGAGAGTGGGTAACACTTTAGAATAAGGTTCCATTAGTTAATGTTAGTTAATATATTAATTAACATGAACAAACAATGAATAATACATTTATTACTGTATTTATTCATCTTCGTTAATGTTAGTTGATGAAAATACAGTTATTCATTGTTAGTTCATGGTAATTCACAGTGCATTAACTAATGTTAACAAGCACAACTTTTGATTTAAATAATGCATTAGTAAATGTTGAAATTAACATGAACTAAGACTTATAAATGCTGTAGAAGGATTGTTCTTGCTTAGTTCATGTTAACGAAAGTAGTTAACTAACATTAACTAATGGAACCTTATTCTAAAGTGTTACCTGAGAGTGTTATTTTTTCAGTAACACTTCATTTTACGATTACATCTATTAGTTGCTTATTACTCATAACTTTGACTTTTCTCTCAATAAATTATACATTTTCTGCTAATTAATATTGAGTAAGGTAGTTGTTAAGTTTAGGTATTGGGAAGAATTATGGATGCAGATGCAGTTCACCCAAATATTATAATTATGTCATTAATGACTCACCCTCATGTCATTTCAAACCCGTAATACCTGTGTCATCTACAGAACACAGTTTAAGATATTTTAGATTTAGTCCGAGAGCTTTCTGTCCCTCCACTGAAAATGTATGTACGGTATACTGTCCATGTCCAGAAAGGTAATAAAAACATCATCAAAGTAGTCCATGTGACATCAGAGGATCAGTTACATACATACATATGGTTAAATAATAACAAAAATTACGACTTTATTCAGCATTGTCTTCTTGTGAGCGCGTTCACAACACTGCAGTGGCGCTGCTGACATATGACGTCAGCAGCCTCATACCTCAACATTCACAGCAGTTGCAGTCACAACAGACCCGGAAGAGAAGAAAATGCTGAATAAAGTCTTCTTTTTTTTTGACAAAAATGTATTTTCAATGCTTCTACAAATTCCAACTGACCCTCTGATGTCACATGGACTACTTTGATTATGTTTTATTACCTTTCTGGACATCTACAGTATACAGTATAGTCATTAATGACATAATTTTAATATTTGGGTGAACTAACCCTTTAATTAGCACTAATACATGGCTAATATTCTAGTAATATGCATGCTAACAAGCAACTAATAGATGTAATTGTAACATAAAGTGTTACCATTTTTTCTCAAAAAACAAAAACAAAAACAAAACAACAACAACAACAAAAAGAAAGGTACGATTGGTTGTATTAAGTGAAAAATGGCCAGCTGTGATGTGAGTGTAATCTTTTCTTAAATTAATTATTAAGTGACAATATAGGGCATGGCTTTTATTTCAATTAGTAATGCCTCTGGCAGACATTTCAGGCAGAATTACTATATTGTGATGTAATTCCTGGATGAAAATTATGATGGTAGATCTATTAGTTAAAAATTACATGTATCACTATAAAGATTTTAGACACATCACCCACCTCTAGTATAAACATGCAGCTATTATAAAGTCAACATATACGTAATTGTTCAATCCCCCAGTGAGCAAACCAGAGGGTGACAGTAGCAAGACATGGGAATGGTGGTAGGATTACAGCACTAGAAGAAATATTGTAACGTAATGCCAGTAATGCACTCAATAAATGCATTTGGGGATTTTTGGCAAGTTTTGCAAAAGGACCTTTACTCACTCACTCCCCTTTTTTTTTTTTTTAAGCAGCTTATATTATTTCTTCAGTGTCTACATTATTATCTTGAGCTTTGTATTAGTTCCGTATCTAACTCTGCTAGAGATCCACAAGGGGCTGTAGAAATGACTGGCACAGTTGTAAAATGCTCCCACATCCTCTTTTGATCTTCCATAATTGTCTGGCACTGCCAAATAAACTGGCTTTGGTTCAAAATCATACCTTAAATTAATCATTTAAAAGAAGTCTGAATGTTTTACTGTGCCAGAGCCCAGCAATAAACCTTACAGGAAGTGGCATATGATTAGTTACCAGTGATATGGATAGCATTGTCTTGTATCAGAACAGGCAGAAGTGCTTCTGGAAAAGAAAAGAAAAGAAAAGAAAAGAAAAGAAAAGAAAAGAAAAGAAAAGAAAAGAAAAGAAAAGTATAAGCATCATTGCACTGCCACACATCTTGCACTCAGAGAAGCAGGAAAAAGGCAATTTCCTCATAACTGCTAGATCAAAACCCTTCACACTGATATTGCTTTGAAAAACAGCTCCACTTTTGATTAGCACAAGGCATCTTTTTTCTATTACTTCTCACACAGGTGACATCTTTGAAACAAATAAATAAACAAAGATGGCCAAAAGAAAAATATATTGCATACAGTAATAATACGAAGAGTTTGGTTCCAAAATGTGATAAATGCCATAAAAAAAAAAAAAAAAAAAAAAAAAAAATCTGCCAAAATCAGTATTGTTTCTGGTGGCTTTTTGACATGTCCATTTTAAATTTTACACAAAATGTGCTATTTACAGAGTTATTAAGTTGTGTTTCTTTCCAAACCGGGACAAGCGCCAGTCTCCCTTTTTTGCAGAATGCGATATATCTGCTCAACCAATCACAGCGCACCATTCCATGCACTCAAGACAGTAATGGCGATGCTTTGAATACACTCCACATCTTAGTTTTACTCCTCTACTTTGTACTTTGTGACCAACAAGGGCTGCAAGATAAATCCACATCTCGTCAGTAAAGCCGGTTCAGTGATTATTAGTACTGGTAAATATGTATCACGTGCTTTTAGATGGAGCGACATTTAATACACAGAGCCACAGAACACTGACAAGCTGTGCTATATCGTGTCACTTTTGGAAGTTGAATGTAAGGGAAATGTCATTGAATTTCTGTGGTCTAAAGTGATGCTCATGTTCTTGTTCATGATTTAAATTTTATTTTATTGCTTTAATTAATTTTTATCTTTAACAAGATGACCATTCTTGGCTGTATGTCATGTCACTTTCATAATATAATTAGTATTGACCAAGTTCAGAGGCTGTCAAATGTAGATCAACTTGCTATGTTGTGAATACAATTTTATAATAAATCTTTGAAAACCAAAACCTGGATTTAATTTTTTTTATGTTATTATAACCTAAAGATGCTATGTGAAAGTTTGAAACAAAAAGAAATAGTGGTTTTCATCTAGCCACTTTCTTGGTAACGAAAACTTATTTTTGTATTAAATTAACCAAAATTAATTTATTGCATTTGGGAACCAAACTCTTCATATAAAGGTTTTCATGAGTAGAGCGTTTTTCTCCATTTTTTTTTTCTTGGATTCATCATTACATTGGATGTGACATAGGGTTATTACCGAATCACAAATCGCAAGATAACAAATCCAGAGAAGATAAAAAGGATTGATTGCACTCCAGGGAGGCTCATGCATGAATGGTGCCATGTGACCCAATCTCCGGTTGCTCCCTTCACTCCTTCTCTTGCCAACAGCTCCACCCTCCTTCCTCCCACATAATAAATCCTTTCTACTGATTGACCCCTCAATCATTCCCCATTCATACCTTAAAATAACAAGGAGTGCTGGCAGGAGGAGATGGAAATGTGGTGTCCGCCCACAGAGGTAGTTAATTGTTTAAAATATTATTATCTCATTAATGTACTGGGATGACATGGGGTTCAAATGATTTATGTAAGGTTCACCTATTCTTGATTAAACAAGGGGTATACCTGAGTTGAAAAGAAAGACTGAAGCTGTGTTCAGAATACAATACTATCCAGGGTGGCCAGGTCTTCTTAACAAACTCAAAACCAGCCCAAATGAAGGGCAAAAACTAGTACAATCACATTTCGGGGGAATTGGCTATACAAATATTGACTGCTTGTTACTGCATTTTCATGACTGCTCCTTAACAGTGCTATGCAATAATGTCAGATTTAAGGTGCTACCATAAACTAAATTTTAAATTATTAGATTAGATACATACATACAAGTATCTAAAGAACAAATGCAATGTCTCCAGGTTACACATGTAACCATGGTTTCCAGAGAAAATGATACTCTGTGTCGAAATGCTATGGGAATGCCTTCAGCGGGACCATGCTCTGAATCAAGTATGTAATCAAACCGACAAATGGGCAATATGTCACAGGTGGGTAATGTAGAGATCAGGAAGCTATAGAAGCATGTGTGGTGAAACCGGCATCAGCTTCGAGGTACTCGTTGGGATGCCAGAAGCAGGCATGGCCAGTATTTCAAATACATACTATTTTGTATTTAAATACCTTTGAAAAAAAATAAATAATAATAATTGAATCTATTTTGCATTAAAACATTTAATCTGAGTATTTTATTTATTTCAAAATAAGGTATCAGCCTCCTTATTAGACTGCTGATTTCCTGCAGGTATGGGCAATATTTCTATTTTGTATTTTGCATTTTGATACAGGAAATCAAAAGGGTTAGGGTTTTTTGTTCTAACCCTAACCCTATCTAATAAAGAGTTTGATTGGCAATAAGTATTGTATGTATTTTAAAAGTACAACAATATTAAGATTTAGGCCCAATCCCAATACTATTTTATGCCCCTTCCACTTCCACTTCCCCTACCTCTCTGCCTATCCCTTTCCCTTGTCCCTTGAAACAGAGTGTCAAGGGGTAGGGGTGAAAATATTCCCCTAAGGATTGGGACACCACTACTAAGCGTCACATGTCATCGTATGTCGTCTAGCTCCTACAATACACACATATACTGGTGTGCTGGTGTGCATTAGAGCCTTTAATTATCGTTCTATATTAATGCACTGCTTACAGACACACACACACACACACACATGACAGACATATATCCAAGAATGTGCAGCTCACACTTTCAGGAGAAAAGAAACTTGCCAACACTGCTCCACGAATTTTATTAAATACAGTTTAAATACTGAATTGTTACATTATATTTCCCAGGAACAAAAGTTTTTTTTTTTTTTTTTAAATGCTGTTTTTAAGTAAACTCACTCTAAAAAGAGTGTTGCGCATACACGCAAATTTAATCTCAGTATACTGTACATCTCTCTCTCTCTCTCTCTCTATCTATCTCTCTCTGTTTCTCTCTCTTGAATTAAGAAAAAGGTTTAGAGATTTTTAATTATTGGGGGGACAAGGACACCTCAATGTCTGCGGTGGTTATCGCCCTGATCAGACATGAAAATATGTTGTGGTACTATCGTGCAGTCTATAATGATATAATGTTAGCAAATATTAGCAATTTTTGCAAACATTTCTTTGAGTAACATGAACATTAATATGAACTCACGGTTGAATGTAACAAAAAACAAATGATTACTTTTCATTAAATTCTTTATTAATGCCAAGAAAGCTTATTTTTATGTGTATTTTTTTTCACTCAGGCAGCCATGTTTCGGAGATATTTCATACCCCTTGTTTGAAGTGTGGTCCAAAAAAATCTCAGTTTGAAAGGGCTGGCTGGCCCTTCCCCTACCACTACCCCTCCAACCAAAGGAGAACTGAAACAAAGAGGGAAGGGCTAAGGGGTAGAATTGGGATTAGGCCTTAATGTATTTAAATACAAAATAGAATTTGCCCATCCCTGACCAGAAGTATTGCACTGAAAAGCAGTCTTCTGGGAACCATGGTTACATTTGTAACCTGGAGACATCCCCCTTCAGGAAATCAAGCTGCATCAAAATGCTATGGGAATGAATATGCCCATGCCACCAGAATTACAATTACCCCATCCTGGAGTACTCTCTGCAGAACACCTGGGAGCAGAACAATTGGGGAAAGGTGTACAGATGAAGCCTATGCCACATCTGTACCATGACATCCAGCTCCACTGGGGACTTGTCAGAGAGAACCAGATGGGACAGTGCGATGTCTCCTGAGTCAAAAACAGGTCCACCTGAGCCTGGCCAAAGACTCTCCATATCTGCTTCACCACCCCAGAAGTCTCCATTCCCTGGGCCTCAGCCCCTGCCTCAACAGGATGTCTGCTCCCATATTGAGATGCCCAGGGATGTAAACTACTCTCAGTGAGAGGAGTTTGCCATGGGACCACACGAGGATCTGGCGTGCAAGCCTGTAAAGAGGGTGCAAACGCATACCTGTATCAATGCTAGAAACACGGCCAGCATCTCCAGAACTCCTGGACTCACAGACTGTCTTTGTAGCAAGAAAAAGACTGATTCACAGCGCAAACATCCATCCTTCTTTCAAATGATGAAGTGCCAGCTGTAGAACCCAGACTCCCTGTCAAGAGAAAGAACCACCTCGATGGCCTCCTTCCTCAAGAGAGTGTTTACTTCTTGTTGCATTACCAGAGCCTGCTTGAGGCCATCCAGAGTAGGAATCACCCCACTGAACTGAGGCTGTGACCTGAGAGAAGCACTGGCTGGAGACTGCTGTGCCCTGAAGCATTGTAGGTGGCAAGGTTGGCAAAATTATCTCTTGAGGGCACTTAGGAGAGACTGGCACCATATAATGAGGTGTACACTGCTCTTCCCCAGATTGGCTGCCCTCTGAAGTCCTGAGCCATTTCATCAGGACACTCTTAGCTGAAGTCTCCTATTGAAAATGACCCGTGTCATCTCCGTATCCTCAAATCCATGTCATCTCCCAGGAAGACTAGACTGACAGGACAATGAGACATGTTTAGCAGGGGTTCCCACACAGCCAGGTGACCAACTAAGGGAACCTGTCTCTCGAGACTGGCCTCTGGTGCACTTAGAATGGCTAGGTCGGTGCCCTGAAGTGGCAGACCAGCAGGGAATGGCCAAAATAGCTGCTCTAGAAACCTCAGAAGAGGTAGTGAGCCTCTTAGTACCTCTATGTTTCAGAGCAGTGATTGAGAGAAACACTTGTCGGAGACTGCTGCACCCTGAAGCACTGTAGGTGGCAGGGTCGGCAGATTGATCTCCTGAGGGCACTGAGAAGAGACTGGCACCATATAAATAGGTATACACCGCTCTTCCCCAGAGGGGGCTGGCCTAAAGACGTCCTGGGCCCCTAGTTATCAGGATGTTTTAGTCAAAGATTATCCAGCAAGAATGACGGTCTGCCGACTCACCTTCCGCTAGAATCCTTTGGCCTGGGAGGACCTTTCTGAGTCTAAATTCTGGGGAGTACGAGAAGTGATGATCCCTAAATGAGGAGCTGGAACAAGGTTGAAAATACTCCTGCCCAGCAGCCCCTGCTGACCACCCCAACCTCCTCGGAGGAAGAGTGGCAAACAGGTGGAGTTAGAGAGAACTAATGTCCAATCCATCCGCAAGATCCTTTGTGATCCCTGCAATATCAATCGCCACCATGCCTCAGCAGCAGCGGGACCAGAACTGTAAGATCACAGACACGGACAACAATCCTCAGAGCATGTCCGGCGAGAGCTGAATTTTTCATTGGGAAAAGCACATTCAACCCCAAGAGCTGACTGTGCAAGCTCCGATCCCCTGAAATGCTGCTCATTATAATATTATATATTATATCTTTCAAATTATATCATGCCCATAAAATAAGTACTATTTTTAAAAAATAAGTACTATTTAAAAAAAAAAAAAATCATTTTTATTACATACTGCATATTGAGTAATATACATGATACATAGTTGTGGCATAACCTTATTACATCTGTCAGGACCTGATTACGTAGATATTTAATTCTGTAAATGGGGTGCAATCAAAATGTCAGAAATATTTTTTTTTTATTATTTATTTATTTATTTTTAGGTTTTATAATTTTAACTGTTTGGAAGTCAAGAAATGTGTTAGATATCACAGCAGATATTTCTTCTGCATTATACATCATAAGGACATGGTTTTAGAATTGAAAGATGGAAAGATCAAGTTAAGTGAATTGCACTATGAGGTACAGTATTATGAGGAACACTATGCACAGAATACATATTGTGGAAATAATAAGAGTGGTACAGTAGTATTTGAAGAAAATCACAGTGCAGGAAAAAAGCTGTTGTTGATATCTGTATTTCTACAGTGTGGACATAAAGCTTATTTAGTCACTCTCTTCCTCAAAGATTGCAGTGCCAACACACACTCTTTGCTCAGAGATGCCAAATGCGTCCCCTTTGCAACAGACAACTGTAATTCATGGGCATAATTAGAGTGACTGAAACAGCGCTGGGCTGCATCCAGGTGAGGTAGATATGGGTCAAAGCAGTCATCTGAGAGGTAACAGGAGGAAGGGTAAAGGCTGCTGACAGGTTCAGTCCCAAAAGAGCCTTGTGATTGACATCAGCTTCACTTCTAAAACACTCCCTCAGCATCTGGCCGGCTGATTGGTGGGTCACATGCCCGTAGAGAGGATCTGGCTACAGCTCACCACCACACATGCTGTTCATAAAGACTGATCTATAAGCTCCGGGAATATGACAGAAATGTTTTTAGCCATCCTGTTTATTTATCCACGGTACATGTTAGGCAGTGTTTAAGGAGTTATTGCAGTGGCAGGTACAGGAGTAATGTAATAGATCCAGAGAGAATTAAAGGATGTTGCATGAATCTCACAGCTGCGTGCTTGAAAACAGCACAGGAATCAGGAACCTAAACTTATATGAGCTGCAGATATTGACTGAAAAATTTAACAAAGAAGGTTAAAGGTACAATTTGCAAGATATTTACAGTAAAATGTCCAAAAACCACTAGGCTAGTGTTATATATTTTGTCCAGTTGATTACTAACAATATCTATAATGTTTTCAACTACTTGTAAATCATGAGAAAATCACCGTTCCTCTCGACCCATGATCAATAAAATCTAATGCATCGCCTTGCTTACAGTATCGCAATATATTGCAACATATCTTATTGCAACTCCTGTATCATGATACTATGGTATTGCCAGATTCTTGCCTATACACAGCTCTAATTTACATAGAACTTTTTTTTTTGTATAAAGATTGCTTGTGGATATATTTCTGCAAAAAATACAAATGAAAATACAAATATTTTGTTTCATTATGAACTTTAATGTCATATGAACATAAAAGTAAGTACAATGACAGTTGGGAATGTCCAGGAACATGATTGGGATTTGGGAACCACTGCTCTTTCACTTTCGAAAATATTATATTGCAGAAACTCTACTCTAAACTGATAGTGTAAACAAAGCAAATGTAAGATAAAAACGCATTTGCCGAATCAACTGTGCCTTTTGCACTTGCTTTTTTATTGAGTGTCTTTACTCATGAATACAAATGGAAATCTAAAAGACAAAAATAATAATAATTTACACTATTCATTTCCAAACAATAACATTTCATGTAGACCACATTTATCAACATCCAAAAAGGACAAAATCATACAGACACCATAAAAGTACCATGACATTGTACTATTTTCTTCCGACTTGTCATTTTATAAAAAAAAAAAAGGTAAATTATTTTTTTGTGTGCTTTTCCTTTAAGCTCTTTGGGTTAATTTTGTAGGGAACACTTGCTTTATTATCATTTTAATTACCTCTGCTCTTAAAGGAGCACATTGTTAATTTAGCTCACAGATACTTCTGCTGGTCTTCCAGGCTTTTGGGGGAGTATATGTGTCCCAGGTAGCAGCAGTGGCAGCATGTAATTTGCAGCAACCTTTTCCTGTCACAGGGACTCTACAGTGCAGTGATTGTCAAGGCAGATACAGCGTATTTCTAACCCCTAAAAGGCAATTACTGCAGCCCACCCTTTGGGAGGTGATAGAACAGAGAGAGGTGGTTATAGGACACAACGAAGGTGCTGACGAGAGGTCTAATTAGAACGCACATGTTCTTTGGCATAGTCTGAGCAGCCTAGCTTATGACAATATGGAAGCTTAATGCATGTAAGCCACCTTGTTCGAGGCCCCCAGCATGCCTTGAGCTAAAGCAGCAGCCATTACAGACAGTTACAGAGTACAGCTGTCAATTCCACAATGCACAAGTGGTCAGATTTGTCCAGAGATTACAGGCCTCAGCTAGTGCGTTTGGTTAGGATAAGATGTTGATGGTTGATTTTTGTCGATTTAAGACTCCGATTTGAAAACCCGAAAGTGCCATAAATAAATATAGACATTTGCACGACAGAAGCATGTAAAGAAGTACATTTCCAACTTGGCTCTTTGAAGGCACTCTCACACTGACTCTCAAAAAGCAATGTTGCAATTTTTGATATTTATTTGTGCACCACCTAAATGTTGCTCTTGAAATATTTTAAACAGTACTATAATGAATATTGGTTGACTCATAACTTTCAATTTCTCTACATTTCTACATAAACTCTACATTTATTATTTTATAGTAGAAACCACAACATACACAACATATATTTAAGAGGCATACATGTAGAATAAACTGGATGTTCAAAATGTTATCCAAGCAGCATTTAGGTACTGTTTGTGATTATATATGTGTATGATTTTCCATACAGTATATACATGCTCATGTCAAAATTGCAATCTGTATATATATATATATATTAGTGCTGTCAAAATTAGCGCGTTAACGCATTCGATTAATTTGAAATATTTAACGCGTTAAAAAAAAATAACGCCATTAACGCGGTTGCAGTTTTTTTTATTTCCAGTTGTGGCCTATGTGTGTTCAACGTGCAGAGAAATATGGTTAAGACCAAGGAAGGACTTTTAGACGGAAAGTTTCAGTATAAAACTCTGCCGGATTACTCTTCAGTCTGCCACAAGAAATATTAGTCTTCATTTAGTCTGCCACAAGAAACAACAACATTAAAATCATGAACTCAAATGTCATTGTTTAAAAAAAAACAAAACAATGACTGTAACAGTGCGTAAATCAGACCTTTCTGTAACGCTAACGTTAATAAGCTTAAACGAAAATAACGAAATAATTGTGTAGCGGAGTATTTTTTGTACACAGTGCCGGGAACTGTCAATCACTCCTGTGCGCGTGCATCACTGTCCTCCTCAGCTGCAGCAACTTGCGCTCTCTCTCTTCATCAAGCTTTAAAACAAAAAGGGGACAAAAAGATCATATTGTCTTTGTGCATAGGCTATAGATTAATTAGATAAATGAATATCTAAATTTGTGCCTTGCCGTCTACGGTATTTTTTTAGAACTTAGAAAAAAGATGCTGCAGCCAATGAACAGCCAGCGGGGGCTGCAGGACGACTCAACCTCCGCAGACAGTTTTTAATGTTTATCAGACAATAAATACTCAAGATTTTGCTTTAGTATAACTCACAACGAGTTTCACATACCTTCTCCGGCCACGTTGAGTTGTTGACACTTAACAGTGGGAAAAGCGACACATGCGCTATTCACTTGTATAACTTAAGGGTGAATGGGTAATGTAGTTTCTGCTCTGGGTGGGATGAATTAGGAAGCTTGCATTGTGAAGGGCGCTCTGAAAATCGGCAGTGCAGGTAAAAGATTAAAACCTCTATTAAAACAGATGTCCAAATGAGCGTACCGGTACGCTAAAAGCACGTTCTGGGCGCACGGAGAGGTGGCGGTACGCTCAAGAGCTATATTTGGAAGTGGAGGTACTGAGTACCGGTGCATACCGGCCCACTTAAAGCACTGGCAATGACTATACTTTGGAATTTTTTTGCAGTCCACTTAGAATTCAACATGGAAATCATTTTTGTTTTTTATTGGCATTGATTGTTTTGAAATTCAAATGGTAGTTAAATGCCTGTGTTTTTATTTCTGTAATAAATATTGGCTTTCAAGCATATTGATGGTTTATTGCAGTTATGTTGTTTACATGAGAAAATCTGTGTTACAAGTTAAACAAAAATTCCAATAAACAATCATATTTTGAATTTAAATAGTTTCTTTGTCTTGAGTTTACATTAATTATTTACATTTTACATTTACATATCCAAAAAGTTTCAGTCTTTTAATTGCGATTAATCGCGATTAATTTAAAAAATTTGTGCGATTAATTAGTTATTTTTTTTTAATCGATTGACAGCACTAATATATATATATATATATATATATATATATATATATATATATATAGTGCTGCAACAGTTTTACTAATATCACTGTATTTAGATAGATAGATAGATAGATAGATAGATAGATAGATAGATAGATAGATAGATAGATAGATAGATTTTTCATAGACAGTTTTGTGTACTGACTTAGATGTTTTATTGCCAAGTATACCGTATACCAACTGAGAAGTTATTTTTGTGTTTAAATTTAGGGGAGGCAGTAGCCTGTTTTCTCTGTTTGGTTGGATGAGCACCTGGCCATTGCAGCCAGGTCCACACAGAACCAGAGGGAGTGCAGGTCATTCACTCTTATTAATGAGGGACGAGAGTCTAATTGAAAGTAGAGTGCACCTGTAATATATGTGTGTAAGGAGAGCTGAAAAAAAAGCAAGTAACCAGCTGGGGAAGTTACTGAAGTCTTCACCACACAGGTCTCTCAAAGTGCTGAGTCAATTGGAGGTATGTGTGTTTAGGGGATATGGCTCTCTCCTCTCTAGAGTCAAGCACAGCTGCCACCCACACTGCAGAGTGCTTCATTATCAGGCCCTTGCACCTGCAGCCGCCCTGTAAAGTGGCACAGTGCAATTACAACTGGAATAAGAATGAACCTTAAGCAAATGCCAGTAATGGGTAGAGAAAGCGGTGTCGTGGGTGGTCTAGTTCTCTCAAAACCCACCTTAATGTTTTATCTTCATTCTCATACTACATTAGATGTGTTCTGCTGCTTTTTTTCCCCTAGAATAATCAGTCATAATGACTGTTCCTGGCTCAAAATACGCACCCTTCCTTGCTAAGTCCCAATACAATGGGATGAATGCAATAACCAGTTGAGCAATGTTTGATCATATTATATGGAATAGAGCTGGCCAAATGATGATATTAGTAAATGAGTTAATCGTGCAAAAGATGGATATTGTATTATAATTCAGCTCTCATTTTTGACTTAGATCATCATGCTTAATCTAAAACTTTATATATATTGTTATTGTTATGTTATGGCAACACATTTATTTCCATTATTTTGACTCAAAATAGTTTAATCAGTTTCAGCTTCAGTCAACTATATTAAATTATAAGAGAACCAGCTATTTTTTTAGTCTGTTTATTTAATTTTAAGTTGAAATGATGTTTATTATTAAGAAATTTAACCTTCTTCACTTGAATTAAGATTATAATAATTTAACTGTAATGTACAGCCAGCTCACAATAGGATATCTAAAAATAAATTTGAAAAAAGGCAGTTGTTTTAAACAAATAAATGTGTCTTCAACTCCTGAAACATTGGTGTCTCATATTTTAAATATGTATATATGTGAAAATATTCAGATGTAACTCCCTTTGTAATCATTAACATTTTCATAAGTAACTGTTATTTAATTATACTGTTTTTTTCTCAATAACTGTAGCAGAATACAGTTACATTTATTTTGCAATTAAATTACATTATTTAGTTACATAGTTACTGCCCAACACTGGTCAGGTCTGAAAATAAAGGATGAAGAACTGGATTTTTCAAGTGTTATAATGGAAATAGAAGATGAGGGATGAAAGTGACTAGCTAAATAAATTCCCTAGCTTAGCGCCATCTACTGTTTTGGAAGAGGAAGTTACTCAACTGCATTCGTGAGAAAATCGAACCGAGAGATCTCAAAAAAAGCCAACTGTCTCACAATCGTGACAGACAGGTATGCATTTGTATGCACTTGATTTGGTATTTTTTCAAAGGTTACAAGCAATTTGTTGGATGGTTTGTATTTATTTGTGAAATATAATTTAGACTCATTTATTAATATTTGTAAAACACAATATTACTCAACTGTGTTTTCGCTCAAATTGACCTTTGTATTTGAACATTGCTTTATGTTTGTTTGCGAGTCGAGTTTTCCTTTGCAAAGCAGATCGAGTTTGTTTGCAAGTCAAGTTCTCCTTTACAAAGCAGATCGAGTGTGTTAGCTAAATGCTGGATTTGTTTGTTTAATTAAGGCAAAAAATTTGCTCCATAGATGTTCAGCCAATTTGATTCATCAAAAAAAAAAAAAAAAAACCTTTAGGCAGCAGCTGCTTTTTACATTGAAGAGATGATCATTCTTTTCTTGTTCTGCCTTTATAGTTGTATATTTAAAATATTTATTTGTATGAAACATTTTTGAGAGAAATCTTCCAAATAAGATTAAAACCTGTTCTTACATTAAATATTAAAAACTATATCAATGCTTGTATATGTTGTATATGTTATTTCCTCCAACAATAGTGTGTTAAGTAGCCATATAAATATATACTTCAAAAAGACGTTCCTTAGAGAACCAACCATATAAATCTTTTTTTTTTTTTTTTCGTTTACTGTCCACAAAAGCTGGATTTAAAATGTTAACTTTTCTGGATCCAAATACACAGTTTATGACCTCATCCTTGCAATTTCTATAATTATTTTCTGCTAAATTTTCACATCATTTTCATGCTGAATAATGTGAGTTTGGATTAAGAAAATAAAATTAAAAGAGAAAAAAGAATGGGACCTCTGCAGTATCTTATTTGTTTCATACAGATGGAGACACTTGCTTAGACATCCAGAATTTAAAATAGAATATTTCCATAATTCCTGGAAATAAATAAACTTTAAGAATTAAAAATAAATATATATATATATATATGTATATGTATATGTGCTAGAAACTAAACACAATGAAGATGGCCAAATTTGTCTTATTTTGTTGAAATATAATTTTCCATTTAGTTCTGCCCTTCGTAAGCAACAGAAGATACTTGTATGTTTCCCGGTACACAAATTAAGTAAAATTTACCTTGATCTTCAAATTCCAGCTCTTAATGCATCTTGTTTCCTTCTGGAGCATCAGTGAATGTTTGAATCTTTTTAAATAGTTGTGTTTGAGTCCCTCAGATGTCCTCAGTGTGAAAAGATGTATCTCAGTCATACAGTCACTGCTGGAAAGGGTTCAAATATACAAAGATGCTGGAAAACTGAAGAATCTGCAGGAGCTTAAAGATTCTTCTGAAGAACGCTGCTCAGTTTAACTGTTCAGAACAAACAAGGGACTCATGCACAACCATCACAAAACAGAAAGACAGTCGAGGATCGTCAGGTAACAGCACACAGTACTAAGAACCAAGGGTTCCCAAACTTTTGAGTGAGGTTATTTTAATAATTTCAGCATTTTTTTTTCTTGTGGACTAAATGTTAATATCTTTTATGTACAATATCTTACTCAGGACAGTACTAAATAAAATATAACATGCATTTAGTATGATCTCTCTTATTTTTTGAAAATCACTCATATTTTCACAGATTTGGCAAGGGGTGCCCAAACTTTCGAGCCCTACTGTATATATATATGTATATATATATATATATATATATATATATATATATATATATATATATATATATATATATATATATATATACATACATACATACATACATACATACATACATATATATATATATATATATATATATATATATATATATATATATATATACATATATATATATATATATATATACATATACATATATATATATATATATATATATATATATATATATATATATATATATATATATATAGTTTCTAGCACATTAACTAGAATAAATGTCTGTAAATTATTTGAAAATGCCATGTTAACTTCAGTGTAAGCACTAAGCACCGCCATTAAACCAAAAGGTGTGCAGTACAGAACAAATACTATGAAACTCACTCTTTTTTTTCTGAGAGTGTATGATATGATCTTTGTGGTTGAGAAATAAACTATTTTGCAATTAAATTATCTGCACAAATTTCTTTGTTAATGTAATTTGTAATGAAATGTATTCCAAAAAAAAAACAAACAAAAAAAAAACTTTTCCAATCAATCTTTCATGCATTATTGTCTTTTTAAACCCACTGCTCATCTCCTCTTGAGCTGAAGATATCTCAAATATGTTCAGATTTGCTAAAATACTAATATCTGGACTCAAAAGCATTTGGTAAATGTGTTTGTTAAAATGGGTTATTCCAGATCAGCATTAAGTGGACAATACATTTTATCAATATATCAGCTTTTTGGTGCCGTTTCCCCCCTTTTTTCTTTATCTTTATTTATAGTGTTGTCAAAAAGACTCTCCACCTATTATGTGTTCTTGCTCATTCTCAACCCCACACCCACCCATTTATTTCTGCTGTTGTTTTCCCCTCTCATGGGAACTTGGTCGCTGTGATGGGAATTTGGAGGAAGCAATACCACCGTGCACATGACATAGCTGACTTTTTTTTTTTTTTACATCATAGATTTTTTGTTGTTGCAAATTGCATTTTTACATTTTATACTTCCCCACCCACCATATACAACCATACCCAGCCCCAACCAGTAATCCCCAATTAGAACACGACATCTGAAAAAAAAAAAAAAAAAAAAAAAAAAAAAAAATATATATATATATATATATTAATAATAAGAATAACAGCAGTTATAATAATATATACATATATAAATACATATATGTATATACAACATAATTAAGAGACAAATTGATAATGTATATACCTACACTCAATCTACATCTAAGATTTGTAAATTATGAAAAAAAGATTCCCCCCTACCTCTGATGTTTTACTTATTTCTTTCAAGTAAAAAAAAAAAAAAAGGCAAAATCTTTAAGCCATACTGCAATAGAGGGGGGTTAAGGGGAGGTCCAAGATAACAGTATTCTGCCATAGCTGACTATTGATCTAGATCTACAGAACAGACCTTCCAGTCCTCTGAATAAGACATGCTCACATGACGTTCTGCTCGCTCAGGGCTGGCATTCAGACTCCCCTGGTCACAAAAGATTGATTTTTTTTTTTTTTTTTCTTCCCTTGTGTTTTGCCTTTTTTTTTTACTTTCCCTTTGACAGCCTCCCACATGGCAAAGGCCAATAAACAAAAGCCCTCGGAGTGATAAACTGAAGAAAAATAGTTAACAGTGTGTTTTATATAGCTATTTAATCATTGTTTTAAGCTACTGTGTTTTAAGCAGTTTTATAAAATCTAAAATACTCACAGTATTTCACAGTAATTGTATGCTTGTTATTATTAATACAATAAAGGTTACTACATTAAAAAAAAAAAAATACAAATTATACAAATAATAAATTAATAACTGTTACATATTATTTCAGTAGTCCACTTTAGACATTCTGTTAACTCTCATTATTTTGAAACTAACTGATTTGCATTATAGTATGAAAATTAGGTTTAATCAATTGAGTTAAATTAAATTAAATTAAACTAATGAATTTAGCAGACGCTTTTATCCAAAGCGGCTTACAGTGAATTCGGGCTATTAATTTTTACCTATCATGTGTTCGCGGGGAATCAAACCCCCAGCCTTGCGCTTGTTAACGCAATGTTCTACCACTTGAGCTACAGGAACACAGTTGAAAAAAGTTGAAGCTTAAAAGTTAATGTGGGAAATTTATGTCAACTAAAGTGTTAGAAGATATTAGATATGACTAAAAGTTTACGTGTAGTTCCAAAGTTGTTTATAGTTAGTAGAAATAGTAGGATATTTTGTGGACATTAACTGAATGACTGAATGACTGACTGAATAAATAAATGAATGATGTCTTTCAATCAACAAGTATTCTCCTCCACTGGGTACCAGTGGTGCTTGATAAGAGAAGTGGTCTTCCACAATCCACTGCAAACTCACATTCTGGCCTGGTTCTATTCATGTACAGAAAACACTGTCCCAATCAAAACACCAATCCAATTCCTGATTGCTTAAATTAAGGCTCACTTTATTTCTTTTTTATTTCTATTACATTCTGAAACACATAATGAAAGTAAAACGAGTTTCAAACACTGATTCATGTCTTTAAACACAAAGTGTTGAATAAAACTGGAAAAAAAACTTTATTAAAATATTAATTATTCATTCAATTAAATGTTTTATGGGAATACTGTTTTAACTGGTGATCAATTTGAAGGGTTTAGTAGTTTTATTATCATTAGCAGTGAATTTGATGATATCTGTGGGTGCCTTGTGATTTTCATTTGTTTGTCTTGCCACAACATTTTATTTTCTGTTTGATAAAATTGTAGGCATTTAGTAGCAAACTAATACATCTATAAGCTATGTGATATGCACTCTTATTGAGGCATTTTTAAATACAGATTAAAATGTAATTGCCTGAGCACGACCAGAACAAATTCTAAAAAACTAGTATAAGATATATACGACACAAGCATATTCTTTTTTTTTTTTTCTTACGTACAGAAAGTTCCTGCAATAACAGGAATTACACACTAGTTCGTATTGAGTATTTACCCCCCCCCCCCACCCCCAGCAACAAAAAATAAATAAATAAAAGAAAACCAGCTTTGAGAAGTTTCTATTATGACTGAATTGTCAGCAAGTGTAATTGGATGCAGACGACTAATAATGTTTGAGGGCGTTGGTGCGGCAACTCTTGTGTGATTCTCTCTCTGCTGATGGGAGCAGATAGGCCCTTTCATTATTTCTAGCACTGTCCTGACAACAGTGCACCACAGAGGCATTGGTGACCTTGCCAACGGGAGTCCTGCATTAAACACTAATTAGAATGACTTTGGGAGAGCAGCACCACAGGAGAGAAAGAAAGAGAGAGATACAGAAATACAAAACATGATGAAAAGAACAGGTAACAGCACTGTCTCTCAAAAGAAGAAGGAAACTGAAAATATACATAGATCAAACCCTCAGATCCTTGATCAGCCTATAGATTGAAAATAGGACTCAGAAATGTCTATACAAATACACCACAATATATTGTATGAAGAAACTCTCTTTATTAAATTTTCACAGGTATTTTCCCATTTTTTCAAAATAATTTTATTGTGTTTTGTTTAAAGGAAATATATTTTTCATCACATTAAAAAAATAATAATCTCGAATGTTTTTCTTTTACGTAATTAAACCAACCCAGAAACTTATAGTTTTCACACTATAACTTTGACAAATGTGTTTGTGTTGGTGTATGTTCTGGGGAAGTGAGTCGAAGTCATTTACTCAACTAATTAGCAATTTCAGACACTCCAGCATGTTCATGTTTGAGTGTTCTGAATCAAATGAATTTTTCACAAATGTAACACCCCTACCGTGTGTTGGCTGCTTTGGATGCACAAACATGGTGTACACAATTTATGACATTTTACTCTGAAGTTACATTTTAGAATGGACATTTCTAAAAGGAGATGTATCAAAGAGATGTGTTTTTGCATTAATACAGTTCACAGTTTAGTTATATTCACTGAAGTTCACTCTTTAATGTGCTTAAACAAGTTTGTATCTGATTGACTAGCTTAGAACAGAATATCATTAAATCGGTTGCACTTTATTTTACAGTACGTACTTACATGTACTTATAGTGTACATACAGTGTATTTATCTAAGAAAGTTCTGGTAATACAAGGCAACTACACGGGGTAGGGTTAGGTTTAGGGGTAGGTCCAGGGTTAGTACCTAGTTATTACATAGTTATTGTAATTACTATAATAAGTACATAGTATGTACATGAGGAACAGGACTGTAAAATAAAGTGATACCATTAAATCTCTTAGATAAATGTTTATGAACTACCATGTTGCTCTGCATATGTAGCTTGAAGAACCATGTAAAACAATGGTACATTATGATTTAAGTTGATAATTTTCTTGCTAACTATGGCATAACATTCCCAAGCAGAATCATATGTATATTTTCTGAGTAATGTCTGCAAAATAATCATCACTTATTATTTTTGGACAGACATGAATTTTGAATGAAATTTTTTGCAAAGTTTCCACTAATTTATTTAGCGTTGTTGGTACAATCTGTCACAAAGACAAGTTGTGCTATTTTAATGAGTTTTTACCCCCACACTGGTCTATTACTGAATCAGTGATTTATTTTTTGACTCTAAACACAATACTTCTATCATTGCAAAAGCATGTGATTTCCATGACATCTGTGTGTTCTTTATTCTAATAATAAAGTGAATAATGATGAACCCTGATATATAATCGAGTCGTTGACACAACAAGGTCCAGAGAAATGCGAAACACAAGCTTTTCTAAACCCCAGGGAAGCTAGATGTTAAACTTTAATTGCTTGACTATTCAAAACACTTCACAATAAAATAATCACATTATGTCTCCACACGCTGTAGCATTGCGGGACTTCTGTCAGCTTTGACAATTCCTTCAGTGACATAAACACCTGTGAATGCAGTCGTACGTTTCCCTTGTCAGGGAGGGGGCAGATGTGGTGCTACATTCCAGAGGGCTACTGGAGCCTGGCGTAGGATGGACAGATGTTGTGGAGAAGTGGGTGAATCTCTGGAAAAAGAGTGAATAGTGTGGGCAAACCTTTGGGCTCCTTCACAGCTGTTCCCCTCAGTTCTTCCTGTGGCCGTCAAAGCAATTTGCTGTAAAGCAGCTCATTTCTGTATAAGATTCACTCATTTTCTGCTAAGCGCTTTTATTTGTTGCTGTTTATGGATGAGAAAAACAACACAATTCATTGTCAAATGTTTGCATTTTACATGTACCATTTGAGGTGTGCAGGAATAATTAACTAAAAGTGATGAGGATTCTGTGACAGTGGGTCAGCTGTAATCAGGTGTAGCTTTTTCTGTCAAAAACCGTAGGGAAGTCAAATTGATTTTAGATTAGCTTTAAATTAATTTGATTGCACAGACAGGTCATATCATTAAGTTTTTGACTAATAATATTAACTGATTAGATTTATTTAGTGTAAATTCACCAAGAACAGCATTTTTATGTATTTATTGTTTATATATATATATATATATATATATATATATATATATATATATATATATATATATATATACATATTGCTCAGCATTAAACAAAAGCTCCCAGTAGATGATGTTTACTGAGGGGGGGAAACATTTATTGTCAAAAGTTTGCATTGTCATATACCATCTTAGGGAATAGGTGTTCAGAACTAACTAAAAATATAAGCTACTTACTCCATTTTCCAGTAGTGTGAAAGCGGGTAAGCTGCTTTACCAAACCAAAGGGTCTTTAGATTTCGCTTTAGATGAATTTGTTTGCATCAACAGGTCAGGTGAAGAAACACTGCATTCTTAGCATAGAATGATATTTAATTAAAGCTGCAGTAGGGAACGTTTGACGCTCTAGCGGTTAATAAACAGAACTGCTTGCGTCTTGCGGAAGAACATTGTAGCCGGAGCTACTTCTCTCTGTTTATGTCTATGAAGAATCCCAAAGGTACTGGGTTACTCAGCCGCGGTACCCCCGAATCAATCTAAAATAGTCCGAATATAAACACGTATTATAGGTGTACCCTAGTGATTCAGGACAAGCCAAAAACACGGTTTGGAAAATGGATTCATGGTGTACTTGCTTATTATGTTCATTTTTCTACATTTTGAACACAAACAAAGTTACGGACCGCAGCTCTGATTGGTTGTTTTTTACAGGGAACGCATGCCTTTCTGCAAATGGCAATAGGACCACTGGGAGGAGCCAGAGGAGCTTGATTTTTTTCACAGATTATCTGTCTCATATTCTACTGTCAGGACATAATGACAGGTTTAATAAATATGTAAAACATATTTTTTTACAAAAGTTCCCTACAGCACCTTTAATTGCTACTATTTATCACTCACTTAGTTGCTGTTTTTGACTCACAAATATGTCATGAATTTACTTATCATTGCTTACTTATTTGTGGCAAACCACAATCTACTTTTCCAGACGCTATCAGTGCTGAAGCAGCATTATACTCTGAGCCTTTAAATTAAGTCATTGTCATTCTTCAGCACAAACAGGTCTCCTTTGTATGTAAATTAGGCTCATTATAGATTGCCTTTTATTCACAAAACTCTATTACACTAGTTGCAGGCCACAATTAACGTTGCACTATAACCACCCACAGAAACCAAGCAGTACTTTCATTTAAAAGAGATGTTTGTGCACATTTTCTATTGATCATGGCAGCAGTTTTTCATCAAACAATGGAAAAGTGTATAATAACTGGGCATATATCCAGGTGCCAGTCAAGCGCACTTTCGGCATTTAAAATAGCCTATTTAAGTGCCTGGAATGCAGTGCTGTACGAAAGCTATAAATTCGCAGAAAAGTATGCTAACTGACGGTAGTGTGCTGCAGCCTCATCAACCTAGCATTTAGAACTGACCTGCAGAACTGAAATGGTTTTTAGGAGCAACAAAGGATGATCATCAAGAAAAATGTCCTTTGTTGTGCAAAACATTGTTGAGGAGCCTATATCACTGCCATGAAGTATGTACTTGGCCAGTTTCAATTAGTACGCATTCATCTAGTTTTCATTCGGACTGTGCCATATGCTCACTCAAACAGATAAAAGGTTTGATAAAGCACATATGGTAATTGCATTTACCACCAAGTCTATAGTATGTATGTACATATGCTGGGTTATTTGTGCCTCATTATTCAGACTGAATGAATATTACAATAACAAAAGGAAATTAAGGTTTGATTTTCTTTTGGGTTTGTGTGGTCAAAAGTGTGTGGGTTTAACCTCAAAATGGTTTATAGATGCAGATACACTATTTTGTTTTTCTTTTAAATAAGCTAAAACTAAGCCTTATAATTTTAACTGACAACCAACTTTACTCACAAAAAATAGGGTCAATATTTATTTCATGTGGACTTCAGGATGGTAATGGTATGTGTAGCAGCATACTACATGTTTCTTTTAAACAACCTTTGATTTCTTGAGGGTCATAACCTGACCACACTGGCAACTTATTTTCCTCTGTTGTTTTTACTCTGCGTAAACAGAACAAGCTGTTCAATATGTAACACAAATATAAATACTTATACTGCATTGTGTAATGTTTTGTTCAGTAAATTCATTCAAATGTTGAAACAATTTGGTGTCTGCTATGGCATGTGAATCACGTTCTTATAGATTCATGAAATCAAAATGAAACCTACAGTATTTACTTTAATTAATACACGTTCATGGTCTTTTCGTATTTCAAAAGGTTTTGCAGTCTTTCATCAAAATGTAATAACTTTATCTCTGAAACACTTTCCTTTATCGGCTGATGTCTCTAATGCATCTTATTTTTTAAGCCCTTCCCTACAACCAGCTATACAAAGACCAATTTTTATGATCTAATATGATCAATATTCAATATCTATACACTTATAGATTTAGTGTTTCTTTAGACACCCTAGTATTCTGTCAGGCATGTCTGTCTCAGAGTGTTGTTTAATGTACAGCTAGTGTAAAGTGTTTTGTGTGTAAATGTCTACAATCAGCTCTTATAACTAGCAAAATAAGCAAGCTGACATTCAGTACAATCTATATCTTTGATTTCTAAAATATATAAATATATTTAAATAAATACTTGGAAGAGTGTGCATGTGCTGACTGGATCTGGAAATAAAGCAAAATAACTTTGTTTTAATTAGCTCTCAGATGCCATGTCCATAATTTATAGCAAAATCAAATCTAGCATTAATTCAACATCTTAAACAGATTAATTAGAATAAGTTATTACTGTTATTATTACTGTAATAGTAAGTTATTACTGTACCACCTGTACTAAAGTTGTTGTTCTACATGTTGGATGTTGTTAGTATACGATAGACACATGCTTTTAAACATTGGTTTCTATGTCTCGGAATGCAAACCGGACTTTTAGTTCTTGAACGCTTGTGCTTTGTTTATAGACACCGCATCAGAGCCCAGGACTTTGATGCTCACGACCGAGTAAATGCTGGCGGAAAGGGGGGAAGGAGAGCCAGCATCCTTGTCAGTTTCAGACATCCTCCTCTCCGACCTCCTCTCCCATCCATTTTGTTGGCTAACGTTCATCCACTGGAAAACGTTCTCTGTGAACTCTGGACACACATCTCATACTAACGAGAAACAAGAGACTACTGCATTATTTACATCGCAGAAACCTGGATGTCTGCAGTGGTTCCTTACGGGGTTCTCCGTGCACTGCTTGGACAGAACTAAGGAGCTCACAGGGAAAAGCAGAGGTGGGGGCTTTTGTTTCTTTATCAACAACGTGTGGTGTGATTAGAGGAACCTACACTCTATTTAATCTTTTTGCTCCCCTGATCTGGAATTTCATATGCTTCTGTGTCGAGCATTCTGGCTACCGAGGGAATTTAAAGCGATCATTATGACAGCTGTTTACATTCCCCCTCAAGCCAACACAGACCAGGCACTCAAGGAACTGTATGGCAATATAAGTGAGCAGGAAACTGTGTATCCAGAAGCAGCGTTTATTGTTATGGGGGACAAAGCCGACTTCAGAACAATAGCTCTAAAATAATTTAGACACATCACCATCAACACACGTGGTGATTGGACCAATCTGACTACAGGACTGTTTTGATCACATGGTCTGGTACATGTTCCGGGCAGCGTATGATGACGACATAGAGGCATACTCAGAAAATGTAACGTGTTTAATTCTGACGGATGAATATCCACAAGGATGCAGGTCCTAATGGCATCCCAGGTCATTTACTCCAAGCATGTGGATTCCAACTAGCAGGGGTTTTCACAGACATTTTCAACCTCACCCTCTCTCTGTCTGTGGTTCCATCGTCTTTCAAAAAATCCACCATTGTGCCCATACCAAAGAAAAATAAAGCCTGTTGCTCTGACACCCATCTTCAGCAAGTATTTTAAGAGACTCATCAGAGACTGTATCTGCTCTGAGCTGCCTGCCTAACTGGATACGCTACAATTTGCATATCGTAGCAACCATTCTACAGACGATGCTATTGCTTTCACCCTACACACCGCTCTCTCCCACATGGAAAATAAGAACACCTATGTGAGAATGCTGTTTGTGGACTACAGCATTGCATTTAACACCATAGTGCCTGCAACACTTGTTGAGAGAGAGGCTCCTGACTCTGGGACTAAACAGATCTCTGTTCAACTGGATCCTGGACTTCCTAACAGGCATAAGTCAGGTAGTCAGAATGGGCAACAACACTTCATCCCCACTGACCCTCAACACTGGTGCCCCTAAAGGCTGTGTCCTCAGCCCGCTTCTGTACTACCTGTACACACATGACTGTGCAGCCACACACAGCTCCAGTGTCTTTGTCAAATTCGCTGATAACACAGCGGTGATAGGCCTTATCACCGACAATGATGAGACAGCTTACAGAGATGAGGTGAGCACCCTGACTAAATGGTGTCAGGGGAACCACCTCTTACTCAACAAGACCAATGAGCTGGTGGTGAATTTCAGGAGACAGAGCAGAGAACACACACTCATAACCATCGACAAGACTCCTGTGGAGAAGGTAAACAGCTTTTAGTTCCTCTGTGGTCACATCAATGAGGATCTGACATGGTCTATACACACTGATGCAGTGCTGAATAAGGCACATCAACGCCTCTTCTTCCTTTGACAGCTGAGGAAGTTTGGAATGAGCCCCAACATCCTCAGATAATTCTACACCTGCACAGTGGACAACATCCTGACTGGCTGCATCACTGCCTGGTTTGGAAACAGCACCACTGGCAACCGCAAAGCTCCTGCAAAAGGTTGTGCTTCCCTCCCTCCAGGACATCTATACCAGTCGGTGCATAAGGAAATCCAGACGCATCATCAGAGACTCCAGCCACCCATCCTACAGAATGCTCTTTCTTCTGCCTTCAGGAAGACGTCTCAGCCAGGAATCTTACTGAGGGATAGCTTTTTCCCTCAGGCTTTCAGTCAGAACTAATACGCCCAACAGCACCCTACAGCATACTCCTACAATATGGTATGCCACGCACTGCACTTTAACTCCAACACGGTTCAATACTGGACTATATGTACATACTGCACTAAATACAATAATGTATCTGCTACCACTGGATACCATCCAATGCATGTCCATGACATTTTGCATATCCATGTCATGTATAATCTGTTGCACCTTCGCATATATTATGTGAATCTATGTCTACAAAATGCATAATGTGTATAATTGTGTAATGCTTACTGTAAGTATGTACATAGTGTGTATAACGTGTATTGCTAACTGAAAGTATGTCTAATAGTAAACTGTGTGTACTTATGTGTATTTATGTGTATTTTGCAGATTGTCATCTGTATAAGTTTCTATGTCTATAATTAAACTAATTCTGCACTGTCTGGAGCACGCTCCCAGGAATTTTGCTCACCAAGCCACATGTCCTATGGTGATGTGACAATAAAAGTCATTTGATTTGATTTTGTCCGACATGATGGACCAGTGTGGTTGAATAACATATTTGCAATATTGTTTCAGGAAAGAGTTGTGATTAGCAAATATTATTAGCTGCAGTTGATTTTATTTTTTTTCAACGGGGCATCTTATTATGCAAGATAAGCAGTGAGTTACACCATTTTATAATAAATCTCACCAATAAAAAAATATAAGGCAGTCAAATAATTATTTTACCTCATTAGGTAATAAATCATTTTTAGAGAGCAAATATCACTCCTTATAAAAAGTTAAATTTCTAGCACTGGCATAGACTTGGCTATGGTTTTCACCTAGCATTGAAACACAATGTGGGCCAGCTTAACTAACATAGTCATCGTGTTAAGACTGTGTCTTAGGAACTAGTTTGACTAACTATCAGTTAATCAAGTGGTAATCTACCTGAATTCTTCTACCTTAATAAGAACTTTTTGACCATTTAAATTGGACAGAATAATTGCATCAAATGTTTGTATTTGTTTATTTTTTTATTTTTTTTTTACAGAACTCAGAGAAAGAAAGAAAGAAAGAAAGAAAGAAAGAAAGAAAGAAAGAAAGAAAGAAAGAAAGAAAGAAAGAAAGTTAACATTTTCTGGTGTCAGCTTAATTAAGATTGTCTAGTTAAGATCATATTTCATACTTTAAGCTGGTGTTTACAATTCAGCCAACCAATTTGTTCCATTGTTACCAATAGAGTTCAATGCAACTTACAATCACAGTTGGCTTTTGGAAAACACACTCCAGGGTGGTTAAATTGTCTGTTTATAATAGGTATATTAAAACAGATCTTTTAGCACCTGTTGTATGAATGGTACAAAGTATTCTGTTAAGAAATAGACACTCTTTCATCCTCTCTTTCCTAGGATGCAGAGGGGCAGTGGAAAGGTTAAAGGTCAGACTCCAGGGGAAATACAGAGGTCAAGCTCCCTGTCTTCTGTAGAAGGGGGTCGATATGTGATCCATGGGGTGAGAGAGTGAGAAGAGGCTCTTATGATGACAGACGCTGTGGCTCTGCATCACTGCAGGGTGTGAGAGAGAGACACTGGGTCTAGAGAGGAAGAGGTCAGGTTCATTTGTAAGTTGTCAAACACACACGCTCAGACAAAGATCAAGACTGGCTGCAGGGTGTGGGCAGACCTCCTGAGCAAAGCTTCTGTTTGATGTTCACTGACGGGAAGAAGAAAATTGAATCAATGAGAGGGTAGAGAAAAAACCTAGACTTTCAGATTTAAAGGTTTAATGTAACTCCTTGGAAATGTTAGCGAAATAAATTGTAAGTAAAAAAAAAAAAAAAGATTGTGCTTTTTAAGGCTTCCTGATTATTAAGAAACTATGCTAATTAAGTCATTTGAAACAATAACCTTTGGCTTAATTTTTCAGCCAGTAGAAAGTGCAGTATTTATTGTAAAATTATTATGATTATTGTCGTCGCAAACAATGTTTCACCTCTTCACACCTTTTTACAAAACATCATACTCTAATTTGCTAAGCTGTGTTATATAATAAATGTTTTGGTTGGAGAAAAAAAAAAAACTAAGCAAGAATAACCTCTTGGTTACATATGCAACCCTTGTTCCCTGGAGGAAGGTGTTGGAGACGTCATGTTAGTGACCGACGAAATGGTATCTCACTTCGAGAGTCCAATCTCCTTCGACTGTAACTAAACTAGCCAATACACATTGGCATGCAATTTTTGCATCCAGCTGTAAAATAAAAGTATAAGAGTATAAAAAGGCAGCAGGTGCAATGCATACCAGGTTTAAGCTAATGAGCTGAGATGGTGACCCGGCAGCTCAGTGGTGGTACAGCAGCCGTGGCAACGGGACGTGACCTGATGAATTGGGATTCCATACCAAATTCCACTTGGAACAGAGATGCTATAGAATCCCCATCCTTCCCGAAGGAGGTTTTTGGAAGCAAATACATATCAACATACGTTTAGGAGCATATGGACAATTGGAGGTGACTGTAACCCTTTTGGAAATGGCAGAAATTTTCTGGGAAAACGGGCTCTGAGGCTATACTGTGGACTTTTCACATATGGGATCCTCTTAGGTCTCACATATGGAACCCAGCCTTCTACCAGTTCTTGAGGATTCACTGAGTGAAGGACTGGAGCCGGACATTTCGCCATGTCTGGCTGCTGAGAGGATTAAGGAGCTCCACAGTGTCTACAGTACAGACACTCTGGAGTAGTTTTAGCAAACCAAGACTAACTGGGGCCTCTCAGTGACACTACCCATTTGAGGTGAGAAAACAGGAGGATACCGGCTCCACATGAAGACTATAGAATCTAGCGAATGTGTTGGGGGTCGCCCAGCCCACAGCTCTACATATGTCTTTCAGCGAGGTGCCACAAAACAGTGCCCAGGAGGGTGCAACACTATTAGTAGAGTAAGCTCACAACCTGAGCGGACAGGGTACACCCTGTGCCTGATAAGCCAGTGGGACATCCTCTGCTTAGAGACAGCCTTCCCCTTCTGCTGGCCTCCATAACAGACTGGTCTGAGGTCCTAAAACTTTGTGTCCAGTCTACGTAGCATTTCAAGAACTGGATTGGACAGAGCAAATTTAAAGCTGGGTCTGTCTCCACTGGGGGCAGTGCTTGCCGGTTCACCACCTGATCCATGAAGGGAGTAGTCGGAACCTAAGGCACATAGCCAGGCCGGGGTCTCAGCCGGCCCAAACTCTAATGTGTACAGGTCCTCTACCATCTTGATGGAGGTCAGTGCAAGCAGGAGCAGAGTTTTCATTGAAAGAATCTTTAGTTCAACTGTAAAGTCTCAAATGGGCCCTGCTTTAGTGTTTTAAGCACTACAGACAGGTCCCAAGAGGGTATGGAGGGGGGCTGTGGAATTTAACATTCCTGCCCCCCAAGGAACCTGATGACCAGGTCATGCTTACTTACCAACATCCCTTCCATGGGGTCATGTTTCGAGTAAAGCATGGCATGCCTGGAGACCTGTTCTAGGGGCACTCCTACCCAGAGGAACGTAGAATCTGACCACGTGGTGAAGAAGAATAGATCCTCTGCATCTGGTAGAGTTTTCCTGTTGACCTGAAGACCCAACAGGCTGAGGTGCCAGAGCCAGAACGCAAACTGCAGAGGTGGTCTGTGAAGCGGAAGGATTGACACATGAAAGTATACATCCTTCAGGTCGATCGCTGCAAACAAATATCGGGGATGGACGCACCCGAAGATGTGTTTCTGCATTAACGTCAAGACATGCAGATCCATGATTGGTTGTAAAACCACCACCTTTCTTGGGTACAATGAAGAAAACTCTAGGAAGCTCTATCGCATCCTTTGCCAATAGGACTGCAATCTCCGTACGCAAAACAGGAGAATTGGCAGCCTTCACTTTTGTGAAGCGGATGCCGCTGAATTTGGGGTGTTGTGGGGTGAACTGAATTGCATAGCCGAGGCTGATGGTCCACAGAAGCCAGTGAGACGAGCTCTGTAGTGCTAGCCAGACACCATGCAAGCGGGAACAAATTCAAACAAAAGCCCTACTCACACACCCACTGCCAACCTGTGGAACCAGGACAGCGTTTCACCATGCACACTCAGACCCCTCAACAAAAGTGCAGGAAACTGACATCTCTGAATCCGATTCAGGCATTGCCACCATCCCGGAAGGCGGCGGTGCAACTAAATTGTTCTCTGAGAGCTCTACTTCCGATGCAGTGATTGACATCTGGTCATTAGGAGGAGCCCCGCAGGATCCTGCTGGTATGCACTTTGCGCATTCCATTGGCCTCTTTACTGGATCGGAGGTGCTAGAGCAGTGGTGGGTCCCTGAGGATTGGTTCCCTGAGGAGTTTTTTTTTTTTTACACTGTGACACTCAAACCACCCGTGCTACTGCCTGAAGTAGTTCTTGCCTGACAGCTGCAAGGATGAGCTTTAGATCGTAGCAGAGGCAATGGAACTCTGCCCCCCTGTGTGGTAGCGAAGGCTGGTCCCAGTACTGAAATGATTATCTTCCCCCAATGGGAAAATGACTCATTTATGAATGACACCTCAGCTTGTTTAGTGCCCAGTCATGTGAGGCAGTGATCGTGACCATCGCCTGGCGCCAGATAATGACCGCATCCAGAAACGCATGGGTGAAATAGCATCTTTAAAAAGATGATCCATTTTCTTTACAAAGACAGAGAAGTTGAGCTATTTTAGAGAAATTGCTCTTTCAGGGAAATACTCTTTTAGTGCTAAGGTGCACATGGGAAATGGCTGCTTGCAGCACAACAGGGGGTAGTGCAGCCTGAAGTGTGCAAGCCACTTGACAAAGGAACAACCACCGCTGAAGCAACGGCAGCCTAAAACAGAAGCTTCCAAGTGCTATTGAAGACACTTGGATGGAGCAAAATGATGTTGTCTCTCAGCTCCGAAGCAAAAAGCTGGTATGCATTGCACCTGCTGCCTATTTTTGCTCATGCTGTGATCAGTGGCAGTTGGATGCAATAATTGCATGCCAATGTGCATTGGTTTATTTAGTTACACTCAAAGTAGATTGGTCTCTCAAAGCGAGATCCCAGTTCTTTGGTCTCTGATGTGACATGACGTGACGTAGAGTGACCAACTGAAAGGGAACTCAGCCTAATATTCTGTTACATATTTCAACCATCTTTAAAGTCATTATCACATTGATACTGTAAGCATCTCTTAGTTTAACTTGTTACAAGAATGATCTGACATTGATTATGAGTATAACACCTTTTACATAAAGTGGTGGCCAAAATTATTAGAACACTAGTATTTTCAACAGCCAAAATAAATAAATAAATAAAAAACAAACATGATTAAGCACTAAACAAAATTAGACTACATCCACACAAAGCTAGTTCTTTCCCTATTCAATCTTAAGGTTTTTATTTTTATTTTTTTTTCAGAAATATCTGCGTCTGCACGAAACCACTAAACTACACTAAAAATGGAGAAGAAGACTTGGAATATGCACCTAAACCTTAAGTGCCTTATAGAAACAAACATGGAACAAATACATTTATTAATCTGTGTTAATGCTGATTAATAAAAAGACAATTGTTCAGTTTTTGTTCATGTTTTGGTTGCTGTTACATGACGTAGCGGTGTCTGACTGAAGGGAGAGATGTGGGCTGATGATGTCATCGTTTCAGAAAATATATGTATTTGCTCACTACATCCACTCTGGGACCCGGTTATAAAAAAAAAAAATATTGGTTTCACCCTCCCAAAACACTAGATCCGTGTGGACCATACACCTATAATATATAAAATGTATGCTTATACAGAGAAACGTGTCTCCATGTGGACGGTGTCACACTCTGTCCCATGTTTTGTGTGTGTTTTTGCTCCCCATGTGTTTCCTATGTCCATTTTTGGTTAGTTTCCTGTTCCTCTCCTGATTATCTTGATTTCATCCCAGGTGTTCCCCATGTAATTTGATCCCAGGTGTGTCTCTTGTTCCTGTTATCCTGTTCGGTGTATAAATGGTGTTCCCTGTGTTTAGTCTAGAGTCTGGTTTTAAATGTCGTTCTGTGTTCCCAGCATTCCATATGTCTTTAGAGCAATAAAGTCTGTGTTATTTGAAGAATTCCTTGTCTCCTCATTCCCTGCCATAGAGAAGCGTGAGAGATGCCCCATTTAAAGATTTCCTTCGGACACACTACAACATAATATAAAAATTAACTGACTTAAAACATTTTTTTTTTTTTTTTGACTGGCGAAAATACTAGTGTTCTAATAATTTTGGCCACCACTGCAAACAAACTCAACTTTGTGACATTTTAATTTCTGTGAAGTAATTTATATTGAATGATTATCAAATATTTTTGTCTTAAATACTATGTTGTCAGAAAACAAAGCCACAAATTCAGAAATGCATTCTGTGATGTGTTGCATCTTCTTATATATGTATATACATTTACCATATGATGATAAAATACATATTTGATTAACATGTTTAATTTGTAGGATTCTCTGTTTATAAAACAGTTAATACATATTTCATATTTCTTGCATATTAATTTTATACTTGATGCTTCCATTAGTTATCTAAATTCATAGCACAATTTTTAAATGACCTCAGTTTGTGTCATTTTGACTATGGTAAAGATCAATATAAATAACACGCAAATAATATCAAAGACTGCAATTGTATCAAAGGTTTTTTTTATATTTTAAATCAAAAGTCAATGACTGCATATATTGTCTTCCTGGATACTAGATGCAAAACAAAAGATAACCAAATATGGAATGCACAGTACATGCAAAATGTATGCTATTGTGGATTTGTTTATGCCCTGTTATATACATTATTCTAAGCTTTAAAAAGGTTTTATGACATCATTGCACATTGTGATATTTCCTTCTATATCCCTTGAGATGTCAAGTTGACACCTTTTGCTTTTTCAGAGCTAGCTTCTGAGCAGCGAATGCCTGAGATCTCCTAGACTCCTCCAGAAAGAGTGTCTCTTATAACACTGTCCTTCATTCCAGACCGGCTTGATTTCTGTATTGATTTTTTCGGAAACAATTCAAAGCTGGACTTTATATCTTCAACATGGAACATTGCTTATCTTCTTCACCCCTGGGCTCATCCTGATAACATTTTCACATGACGCTCTACCTAGACCACAACAAAATCCAATTTTTTTTTTTTTTTTTTTTTTTGATGGAAATGTAACTCCCATCTCAGTAAGAGTCCTTTATCGGCTAATTTACCATCATTGGTTGATTCATGGTTTGGATCACTCTTACTGTAGCCCTGTGTTTCAGTCTGTTCCAGTTTTTCTAGCATACTAGCAGCAAAGCCTTTTCTATGAACAGTTGAATAATCCATTGTAAATATAATATGGAATGCTGGAATTGACACTTTCCACAATTGTGATGGTTTGAATTTGTATCTCTTTTTTTAATTATTAATCATGAATCTCTTTAAAATGATCTTAATTTAAATGTAGGTTATTGTTTAACAAAACAATAAAAACAAGTGTTTAAAATTGTACAATGAAGACATTCATCAACAATGTTAAGAAGGATTTTTGTATGACATCTAAAGAATTGCTCTATCATGATCACATTAATCAGTTAAACCAGATACTATGACATAATCACCACCATGAAAATATCATTTCATTCACTTAAATATGATTAATGATGCTCGAAGCTGTAAAACACATCTCCCTCTCTCACACACAAACACTGTGTCTCCTATAAGTCTGTAATAATTTGTCTGTGTACATTTTAACTGTATTTGTCAACAGTATAACAGTGTTGTTTGTCTACTTCTCATTTGAATGATTCAATACTGTCTTTAAAGACCTTTATTTCTCCCAGATATATTTTCCACATCACTATTTTTGTAATATTATGGTAGGTTATTATTTGTTCAGTATCTACACTGACAATTATATTTACATTCTAATGAAGCTGGCCTGTGGTTTATGGTCATTAAAATGGATTAAGTATAATCACAAGAAAAATAACACTGCATTTTCAGCACAGTATCAGGGTTCTTGGTAAAAATGAACAGGGTCCCACTTAGTATGTATAAATATACTGTAATACACCCACACACACAAAAAAAATAATAATAATAATAAACAAGGTTAAGTATCATGTTTCATGTACTTTTTTAAAGTAAATAAACAATGTACTGTTAACAGTGTAATTATAGATGTAATTACAGAAAATAATTTTTGATGTAATTACATGCAGCTGTTATTGTTGTTGTTGTTGTTTTTATATATAAGTATAATGCAAGGATGCACATGCACAATAAGTGCATTGTATCAAATGATTAATTTAAAAGTAAACAAACAGTAATTAAAGATCCCTACTATAAAGTGAATTCATGTCCAGAAACAAAATGTATTTGTCCTGTTGAATGAATATGTTGGCAAGGAATATAGAAATATAGAAAAGGTATTTTTTTTTTTTTTTTATGGTGGAAGCTGTGGCCTAATGGTTAGTGAGCTAGAGTAGTTACCAGAAGTTCTATGGTTCGAGTCTCGGTGCTGGCAGGAGTTCTAGGTGGGAGGGAGTGAATGAACGGTGCTCTCTTCCACCCTCAGTACCCATGACTAAAGTGCCCTTGAGCAATGCATTGAACCCCCAGTTGTTCCCCGGGCGCTGGATATATAGCCGCCCACTGCTCCGGGTGTGTGTTCATGGTGTGTTCACTTCTCACTGCTGTGTGTGTGCACTTGAATGGGTTAAATGCAGAGCACCAATTCTGATTATGGGCTACCATACTTGACAAATGTCACAACTTTCACTTTTTGTCTAGTTGCTGACATATATAATCATACAATTTTAGATATTTTTAAATTGTACAATTATAAAACTAAACCATTTCACACAGTGCAAATTGATGCAAATATTGTCATCTCGTAGTTATGTATTCCCATTTCCTTAATTTCAAAAGACTAATTAGTCAGTATAAAACTGAACAAGTATGGTTGTTGGATTGCGTTGAGCTTTATAAATGCTGAGAGATACTGTGAACATACTCTGACAGCTCTATCAAAGATAATCCCAAATAACTGATGGAGTACTGAGATATAGAACATAATCAAACCAGAATTCCACAGGAAGGTCTAATACCTGCTGTTCTCGACACAGATTTTGAGCAGTTCAAAGTAGAAACTAGTCATTCACCATTACATTCGACATTAGGATAATGTTTATGAGTGGAACACAATGAGATATTGACAGCTATTTCCTCCATTTGCTGTGAGTAATGGCTTATATTTAGTCTGTTTCTCACACAGAGTTAACAGAGACAAACATGAGGCTGTGCAACAACATGAGGGTGTGTAAATGATTACTTATTTTGAGTGAACTATTTATTGAATACTACAGACGGCTATGAAAAAGTGTGTTTTTTATTAGCACCTGCCAACAAGGGTTGAAAGGGGAAACACTGGGCAGTGTATTGCAGGCTTTAAAAGAATTAACACAGAAATAATTCCGTTTGTTATGCCAGACTGGGAAATAAACTATTACTGGGAATGGGAGCAGCCAAACTGGACAGCTTGTGCGCAGGAGAGATAGGAGCCATTCTGAGCTCTGATCCACACTACCAAGGGCAGTTGGCTTTTTGTGTAAGCTCAAGGCCAAAAACCTGCACAAACATCTTCTGCTTTTCACACAACCCATGCTGGCAACAGCAAGAAAGCACATAGCTGCCATAACTATAGTGGCCAGACTACACACAAGCCAACTATATAGCCTGGTCCATGTTTTAGAAATATAACCTATTCCTAAATATCTACAGTCAGCATTATAACAGCATTTTAATGAAGAAACAAATTCAGTATCTGAGTTTAATTTAAAAAGGAATAGTTCACACTGAAATGAAATTTTACCTGTATGTTGTTCCAGACTATATAATTTTTTTTTTTTTTTTTTTTTCAGAAAATGCTGGTTGTTTTTTTGTCATAAAATAAAATTGAAAAGGGACAGTTATAAAGCTGCATTTCCAAGAATCAAACTTTACATTCATAGTGCCAAACTGAAGTCAGACAAAACAGACCTAAATGTAGGTTTCTGCTGTAGTGATACATTTCATGTGAATCACAACTTAAATTTGGGGCCTAATTCGCAATACTATCACAAAGCTTCAAAGCCACAGTGACTTTCATAATATGGAGGTGAAAAAAGGCAAGGGAATTCTTTAGAAATTGTATTTAATTTTTTTTCACAGAAGAAAGTCATACACATTTGAACTGGAGATAAAGAAAACAATTACATTTGAATGATGATATATTTAATTTTAACTGAATTTAAATGGAAAATGTGTTTCATATATCTTCAGCAGACACGGACTCACATTGTGTTGCTCAAGCAAACATCTGTCTAGGCTGGTGTTTCAGAGGTGTGCTGCCACCGCACTGCTGGAGCAAACGATTGGCACTCCTGATGGGATGAGATTGGGCCACCATTTGGCTGCAGGTGGATATCATGGCACAGATTGGGGCTTGTGTACGCTGACGTTGGGGTTCTTTTGATCAACCGTGAGGGAAACAGGATGTGACAGGGTGAGGGGGAATGGGAGGCGAGGAATAGGGCCAACAGATCGTCCCTTCTGACAGCGACTGGCCTTGCCGGAGCAGATGGAGAGAGAGAGAGGCACACAGGTGTGACACTGATCCGATGGGACTGGTCCTGCCGGTTTTGATCTGCGAAAGGAAGATGAGCATGTTTGAACTACTGATGAAAGCTCCGTGCCGTCCGAGGTTGCTGGGTCACTATCAGAAAAAAAGTGAATACTTGGTTCCATTGTACATTAACATACTTTCTTGTGTTACCGTGACTGTAGACAGAGATTCAGTCAGCTCACTGTCCATCTGCTGACCTTGTGATACATATACAGTAGGCCACAAAATGCATCACTTTCTTGATCTGACAAGCTCCAATCTGATTGGCTGACCGTACATATCCTCTAGTAGTAAGGGCACCCAGGTTCATGCCATTGTGGTGGCCTCAAAAGTGAAAAATGATCCATTGTTCATCATTTTTATTCATTATTCAAACAGGTTAATGAGGTAAATGGTTTGCTTTGAGTGGGTCACAAACTGTGCTCAGAAGGATAATGTAATGAGAGAGAGAGAGAGAGAGAGAGAGAGAGAGAGAGAGAGAGAGAAAACCACCTTGGACAAAATTATCTATATATCTAAATATGCTGTCCAAATCTGTATTTTTAATGTATGTCATAAATGATCCTGGAACACAAATATAGGTTTATTTTTATTTATTTTTTGGAATAAATAAGTTTTCCATTGATGTATGGTTTGTTAGAATAGGACAATATTAGGCCAAACTATTTGAAAATCTGGATTCTGAGGGTGCAAAAAAAAAAAAAAAAAAAAATGTAAATGTTTAGAAAATCTGTTTTAATATATTTATGGTAGTAAATTTACAAAATATCTTCATGGAACATGATCTTTACTTTATAACCTAATGATCTGTATAATAAAAGAAAAATCTATAATTTTGACCCATACAATGTAGTTTGGGCTTTTGCTAAAAATATAGCCCACCCATCCGACTTAAGACTGGTTTTGTGGTCCAGGGTCACATACAGTATTGTTCAAAATAATAGCAGTACAATGTGACTAACCAGAATAATCAAGGTTTTTCGTATATTTTTTTATTGCTACGTGGCAAACAAGTTACCAGTAGGTTCAGTAGATTCTCAGAAAACAAATGAGACCCAGCATTCATGATATGCACGCTCTTAAGGCTGTGCAATTGGGCAATTAGTTGAATTAGTTGAAAGGGGTGTGTTCAAAAAAATAGCAGTGTGGCATTCAATCACTGAGGTCATCAATTTTGTGAAGAAACAGGTGTGAATCAGGTGGCCCCTATTTAAGGATGAAGCCAACACTTGTTGAACATGCATTTGAAAGCTGAGGAAAATGGGTCGTTCAAGACATTGTTCAGTAGAACAGCGTACTTTGATTAAAAAGTTGATTAGAGAGGGGAAAACCTATAAAGAGGTGCAAAAAATGATAGGCTGTTCAGCTAAAATGATCTCCAATGCCTTAAAATGGAGAGCAAAACCAGAGAGACGTGGAAGAAAACGGAAGACAACCATCAAAATGGATAGAAGAATAACCAGAATGGCAAAGGCTCAGCCAATGATCACCTCCAGGATGATCAAAGACAGTCTGGAGTTACCTGTAAGTACTGTGACAGTTAGAAGACGTCTGTGTGAAGCTAATCTATTTTCAAGAATCCCCCGCAAAGTCCCTCTGTTAAAAAAAAGGCATGTGCAGAAGAGGTTACAATTTGCCAAAGAACACATCAACTGGCCTAAAGAGAAATGGAGGAACATTTTGTGGACTGATGAGAGTAAAATTGTTCTTTTTGGGTCCAAGGGCCACAGGCAGTTTGTGAGACGACCCCCAAACTCTGAATTCAAGCCACAGTACACAGTGAAGACAGTGAAGCATGGAGGTGCAAGCATCATGATATGGGCATGTTTCTCCTACTATGGTGTTGGGCCTATTTATCGCATACCAGGGATCATGGATCAGTTTGCATATGTTAAAATACTTGAAGAGGTCATGTTGCCCTATGCTGAAGAGGACATGACCTTGAAATGGTTGTTTCAACAAGACAATGACCCAAAACACACTAGTAAACGGGCAAAGTCTTGGTTCCAAACCAACAAAATTAATGTTATGGAGTGGCCAGCCCAATCTCCAGACCTTAATCCAATTGAGAACTTGTGGGGTGATATCAAAAATGCTGTTTCTGAAGCAAAACCAAGAAATGTGAATGAATTGTGGAATGTTGTTAAAGAATCATGGAGTGGAATAACAGCTGAGAGGTGCCACAAGTTGGTTGACTCCATGCCACACAGATGTCAAGCAGTTTTAAAAAACTGTGGTCATACAACTAAATATTAGTTTAGTGATTCACAGGATTGCTAAATCCCAGAAAAAAAAAAATGTTTGTACAAAATAGTTTTGAGTTTGTACAGTCAAAGGTAGACACTGCTATTTTTTTGAACACACCCCTTTCAACTAATTGCCAAATTGCACAGCCTTAAGAGCGTGCATATCATGAATGCTGGGTCTTATTTGTTTTCTGAGAATCTACTGAACCTACTGGTAACTTGTTTGCCACGTAGCAATAAAAAATATACTAAAAACCTTGATTATTCTGGTTAGTCACATTGTACTGCTATTATTTTGAACAATACTGTACATATGAAATAAAGAATAATTTAGAATAACTTTGGAGTGTGAAATACAATGATGTTTCTAGTTTGAAATGTAAAAACACATTTATATCTGTCAGATACAAAATAAATGTTAAAGAGTTTGACATAGAGTTACAAAACATTAATCTTCAAAGAATTCCAGTTTTACTAGCAACCACATATATTGTACATGTGTACTGTGAAGTTTTCTGGAATGTGGGTGTTGGGAGAACAGAGATCAACAGAAAATAAATATAGGAAATGGCATAGCAGCCATAGTTAAATGCACTCCAGCAAAAGTGCACAAAATAGATCAGGAGATTCCCTTCTTGGATCAGCTAAGCTGTCAAAAATCAATATATGTGGGGAAAGCGATCAGAAAATGTTGGCAAACAGGCTGATCGCTTGCCAGAGCGAGAGAAAGACTCTCATTGGCAGGATTAGCTATATGAACATGCTCTTACAGTTTCTTTGTTAGAAACACAACAGAAATGAATGCAACATTCACTTCAAGAAATTCAGTTGACAATTGCTGTCAATTGTATTGTGATGACATGACTTAACTTTCTACTTATTATCTGCAATAAAACCAAAATCTTGTTCAGGCTTCATTTAATCATGGCAGTGATACACGGCGTCAAATACTAATTAGACTTGTCACTAAATTAAATTGTTATAAAATGAACAAAACCATACAGAATTAAATCCATTTTAAACCATACAGAATTACCCATCACAGCACAGCACTACTTTAAATGTATCAACACTGTAATAAAAAAAAAAAATGTGATTTTAACAGCAAAATCAATCAATCAATCACCTTTATTTATATAGTGCTTTAAACAAAATACATTGCGCCAAAGCACTGAACAACATTCATTTGGAAAACAGTGTCTCAATAATGCAAAATGATAGTTAAAGGCAGTTCATCATTGAATTCAGTTATGTCATCTCTGTTCAGTTGAAATAGTGTCTGTTTTTATTTGCAATCAAGTCAATGATATCGCTGTAGATGAAGTGACCCCAGCTAAGCAAGCCAGAGGCGACTGTATGAACGCTACAGTAAACACCTGTTAATTAATTATCAGTAAGTTTCCACACTATATACAGTGAATAACTGTAATTCGTAAAATACTGTTAAAATTACGGTTGTTGGTGGTGAAAAAAGAAAAATTCATTGTACAATTTGCAGTGAAAAACGTAAATTCATACCAGAATTCCCTGCATGACACTTCAAATATTGGAAATATATCACAAAGGCAGACCACATCTTGTGCAACAGAAGTGGTTCAGTCACAATGCTGCATTTATAACTGCATGAAAGGGTAATATATGAACTGTAAGTTTTCCGACATGTTGCAAGTTGACATGCTGCAAGTCAGTTACGCAAATGATTATATTTTCGACGTCACTACAGGGAAATAATCTGATTTATTAATGAAGTCATGTAAACGCAGCTTACTTGCATTGGCAGGTTACTGATGTGCATGTAACAGTGAAAACTGGTTATTTTAATAAGCCAATATATGTGAATTATCAGCTTACTGGTGTGCATGAAAACGTGATCATTAACAATGTACGTGCTGTCATCAATCGCGCGAGACAAGACAGAATGTGCTTTGAGCATAAACAAACAAAGGCTAGCAAACAGCGTGTTTTGCTTGTCATCAGAAAAGGACTGTCAAAGATAACTGAATTAAAATAGTTTTTATTTGACCTTTTTTCATTGTTTCGCGGTAGTCACACATCGTATGCAGTAGTATTGTTGGTGTAGCTCTACAAACATTTTCCTCCATTGCAAAATTACACCTAGGAGGACCGATACCATTATCTCCCTTTTGTTTCAGCATGTTTGAAAGCTTGTACAAATGCGCTTCTGTGCTCCTATAGTGTCATAGTTGGGATGGAACTTGTAATGTATGATGGGGAAAAAATTCAACATGCTAGTCTTTCTATGTCGACTTCGTAAGGCATCGCAGAGCAGACTTGCACTATGACACACTACATGAGATGAAACGTCCCGAAACCCATTGTCGTATCATTGTCAAGCTCTCCGAAAATTCCCATATTACAGATGATAATTATGAGTTCTACAAGAACATTAATTATTTTTCCAAGTTGTAATCTTTTAATTATGGCAAATACATGGGATGAATGCACTTATAAATACCTGGTTTACTGTAAAAAGAGCTTGCCTTTGGGTGGTCAGGCTTGACGTTGATAACTTTTCTTTGAAGAGCAAACATTAAAGTTACAGTCTTTATAAGGGTATTACATTTAATTGTGCAGTGGGCCTGTCAATGAAGTGATCCTCCTCAAAACAGGTCCCAGTTATCCCACGACACACTGTTCCTCTGGAGTTTTGGTGTGAGGTGGCATACTGTAAGTGTCACGACCGGGATACAAGGAAACATGGTGAGAGATCCAAATGCGAGTACGTATTTTATTAAGGGCAATCCAAAGAGTAAACAGTCCATGCGGGGTCAAAACCAAAACATCAATCCAGATAACGTAAACAGACAAGGACACAAGAAGAGAGCAAGACTGGAGACGGACGTGATAATTAAACAAGGACTCCATGACACATACTAAGACAGACCGGCTATAAATACACAGGGAGAGACAAACGCTAATGGGGAATTGACTGAGTGCAATGATTAATGACCAGTAACAGCTGAGTGCAGTGATTAGACAGAGAACGTGAGGAATGTGGTTCATGAAGTGACAGACACCGTGGGGAAGGAGGACATCTAATGGATACCCAGGGAAAACAAACCAGACACTGTGACAATACCACCCCCCCCCCCCTCTATGGAGCGTTTCCCAGACGCTCAAAGACAAGACTGATAAAACCAGAGACCAGGAGGGAGGCGGACAGGTGGAGGCTCAGGGGGAGGGATGGAGGGCCAGAAAAAATGGGGGAAACCAGAGACCAGAGGAACATGTAAATGGGGAACAGACACCAGAAGTGCAAACACAACACAGAAAGACCAGGATGGAGGTGGACCGGAGGAGGTAAGGCTAACAGAGGGGAACAGGGACAGGAAGTGAACACACAAAAAAAAACAACAACAACAAAACAGGAGATCAGGGTGGATCGGGGCGTTCAGGAACCCAGGATGATGCCGACCGGGCAGGACCCCAGGGCGGAGCAGAAGACCACCACAACCGTGTGGTCAGGAAGGAAGCCCCCCAGTGCGGAGCAGAAGACTACCACAACCATGTGGTTGGGATGGACGCCCCCCAGGGCGGAGCAGAAGACCACCACAACAGTGTGGTCGAAACCGAAGCCCACCAGGGCGGCGCCAAAGACCGCCACAGTTGGATCGTACAGGCAGGAGAGCCAGTCTGGTTGGGCAAGTCTGGAACAAAGAACGTGAACAAGTTAAGGGTAGCCTCCGTGGCCACGACAGGATCAGTCAGGCGCTCAGAGAGTTCGACTGAGACGTGACGAGGCTCTGGAAGGTCCGCAGGGGCGAGGAAAGACTCCGGTAGATCAGCCGAGACGTGACGAGGCTCTGGAAGTTCCACAGAGGCATGAAGAGACTCTGGTAATCCAGCTGAGACGAGGAGAGGCTCCAGTAGTTCAGCAGAGACATGGAGAGGCTCTGGTAATCCCATGGTGTTTAGACTGGATTCCAGAGGATCAATGCTGACTTGACTCTGCTCCTGAAGATCATTGGTGGCCTGACTCTGCTCATTAAGGTGACTTGGTGACTTGCATTTGTTCATGGAGATCATTGGTGACTCGCATTTGTTCATGAAGATCATTGGTAACTTGCATTTGTTCATGAAGATCAATGGTGACTTGCCTTTGTTCTTGAAGATCACTGGTGACTTGACTCTGTCCTTGAAGATCACAGGTGACTTAACTCTGTCCCTGAAAATTACCAGTGACTTGACTCTGTCCTTGAAGATCACCGGTGACTTGACTCTGTCCCTGAAGATCGCCAGTGACTTGACTTGACTCAGGAAGGTCAAAAGTGACTAGACCTGACTCTGGAAGGTCAACGGTAACTAGCCCTGACTCTGGAAGGTCATTGGTGACTAGCCCTGATTCTGGAAGGTCAGCAGTGACTAGCCCTGACTCTGGAAGGTCCATGAGCACCTGACTCGACTCTGGAAGGTCAGCGGGAACCTGACTCAACTCTGGAGGGTCAATGGGAACCTGACTCAACTATGGAGGGTCAACTGGAACCTGACTCGACTCTGGAGGGTCAACCCGAACCTGACTCGACTCTGGAGGGTCAACCCAAACCTGACTTGATTCTGGAGGGTCAACCGGAACCTGACTCAGCTCTGGAGGGTCAACGGGAACCTGACTCGACTCTGGAGGGTCAACTGGAACCTGACTCGACTCTGGAGGGTCAACTGGAACCTGGCTCAACTCTGAAGGGTCAACTGGAACCTGGCTCGACTCTGCAGGGTCAACCGGAACCTGAATTGACTCTGGAGGGACAACCGGACACTGATTCAACTCTGGAGGGTCAACTGGAACCTGACTCGACTCTGGAGGGTCAACTGGACCCTGACTCGACTCTGGAGGGTCAACTGGAACCTGGCTTGACTCTGGAGGGTCAACTGGAACCTGACTTGACTCTGGAGGGACAACCGAACACTGACTCAACTCTGGAGGGTCAACGGGAACCTGACTCGACTCTGGAGGGTTCACGGGAAACTGACTTAACTCTGGAAGGTCAGCTGTGGCTGTCATCCTGTGCAGAGGGCAAGCAGCCATCTTGGGCCATTACCTCGGATGGGCAGCCATTTTGGGCATTGGCTCTGGGTTAGCGGCCATCTTGTGCTGTGGCAATGGGCTGGCAGCCATCCTATGCTGTGGTGCTTGGCTGGCATCCATCTTTCGTTATGACGCTGAGCTTGCGGCCATCTTGTGCTGTGATGCTGGGCTGGCGACCACCTTGTGCTTGGGACAGCTAGAAGTAATCCAAAAATGTCTCATTGGCCATCTTGGGCAGTGGCGCTGGACTGGTGGCCGTCTTGCCTAGTGGCGTGGGGCTGGTGACCACCTGGTGCTTTGGTGCTGGGCTGGCGACCGTCTGGCCTCGTGGCGCTGGGCTGGCATCCCTCTTGCCTCGTGGCGCTGGCCTTGCGGCCATCATGGGCAGTGACGCCACCATGGCGGACGTGCGCTTCTTCTCCCCTCTCCGTCCACCATGGTCAGACAGTGGCTCTGATCCATCCCACACAAGCCTCGGGTCGAAGGGGGGCCATGGTTGAGAGCGATGCTGAGTCTCCCATCGACCACTCCCTCCTCGGTGACCTCCCCTGGTCCCCCGCAAAACCACCAGGCGAGTTCCCTCAAAACTACTCCTATCCCACTCTGTGGCTGGGGAGGAAACATGAGCAGACATACCGCTTGATCTCAGAGTGACGGAGTCCTTCTGTCACGACCAGGATACAAGGAAACATGGTGAGAGATCCAAATGCGAGCACGTCTTTTATTAAGGGCATTCCAAAGAGTAAACAGTCCATGCGGGGTCAAAACCAAAACATCAATCCAGATAACATAAACAGACAAGGACACAAGAAGAGAGCAAGACTAGAGACGGACGTGATAATTAAACAGAGACGGACGTGATAATTAAACAAGGACTCCGTGACACATACTAAGACAGACCGGGTATAAATACACAGGGAGAGACAAACGCTAATGGGGAATTGACTGAGTGCAATGATTAATGACCAGGGACAGCTGAGTGCAATGATTAGACAGAGAATGTGAGGAATGTGGTTCATGAAGTGACAGACACTGTGGGGAAGGAGGACATCTAGTGGATACCCAGGGAACACAAACCAGACACTGTGAAAGTAAGTGTACATTTTAGTGCATAAAGTAATTTTAATGTATGTACATGCCTGATGTGAACAACATTATTCTGTTCTTGTATAACGTCCTTGTTTGAACATACATACAGGGTTTCACAGACAGGGCTTAGCTTAAGCCAGGACAAGGCCTTGATTAAATTAGGATATTTAAATAACTTTTATAAAAATGCCTTAAGAACTTTACTGGCTGCTGTATGAGTAAAGTTAACTTACAGTCCTCACAAATAACATTGTGAAGACGAAAAAGGAAAAAGATGAAAATAATTTCAGTTGAACTCACTGGTCCTGGGTTCAAGCATGCAGGTGTGTGAGAAAACTAGCTAACGTTTTAAGTAAGTTAATGGATGTGAAATGACCCGTCGTTTAGATAAAAAAAACTGTTTTGGCCGATCACAAACAGTCTCTTGAGGAAAAGAAAGAGCGACGAAAAGTAAATGGCTGAAATACACACACAATTACTGTGACAAAATGGTGTTATCGTTAATTGACTCGCAGCACCAATGTGAAGAGGTGTTGTCATGATATAAACTAAATAATTTTTGTCAATCTAACCTCTGTATTTTTTTATATTTGTCAAAACAAATATGTCTTAGTTGAGCTCTTAATGGAAAATATTTATATTTATTAATGTTTTGAACTAAAAATATATATATTTCTTTAAAAATAAAACAAACAATAGTAAATTTAACTGAAAGACAAATTAGTAAATGGATAAAGTACTGCTTGAAAAACTTTTTTCCTGTGCGCTTACATATGAAAATACTCGTTTTGTGTCTTCCTCGACTGTATTTTTGATTTGGACATTCTGGACTCTGTATACTGTATTTGGCAGAAAAGCATTGTTTCATGAATAATGGAAAATTCTGTATTTCATGGGGAAAGATGCAGTCAAATGTTGACGAAAGATTTGAGATTTTAGCTTTTTAGTAATTATCAGATATTCCAGATGGGGTGGGAAGATCATTCCACTGTCCAAGAACAGCTCTGGAAAGTGTTTGTGTGTCTCTCTGTGATGGTAACACAAGTCGTAGATCTCAGGACAGAGGACAAAGGCACCTAGGGCCATATTTGAGTAACCTTTATATACACTGTGATATTCATATTTTTACCGTTTGCTTTATTGTAAGTACTGTGTAATCATGTAAGCATATTTTGTATAAGATTTTTGTCAAAATGATTCCTGCCAATAGAGCTTATGATGTGCTGAACTCACAATATTTCTTGAACACACAGGTATCACACATCTCGAGCATTAATGGCATATACTGAGAGCTTGTGAGAGATGCCCAAGCATGGATGCTGTTATCAGAGAAGGGCAATTGAAATGACAAACTCTGAAAGTATTGGATCAGGCTGTGTGTCATGATGCAGTCAGCGGTCTTGCAAAACCCCAATGATAAGCCGCACCACATCAGGAATCTCTCATCTGAGCTGTGGACTTCCCCAATTTGACTTGACATATCTGCTGGGCTCCTGTTGCTGTTGTCACAATGACACAGAAGCTTGAGAAGAAACATGCACATTTACAGGCTCACACTCTGTGTTTACTGTTTATGTAATTTCTTCTACCTTAGCAACGTACCTGTATTGTTTGCTATTTCAGTCTCTACAGTCACAGAGAACAAAAGGCATTTACAAATCCATTACCCAGTACATTCTGTCTGATGTTAATCGCATTGTTTGAGGTGTGTATTAATTTAAAATTATAATAATAATTTTTTTTTTATTTATTATTTATTTAATTTTTTTATGTGCAATTATCACCTTTTATCAACTTAAAATTGCTTGAAAAAAAAAAAAACTGTGCCAACTTACAGTGTTGCTCAAGCAGTCTGTGTTGTTTTAGCCTTCAATTGAATATAAATGAATAGTCTCTATATAAATGAAAAAATAGGTGTGATTACATAAAGTACACGGGAAATCTGGATATATGGCTGGTTATAATCATCATTTGATGAGTTAACTTTGTCATGATCAGAAGAAAATGCATAAAAAAAAAATATGTAAGTATGTATTTATATTACTTGGTTTCGGTTTTCATTTTTAAGAATATCCTGTACATTAAAGAGCAAGATTGCCTTAAAAAAATGTAAGACATGCTTTTAGGTTAATTATGCTTACTTTCCATTGGTAAAAAAGTTGTATTGTATTTTTTTTTTTTGTATTGTTTATTGTAATTGGTAAATGGGTAAATTAACCAAAGGGGTAAGAAATAAATGAAAATATTTCAAGAAGTAGTTCTAATATCTAATTAATTATTAGAAATTAAACCCAACCCATCAAGCCAAACAGAACAGCTTAAAGACTACCAGCAACATCTGCTGCTTTAAGAAAAAACAACTATTGATTAGTGGTGTTAGGAAAATGAACATAAGGCCTGAAATTGCAATTAGTATGTTGTGCCTTATGGGTGAGAGTGTGCAGATGTTTTCTAACTAGTTTGATCACAGCCGTATGCCACTGTGACATCAAATGTGTGTCCCAGTGGAAAGAAAGCTGGGGTTACAGCACTAGAGCCAACTTCACAATGCAATATGAATTATATATGAAAATGTGCTGGAAATGTGGAGGGAGAAAATAAGACCATAGAAAATATTGTAGAAGAAAGAAAAAATAATAATAATCCCATATGAAAACACTGGAATATATTTAAAAATACACAAAGATTGACATTTTAAAAAAATACAGGTGCATCTCAATAAATTAGAATGTCATGGAGAAGTTCATTTATTTCAGTAATTCAACTTCAATACATTCAATAGAATTAAGTAGTTTAAGTCTTTGGTTCTTTTAATTGTGATGATTTTTGCTCACATTTAACAAAAACCCACCAATTCACCAAATCTAAAAAAAAATAGAATATGGTGACATGCCAATCAGCTAATCAACTCAAAACACCTGCAAAGGTTTCCTGAGCCTTCAAAATGGTCTCTCAGTTTGGTTCACTAGGCTACACAATCATGTGGAAGACTGATTTGAAGGTTATTCAGAAGACAATCATTGACACCCTTCACAAGGAGGTTAAGCCACAAACATTCATTGCCAAAGAAGCTTGATGTTCACAGAGTGCTGTATCCAAACATGTTAATAGAAAGTTAAGTGGATAGAAAAAGTGTGGAAGAAAAAGATGCTCAACCAACGAAGAGAACCGCAGCCTTACGGGGATTGTCAAGCAAAATCAATTCAAGAATTTGAGTGAACTTCACAAGGAATGGATTGAGGCTGGGGTCAAGGCGTCAAGAGCCACCACACACAGACGTGTCAAGGAATTTGCTGAACCACAAACATCAGAGGCGTCTTACCTGGGCTAAGGAGAAGTAGAACTGGACTGTTGCTCAGTGGTCCAAAGCCCTATTTTCAGATGAGAGCAACTTTTGTATTTCATTTGGAAACCAAGGTCCTAGAGTCTGGAGGAAGGGCGGAGAAGCTTATAGTCCAAATTGCTTGAAGTCCAGTGATTAGTTTCCACAGTCTGTGATGATTTGGGGTGCAATGTCATCTGCTGGTGTTGGTCCACTGTGTTTTTTGAAAACCAAAGTCACTGTGCCCGTTTACCAAGAAATTTTGGAGCACTTCCTGCTTCCTTCTGCTGACCAGCTTTTAGAAGATTCTGATTTCATTTTCCAGCAGGATTTGGCACCTATCCACACTGTCAAAAGCACCAAAAGTAGGTTTTTAAATTACCATGGTGTTGGTGTGCTTGACTGGCCAGCAAACTCACCAGACCTGAACACCATGGAGAATCAATCAATCAATCAATCAATCACCTTTATTTATATAGTGCTTTAAACAAAATACATTGCGCCAAAGCACTGAACAACATTCATTTGGAAAACAGTGTCTCAATAATGCAAAATGATAGTTAAAGGCAGTTCATCATTGAATTCATTGATGTCATCTCTGTTCAGTTGAAATAGTGTCTGTTTTAATTTGCAATCAAGTCAACGATATCGCTGTAGATGAAGTGACCCCAACTAAGCAAGCCAGAGGCGACAGCGGCAAGGAACCGAAACTCCATCGGTGACAGAATGGAGAAAAAAACCTTGGGAGAAACCAGGCTCAGTTGGGGGGCCAGTTCTCCTCTGACCAGACGAAACCAGTAGTTCAATTCCAGGCTGCAGCAAAGTCAGATTGTGCAGAAGAATCATCTGTTTCCTGTGGTCTTGTCCTGGTGCTCCTCTGAGACAAGGTCTTTACAGGGGATCTGTATCTGGGGCTCTAGTTGTCCTGGTCTCCGCTGTCTTTCAGGGCAGTAGAGGTCCTTTCTAGGTGCTGATCCACCATCTGGTCTGGATACGTACTGGATCCGGGTGACTGCAGTGACCCTCTGATCTGGACACAGACTGGATCTGGTGGCCACGGTGACCTCGGAACAAGAGAGAAACAGACAAATATTAGCGTAGATGCCATTCTTCTAATGATGTAGAAAGTACGGTGTTATGTGAAGTGTTCCGGTTCCAGTTTACCTAATTAATGCAGCCTAAAAATCCTTTAACGGATTTGGATATTAAAAGCATATTAGTATGTTATGTGTATGCCAGGTTAAAGAGATGGGTCTTTAATCTAGATTTAAACTGCAAGAGTGTGTCTGCCTCCCGAACAATGTTAGGTAGGTTATTCCAGAGTTTAGGCGCCAAATAGGAAAAGGATCTGCCGCCCGCAGTTGATTTTGATATTCTAGGTATTATCAAATTGCCTGAGTTTTGAGAACGTAGCGGACGTAGAGGAGTATAATGTAAAAGGAGCTCATTCAAATACTGAGGTGCTAAACCATTCAGGGCTTTATAAGTAATAAGCAATATTTTAAAATCTATACGATGTTTGATAGGGAGCCAGTGCAGTGTGGACAGGACCGGGCTAATATGGTCATACTTCCTGGTTCTAGTAAGAACTCTTGCTGCTGCATTGAATCAATGGGGTTTTGTCAAGAGGAAAATGAGAAACAAGAGACCCAAAAATGCAGATGAGCTGAAGGCCAATGTCAAAGAAACCTGGGCTTCCATACTACCTCAGCAGTGCCACAAAATTATCACCTCCATGCCATGCTGAATTGAGGCAGTAATTAAAGCAAAAGTAGCCCCTACCAAGTGTTAAGTATGTGTACATTAAATAAACACACTTTCAAGAAGGCCAACAATTCAGTAAAAATATTTTGTTTTATTGGTCTTGTGAAGTATTGTAATTTAGACAATTAAAAGAACCATTTATTTAATGCACAATTTCCACAATTTGAGTTGAATTACTGAAATGAATTAACTTTTCCATGACATTCTAATTTATTGAGATGCACATGTATATAAACAAAGCATCTTCAAATTGAATTTGTTTTTAAATAATAATAATAATAATAATAATAATAATATATATTTAAAAACAATTGAAAATGCTTTATTTATATATCTTTAAGCTGCACTGTTTAAAGCTAGGGTGCCCGTCAGGTAACTTGTTTGGTTTACTTAGTTTTTTCGTGGCCACGAAATAATAACTCGTGGGAACGTGATAATATGTCGTGGCCACGAGATCATTTTGTCGAGGTAATGACATCCTTATGTCGTGGCCTCGAGATGCTATGTTGAGGGAACAACATCCATTTCTCGTGGCCACGACTTCTTATGTTGAGGAAATGACATGTTTTTCTCGTGGACACGAGTTTAATGCGTAAACAAACCTGCGTGACCAAAGCAACCCGGGATAACCAGAGATGGATTCATTAATATTTTATTTAGAATTAAGTAATTATTATATTACTATATGCTTTGGCTACCAGGCTGTATTACATGCGATCGTCAGCATTCACATGAAGTTTATCATAAATAAATATTACATAAAGTGCATAATAAAATATAAAAACTTTTTTTTTATCCTACAGTCTTGCAAGTCCATTAACTGATAGTCTTTCCCCCGCAATATGTGTACATTATTATCATTATTAACCTATTATTATTAGTTATATTTTTTTATTTAGTTTATATTCATTTTTTTTTTTTGCTAAAATTTCGATCTCTTAACATTCTGAATACTTTTGTAAATAATAGAGTACTGTAAATGCTCAACATTAACATAAAATGAAATAAATACATAAAATGGAAATGCATAAATATATGTTTTATATGTGTAAATAATATAATAGGTTTGTTTAAGCATTAAACTCGTGGCGACGAGAAAAAACATGTCGTTTCCTCAACATAAGAAGTCATGGCCACGAGAAATGGATGTTGTTCCCTTAACATAGCATCTCGAGGCCACGACATGAGGATGTCGTTACCTCGACAAAATGATCTTGTGGCCACGACATAATTTGACGTTCCCACAAATTAATATCTCGTGACCACGACATATTATCACGTTCCCACAAGTTATTATTTCGTGGCCACGACAAAACTAAGTAAACCGAACAAGCCACTTTACGGGCACCGTATAAAACATATATTTAGCACATATTTAAAATATAGTTGTCCCCCTCCTCCCACCCAAGAAAAAAGAAAACTGTAATATTATTCAATATTAAGGCTTTTCCAAGCAAATATTGATGAATGTGGTTGTTTGTGCTCAATTTGTTTAACCATTATATCATGTAATTTGATTTATACTATTATAAGTGAATGGCTATCCTTTAGTATCCATATGTTGATGACAACCTGATTGATGAATTCTGAAGGAATGAATCCTAAACCAGAGGGTGAGGTTTCATTTTTGCATTTTCTGTTTCATGTCCTGCACTTTCAGTTGTATTTTATGCTTTCATTTAAAAAAAAAATGAAACCTTCCAAACAAAATAACCAAATTCAACATCTTTCTTTAAAGGTGAAATTTTACAGCAAATATTGTGTTTTGACATATCTAGTTCCAAATAAAGTCAGAGTTTTAGCTTAATGTAAAGTGAACACAGGATTTTGCCATCAACTTGCTTTACTTTTTTTCTTTTCCAACTGAAATGCAACATCTGTCTAATGGTGGAAGTTGATGACCAGTAGACCACAGAGTTTTGATGTCAACTCCATTTTCATTTCCAACAAAACTGCAACATATCCCTGATTTTGGAGGATGACTTCAAGCCAACGGTTGTGTGCTGAGGAACACAATTTTAATTTTTTAAATTTTGTGCATTTTTGGAGCATGACATCAAGCTTATTTTAATTTTTCATTGATGTAATGACCAATGCAAATGTACAGCATAGCCTCAAAAGCTTCAGTATATAACATACACATCATGCAGACAACATTTATGGTGCTTTTAATCCCTTTTGGAGACCAAACTGATGCAAGATCACTACAAATATTAATCGAATGTGTAAAGATGAAGATACTTAAATAATCCTTTGGAAAAAATAAAAACATACAGATGTGCAACAACAGTATGGCAAGTAAATAATGTATTTTCTTTCCTTGTAATTTTTTTTTTTTACATTACTCCACACTGTTTTGGTGTTGAGACTGTATTGCAACAACTAGACACATTATGCAAGGATATTGAAATTACCCACATCTAGGTAAAAATGATTTGACAATTGTGCTTTGTTGGATCCAGCACTGCTTGACAGCATCACAGAGAAAAGAGATGTAGCCACAGAAACCTGCGCAGTTGGTGGAGTTTTGCCATTCAATACAAAAAGAAGGAGATAAAGACAAGAGATATAAAAGAATAGAAAAATGTCTTCATATTCCCTCTGCAATTGTTGCAGCATGCTCAGGTCTGTCGTGCCCTCACCTCATCTTTCAGATGGCAACTGGGTTTGTTTTCCCCATGAAAGTTGACACCAAATAGCTCATCCGGATAAATATTACTCAAACCACACAAAAAGAGTGTCCTTTCTACTCTGATATAACAGAAAAATGACCCAATAAAACAGAAGAGGAAAAAAAGAGAAGGCAAAAACATACTGTACAATGAAGAAAAAAAAAAAAAAAAAAAAAAAAAATGAAGCAGTTGAGCCATTAAAAAGAATGTGGATGACAGCGAATTACATATGACAGGATGAGACTGTATGTGTGGCCCTTACACAGGACCACAGTTGAGTCAAGGGCCCTATTTGGAATCAGAGAAAACTCAAAAGGCATCCATCACTTGATTTACCTCTTTTTCCCTCAGAAGCTTCATGAATTGGCAGGCAGAGTAAGGGTCTAATCCTGCTGTTGACAAGACCACAGGGAATCGTCCCGTCTGCTGCGGATTCATTCCAGTGTCACTCTGTCTCCTCTAATCCTTACAGCAGCAATGGCGTGTTGAGGGAGACAGCTCTTTCTCAACTTCTCTTTCATACGCTTTCATTTCTCACTCCCCTGCCAATCCAGCGCTTTTCACTGAACGCAGCGAGAGAGAGATGAAGACTATTCCCTTTGGTTCAATGTCACACTATCCTCCCCAGCTAATATATATATATATATATATATATATATATATATATATATATATATATATATATACACACACACACACACACACACACACACACACACACGTAGAAAATAAATTAATTTACATTTTTCACTAATCACTAGACCCTTCTCCAAGTAAAAACAGTGACGGACGGAACTCTACACTCAGCGTGTTGTGAGGAAAAGAGCAGAGGTTGGTAACCGAGGCAACACTCGAAAGGGGACCTGTGGCAGAGGCCAGAGCAGAATTGTGAGCGTACTCTGCCCAGGGAAGCTGTTCTGACCACGAGGCGGGGTTACAGAAAGCAAGGCTAAGGAGGATACGTCCGACTATTAGGTTGGTCCGCTCGGCCTGGCCGTTAGTCTGTGGATGAAAGCCGGAGGAGAGACTAACCGACGCTCCAATTAGGCGACAGAACTCCCTCCAAAAGAGGGAGGAAAATTGGGGACCCCTATTGGAGACGATGTCGGTGGGGAGCCCATGAATCTTAAAAATCTGGTCGACGACAATTTGGGCTGTCTCTTTAGCGGACGGGAGCTTGGGTAAAGGGATAAAGCGGATGGCCTTAGAGAACCGGTCAACGACTGTAAGTATTACGGAGTTTCCCTCAGAGGGAGGAAGACCAGTGATAAAGTCCATGGCGATGTGGGACCATGGACGCGATGGTAACGGAAGGGGGCGTAGTAGTCCTGCAGGGGGCGAATTTCCAGAATTAGTCTGGGCGCAGACAGAGCATGAAGCGATGAAACAGCGTATGTCGTGCTCACGAGAAGGCCACCAGAACCTTTGGCGGATAGCTGCGATGGTTTCCCTAACGCCGGGATGGGTTAACAATTTGGAGGCGTGACCCCATTGGAGGACGGCGAGACGGGCACAAGGGGGAACAAATAACAGACCCTTAGGACAAAGACGGGGAGTGACAGTGTGGGCCAGAGAGCGTTTGACCAGTCGTTCGATTCCCCAGACAGCTGCACCCACCACCATGCTCTGAGGAAGGATTTCCTCCTCCTTGAAACATCCTCTGGTGAAGCGAACTGCCGCAAAAGCGCATCTGGTTTAAGGTTTTTCGAACCAGGACGATAGGAGATAGAAAAGTCAAAGCAAGTGAAAAAAAGAGCCCAGCGAGCCTGTCGAGCGTTGAGTCTCTTAGCCGAACGAATGTACTCTAAATGTCTGTGATCTGTCCAGACAATTAACGGGACAGGAGCGCCCTCAAGCCAGTGACGCCACTCTACTAAGGCAAGGCGGATCACTAATAATTCGCGATTACCGACATCGTAATTGCGTTCGGCAGGGGTTAGGCAATGTGAATATTAAGCGCAGGGGTGGATCTTCTCATCAGAGGATGAGCGCTGGGAGAGGACAGCTCCCACGACCCAACTGTATGTGTCAACCTCTACAATAAATTGTCTGGAGATGTCGGGGGTCTTTAAGATAGGTGCGGATGTAAAAAGGAGTTTTAGGCGATCAAAGGCGGCTTGAGCTTCCTCAGTCCAGAGAAAACGGACCTTGGCAGACGTGAGAGCAGTTAACAGGGTGGTGATAAGACTATAGTTACGGATGAATCGACGGTAAAAATTAGCAAAGCCCAAAAAACGTTGAAGCACAACACGAGAATCAGGGACTGGCCACTCGGTGACTGCTCTGACCTTGGAGGGATCCATGCCAATGCCCTCCGCAGAAATTATAGACCCCAAAAAGGAAATGGATTGAGCGTGAAACGTACACTTCTCGGCCTTGACGAATAGTCGATTCTCGAGAAGTCGCTGGAGGACCTGACAAACATGCTGGGTATGTACTTGGAGAGAGGGGAAAAAAAATTTAATATCATCGAGATAGACAAAGACGAAAATGTTCAACATATCCCTAAGAACATCGTTAATTAATGCCTGGAACACAGCGGGAGCATTGACTAAACCGAAGGGAAGGACACGATATTCAAAGTGACCTAATGGTGTGTTAAACGCCGTCTTCCACTCGTCCCCCTCCTTTATGCGGACAAGATGGTAAGCATTACGAAGGTAATAGTTTCGAAAAGCCTTTGGCCCCCACAGGATCTCGAAGGTGGATGACATGAGCGGCAGAGGATAACGGTTCTTGAACGTGATGTCATTCAGCCCTCGATAATCTATACAGTGGCGTAAAGAACCGTCCTTCTTTTTAACAAAGAAAAAACCCGCACCGGCAGGGGAGGAGGAAAGGACGATGGTACCTGCCTCTAGCGAATCGGATAGATACTTCTCTAGAGCCTCGCACTCAGGGACAGAGAGAGAATAAAGTCTCCCACAAGGGGGCGTGGTTCCCAGCAGAAGGTCGATACTGCAATCGTAGGGTCGATGGGGAGGAAGAGAAGTGGCCCTGGAACGACTGAAAACCGCTCGCAGATCATGGTACTCCTCCGGAACCCCAGACAAATCACCTGGCTCCTCTTGAGAAACAGAGACAGAATAGACAGGGGGAATAGCAGACATTAAACACTTAGCATGACACGAAAAACTCCAAGAAAGGATTGAACCTTTAGACCAGTTAATCTGTGGGCTATGTTCAACTAACCAGGGATGACCTAAAACAGCAGGGCTATAAGGGGAATGAAAAACAAAAAAGGAAATTGTCTCTTGATGATTTCCAGAAATGGTGAGACTCACCGGAGCTGTGGCAAAGCCACAGTAGTAGTAGAGGATACTACCATCAAGGGCATGGACAGGTGTAAAGTCCTTGCGTTCTATGAGGGGAATCCCCTGATCACGAGCCCAGGCTTCATCCACAAAGTTCCCCTCGGCTCCTGAGTCAACCAAGGCTGTGCAAGAGGCGGAGGAACCCGACCAGCGGAGAAGGGCAGAGAAAGTAGTGCGTGTGCGTGAAGGAGGGTCTAGGGTTGAAGCGCTCACCAGTAACCCTCTCTCTACTGGTGAGCGCTGGCTTTTACCGGACAGGTGGAGACTAGGTGAGAGGCAGATCTGCAGTACATGCACAGACGAGACATGATGCGGCGTTGGCGTTCGCATAACATGGTGGGTTGTTGATTCTGGGCTCTTGTACGTCCTGCCCTCTGGACGACTCGAGGCGAAGGTGAAGAAGCTCCTGCAACATCTTAGTCATACGAGCCGCGAGGGAGTCCATTGCGTTGCGAGCGGCGGTCAGCTCCTCCTCATGACGGCCTAGCATGGCTCCCTGGAGTTCGAGTGCAGACTGAAAGGGACTCTCCTTTGCTGGGTCCATTAGTGGTCAGATTATTCTGTCAGTAATAAGGAGAGAGGACCCAAAAGCAGAAGGCAATTTTGACAGTTTAATGAAGAATCTCAGTAATCAGAAGGAAACACAGGTAGCCGTCGAGGCAGTATGATCAAACACAAAGTCTCTGGGTAATAACTCCAACTGATAATAGTCTCAGCCCCATGGGAACATAAAGTCTTTCAACATAGAAGCAACAGAACTGCGGTCTGGACCGGCCACGGGAAAACCCCGGGAGGCAGAGAGAGAGAGCGGCTGGGTGCGTTCAGAACACGGATACACCAACCGTGGACCACTCACATAACTGGAGGATGAACAGAGCAGAGGCGAGGTGATAAGGACGTTAATCAGGTTCACTCTTCAGATGGGACATGACACGACACGATTACACAGAGGTAAGGAGGAGGGTTATGGATATGTTACATCAGGCAATAATCTGACAAAGAACAGAGGAAGTCTAGAAATAGAGCGTCTAATCAGCGAAGGTAGGAAACAGGTGCGGAGAGAGCGCAGGAATGAGGTGATGGAAAGCAGCTGAAGGTGAGTGGGATATTGAGCTAGAGTGTGAGTGCGTGTAATGAGAGGCTAATGAGAGAGAGAGAGAATACCAGGATCATGACACCCTGGCCACCCCATGTAGCTCCACCACTGGTTTGAGTGATTAAATATATGCATTAAAATTGCTAGAAAAGTAGCCAAAAGTATGAAAATGGTCAAGGTCTAATGGCTCTGCGAGAAAGCACATATAGAATTGTATACAAAAATAAAAGTTGCAATAGTATGCTAATATCCAGATAGTTCTACAAATAGTTCTAGTGTCCAAAAATTTATTAAAAAAATTATTGGTCTATTAATACAATAATATATGGATAAATCTATATTACAGTAAAAAATAACACATTTGTCATTATTTGACTACTGAACTCAACTGTAATGCAAAGGTTTCAGAAATTCCAAAGGTGGAACACCATTTGTAAAATTCATAGATCTATAAATTTATACATGTATAAAAAGCTTTGCATTTTATGTCATAGAAGATGTGCATACATTGATACTGAGTCAGTATTAAACCAAAAGCAAAATTTTATGTATGAATTTGAATCAGATATCATGAATAAAAATAGTTTAAAGACAAAGTGGTAAAAGAAGAATGATTGTATGACAGCACTATATTCCTCCTTCTTTGACTACTTTCATGCTAGCCTGTCAGAAGCTGGGGAAAATGGTCATAAGATGTATTTGCTGTAGTTATTTTATAATTAATGTGATTCTGTGTTACTCAGCCACTGTGAAATTCCCTTTTAAAGCATATGAGCTGACTGAAGTGCTGAGATATGTAATACCAGCGCTTCTTCATTATTGTCCTCCAAGAGCCTTTTACACATTTGCTGAATGGATGTTAATTTTACAGTTGTATTGAATGGATAGTTGCTCTGCATAAATAAAGAAAAGCAGAACAACACTACATATTATCTGAAGGGTTCAACACGTACAACTCACATTATACTTTTAATTACTAATTTTATTAAGTGAAAGTTGTGTATGTCAAACGTGTCAAATGAGTATGCATAACACAATAATACCTTTAATAAATAAATAAATACACTCGTGATTATTTACTCAAACCCATGTTATGGAAAATTCATATGACAAATCTTCTGATGGAATTTAGTTTATTCTGTCTGACGAATGTGCCATGCTCATGATTTAGCAGCATCTTAAGCAACAGAAAACATTCGTCTATGACTTAAAAAAAAAAAATTAAAAAAAAATAATAAAATAAAAAAAAAAAAAAAAAAAATATATATATATATATATATATATATATATATATATATATATATATATATATATATATATATATATATATATATACTTTGAGTACATGCTTGATGCTTACATTAATATGCCCTTGAAAAAAAAAATTAATGCACCTTTAGCATGTCAAGAAATGTGCAAGAAGCAATGGCACTTGTAGCCAAAGTTAAAAGAGCCCATCCAAGTCTCTATGATTTTCTGAATATTTCAGATGTGAATATCTTCTGTATGTAACTGGAAGGGCAACCTTTGAAACCTCCTTTATTGATTAACCAAACCTTAACATCAAAGGAAACTGTGGCCATAAAAATAAAATTGCTTAGTGTTAATATAAAATGCCAAAGAATGTCTGAATGCTGAGTAGACAAACACATTAGTTGATTGCAATATAATTTTTGCTACAGTCTTGATATCAGCTGAAATAATTATTCATAATTGATTATAATCATTTATATAAATTTCCCTCTGACTTTTTTTGCACCCAAAGTCTGATCACTTTGAAATAATAGTCTACCTCTTCTCAAAAAGCAAACACAGAAAACAAATATTTCTGAATCTTTTGACTCTTACACATAAAAAACTCTCCTGTACAACAAATATATATATATATATATATATATATATATATATATATATATATATTTCTGTCTGTTTGGCTGTATGTGGTGTGTGATAAAAGAAAGGAAAATATATCCATTCATTATTATCTTTTTGAACACCCCATGCTTTTTGTTGAGTTCATCAGCTGTTGCTGTAGGGTAAACATGAAAGCAAAATAACACAATATCAGTACAGCAACAAATGAATTGTGCTTAGATTTTCATAGTAAGTCTGGAAGCCACTGTTTACGGAAATAAACAAGAAATAGCTAAAAGCTGACTAACCAGACAGATGAACTACATTAAAATATTGCACTGCGCCAACTCTTGGTGAACACCTTCTCTGGGTGCCAGACTCTGTTCAGTGAAATCACCAAGATTTTGACCATAAATAACTGGAATTTCAGTCATAAATCTACATGTTTCAAGTTGACTTACATACTACATGGCATAAGCTGGTCCTGACATGTAATCTGTCAACAAATGAGCTTGGTCCTTATATGTTTAGCAATCTTCCTTTAGCTTGCTGTTTAGTGTCCAGTTCACTGTAGTCAATTTTAATTTTTCTCTCTAACATACTCCTGCTATTTAGCACTACCTCAAACATGGATTTTTTAGTTCCCCTTCAGGAACTCAAGCTGTGTTGAACACTTTGGGAACATGCCCATCTCACATAGAGATCGCTAACACATGTGACCAACTGGGTGGCAACGTCATCAGAACGCTAAGAATTATGGGTATGTTTGGCCAGTTAACATGGTCTGGCATAGCCAGCTAATGTTCTGGCATGAAAAATTAGCGTGAAAAACAGAATATAATCCTACAAAATGCAGCGGGCTAATAGTCGGACCATACCACCTAAAACTAAATCCGAATGCAAAGATGAGATATGGCGAGAAAATAAAGGACTCGATCCTTATGAGCAGAGCGACGATAATCAGAACTGTCCTATACAGTGGTTCCATTTAGGCTGCGTGGGACTCAGCAGCGCACCAGCCAGAGAAGAGTCATGTGTCTGTGACTTATCACCCACAACCTACCTCATACATTTTCAGTTTCTCATCATTTCTATGGACTCTTTATAATGTAAATGTATTCATTTAAATTTATTTACATGTTAATGTATTCATTTAAATGTATTTACATGTTAAATATGTAAAGAAACTGAAATTAAGTTGGTTGTTACTACTATTTAAGTTATGTAATTGTGTTTGCAACCAAAGAAAACAGATTTTGCACAACTCTTCCTTAAAACAGATAAAGGAGGCAGAATTTTATTCAATCTTTGTGTATTTTATTTACAGACATGACTAAAAAACATTACATGTTAGAAGAACATTTGGAAAACAAACAAACAAAAAAACATTTACATATTAGATGTGAGCATGGTGTATAATTCTAACATGATGCCTTCACAACAATACTTGAAATTGTGAATCATATCACAACCTCTATTCCTAAGGAATCCAGATTAGCTATACACAGGGGGCAACATACACTACCGATCAAAAGTGTGGGGTCAGTAAGATTTTTAAATGTTTTTAAAAGAAGGCACACCCAAAAGCAGAGAGTACCCCACCACAGAAAGACCAGAGGGTGGTGCGGCACTCTCGGCCAGGGTCCTCAAAGCAGAAAGTGGATCTGCTCATCAGGACACCAAGGTCAGCCCACCCAAAAAAGTAGTGGAGAAATCCCTGCTCCAGATCTTTCTCCACTACAGAGACCCACTAACCCCTCTTTCACACCACAAACGTGAGCGGCGCGCGGGCAGCACATATTTTTTCGGCATCCATGTTAATCAATGAGTGCATTCACACCGGGAGCAGGAGCCGTGACGCGTGAGCGTCAAGCAGGAGCGTCGCGTTGCGTCAACAGCAGTGCAGCGGGGGTTTTGGAATCCGGTCCATTTTTGCTGTGCTGCTCATGCTCAATTAAAGTGAAAGCAAACTTTTGATGGACAAAATAAATATGATTTTACACAAAACGTGTTCAAAATGCACATAATAAGCATGTCAAGAGTTTTAACAACAATGCCAATGTCTAGTGTTTTAAAAATTATGCCAGAAAAGAAAATTAAGTATAACAAATATGTATTTACCCATTTAAAGTTTTTAATTAATCGGTTTGGGTGAAAGTATGTTGTATTGTTATAAAAACAAATGTTGAAAGAATTATACCCATTGTTTGAAATGGTTATATTGTCTGCCGAACATGCTTTGCAGCCGCTGCTGTGATGTTGTACTTATACTCTTCCAGTGTGAATACTCGCGAGAGTCTGCTGCTGCAGTGACGATGTAGTTGCACGGACGCACTGCTCTCGCGCCACTCACCCTTGCGGTGTAAAAGAGGGGTTTCTGTATCTGGACGTGGTGTGGGATTTGACAACAATGCAGGCACATTTGTCTTCTGCTCGTATCGAAATGACACACTGTATGCTCTGGTTTTCTCTCAAGCATCCAGCCCTGCATAGTGCAGAAATTGCAGAGGCTTCGTCTGTATGGGTTTTCCATGATCATTCTGCTTCCGGGAGTTCTGGAGAGAGTAGATTTCCATCCGCAGGTGAAAAGTTTTATCTTCTGTTAGTAGCCCTGTTCTGGCTAGGCAGAGATTGGTTCTCAGAGCTTGTATCTCTCCTCAACGGCTCTCTTCCAGAGGTTCTGATCAGGAGGGACCTCTTTTCTCAGGTCGGGGGCACCATCCTTCACCCCAGCCCTGAGATATGGAGCTGTGGGCTTGGCCTCTGAGGGGGCACAGTTCCTAGCATCTGGTCCTAGCAACTGAGGTTTTTGAGCCCATGCTCAAGTCCAGAACTCCCGCCACGAGGAAACTGTATATCTTGAAGTGGAAGCTTTTCACTTCTCAGTCGACTGCCCAGTTGGTACAGTTCAGGAGATTCTGCAGGAGCGTTTCTCTACAGGGTTATCCCCCTCCACTCTGAAGGTTTACATGGTGGCCAAAGTTGCTTATCATGCCATTCTGGGTGGTCAATCATTGAGGACGTACCCATTATTAAGATGAATTAAGACCAAGCTGGCGGCTCGTACAAGTCGCAAGGCTCAGCGTCTCTCCAGTTTTTGCAATTTTGCAGTATTTTTCCTGCTCATCTCAGGTCTGTTCATACTGACAGGAGCTTTTGGATATCAGTGAGGACATTTCCAACAGTTTTATCACCAATCTTTGACTCATCCCTGAGATCTCCGGAAGTGCTCGCAGGCAGCGTCGAGATGCTAAACAAAGGCAGGGGAAGCGTGGACGTCTAAGAGCTAAGCTAAAGCTAACACCGCTCCGGCTCTTTACCCAGCATTTTCCTCGCTAATGTGCAGTCCCTGGTGCACAAAATGGATGAGTTACGACGCCGCTCCCCAGACAGTAAGAGACTTTTGGATTGCAATTTCATGGTTATAATGTAACAGAAACATGGCTACACAGCGACGTACTCAATAATGCTATTGAGCAAGCCGGACACTACATGCTCCGGGCAGATAGAACAGCAGATGACTCCGGCATGGTGGATTGCGCATTTATGTCATCAAAGCTTGGTGTACAAATACTGTCATTGTTTTGAGACACTGCTCAGCTAACCTAGAGTTTCTCATGGTTAAATGTAGACCTTTTTATCTGCCACTGGAGTTCAATTCCACCATAATAACTGCAGTCCATATTCCACTGGATGCTAATGACAAGCTTGCTTTGAACGAACTTCATGCAGCCATTAGTAAACAACAGACTGCTCACTCAGAGGCTGCTCTTATTGTCGCAGGTGATTTTAATCACTGTAAATTAAAGACAGTGCTCCCCAAATTCCATCAGCATGTTTCCTGCCACACCAGAGGGACAAAACTTTGGATCATGTTTATACAAACATTGATGGAGCTTACACTGCGATCCCCCTCCCCCACCTCAGACAGTCTGATCACCTTTCTTTGTTTCTCACACCTAAGTATTCACCCCTCATCAACCGTGTGAAGCCATCAGTGAGGACCATCAAAGTGTGGCCAACTGGAGCAGATTCTTTACTTCAGGACAGATTTCAATACACTGACGGGAGTATGTTTGCTTCTCAGGCTGCCTGTGGCTCTCACACGGACATTGATATCGATACCTCCTTCGTACTGGGTTATACTAACATCACCATTGACAATGTCACAACAAAATGACAGATACAGATAACAAAATTCTCTAATCAGAAGCCATGGATGAACAAGGTGGTGCGACTTCTGCCGAAAGCCCGCAAAACTGCCTTCAGATCAGATGATGCTCAGGCCTACAGCAAATCCAGGGCTAACCTGAAAAGGGGCATCAAACATGCCAAGTACTGCTATAAACTGAAGGTAGAGGAACACTTTTCCAACTCTGTCCCCCGACAATTGGGGCAGGGCATACAGATGATCAGTGACTACAAGTCAAGTAACTCCACTCCAACGGTCACGGACATCTCTTTCCTTCATGAGATAAATGACTTTTATGCTCGCTTTAACAGTGACAGCAAGGAGACGGCCACAAAAATCACACCCTCAGCAGACCACCAACCGATTAACCCCACCTCCACAAGTGTCCACACTGCACTGAGCCAGATTAACGCACGCAAGGCTCCTGGCCCGGACGGCATTCCTGGACGTGTGCTTAGCGCATGTGCAGAGCAGTTTGCAGGGGTCTTCACAGATATTTTCAACCTGCCCCTCACCTGTCCCTCCCCCACACTGGACCCACACCAATTTATCTACTGTAGAAATAGGACCACAGAGGATGCAGTATGCACAGTGCACTCACACACCTGGACAATTGCAACACATATATTAGGATTTTGTTTGTTGACTTCAGTTCAGCATTTAACACCGTCATTCCCTCCAAGCTAACCACAAAACTTGGAGACCTGGACATTAACACCTCCCTCTGCAACTGGATTATGGACTTTCTGACCAGGAGACCTCAGCACGTTAGGTCAGGCCACACCTGCTCCACCACCATCACAATCAACACTGGCGTACCACAGGGCTGTGGGCTGAGCCCATTGCTCTACTCCCTCTACATCCACGACTGATTGTAACTCCATTTTTAATTTTGAAGACGACACCACTGTGATTGGTCTTTTCAGTGACAACAGGAAAGAGGTACAGCACTAGCCACATGGTGTGCTGACAATAACCTGCTCCTTAACACCAGTAAGACAAAGGTGCTTACTGTGGACTTCAGGAAGAAGAAAGGAAGCACGCATGACCCCATCCACATCAATGGAATGGTTGTTGAACGTGTCTCCAGCTTCAAGTTCCTGGGAACCACCATCTCAGGTGACCTGTCCTAGACTACAAACACCTCCAGCCTGGTCAAGAGGCTCACCAGCGCCTCTTCTTCTTTAGGACACTAATGAAAAATCAGCTGTCTTCAGCCATCCTGATGAACCTCTACCGGTGTGTGATCGAGAGCACCCTGACGAGTTGCATCACAGTCTGGTATGGGAACTGCTCAGTGGCTGAACGCAAGACACTGCAGAGGGTGGTGAAAAGAAAGAGCGTAATCAAGGAATCCTCTCACCCTGATCACAGACTGTTTAACCTCCTGCCCTCCGAGAGGTGCTTCAAGAGCCTAATCTAATCATTAATTACACATTTCCTCCAGGGCACCTGGAGGCTGAGGCCAGTACAGTGCACCAAGGTGTCCTTATGGGACCTGGAGATGGTTCTGGAGGCTTTGTGCAATGCTTATTTTGAACCCATTGAAGATATCGCTCACAATCTCCTCATGCTGAAGACAGTCTTCCTCCTTGCTATATCCTTGCTGAAGAGAATAGGTGAACTTCCAGGCACTCTCAGTTTCATGCCTGGAGTTCGCCCCGGGCATGGTTAAGGTGTTTCTTTATCAGAGACCTGGGTATTTCCCTAAGGTGCCCACCTCTTCTCCGGGTTCCATAGTACAGCAAGCCTTCTGTCCTTTTTCCTTCCAGGAAGCAGGCCAGGAAAGACTCAATCTGCTCTGTCCAGTGCAAGCACTAGACGCTTACATCCACAGAGCTGCCCAGTGGCATAAGGCAAGATCAGTTATCAATTTGCTTTGGTCCGTCTAAGAAAGGGGTTCCAGTGACCAAGCAAACCATGACATCAACCCTGGGGGCCCAATTTTTCTCATCTTCCGCAGAAGCTAAAGTGTGTTTGCTGAATGCGCCTTTATGATTCCTGGATGCTCACATCAATCTGTTGTGATGTCTCGCTTCTCCATTGGACTGATTACAAACATGCTTCAGAATGTGGTATCATCTGGGGTGTTCCCAAAGTTTTCGGTGCAGTGTCATGTTCCTTTCAGGGATCCATGGTTACATAGGTAACCTTGACAAGTTTTGTCAGCAGTTCTGCAACTCTGGGAAGGTACACTGCAAAGTCACAGAGAGTGTTTGCAAAAAATATGCTGTCATTTAACCAGAAATTGAGAAATTATTTTAAATTAACTTTGTAAATAATTTGTTTTGCTGCTAAAAATGGATATAGGCATCAAGTGATCAATGAGAATTTCAGATATGCAAGTTCAGTTATGCTTTGAGAAATCAGTTTTATTGCATTTATGATCGATTTCAAACCAACCCAGCTTTCTCCATACCCACAATTCTGACAAATGCTAAGTCTGTGATAGTTTTATGTGTAAGGTTCAAAGCAATCAGTTATAAGGTAGAATCAAAAGTCAAAACATTATTTTGTCAGAATACATGATTTTAATAAAATGTTCTACTGTTACAGCAAGGGGCTAACAGGTCAACACTAAGTGGCCAAACCCTTACATTTGATGGAAAAATCGACATACCGATAAAGTCCAGAAGCAATCATTCCCATTTTTAATGCACTTAATATTGGTTATAAATCTAGAGACTGAACATGCAGAGGAGAATACACAGCAGCAGTAAGTGTTTATCAGAGATAGTACCATTTTTGAGAAGCTCAACATGAGATGCATTACCCTCGGAGAAGAGCTTTTGGCATCAGTCCATTCTAATCAGCCTATTAATCAACATCTCATGTAAACTGCAATCATCAGTCATACACACCCAAAAAACAAACACTCTCGAATATCAGTATGTTCAGCTTAAATTAAAGCTCTTCATTGTCTCATAGCCTCTGATTAAATAAAGGCAAGGCTGTTTTATTGTTGCCTCAGACACTTTAATAAAATAAAAAAAAAAATCATCACCTTTCTTCTGTCTATCATTTTTCTTTACATCTTAATTCCCATCATCCTTGAATACACATGCACAGGTCCATAAGGGTCTGTTCAAGCAATGTTCTATTGTGGACTTTCAAATAACATGTTACAGTGATCTATTGTTCATCTATGCTGGTAAAACAGATTAGCTTGGCACTTGTAAAGCATATTCATTATATTTCCAATACACAATTTTAAGTACAGCATTATTCTTAATAACAGTCACTATGTTTGTAATCAAAGAAACATTTTCATCTAAAAGTTCTTTAAGTAAATTATTTCATGTACAGTATCTCATGGTTAACATTTCTTCAATATCACAAATACTGAAAAATTTGGTCTCAGAAACTCAAAGGACTATCATCTTGCGAGAGTTCATGACAAATTGCTTTAGATGGTCATTTGTGTTTTTATCTGTGCACACAGAGGCTTTTTGCCGGCTGCAGAGCTACTGGTTAGTGGCTGTGATGGCACAGGAAATGAAGACGCTTCTGCCTTTTAATTATATGTGGAGGGGCTGATGGTAAAGGGAAAAACATCATGACAGCCCAAATAACCATGAACAAAGACAATGACACACATACACATAATTTTCTTGTTGAAAATAAAAAGGAGAGGAACAGAAAATAAACAAATAAAGAATACTCTCAAATCAACACAATAAGCCTTTATTTTCAAACATATACTGCCTGTGGTTTATTAAATGAGTTTCTTGAGTTTAAGATCTGTGTTGAGCACATTTTCCCTGCTGAATAAATCAGCTGATTCCAGCACATGGTAGTTAGCTGGTTTGCTATCCTGGCAAGGCTTATAAGCTGGACTCTTTTAAGAACATGTTAGAGAGGTTGGGAGAGAATAAAGTAAAAAATCTGCTATTTAAAAAAAAAAAAAAAAAAAAAAAATACTGATATTTGAAAGGGGGATAAAAAAAACTATTTTTACTTCTCAATATCTTGGCTTCTTCACACATCACTTTTTAGAGAAACCTGCCATCATGAACAATACATTACTGCATTGATAATAATTTTAAAGATTTTTCTAAAAGTGTCCACAGGTTTTAGATACATGCTCCCAATGAAGCATGAAACAAAATGACATGTTTTAGATGTTCAGAGGATAAAAATCTTTTCAAAACTTTATACATGTTCAACAACTCATTTATTTTGATATGTTGGTCAAAGAAAAATGCAGTCTTTTATACTATTAACAATTTTGGACATCTTCAATTTGGCACTTTCATGTTGATCTGTGATGTTACAAGTAACACTGGGTCAAAACAACACATCTTATTTCAACAAGATATCAGAGAAAGCTACATGCTATTGGCCAGTTCACATTATTAATGTTCAGTGTTTAATCTACTTTGAGAAAGTACACTTGTAAGCAGTCACAAATTCAATACAAGTGTGATGTGATATAGTATAGTTTCACTCTAGGGATACATCAGTGTTCAGGGAAGTGGTCAAAAATTCCCCTGAGTTCCCACTAAAACAGCTCTCCACAGCACACTTGGGAGTTTGTGTGTGAGCAGTAGCACCACTGTGGTAACCAGTCATCAGGAAAAGTTAATATTAGTAGGTGTAACCTTTCAAAGATGGTATGAGAGGCTTTGTCTATCAGTAAGTGTGCTGCAACTTTATCATGTCTGTTGTAAAATGTGTTCTGAAGCTTAAATTACAGAGCATGGTGCTAACAATGCTAGGATTGTTGGTTTCTTTTACAGCGAGTGCATGGTAAAATATTTACTTTTAATCCATTTTATGTAGCTTTGGATAAAATGTCTGTCCAGTGTAATTGTGTAACTGTAAGTGTGATTGTAACTCAGCTTCATCCAGCATGTTTGCACATAAGTGGTGAATAAGTGGTTTTTATTGAAAAAACAAAACAAAACAAAAAACCTTTATATATGAACTATATATATAATGAGTCAGTATTTACTGTGTTGGATCATGTTCTTCATAACCTCAGCAAATCACACTGGTGGCGATCCATTCTAGTCTAATTAGTTCTCATATTTGATCACAATGTGTAAGCTTCTGCTTGTCCATTCGCGTTTTGAGGACTGACCACATGTTCTCTATGGGATTGATATCCGGGGAGTTGCCTGACCAAGGATTTAATTGTAATGATCTTAAAACCACTTCTTCATCACTCATTTTGATACCATTCTTTATTCATGTCAGTGTTTTGGGGTAGACGTATGAGAGAGCCCACTCCCTTGGTTGAAAAGCAACCCACATATTTTGCATTATTGACACACTGTTTTCCTAATGAATGTTGTTCAGTTGCTATGACGCAATGTATTTAGTTTAAAGCGCTATATAAATAAAGGTGACTTGACTTGACTTGACATATGGATGGTCTCAGGATGCTTCAATGTTGGCACAACAGAGGACTCATGGTAGCATTCACCTTTTATTCTTTAAACAATTGATTTTCCCAAACATGTCCCAAACAGTCAAAAGGGAGCTTCATCAGAGAAAATTACTCTGCACCAGTCTTCTGCTGTCCAATCCTTGTACTTCCTGCAGAATTTCAGTCTGTCCTGATATTTTTCTTGGAGAGAAGTGGCTTCTTTGCTGCCCTTTTTGGCACCAGGCTGTCCAAAAGTCTTGGCCTCACTGTGCGTTCAGATGCACTCACACCAACATAATGCCATTCCTGAGCAAGCTCTGCACTGGTGGTGGCACGATTCCGTAGTTGACTCCTCAGGAGGAGACAGTCCTGGCCCTTGCTGGATACTCCTGGATATCCTGAAGGCTTCACTGCAATCAAACCTCTCTCCTTGAAGTTCTTGATGATCCGGTAAATGATACTTTCAGGTGCAATATTCTTTGTAGCAATTTCCTTGCATTTGAGGCAATTTTGATGCAAAGCGATGATGACTGCATGTGTTTCTTTGGAGGTAACCACTGCGAACAAGAACACAATGATTGGAAGTGCTTCTTCCCTCCTTTTATAGCAATCAGTACATGTGAATGAACACCACAAAAGCTTAAGCAGCAAACTTAGCAAAACACAACACTTATGCCACCTCCAAAACTTTTGGCCATGACTGTGTATCCAGAGATGTATATACTTTGTGTTATAAGGTGTTTTAGGTTCACTCTTCAAATCATATGTCAATTTTTTTTTCTTCAGTAACAGTCACTAAATAAAATACAACAAAGTGCATTTCTGTCTTAGTAAAACAACTGAGATGATATCTCATGTGTCATGCTACTACGATGTTCCTCTGTAAGCCATCTGCATTAAAATCAATCGCAAGCCAAGTCGATTGCCTTGTCCAAATACCCACATTTGCGGTCTTTGCACTTGACAACTTGACAAACCCAAGTGTTCAAGTGAGGATGAAGACCGAAGTGTAGAAACTTGTATATGTCTGTTGAGTAGTTCCTATAACATGACATAATTCTAATTTGTGGTGCTTCTATTTAAGTGATAAAAAGCAGTTCAAAATGTTGTACAAAATAAATATGCAACAATTTAGCAACAATCTTGGCAAAAAGTAAATACAGTTAAATATATTAAATTGTTGGAAAATTTCAGCAGATCACCGATATTGAGAAGAACAAGAAGAAGAAACAAAGAAAAGAAAGAAATAAAGAAAGAAAGAAATACAGTTAATCCATCAAAATTCCTCCACTGTGAAAGAGAAACTATCTTTGAGTTAAATTTAGCATCCACACCTTGTGCCCTGGATCTTCTTAAGTTGCTCTGCTCTTAGCACAGTGAAAAGCACAAAAAGACTTGAGTTTAAAAGCGTCTGTCACAATAAAGGTCATTTCATACAGGTGCTAACAAGATTAAAAATGTACAGCCAGCCACTGTGACTCTTTTCATCCTCTAAAGAAGCACCGTTTCAGACTTGCCTTTGATTCTTGCCGCCCCCTGACCTTGCAAGCCTGTTGGTGTGCATTCCAGAGTCTTCTCATGGCCTTTCTACTCCACCTGCCGAGCTAGGACTTTCAGCATGGGTTGTAATTGGATCTATTCCTCAGTGTATGCCTGTTTCGGTCTATCGTTATAGAAGGATAACTGACACAAGGTAAGTAAAACCAGCATAATCAGCTTACCCTGAGTGCTGGGAACAGTTCATTATACACAATGATGACTTTATTCGTAAAGAACGCATACTAATGCTTGCCGTACGAATGAATGTGTGTGTATTTTCCCTGTGTCTGAGAAAAGTAGACTCTGAAATCCCTTTCACGCCCCAGTAGGGGAAGACAGTGTATATATATCAGCGTGTATTGTTGTAAAATAACAAATTATAATACAGTTTGACAAACAGTGTTTACATTAAATAATTTTGTTCTAATAATGCATATTATTAGATAATCCAGTGAATGAAATATGTGGCAATGAAAGCAATCTATGAATATTAGCTCATTTTATTTGGAAATGATGTAAACTAAAACTAAAACATATAATTAAACTTAAGTCAATGGCCTTGCATAATTGTAGAAGAAAAATAATAATAATAATAATAATAATAATAAAAACAATTATATGATGTAAAACTTGAGTTTAAAACAAAATGCTAGATACTTAAAACTTTGAATGAATGAGGCTCATTTAAAGCCACAATAAAAGCCAATATATGCAAATCGTTGATGGCACATCAACCCTCAACCCTGGCAACTGTAAACAAGACACAACTCAATGCAGAGTTTAACAACTTTCTTCAATAAAAAAGTTATTTATTTTCTTCAGTTTATTGAAATATGTCACATTTTGAATTGTATATTCATTACTCTATGTTTCTTAGTAAATAATGTAAAACAATCATGTCCACTGCACTGACAGCCTCACGAATAGCAAAACATATTGCAAATTTTCTCAAGCTCCATATATATATATATATATATATATATATATATACTGTCATGACACCCTACCTTATTTGTGTCATCACTGAATTTTTGCTTCTGAATGGTTGACACTGATTAGCACACTGTAACTGCAAGGCTATCAACTGCAAGACTGTGCAGTATCACATTGTTACTTTCAGAATTTTTACAAAGATTCAAAATAAGTATATTATGCTGTACAAATGAGAATGACATGTCTTGCTGATCAAAACTGATGAGTTGAAAATGAAATCTTCTGTAAATGCAGTGTATACATATAAATGTAAGTATGCTTTTTAATGCATTGATGTTTTGTATCTGAGTGTATCTTAAAAAGCCCTGTCTTATACACAATAGCATTCAAGACAATAGCAATATGATACACAATAGCAAGAACATTTCAGTTTGGAGGAATTTGCAGATTCACAGACAAAATAATTAGGTTTTTAATCTTGAATTGAATGTTTTAGGTGTGTTTCTACAAATGTTTTGCATTGTAATGTCCCATAAAACATGACAACTGTGCTTAGTCAAGTCAAGTCCCCTTTATATATATATATATATATATATATATATATATATATATATATATATACAGTATAGACCAAAAGTTTGGACACACCTTCTCATTCAAAGAGTTTTCTTTATTTTCATGACTATGAAAATTGTAGAGTCACACTGAAGGCATCAAGGGCTATTTGACCGAGAAGGAGAGTGATGGGGTGCTGCGCCAGATGACCTGGCCTCCACAGTCACCGGACCTGAACCCAATTGAGATGGTTTAGGGGTGAGCTGGACCGCATACAGAAGGCAAAAGGGCCAACAAGTGCTCAGCATCTCTCGTGGAACTCCTTCAAGACTGTTGGAAGACCATTTCAGGTGACTACCTCTTGAAGCTCATCAAGAGAATGCCAAGAGTGTGCAAAGCAGTAATCAAAGTAAAAGGTGGCTACTTTGAAGAACCTACAATATGACATATTTTCAGTTGTTTCACACTTTTTGTTATGTATATAATTCCATATATAATTCCACATGTGTTAATTCATAGTTTTGATGCCTTCAGTGTGAATCTACAATTTTCATAGTCATGAAAATAAAGAAAACTCTTTGAATGAGAAGGTGTGTCCATACTTTTGGTCTGTACTGTATGTATATACACACACACACACACACACACACACACACACACACACACACACACACACAGTATATAGCGCTTTTTACAATACAGATCGTGTCAAAACAGCATTACAGTATTAAACAGGAAAATGCAAACAAAATAAATTCAATTCAATTCAATTCAAGTTTATTTGTATAGCGCTTTTTACAAATAAATCGTTACAAAGCAACTTTACAGAAAATTATGTTTCTACAATATTTAGTAGTAGCTAGTAGTTTGTGCACATTTGACAGCATTTTAGAAAAAAAAAAAATAATAATAATACAAGACGTAGTCAGCTAGACGATGAACTATCAATATTATTAATTAAGCTATTATATGATTCAGTCACACATTTAGCAATAATTGTTAGTTCTGTTTGTTGATTCAGGGTTAGCATCATCTGAGGTCCTCTGAGGGGTCAGCATCATCTCTTCTCAGGTGTTCTGGATCCAGACTGGAGCTTGTGTAAATCCTAGTTACCACGGGATGTAAATCCCGTGGCGAAACATAGAAACAAAATACAGACATCATTAGCATAGCTGCTGATCCAACAAAGTAAAATTAGTTTAACCCAAGCTAATGAATAAAAATGCACCTTTGATCAGATGCAACTACACTCACAGTTAAAAAGATACATTATTCGAATGCTTGGCGAAAGAGATGTGTTTTTAATCTAGATTTAAACAGAGAGAGTGTGTCTGAACCCCGAACATTATCAGGAAGGCTATTCCAGAGTTTGGGAGCCAAATGTGAGAAAGCTCTACCTCCTTTAGTGGACTTTGCTATCCAAGGAACGACCAAAAGTAACGTGGTAGAAGGCTAGTTAGGTATGCAGGAGCTAAACCATTTAGGGCCTTATAGGTAAGTAATGATAATTTGTAACTGATACGGAACTTAATAGGTAGCCATTGCAGAGACTGTAAAATTGGGGTAATATGATCATATTTTCTTGACCTGGTAAGGACTCTAGCTGCTGCATTTTGGACTACCTGTAGCTTGTTTATTGACGAAGCAGGACAACCACCTAGAAGTGCATTACAATAGTCCAGTCTAGAGGTCATGAATGCATGAACTAGCTTTTCTGCATCAGAAACAGATAACATGTTTCGTAGCTTGGCAATGTTTCTAAGATGGAAGAATGCAGTTTTTGTAACATTGGAAATATGATTTTCAAAAGACAAATTGCTGTCTAATATAACACCCAGATTTCTGACTGTAGGGGAAGTAACAGTACATCCGTCTAGTTGCAGATTGTAATCTACAAGATTCTGTGTAGTGTTTTTTGGTCCAATAATTAGTATCTCTGTCTTATCCGAATTTAATTGGAGAAAATTATTTGTCATCCAATCTTTTAAATTTTTAACACACTCTGTTAGCTTAGATAATTGGGAAGTTTCATCTGGTCTCGTTGAGATATATAGCTGAGTATCATCAGCATAACAGTGGAAGCTAATTCCGTATTTTCTAAAAATATTACCAAGGGGCAACATGTATATTGAAAATAGAAGGGGACCTAGGACAGATCCTTGTGGCACTCCATATTTTACTGATGATAAATGAGATGACTCCCCATTTAAGTAAACAAAATGGTAGCGATCGGACAGGTAGGATCTAAACCAACTTAGAGCCTGCCCTTGAATACCTGTATAGTTTTGTAATCGATCTATGAGTATGTCATGATCTATGGTGTCGAACGCAGCACTAAGATCAAGTAAGACTAGAAATGAGATGCAGCCTTGGTCTGACGCAAGGAGCAGGTCATTTGTAATTTTAACAAGTGCAGTTTCTGTGCTATGGTGGGGCCTAAAACCTGACTGAAATTCTTCATACAGATCATTTTTATGCAGGAAGGTGCTCAATTGAGCAGACACAACTTTTTCTAAAATTTTAGACATAAATGGAAGATTTGAAATAGGCCTATAATTTGCCAGTACACTAGGATCTAGTTTTGGTTTCTTAATAAGAGGCTTGATAACCGCCAGCTTGAATGGTTTTGGGACGTGACCTAAAGATAACGGCGAGTTAATGATATTGAGAAGCGGTTCTTCGGCTAACAGCTCTTTCAGTAATTTAGTGGGTACAGGATGTAATAAACATGTTGTTGGTTTAGATACAGTGATAAGTTTATTTAGCTCTTCCTGTCTGATGGTTGTAAAGCACTGCAGTTTATCTTTGGGTGCGATGGATGAAATTGAAGTGTTAGATGCTGTAGAATCTACATTCGCTATTGTATTTCTAATGTTATCTATTTTATCAGTGAAGAAATTCATATAGTCATTACTATTTAACGTTGGTGGAATATTTGAATCAGGTGGCGTCTGGTAATTTGTTAACTTAGCCACTGTGTTAAATAAAAACCTTGGATTGTTTTGGTTATTTTCAATGAGTTTGTGTATATGCTCTGCCCTAGCAGTTTTTAGAGCCTGTCTATAGCTGGACATACTGTTTTTCCATGCAATTCTAAAAACTTCTAACTTAGTTTTTCTCCATTTGCGTTCAAGACTACGAGTTACTTTCTTGAGAGAGTATTACTGTTATACCATGGTACAGTACGTTTTTCTCTAACTTTTTTCATTTTGATCGGGGCAACAGCTTCTAATGTATTAGAGAAAATAGTGCCCATGTTGTCAGTAATTTTGTCTAATTCATGTGTATTTTTGGGTACAAATAGCAGTTGAGATAGATCAGGCAGGTTATTTGCGAATCTTTCTTTGGTGGCTGGAACAATAGTTCTGCCCAGACGGTATCGCTGCGACATATAGTTAATATCAGTTATACGCAGCATGCACGATACAAGGAAATGGTCTGTAATATCATCACTTTGAGGTACAATATCTATAGCAGTAAGATCGATTCCATGCGATATAATTAAATCTAGTGTATGATTAAAACGATGAGTGGGCCCGGTGACATTTTGCTTGACTCCAAAGGAGTTTATTAGGTCAGTAAACGCAAGTCCTAATGTATCATTTGCATTATCAACGTGAATATTAAAATCTCCCATGATCAGCGCTTTGTGATGTGAAATTCTGCTGAAAAGCATTTAAAAAAGAGGATAATATTTAACTATAATTAATTAATTTATGTCATTGTTCTCTTCCAAAATTCTCTGTGTTATCAAGATGACAATATTGCCAAAAATTAACTGCCCCCAACTAAGCAAGCTAAAAGGAGACATTGGCAAGGAACCAAAACTCCATCAGTGACAGACTGAGTAACAGTGACAGTAAAGCCTGTGACGTCATCACCTGGCGTGTCCAGAGTATAAAAGGGCACAGGGATAACACGTCATCCGCTTCTTTATCTGAAGCTTACATCTGAAGCATGGCAAAGAATATAGAGGATGCAGTGTCTCGTTCCCTTATCGGGGAACCATGGTTGCATATGTAACATGAGACGTTCCCTTTCGAGGGAACTTCAAACTGTGTACTCTACCACCAAGGGAGTTGCCCCAAAGGGTGTCTTGACAGCTGTCAGTGACATTATTCCCTTTGGCCAAGCGCCTGAGCTGCATAGCCTAAAATAACTTACCTTTTAAGCCCAAGCCTAGGGAAGACCTCAAGGCTTGGAATCAGAAGAAAGGGATCACTGTAAAAAATGCTGTAGTTTCTACACCAACATTTTACAGAATATTACTGTTTAAACATATTACAAGATGTAGCTGTAATTCCCAATGCTTTATGGGGTCAAATAAGGTTTTACAGTTGTTAACACTATATTTCCATGTCAACTGTAATTAATTTACAAGAAGCAGGTGTTGTCACTGTAGCTCCTGCTTTTTACACTAACTTATTGTAATGTGGCATTATGAGATTGCACGCGCATCATTCAAATCTGAAATCCAGCCGATTGGAGCAGCGCGAAATCAATTGAAGATTAGAGGCTTTATTCATAATTCCTGGTAAATTCACTTAATTATACTTAAGAAATCCTTTTATCCTTTTTATCCTTTTATACTTAAGTTAATGTATAAGTGATATTATGTCAAAATAGCCTCCTATCATGATATTTAGACAAGTGGCTTTGGTAACTTCTGTGCAGTGTACTGCAAATTGCTATCATACATAGCTAGGCCAAATTCAGTATTTTTCTCATTTTTGCAGTTAAATATCCTTATTGAGAGAATTTAAAGTAGTGTTTACCTAACTTTTAACATAAAACCAAAATGTGAACGATTGTCAAAGTAACTACTATCTGTCAAAATAACTGACGAACAGCAAAATATGTGAAATTTCATTTGTTTATATTTGTTCAACTGTTCCATATTGATGTGACGCCTTGCTATAATTAGTAACTACATGTAAATTAGTAATTGTGTATATTCTGTAGTTGTACTCAACATTAAACTCGTCTGAGCCATTTTTGTTTTTTATTTTTTTGAAAGACATCTTTATATGCCCGACAAATTAACCTGATTAAAATAAAAACTAAGTAAGCATTGAAATGTGAGACTGATTCTGACGATATATTGAACATCAAAACAAGCTTAATGGCACACCTAAACTCACAGAATCATAGTTCAAAATGCAGCAGCAAGAGTTCTTACTAGAACCAGGAAGTATGACCATATTAGCCCGGTCCTGTCAATACTGCATTGGCTCCCTATCAAACATCGTATAGATTTTAAAATATTGCTTATTACTTATAAAGCCCTGAATGGTTTTTCAACTCAGTATTTAAATGAGCTCCTTTTTCATTATAATCCTCTACGTACGCTACGTTCTCAAAACTCAGGCAATTTGATAAGGGCGGCAGATCCTTTTCCTATTTGGCGGCTAAACTCTGGAATAACCTACCTAACATTGTTCGGGAGGCAGACACACTGTTGCAGTTTAAATCAAGATTAAGGACCCATCTCTTTAACCTGGCTTACACATAACATACTAATATGCTTTTAATATCAAAATCCGTTAAAGGATTTTTAAGCTGCATTAATTAGGTAAACCGGAACTGGAAACATTTCCCATAACACCCTATGTACCTGCTACATCACTAGAAGAATGGCATCTACGCTAATATTTGTTTGTTTCTCTCTTATTCCGAGGTCACCGTAGCCACCAGATCCTGTCTGTATCCAGATCAGAGGGTCACTGCAGTCACCCGTATCCAGTACGTATCCGGACTAGATGGTGGATCAGCACCTAGAAAGGACCTCTACTGCCCTGAAAGACAGCGGACACCAGGACATCTAGAGTCCCAGATACAGATCCCCTGTAAAGACCTTGTCTCAGAGGACAACCAGGACAAGACCACAGGAAACAGATGATTCTTCTGCCCAATCTGACTTTGCTGCAGCCTGAAATTGAACTACTGGTTTCTCCCAAGGTTTTTTTTCTCCATTATGTCACCGATGGAGTTTTGGTTCCTTGCCGCTGTCACCTCTGGCTTGCTTAGTTGGTGTCACTTCATCTACAGCGATATCGTTGACTTGATTGCAAATAAATGCATAGACACTATTTAACTGAACAGAGATGACATTACTGAATTCAATGATGAACTGCCTTTAATTATCATTTTGCATTATTGACACACTGTTTTCCTAATGACTGTTGTTCAGTTGCTTTGACGCAATGTATTTTGTTTAAAGCGCTATATAAATAAAGGTGACTTGACTTGACTTGACAGAAAATACATTAGGTAAATGTTCAGATGTTGAGTTTACTTACAACAAATGATACAAGTAGCATAACAAGTAAGCTGTTTCGCAGAGTATTACAATTGCAAATATATAGTTCATTAAACAATTAGTAATTAGACTGTTCTTCTATATCTTCTATTCACTAACAAGAATAGTTCCAAACAAAGATCAAAGCAAAACTATTTTGCTCATCCTCAAATCAAAACTCTGCTGTGTTTAGTCCTTTGCCAGCATATGACCAGCATAAACCAGCCAAGGAACAGCATAAATCAGCAACAGGACCAGCATAAACCAGCAAAGGACCAGCTCAAACTAGCATCAAAACATACCTAACCAGCATACAACAGGGTTGTTCAGACTCAAATAAAACATGTTCAGTAAAGGGTGTATTCGTTCATTACATTCAACAAATCAGATGCTCCATCATATCACATACTCAAAAGCAAGTGGCTCGAGGTTTAGTCATTCTTTGACAGAATGAAACCATTTTTATACAGTTTATGACACAGTGAAACAGTTCACAGAGCCAGCAGCTTCACCGAGCTGTGCATGCGCTGCTAACAGCACCGAGCTGCTGTTGAGGAAGGAATTTCAGTGAACTAGAAATGTGAGTCAATGGATAATGTGAACAATTTGTTCACCTAAAAGTTTCGTTCGATAAGAATGATTCGTTCACGAACTTAACATCACTAGCTGACACAGAACAGCGTATGCATTTTGTGTCCAGCGGATACTCTCAAAAATGGCGCTACGTTGACGCAGAGGAGACAAATTGTTGAATAAAGTTGTTATTTTTGTTTTCTTTGCATACAAAAAGTATTGTTGTCGCTTCATAAAGTTACGGTTGAACCACTGATGGCAGATGGACTATTCTGATGATGTCTTTCATACTTTTCTGGGCCTTGATTACTTGGCAGTCAATGGGGCAGTCACAAACCTCTCTGTGGCATCCAAAAAATCTTAAATTGTGTCCCAAAAACGAATTAAGCTTTTAAAGGTTTGGAATGACATGGAAGTAAGTAATTCTTATTACTTGAGCTATGAACACATAACCCCTTACCATACAGGATTTTAGAAAGAGGACTGAATGCTTAGCTTACACACTTACCACAATGTGGATTTTAGAAAGTCCACAGAAGCAGTATTTATTTACTATAACATGAATTTAGAAACTCCTTTGCTTAAGGGGTAGCCAACGCTGTATTAAGCCAGCCTAAGGGCCCTATGTGACTGTGGCATGCACAGAGAACAAATTCCGAAGTATCTGCTGTCAAATGTCCGGAAGGGAGCGGCACACTTGCAAGAGGTCCTTCATGGTGAGGGGACCAATGCTAGCTCACTAAACAAGCAAAATGGTAGGCAGGAGATGGCCCAGCCACCTGGTATGATTGCTATATGAAGCTCATAAGAATGGAGGTCTTCTGAAATAGGAGGAGGACTGGAACGCTCAGATTGAGAGGGTAATGCTCATATGAAAACCCCAAGGGCATTGCTAAGCTTGAGCCCAAGAAGAGTAGCTCAACAGGAAGGTGGAGAGAGGCCTAACAACCTGAGGCTGCTACTCAATGGAGCTCAAACAAGTGGAGGACCTTAAGAGAGAGGTCTACAAATGCCCAGCTCAGGTGAACCTTCCATTCCTTCCCGATCTCAATGTGGAAATTGAGAAGGCTTCGAAAATCCATTCTTGTCCTGCATCCCCAGATTCCAGCATACTAGTTATACCAACTTTAAGGGATGCATGAGAATGGTCAGAAAAGATGCCCCTTGCTGAAGATACGCTGGCCTGCTATCTCTCTATGGGGGAGACATCATCTCTTTAAGCTCCTATATATGTTCAGGATACATCTCGTTTGAATGGCAGGGAATACGTGGCATGGTGGTTCTTCAGGCTTATCAGGCTGATTTGCTGAAAGAACTGGATAAAGGCCAGGCTCTATCTCCTGATGAGGTGGCTGAGTTGCATCATAACACAAATCTTGCTCTCTGTGCATGCATGCAAGCTGCCCCCTTCTGCCCCCAATGCGATCCCTAAAGGGTGCTAGGAAGGGAACTTTCCAGAGTCTTCTAAAACTTTTATCTCAGTGAAAATTTTCCCATGAAATGCTTAATGCTTTAAAAAGTTAGGAAACCAGGTGAATTAATAAAAAAAAAAAACATATTTATATCAATGCAACTGTTCTTGTATTTCTGTTACATCTGTTGGGAAATGTATTTCAAATTGTATTGTGCAAAGCAGTGTACTAAAAGTGCCTCTATGTGTAGAAATTAAGAAACACATGTATTTTGTATAGTAATTGTATAGTAATCTTATCATTCAATTGCAGGTGATCGTTTTTAATTCCCCTGCTATTGACAGGTGTGGTAAAAAAAAAAAAAAAAAGAGTTAATTTTCAAATGCGATATAAATGCAATAATTGACACCAGACCACTGAATTATTGAAATCTGTCATGGAGAAAAATGGCATGTGTGAATTTTAGATAATTTAGCTGTCTGCCATCAGTTATTCCTTAATTGTCTCTTTCTGTGTTATTATCTGAAGTAATCCTAACATGGGTCTTTTTCTAATAATTTGGCACGATTTTCTTTCAGAAGTCTCCGCCAAACACTCAAATATCACTTGGATTCTTAAAAACTGTTTTGTTTTACATGTGGACTTAAGTGTTTGCCATCTGGTGACCTAACTGCTACCAGTTCTCTCCTGTTGAGGCAGTGTGCATGAACGCTTCACCAGGCAATTGCAGAGAAAGCATCAGCCAGAGAATAATTGAATATAGTACAGTCAATTTCTTCCTTCTTCTTGCCACACATTCAATGTATTCCAGCTCCAGTTGTGCAAATATTGCAAACATATTATGGCCTTACCCTATCTTGACAGTTCACCTCCTCCCCAAGCGCTCACTGCAGGGCATTTTATTATCTTAATGGATACAGACAGCAGTGGGCTGGAACCAATGCTGTAAACCAATTGTGATAGGAATCCACAGGGATACAAATTCACGTTCTCTCGCCTGTGACGGTGTGTGTGTACTGTGTTTTTGGCTTTTGTTTGTTAAAATGAATGATCTAAATACTGTTGTCTTGGCTGAAGACTGTATCAAGGCATCAGGAAATCCAAACAGTAAACAATGGGTGTATCTAACAGAAAACATTTCATTTTCACCAGTGCATGTGTTTTAGTACACAGTTAGTGAAACTGTAATGAGGTGGACTTCACAATTAGAACTCACGAAAATTACAGCAGTGTTTATCAGTTATAAATATATTTTGTAATCCTTATTTTTATTTTTTTTTATTTTACAATACATTGGAAATTGTATGAGAAAAAGTGATGATTATTTCCCCTCATAAATTGATAGCCAAAATGATTAGAACGCTAGTATTTTCAAAAGCTAAAAAATGGTTTTAAGCCAGTTATTTGTCATTTTCGAAATCATACTCTAGGTTTAATATCGTCACATGGAATTGATGTTGAGGGTGTTGAAATTATGCAGCCAAGCTATATGATATCACAGATAATTATCTAGTCTCATGTAAACTTCATAGCTAAAACTGTAAATTATACCTCTTGTTATATGTATGGTAGAACCATCACATCTACCACAAAATACTGCTTTTTAAGTAATCTTCCGGATTTATCTAAATTCCTTAGCACATCCAAAAGCTCAGAACAATTTGATGATGAAACAGAAACTATGGACTCTCTCATCTCTTGCATTTTAGATATGGTTGCTCCTTGATGCTTAAGGTAGATTAAGGAAAACATTCTGACACTGTCATTTAATGAGCACACTCAAAGAAAATTTATCGTAAATGGGTGAAAACAAAACTAGAGGTATTTCGTATTCCTTGGCGGGAATGTACACTATCTTACAGAAAAGCATTTAAAACTGTATGATCTGATTATTATTTGTCTCTTTTAGAAGAAAACACACATAATGCCAGGTATTTATTCAATAGAGTGGCTTAATTAACAAAAAATAAAGCACCATCAACAGTTGTTGATATTTCCCAACAGCACAGAAAATTTGTATAAACTTGTTAAATGATCTAAACCAACAACATGTACTGTATGTTAGACCCTATTCAATCTAAGCTCTTAAAAGAGGTGCTTCCAGAAGTCATAGATCATCTTCTCACTATTATTAATTCATCATTGTCATTAGGATGTGTCCTCAAAACATTTAAACTGTCATTAAGCCTCTCATCAAAAATAAATAAATAAATAAATAAAATAAAAACTCAAAGAACTAGTTAATTAGGGACCACTCTTGAATCTTCCTTTTGTGTCCAAGATATAAGAACAGGTAGTATCTTAACAATTATATTCCTTCTTAGAGAAAAACTTTATCAGTGAGGATATCATATCATAGTACTGAGACTGCTCTCCTTAGAGTCACAAATGACCTAGTCTCAGCCTCAGACGTCACGCACATGGACAGTTGGCTAAACATCTGATGCATATGGGACACAAAAGTGGAAACACTTCAGGAGTTTCGATGTCATCATTGGATTGGTTGAATTCTACAGGATTTCGGCGAGACATATGTGTCGCGTTTTTTAACGTTCCACCTGGAAACAAAGATACCGTGGCACCAAACCCCCTCACAAAAGAAGAAAGCTGCAGTGTTTCCAACTGTGACGACAAGAACTTATCAGGATCAACTAAATGCTGAATTTTCAAAAAAGTGGGTCTCGGCCTTGGCCGTTGAAAGCTACCATGAATTCCAAACCTTCAGTCTGAAGGTCTGGCTACGCGCGACTACAAATTACCTGCTCGTATCATCTGATTGTGGTATCTCTTTATTATTGCTATTGGATCTTAGTACTGTGTTAGACACTATTGACCACACATTCTCTTGAATAGAAAAAAACTTAGCTGGAATCAAGTGAAGTACATTGGCATGGTTCAAATCGTACTTATCTGACTGCCATCAATTTGTTGAAGTGAATGAAGAGATATCACATCGATCACACATCAAGCACGGTGTTAGCTTTCACTGTTATGCTGATAATACTCAGCTCTAAATTTCTTCATTGAATTAAAAAATATTTATGGAATGAATAGTCGATATAAAAACCTGGATGAGGATTCATTTCTTACTGCTAAGAAAAAAAAAAACGAAAAAAAAAAAAACGGAGGTGTTGATTATAGGACCTAAAAACTCTGCATGTTATAACATAGAAAGCTGTCTAAGACATGATGGCTACTCTGTCAATTCTTCGTCATTAGTTAGGAACCTGGGTGTGTTACTTGATAGCAATATTTCCTTTGAAAGCCACATTTCTAGCATTTGTAAAACTGCATTTTTCCATCTCAAAAATATATCTAAATTACAACCTATTCTATCAATGTCGAAAGAAGAAAAGTTAATTAATGCATACATGACCTCAAGGTTAGATTATTGTAATGCTTTATTGGGTGGTTTTTCTGCACGCTTAATAAACAAACTCCAACTAGTCCAAAATGCAACAGCTATTTAGCTATCTATCTAGAGTTCTTACTAGAACCAGGAAGTATGATAAGCCCGGTTCTGTGAACACTACACTCAAAATCAACTTCAGGTGTAAGACCCTTTTCCTATTTAGTGCCCAAACTCTGGAATAACCAACCTAACATTGTTCGGGAGTCAGATACACTCTGTCAGTTTAAATCTAGATTAAAGACCCACCTCTTTAACTTTGTGTACACATAACACACTAACACATTTCTAATATTCAAATCCATTAAAAGATTTTTAGGCTGTAATTAGGAAAACAGAACTGGGGGCACTTCCCAGAACACCCAATGTACTTGCTACATTGTTAGAAGAATGGCATCTATGCTAATATTATTCTGTTTCTCTCTTATCCTGAGGTCACCGTAGCCACCAGATCCAATCTGTATCCAGATCAGATGGTCACTGCAGTCACTGGATCCAGTACGTATCCAGCCCAGATGGTGGATCAGCACCTAGAGAGGCCCTCTAGAGCCTCCTCTACTCTAGAGTCTCAGTGGAGACCAGGACAACTAGACGAGCCCCAGAGACAGATCCTAGATCCTTGTCTCCTAGATGGCCACCGGGACAAGACCACATGAACCAGATGATTGTTCTGACTTAAACTTAAATTCTGCTGCAGTGGAATTTAATTTCTGATTTTGTCTGGCCAGAGGAGACTTTATAAGTCTTGCTGGATGATGGACCATCACCTTCAACTCAACCTTGCCAAGACATAACTGCTTGTGATTCCAGCAAATCAATCGTTTCATCACAATTTCACCATCAAGTAAGGCACATCAACCATAACTCCTTCAAAAACAGCCAGAAGCCTTGGAGTTATGATGATCAGCTCACTTTCTCAGACCACATTGCTAAAACTGTCCGATCCTGCAGATTTGCTTTATTCAACGTCAAGAAGATCAGTTCTATCAAACTTTTACAATTAATCCAGAACACGGCAGCAATATTAATTTTTAATAAGCCAAAAAGAATACACGTCACACCTCTGTTTATCAATTTGCATTATCTACCAATAGCTGCTCGCATAAAATTCAAGGCATTGATGTTTGCCTACAAAACTACCGCTGTCTCTTTACCCATTTACCTCAATTTATCACTTCAGACTTATGTGCCCTATAGAAGCTTGCATTCTGCAAGTGAACATCGCTTGATTGTGCCATCCCAAAGAAGCAAAAAGTCACTTTTATGTGCTTTTAAATTAAATGTTCCCTCCTGGTGGAATGACCTCCCCAACTCAATCCGAGCAGCTGAGTCCCATCTTCAAGAATCGGCTTAAAACCCATCTCTTCCATCTTTATTTGACCCTCTAACTTTAGCACTCACTATTCTAATTCTAATCTTTAAAAAAAATATAACTACCTTTCTAATATTTTTGTATTCTATTTTATTTTAATTTATTATGCAATTGTTTGTGCACAGTTTTAACACAACCGCTGGGTTACACAAATTGGGTCAATGTGTTGGGTTATCTTAAAATTTGTTGGGTCATTTTTTTTTTCGTTGTTGGGTTATTTTTAGTTATAACATGGAATGTTTATTATTCTTTTTTTATACGTTAAAAAAGTTTTTATTCCCTTTAGTCCATTTGTTTCACCCAGTTTGTTCACCATCATTAAGATTAGCTGCAAAACTTTTTAGACAAGTATGACTTAAAGTTGATAAAAATGTTTGGTGAAATGTGAAAGTTTTACGAAATCTTTAGAATTAAGGTAGAAAAGCCGCACGGACCATTTATCGGATCGGACCAGTGAAAGAAGCTGCTCCAGCGAGCTCTGAGCTCACACATCAGTCATGCAACAGACAACAGACTCATTTGAATGAACCTGCAATTTTCTGTTCTAAAAGTTCAAAACCCAGACGAAAGAAAAGCGTGCAGTCGTGAGGCATTCCGCCCTTTCAGCGGACATTTATACCAGTGCCCTGAATTTACATAACGTTAACGCTACTCCTACAACCAACCTTTAAGAGGGGAGCGTAAAACAGAAGCCATATTCGTCTTAGCGCACCAGCACTAATTAATTGTACAGTAATAGTGTTTTTATGGTTTATTCATATTGAATATTGTTATGCATTTATCAGAATACCCTATAATTACAGCAATTTCTCTTATGAAGCTAGATTGATTTACATGTTTTTAAATGTGTTGTACTAAATGTGTTTATACTTATGTTTTAGACAATGGACTTTTTCGTGAAGGAAAAATTGCAATAATATAATTTCTGCCTGTTAATTGAAAGATTTCAAGGCAAGTAACCTATTTAAATTAATCATACATAATTTTTCAATTTTATTTACACCTGTGACTTCCAAAAATTATGAAAAAAGACAAATGAGGTGAAATAAGTGTATTGTTGCATTCCATCCAACAAAGCTTCCTTTCATTTACAAATCTTCTGGAGGGAGTGAAAACTGATTTAGTCTGTCTCTTAGTGCAAATGATAGTAGATCCCCACAAAGACTGTACAAATTTAAAATGTAAGCTTAGTTCCTCTTCGGGAACTCGAGCTGCGTCGAGCGCTTTTGGGGAACGCCTTTGGCAAGAACAACTCTGAATATCGTGTGCAATCAGTCCAATGGAAGAGCGTGGCGTCATGGGCGGGGTGACGCAGCGACCAGGAAGCTATAAAGGCACCTGCCACACAGCTGACTTCAGCTTTGCGTCTTTCAGCAAGCGCTGTGTGTGCATGTCTAAAGTCTGTCTTGTGAGTCTTATTTATTGTTGTCTGTCCCAATAAACAACATAATGCCTAAGAGCAAAGCAAAGACACGAGAATTGGAGGGCGATTCCAGATCGCGCTATGGATTGTTTGTTCCTCCCTGCCCACATACATCACAGGTGGGGATACAAACAGTCTATGCGTGGTTTGCCTGGGATCGAAGCACGCTGAGTCTGCTCTCGAGGGAGAGGGAGAGGGAGTGTGCGCTTCGATCCCGGAGGGCTCTCTTCGAGGAGGGAGCCTTCGCCAGCGTTCCTCGCGATACCGGTCCCGTTTTTGCCGAGGCGGAACGGCGCCGGCATTCGTTGGGTTCGCAGATCGATCTGTTGGAGGGAATGGAGACGGACACGTCCTTATCTCCTACCTTACCCATCAGATCTGCCTGATTCCGGGGTTCGGAAGCCCGAGCTTCAGTTCTTCCCCCCCGAGCATCGGGCTTGACGCTCCGCCTTTCTTTCTCCGAGGAGATTGATACGGAGGGCATCGGCGAGCTTTTAGTTGCACAAACATAAAGTTGCATATGCATATACAATAAACAGTGTTATGCCTAACATTATACAAGCAGCTATTTAAGTCTCCGAGCGGATTAATATTGTTTGTGTGACTAATTATTTGCGCGCTGTCGAGGCAACGCGTGTATTACATCATTTTCAGTTTTGATGTGAATTTTTCATACCCGACCGCTTGTCTGGTTGTTTAAACTCCATTTAAAAAAGGAGTTAGTTCTATCACTTCGATGTGTACTTTGCCACAATCTAGACCGTGTTCACTTGTCTGATTGTTTTGAATTCATTAAATTCTAAGAAATTTAATAACTGAGAAGTTAATATATCACTTCAGTGTGTATTGTATCACAATCCAGACTGTGTTTACTTGTCTGATTGTTTGATTGTTTAAAAATTCTAAGAAATATAATAACTGAGAAGTTAATATATCACTTCAATGTGTACTTTATCTCAATCTAGACCGTGTTTACTTGTCTGATTGCTGAATTTCACTCGATTCTGAGGAATCTAATGACCGTTATCTAACTTCAAGAAGTTCAATATATCACTTCAATGTGAATTGTATCACAATCCAGACTGTGTTTACTTGTCTGATTGTTCGATTGCATTATCGATCGCTTCCAGCGAGCACTGCTCTCAGTTATTTCCGCCCGTGAGCGTAGCGGAGCTGAGACGCTCGCCGCCCCTTTGGGGGCCTCTTACACCAGAGGTCAGTCTCGAGGGACTGATTCCCTTAGTACATCAGGGGTTGCGTCTGATCTTAGACTTACGTCATCTAAACCTCTCAGTTATGTCACTGAAGTTCAAAATGCTCACTGTCAAACAGGATGTAGCTCAAATCAGATCCGAGGACTGGTTTGTCGCAATAGATCTCAAAGACGCATACTTCCACATATCCATCCTTCCACAACACAGGAAGTCTCTGAGGTTCGCTTTCGGGGGAAAAGCCTACCAATATCGAATACTTCCCTTCGGCCTTGCACTCTCACCCTGCACGTTCACGTAATGTGTAGATGCGGCTCTGGTATCCCTCCGTATGCAGGGCATCCGCATTCTAAATTATATCAACAATTGGTTGATTCTAGCTCAATCAGAGCAGATGGCGGTTCGACATCGAGGTGTCGTTCTCGCCCATATGGGGGAGCTGGGTTTGAGACTGAATGCCAAGAAGAGTGTCCTTTCTCCAGTTCAGAGAACCACCTATCTAGGCGTAGTATGGGATTCGACCACAATGCAGGCACGTATGTCTCCTGCTCGCATCGAGTCAATCCTCACATCAGTCAAGAGAGTCAAAGAAGGCCAGTCACTGTGAAGCAGTTTCAGAGACTGTTAGGGCTCATGGCAGCTGCGTCCAACGTCATACCTTTTGGTCTCCTGCACATGAGGCCCCTTCAGTGGTGGCTCAAGACCAAGGGGTTTTCCCCGAGGGGAAATCCTTTCCGAACTATTCAGGTCACGCGGCGATGCCTTCGTGCCTTAGACATATGGAAGAAACCTTGGTTCTTGAATCAGGGCCCGGTGTTGGGAGCTCTTGGTCACCGTGAAACGCTAGCGACAGATGCGTCCCTCACTGGTTGGGGTGCGGTCATGAGTGGCCACCCTGCCCGCGGTCTGTGGAGCGGTCGCCATCTGACATGGCATACCAGTTGTCTAAAGATGCTAGCTGTGCATCGAGCATTGAAATATTTCCTCCCAGACCGGAGAGGTCACCATGTGTTGGTGCGCACCGACAACACATTGGCGATCTCTTATATCAGTCACCAGAGAGATCAGCATTCGTGCCCCTTGTACAAGCTGGCACACCAGATCCTTCTGTGGTCCCAGGACAAACTCCTCTCATTCGGAGCAGTGTATATTCCTGGGAGATTGACTGTGGGAGCAGACATACTGTCGAGACAGGGGCCGAGACCCGGGGGCTTCACCCCAAGGTGGTGAAGTAGATATGGAGAGTTTTTTTGTACCTCTTTGCGACTCAAGAGATATCGCAATGTCCCCTCTGTTTCTCTCTAGTTCATCCAGCTCCTCTGGGACTGGACGCTATGGTACAGACCTGGCCGAGGCTTCGTCTGTACACTTTTCCCCCTATCGCTCTGCTCCCGGGAGTTCTGGCGAGAGTACGCCGGGACGGGGTCCGTCTTCTATTAGTAGCCCCGTTCTGGCCGGGCCCAGTATGGCTCGCAGATCTGATCTCTCTCCTCGACGGCTCTCCATGGGTGATTCCGATCAGGACAGATCTGCTCTCTCAGGCGTAGGGCAAAATATTCACCCTCGCTTGGAGTTGTGGAAGTTGTCCGTGTAGCCCCTGAGGGGGCACAGCTCATAGCTTCCGGTCTCCCAACCGAGGTTGTTGAGACCCCCACACTCCAATCCAGAGCTCCCTCTTCGAGGAAACTGTACGCCCTGAGGTTGAAACCCTTCTCCTCATGGTGCAGAGACCGCCAGCTTGACCCTGTTAACTGCCCAGTTGGTACAGTTCTGGAGTTTCTCCAGGCTAGGCTCTCTGCGGGGTTAACTCACTCTACCTTAAAGGTGTACGTGGCGGCCATAGCTGCTTACCACGTCCCTTTCAACGGTCAGTCAGTGGGTAGACACCCCCTAGTTACACGTTTCCTCCACGGTGCGCTGAGGCTGAGACCTCCAGTACGGTCCCGTGTTCCCCCCTGGGACTTGGTTTCGGTGTTAGAGGCTCTTTGTAAAGCTCCATTTGAGCCGATTCATGAATATTACTGGCAGGCCTCCTCGGTGGCCCCTACCTACTTAGACTTTGCCCCTGGTATGGCCAAAGCATTTTTATACCCTCGAGCGGGTTACATTCCTAAAGTTCCCTCTGTTAAGCCACAACCCATAGTACTGCAGGCCTTCTGTCCTCCTCCCTTTCGGGAGCCAGACCAGGTGAAGCTAAATTGTATGTGTCCAGTTCGAGGACTGGACGCATACGTCTACAGAGCTGCTGTGGAGAAAACCTGACCAATTGCTTGTTTGCTACGGTCCTCCTAAAAAGGGTTCCCCTGCCTCTAAGCAGACCCTTAGACGTTGGATAGTCAAGGCTATCAACGAGTCCTATGAGTCCTCTGGTCTTCCCCTTTCTTTGGGAGCCAAGGCTCACTCTACACGGAGTATGGCTGCCTCTAAGGCCTTTCTAGCAGGTGTGTCCCTATTGGACATCTGCAACGCTGCAGGGTGGTCCACGCCCTCTACATTCGCCAGATTTTACAATCTTGATATGCAAGCCGCTCCTGGCTCTTCTGTCCTCTCGCCTTAGCTGTGCTCTTCGGATACACACTAGGCAGGGGTTTGGTAGTCTGGCAGCGTTGGCACATCGTTCCCCAAAAGCGCTCGACGCAGCTCGAGTTCCCGAAGAGGAACGTCCCTAGGTTACATATGTAACCCTAGTTCCTCGAGGGAACGAGACGCTGCGTCGCAGAGCCATACTCCCGGCACCCCTGCCTGCGCTTGCTTCCCTATTCGAAGCTGAAGTCAGCTGTGTGGCAGGTGCCTTTATAGCTTCCTGGTCGCTGCGTCACCCCGCCGTGACGCCACGCTCTTCCATTGGACTGATTGCACACGATATTCAGAGTTGTTCTTGCCAAAGGCGTTCCCCAAAAGCGCTCGACGCAGCGTCTCGTTCCCTCGAGGAACTAGGGTTACATACGTAACCTAGGGACGTTTTTTTTTTCTTACTTGTGCTTTCTCTGTACTTTTGTCATTTAGAGGCCTTCATGCAGAAATTGTCTTCAAAACCCTTGCCGCCATCTGCACCATACCACACAAATGGAAAATTGGTGTTCCCATCATACACGGAAATGAAGCGGGTCCTTTATTGACATTGTCATGCCACTTAAAGGAAAATAATAATAAAAGGCTTTTGTTTTGGGTTTTAACAATGTAGTGTAATATGTTTATCTTTGTAACTGTAGTGACGCGCTACTGCGCACGTCACGAATCAGGAAGTTGATCGCTATGCGATAGTCAATCGCAACAGCCTGCAATCTCTCTCAGTCACCTGTTTCTCCAGCGATCGCGTTTTTCCTTTCCCTTTGCTAAAGCAACGTCTGTGAGTATTTCTTATCATGCAATATTAGGATAATGTCTATTTTTATCTTTGTGAGACTATTGAGAAGGCTAAGTTTGCTTTATGTTATTACTGCTGATTGTTTACTAGCTCGATTTTGTTTATCATATACATCACCGCTGTGTAGATAATCCGTTCTGTTTTCTCTGTATTTGGATATAATATTAATATACATCTCATTTGCATTGTATTACAGTTTCACAATATTCCCAGTAAATTTTATGGAGATTAATCATCTGTGTCCTGGAGTTTTCTTGGGAGTGTTTAAGCTGAATGGATCGTAGTCCATGACAGTGAAAAGACGGCGACACAGCTAATGAGGGACACAAGGATCGCTTTTTCACGGAGCAATTCAATGCCAAGAGAAGTGGCCAACGCTACAGCATTACAGTGTGCTTCTCATGTTATTGACACCGGAGTGAGTCACGATGTCACAACGAAGCAACAGTAAAAAAGGCAATGAAGATATCCAGTCAGAGACTGTGCGTTCAAGAAGCAGTCGTGCATCTGGTACATCGTCCAGCTCGAAGATTAGTATGGCTGTCGCCATGGCAAAGGCAAAGGCTGAAGCAGCGCAAGCTAGAGCAGCACACACGCAGAAAGAAATCGAACTTAAAGTAGAGCAAGCTCGTGTTCAAGCCAATCTTGATGCATTAAATGAGGAGAAAGAAAAGGATGCTGCCATAGCAGAGGCAAATGCTCTTGTTGCCGGATTACAAGATATGGGTTTTGAAGTATGCAGTAAGGCTAGCAGCCAGGTTCCTCAATCGGTCAAAGACCAGCGAGTCGCCGCTTATGTGTCAGCACAAGCCAGCCTATGCAGCAAAGGTTTATCGGTAAGAAGAGGTAGTGACTATATTTCACCAACGCTGCATCCTCCACATTCTCAAACTAATGATGCAATCATCTCAACGCCTCACCCACTCAGCACGAGTCAAAATTAAGCTGCTGCTTCTGCAGACACTATGCCACATCAAGTTTATCAAGCTCCTCAGACCAGTGGAGTGCCGCTACAACAAAGCTACAATCCAGCGTTTAACACTTTCTCAGTTCTTCAGCGTGATGAAAGTCGCTTGCAACAGAACGTCAAATCGGATCCCTCCCCTCCTGCGCGCGCACATGTTCACAAGACACCTTATGAAGCTAGCTATGATCATTCTACTTCCACTGGAGATCTCATCAAATACCTAGCTCGTAGCAGCCTGGTGACTTCAGGTTTATCCGCATATGACGATCAGCCAATTAACTATTGGGCCTGGAAAACATCGTTCCTGAATGCTATAACCGATCTAGACCTGTCGGCTGCAGGAGAACTTGACCTCCTCACCAGGTATCTAGGAAAAGAGTCAACAGAGCAAGTAAGAAGAATTAAAACTGTCAACATTAAGGATCCAGTCATTGGATTGCGCATGGCATGGGAACGCCTTGACAAAGTATATGGATCACCAGAGGCCGTCGAGCAGGCTTTGTTCAACAAGCTAGAAAACTTCCCGAAGGTTACGATGAAGGATCCACGAGGACTCAGGGATCTAGCCGACCTGTTATCGGAGCTTCAAGCAGCCAAAGAAGATAACTATCTTGCAGGCTTATCGTATTTGGATACCTCCAGAGGTATTAGGCCTATTATCGAGAAACTACCATACAACATGCAAGAAAAGTGGCTTTACCTTGGAGCAAAATACAAACAGGAACATTTGGTTAGTTTTCCACCTTTCTCCGTGTTTGTAGACTTCATCACCATGGAGGCAAGGGCTCGCACTGACCCAAGTTTTAACTTCTTCACGGAAGCCACAGTGGAGAGAAAGAGTAAATGGGAGAAACCTACTAAGACACCAGTATACGTTCACAAGACGCAGGTCTCAGGGGTTTCTAAGGCAGAATATGGAGAAAGTACAGAACGTATTGATCCCAACAAACACTGCCCCCTGCACAAGAAGCCTCATCCTCTGAGGAAGTGCAGAGGCTTTTGCGAGAAGAGCATAAATGATCGTAAACATCTTTTGAAAGAGCATCATATCTGCTTTCGCTGTTGCTCCTCCACAGACCATATAGCAAAGAACTGCACCGCTGAAATAAAATGTACAGAGTGTGGGAGTGTGGCTCATGTGACAGCACTTCACCCCTACTCACCTACCTGGAAATCTAAGGCATTCCCTTCCACTTCAGAGGATGGTGGGGAGGAGGACAAAGCAGAAATCAGAGAGGTTAAGTCGACGTGCACTCAAGTATGTGGTGAAGGATTGAGCGCTAGGACATGTGCTAAGATCTGCCTTGTTAATGTGTTCCCCAATGGCTGCAAGAATGAGTCTAAGAGAATGTACGCCATACTAGACGAACAGAGCAATCGCTCCCTAGCACGGTCGGAGTTCTTTGAGATTTTTAAGATCTCTGGAAATTCCTACTCATACACCCTCAAGACCTGTGCAGGGTGTTCAGAGACGGCGGGAAGGAGAGCCAGTGGTTATACTGTGGAGTCGGTGGACAAGAAAATTGGCATTCGTTTACCTACACTCCTGGAGTGCAACCAAATCCCTAACGTTCGCACTGAGATTCCTACGCCGGAAGCAGCCTACCATCAAGCCCACCTAAAGCGTATCGCTGATAAGATTCCGCCTTTAGATCCGGACGCCAAAATTCTCCTCTTACTGGGGAGAGACATCTTACAAGTACACAAGGTCCGAGAACAGATTAGCGGCCCAGGTGATGCACCGTTTGCGCAAAGGCTTGATCTAGGATGGGTCATCATTGGTGATGTGTGCCTTGGAGGTGCTCACAGAACACAAGAGGTGAGAAGCTACAAAACAGCCATTTTCGAGAACGGCCGTACGAGCTATCTCCAACCATGCAACAACCAGATCAAAATAAAAGAGGTATTTGAGCAAGCGTTTAGACCTCAGCATCATTCAGCACCAATCTCCATCAATGGTTCCATGACGCTCAGTGGAGACTGCTTAGGGCAAACTGTCTTCGCTCGTTCTCCCGATGATCATAGACTCGCTGCATCCATGGAGGATCTAGAGTTTCTGAAGATAATGGAAGCCGAGTGTTTTCAGGACAGTTCTGGAAGTTGGGTCGCACCTTTACCCTTTCGGTTGCCGAGACAGCGGCTGCCCAACAACAGGAAGCAGGTTTTTGACCGTTTTGTCTCGCTCCAGCGCTCACTGGACAAACGACCACAGATGAAAGCCGATTTCCTAGAGTTTATGGAGAAGATGTTCAAGAAGGCACACGCTGAAGTTGCTCCACCAGTACAGCCTGGACAAGAGTGTTGGTACTTACCCCTGTTTGGTGTGTATCATCCAAGGAAACCAGATAGGATTCGTGTGGTCTTCGACAGTAGTGCATCATGTGAAGGAGTGTCGCTCAACGATGTCTTGCTAACTGGTCCCAACCTTAATAATAGCCTGTTAGGTGTCCTTATGAGGTTCAGGAAGGAACAGGTGGCGATCACTGCCGACATCGAGCAGATGTTCCACTGCTTTGTAGTCAAGGAAGACCATCGTGACTTTCTTCGCTTTCTGTGGTACAGGGACAATGACCCTACCTCCGACATCATTGATTACAGAATGCGGGTGCACCTTTTTGGGAATAGTCCCTCGCCTGCCGTTGCAGTGTATGGTCTGCGACGGGCAGCTAAGAAAGCAGAAGCAGACTATGGTAGTGATGCAAGAAGATTCATCGAACGCGAGTTCTATGTTGACGATGCTCTAAAGTCCTTCAGCACAGAGGAAGAGGCCGTCAGCGTCCTAGGGTGAGCACAGAAGATGCTTGCAACTTCTAACCTCAGGCAACACAAAATTGCTTCAAACCGAATGGCAGTTATCGAAGCATTTCCATTTGAAGATCGCACCAAGGACATCAACAGCTTAGATCTTTTCGTTGATGATTTGCCAATACAACGTAGCCTTGGATTGCTCTGGAACATGCGCACAGATACATTCATGTTTCGAATCGTAGATGACCAGAGGCCATTCACTCGTAGAGGAGTGCTTTCGACTGTGAACAGCCTCTACGATCCTCTAGGATTCCTCGCACCCATCACGGTCCATGGAAGACTGATACTCAGAGAGCTAACTAAGCAAGCAGAGGATTGGGACACACCTCTTCCCAAAGACATCGAGACTGAATGGACTAGATGGAAACGATCGCTCCAAGATCTGGAGGGACTCCAGATACCACGTCCTTATACGTCATTCTCCACTGCAGGTGCTCTAAGAAGAGAGCTTTATGTCTTTGCAGATGCATCGGTAAAGGCAATAGCAGCCGTAGCCTACATCAAGGTGACAAGCCACCAGGAACAGACTGAGATTGGCTTTGTCTTCGGGAAAGCAAAGTTGGCGCCTCAGCCCGATCTAACCATTCCAAGGCTTGAGCTTTGTGCGGCTGTGCTCGCCATCGAGATCGCTGAGATGATAGTTTCAGAGATGGACACTATGTTTGACAACATCGTCTACTACACAGATAGCAAGGTTGTATTGGGATACATCCAGAACCAGTCGAGAAGATTCTATGTCTACGTACACAACAGGATCCAAAGAATCCGTCAGTCACCTTGTTCTGGCCTTTGGAAGTACGTCCCAACACACCTCAACCCAGCCGACATTGGATCAAGAACTGTGACTTCAGACTTGCTTAGCAGCACAACTTGGCTCAAAGGTCCAGCCTTTCTTTATGATGCGTCTTTGCATTCACCTGAGATTCAAGAAACTTACGACCTTATCGACCCTGACGCTGACTCTGAAGTGCGTCCCCAGGTGGTGGCAAGCTTCACTCGTGTTACTAAAGATGTGATACATCCACAACGCTTCGAACGCTTCTCCAAGTTCAGCACTCTTCTTACAGCCGTAGCTCGCCTCATTCATGTGGCTCGTTCCTTCGCTCACTCTATCCAGGATGAATGTCAAGGGTGGCATGTCTGTCGACCTACAGAGGAAGAATTGTTGAAAGCCAAAGTGTGTATTGTGAAGAGTGTCCAGAACGAGTACTATTCAGAGGAGCTTAAGTGATTTAACTCAGGATCCAACCTTCCACCAAATAGCAGCCTTTGGAAGTTGCACCCCATCTTAGACCAAAACCAACTTCTTAGAGTAGGAGGTCGAATTGAGCAATCGGATCTGAGTATGGATGAGGTTCATCCCATCATCATTCCTGGCCGGCATCATCTAGCTACTCTGATTGTGTCTCACTATCACGACGCAGTGAAACACCAGGGAAGACATCTGACCGAAGGTGCCATTCGAACAGCAGGATTTTGGCTAGTGGGAGCTAAACGCTGCATTAGTAGTTTACTTCACAAATGCGTCACTTGTAGGAAACTGAGGGGCAAAATGGAACATCAGCAGATGGCAGCTCTGCCAGCAGAACGGGTACAAGTAGCACCTCCTTTCACTTACGTAGGTGTCAATGTTTTTGGACCCTGGGAGATCGTTTCACGTCGTACAAGAGGAGTCTTCAACTCTAAACGATGGGCTGTGATGTTCTCTTGTATGTGTTCGAGGGCAGTTCACATCGAGGTGATTGAAGCCATGAGTACCAGCAGTTTTATCAATGCCTTGAGGAGGTTCTTTGCTATCAGGGGCCCCGCAAAGCAGATACGTTCCGACTGCGGAACTAACTTCATCGGCGCTTCTCGTGAATTAGAAATGGACCTGTCGAATCCAGGTTTCAAACGAGTAGAGGAGTACTTGAACACCCAGAACTGCACCTGGGTATTCAACCCACCCCACGCATCTCACATGGGTGGGGCTTGGGAACGGATGATCGGCATTGCCCGTCGTATTCTGGATTGCATGTTGCTTGAGCAGAAAAGGTCTCATCTTTCACATGAAGTCCTGACAACCCTCATGGCCGAAGTAACAGCGATCATGAATGCCAGACCACTCATTCCAGTCTCGTCAGATCCGGAATCGCCTCTCATCCTCACTCCAGCGATGCTCCTAACTCTCAAGCTAGGCTCTGCGCCTCCTCCTCCATCAGGAAGCTTTCAAGAAGCGCATCTCATCAGAGTACAATGGAAACAAGTTCAGAGCCTAGCAGACATGTTTTGGAACAAATGGAAACATGAATACCTCAAAACATTACAGCTTCGGTACAAGTGGCAAGGAAAGAGGCCGAACCTTCAAGAAGGAGATGTGGTTCTCTTGAAAGACAATCAAGCTAAGAGAAATCAATGGCCGGTCGGTCTCATCACGAAAACCTTTCCAGAAGAGGATGGATTAGTTCGGAAAGTTCAAGTGGAAATTGTTAAAGATGGAGCCAGAAAGGCCTTTTCTCGGCCTGTTACAGAAGTAGTTTTGCTTCTTTCTTCAAAGTCTGATTCTGTCAATTGATGTGGGCTCTTCAAAGACCCCAGGTGGGGAGTGTCATGCCACTTAAAGGAAAATAATAATAAAAGGCTTTTGTTTTGGGTTTTAACAATGTAGTGTAATATGTTTATCTTTGTAACTGTAGTGACGCGCTACTGCGCACGTCACGAATCAGGAAGTTGATCGCTATGCGATAGTCAATCGCAACAGCCTGCAATCTCTCTCAGTCACCTGTTTCTCCAGCGATCGCGTTTTTCCTTTCCCTTTGCTAAAGCAACGTCTGTGAGTATTTCTTATCATGCAATATTAGGATAATGTCTATTTTTATCTTTGTGAGACTATTGAGAAGGCTAAGTTTGCTTTATGTTATTACTGCTGATTGTTTACTAGCTCGATTTTGTTTATCATATACATCACCGCTGTGTAGATAATCCGTTCTGTTTTCTCTGTATTTGGATCTAATATTAATATACATCTCATTTGCATTGTATTACAGTTTCACAATATTCCCAGTAAATTTTATGGAGATTAATCATCTGTGTCCTGTAGTTTTCTTGGGAGTGTTTAAGCTGAATGGATCGTAGTCCATGACAGACATTCAACCTGTAGTAGAAGCAAAACTTAAAATTAGAGTGCCCTGTGTAATCAAATCACCTTTATTTATTTTGTATAAGACACACGTTGTACAATGCAAATCGTTCCAAGAAGATATTTTGAAAAAAAAAAAAAAAAAATGATGACAGAATTTTAATTTATGGGTGAATTATCACTTTAACCTATTTAAATTCACTAATTTGTAAAGTGAGTGTTTCAATGAAATATCATCACAATGCATGTTAATTGAACTTTTTTTTATTCTTTTAAGGTTGGCACTAATTATTGCTGTACTTGAATCATGAGACAAGCCAAAATCCACATGTCCTGGTGCTTGGTTTCCTTGGGAGGAAAATTCCTCCCAAGATTTTATTATTTTAAACGGGAAGGCGATGGAACAGAAGACAATACTACAAGCAGTCGATCTGTGTTTCAAACTTTTCTTTGTATATGACATCTACTTCCCAAAGCCCTCTGCTCATATTTGAAAGTTTTTGTAACACACAGTAATTAATAGTTTCTTCTGCACACTCCTTAAAAAACTTGTCTCCTCCTTAAAACTTTGTATTTTGTAATCAGTAAAAAACTTTTTTATTTTATTGATCATCAGTAGGTCCAGCAGCTGGTATATTTTTATTATTATTACTTGATTTTATGATTATTTTTTTATTATTATTATATGTTAGGTTCATTTTATTTGAAAGTCATAATATTTGCCAAGTATGGTAACCCATATTCGGAATTGGTGCTCTGTATTTAACCCATCCAAGTGCACACACACAGCAGTGAGAAGTGAACACACACCCGGAGCAGTGGGCAGCCATATCCAGTGCCCAGGGAGCAACTGGGGGTTCAGTGCCTTGCTTAAGGGCACTTCAGCCATGAGTATTGAGGGTGGAAGAGAGTGCTGTTCATTCACTCCCTCCACCTACAACTCCTGCCAGCACAGAGACTCGAACCGGCGACCTTCGGGTTACAGGTCCAACTCTCTAAACATTAGGCCGCAGCTGTGAACTGTATTTGCACATTTGTGTGTTTTGATATGAATATGAATTGACACATTTGTACATCTTTAAAATGTCAGTTGTATTTTTACACATTCTTGTACATTTAATTATATATTTGAAAATATATTTGTAAATGTGTTATTTGCATATTCAAATAAAATATGTAATTTACAACAAAGTAGTTTCAAAATATGATTGTATTAAGTCATTTTTAATAAAAAAACACTGATGTTAATTAATATAAATAATTAACTCAACTGTTGGGTAACTTTTGAAGCAAAAGGATTTTAACCCAATGGGTTGGGTTGAAACAATAGACGGGAAGGTGCTATACCAACCCAGAGTTGGGTTACAGGTTGGTTTATTTTTAACCCAACATTTTTTAGTGTGTGTGTGTATATATATATATATATATTGTCACGGGCTGAAGAATCACACGACAGGGTTTAGTGCAAAGTGAAGCCCCGGAGGGTGTATTTATTGAATGGTGCTCTGTGTAGTGCTGGATCCTGTGGTGTCCAGTGCTCATCCTCGGTGCCACGTGATCCTGTTTGCCGGCCGGCTGAGTGCAAGGGAACTTGGGGTCCGGTGCTCGGGTGGCGGGCTGGTCGATCCGCAGCTGTCTAGAGGGACAAGAGACACAATTTTAGTTTCAGTCATCTGAAGATCCTCTCTTTCTTGTGTCACCTTCAGCCAAAGCATTTATAGTCCTCTCCTTATCCGCTTCAGCTGGGACCGATCAGCCCACTGTGATTGCGTGCAGCTGAATCTCCCTCGTTGCCAGGGCGACGCTGATAGGTGCCCAGGAACGCTCTGGTTCCTCGGGCGAGGGGGGAGGCAGGGCTGGTGGAGGAAGAGTACCTGACAGACCTGCGAAAGCTGTCCACAGGCGGGAGAGTCCATTCGCATTGGCGTTGGCGGTTCCAGCTCGATGTCGCACGTCAAAGTGGAAGTCCTGGAGCGCTAGGAACCACCGCGTTACCCGGGCATTGGTGTCCTTAGCCCGGGCCATCCACTGTAACGGGGCATGATCAGTGAAGAGGGTGAATTTCCGTCACAGTAGGTAAAATTTCAGCTCCAGGACTGCCCACTTGACGGCCAGCGCCTCCTTCTCCACTGCCGCGTATCGTTGCTCGGTGGTGGACAGCTTTCGGCTGATGTAGACCACCGGGTGCTCCTCACCGTCTTGCACCTGGGACAGGACGGCTCCCAACCCGGTGTCGGATGCGTCCGTCTGCAATAAGAAGGGACAGTTAAAGTCGGGAGCGCGCAACAGTGGCTCAGATGTGAGCGCTGCCTTTATCCTTCTGAATGCCTCCTCTTCCGGGGTTCCCCACTTTACCTTCTCCGGCTGTCCCTTCTTAGTGAGGTCTGTCAGGGCCGTCGCTAGGGAGGAGAAGTTGGGTATAAAACATCGATAATACCCAGCCAACCCCAAGAAGGCCCGTACCTGTTTCTTGGTGGAGGGCCTCGGGGCCGAGAGAATGGCTGTCACTTTTCCCTGTTGCGGACGGATTAGGCCCCGGCCCACCTGGAAACCGAGGTACTGTGTTTCAGGTAGGGCGAGGTGGCATTTCTTGGGGTTGGCGGTGAGCCCTGCCCGCCGCAGCTCAAGAAGCACCCTCCGGAGCCGCTCCAGATGGTCCTCCCAGGTCTCCGAGTGGATGACCACATCGTCAATGTAGGCTGCGGCGTAGGCTTGATGGGGTCTCAGCACAATGTCCATCATCCTCTGGAAGGTAGCCGGAGCCCCGTGCAGCCCGAAGGGGAGAACTCGGTACTGCCAGTGGCCAGTAGGGGTGGAGAAGGCGGTCTTTGGTTTGGCGGTCTCTGTTAACGGTACCTGCCAATAGCCCTTGGTGAGATCGAGCGTGGATATGAACCGGGCTCTCCCCAGCCGCTCCAGCACCTCATCCACACGGGGCATCGGGTATCCGTCGAACTCGGAGACCTCGTTTAGGCGGCGGAAGTCGTTACAGAACCGGAGGGTGCCGTCCGGTTTTGCGACCATGACTATGGGACTGGACCAGGGACTGCGGGAGGGCTCGATGACCCCTAGCTTCAGCATCTCTTGCACCCCCTCTTCAACCGCGTGTCGCCGGGCCTCCGGAATTCGATAGGGCCGCTGCCGCACAACGGTCCCTTGTGGGGTGCGGACATCATGCTGCAGTAGGTTGGTCCGCCCGGGCCTTGGGGAAAACACATCGGAGAACTGACCGACCAAATGTTGAAGCTCTGTCTTCTGGGCGGCCGACAGGTGGGGGCTGACGTCAACAACCACTGGTGAGGAGGCGGCTAGGGCCGCAAGCTGAGTCCCCGTCCCCTCCCAGCGCTTCAGGAGATTGATGTGGTACAGTTGGCTTTCCTTCCGGCGCCCCGGCTGGCGTACTCTTTAAGTCACGGGCCCCACCTTCTCCGCGACGATGTATGGGCCTTGCCACTTGGCTAGGAATTTACATGAAGCTGTGGGGACGAGGACTAGAACGTAATCCACTGGCTGGAATTCCCGTGGTTGGGCCGCCCGGTCGTATCGTCGACGTTGAGCTTCTTGGGCGGCTGCCAGGTGCTCCCGGACGCGGGGCATGACGCGGTCGATCCTCTCCCTCATCTCCCTCACGTGCTCGATCGTGGTTCGATGGGCGGTCGGCTGCTGCTCCCAGGCCTCTCGGGCGATATCGAGCAGGCCACGGGGCTGCCGCCCAAACAGGAGCTCGAATGGTGTGAATCCAGTGGAGGCCTGGGGGACTTCCCGGATGCCGAAGAGGACGTACGGCAGCATTTGATCCAAATCCCGTCAGTCGTCCGCAGCCACGCAGCGGAGCATCTGCTTCAAGGTTTTGTTGAACCTCTCGACCAGCCCATCGGTCTGTGGGTGGTACACGGTGGTCCGAAGCTGCTTGACCTTTAGGAGGTGGCAGAGGTCAGCCATCGTCCGGGACATGAGTAGTTGGTCGAAGCCTGGCCAGTCTCTCCCCAACAGCACGGGCACGGGCAGGTCCCTGACTACGCCCACTTCCAATGGCCAGGTGCCAGCTCTCGTGGAGAGTGTTACTCGTCGGGTGGGCAAGTACTGGGTGTCCCCATGGACGCAGGTAATGGAGAGGCGCACTTTGATTCCCGTCCGTGGGGGAAACAGGGAGGACTGGACCAGGCTCACCGCACTTCCAGAGTCCAACAGGGCGGTATACGGTCGGCTGTTAATGGTAACCTCGGTCTGGGGTGCTCCTCGCGGTGGCGCCAGATGGACTGCACAGCCTGCCAGCCAGGCGCGATTGGGAGAGGGTGGTGGCTCCGTGGGCATCGGCTCATCCTGCATGCCGGGAACCGCCGACCTGCTGACTGTGCGCTGGGTGCCCTCTGGCGTGCGTCGCTCCTGGTACACCCTCCGGGGAAATGGCGGTGCTCGCTCCCCAGCCTCTCGTCGCATCGTCATCTCCGCCAGCTCCACGGCCTCGACGAGCTCTCCCACGGTGCGTGGATTCCTCATCCCGGCCGCCTGTCGAAGGGGCCGTGGCAGGGTGCACAAATACCGGTCCACGGCGACACGTTCGGCCACTTGGGCGGCGCTGGGGCTCCCGGCGAGCAACCAGTGATGGGCGAGGCAGTTGAGTTCGGCAGCTTGGGCACGGGCTGGCAACCGACTATTATACTCCCAGGCTCGGAACAATTGGGCCGCGGCGATGGGGGACACACCCACACGTGCCAGAATTTCCTTCCGCAGTTCATCATAGGATTCCTTTTGGTGGGCTGGCATAGAAAAGTAGGCCTGTTGGGGTTCCCCGGTCAGCAATGGTGCCAGTATCCGCGCCCATTCTTCACGGGGCCAGTCCTCTCGTGCGGCGGTGGATTCAAACATGCCCAGGTAATGCTCTATGTCGTCGTGGACGGTCATCTTTGGCAGGAGCTGGGTGGCTTGAGTGCGCGGGTCCGGCAGCGGGGCCCGCTGAGCGGCCGTGAAGCGGAGAGCAGCGACTTCATGCTCTGTTTCGCCTTGGCGAGCGGCCATGTGCTCAACGATCTGCTGCTGGTGAAGGCTTACTTCTGTCAGGTGCTTGAGAAGCTCTTCCATAGCTGGGGAGGGAGTCACCGCCTGACGAGGAAGCAGAGGGGGGGAAAAAACAACTTGGTGAGTCGGTGATTCTTCAGTAAGCTGCCCACATTCTCCACCAGTGTCACGGGCTGAAGAATCACACAACAGGGTTTAGTGCAAAGTGAAGCCCCGGAGGGTGTATTTATTGAATGGTGCTCTGTGTAGTGCTGAATCCTGTGGTGTCCAGTGCTCGTCCTCGGTGCCACGTGATCCTGTTTGCCGGCCGGCTGAGTGCAAGGGAACTTGGGGTCCGGTGCTCGGGTGGCGGGCTGGTCGATCCGCAGCTGTCTAGAGGGACAAGAGACGCAACGTTAGTTTCAGTCATCTGAAGATCCTCTCTTTCTTGTGTCACCTTCAGCCACAGCGTTTATAGTCCTCTCCTCATCCGCTTCAGCTGGGACCGATCAGCCCGCTGTGATTGCGTGCAGGTGAATCTCCCTTGTTGCCAGGGCGACGCTGATAGGTGCCCAGGACACGGCTCACAATATATATATATATATATATATATATATATATATATATATATATATATATATATATATATATATAACCTCTAACACTAGCTTGCTCTATTCTTTTTTTATTCTATCTGTTTTCTTTGTATTTATTATTATTTAAAAGCCCTTGCTACGTGTACTGTGTTAAGCTAACTGATACTTGTTATAGCACTTATATATCATTGCTCTTTTTGTTGTTTTTGATTGCTTCCACTGTTCACATTTGTAAGTTGCTTTGGATAAAAGCATCTGCTAAATGAATAAATCTATATGTAAGTAAATGAACATTTGTGCAGTTTAATAGTTCATTGTGTATAAATATCAGTGATTTTATGAGTAAACACATTACCTGACATTGATATTCCTGATGAGTCAGTAAAGTGTTCACAGAGAGGGTGTGTTCTCTTAACGCATCAAGAAATAAATGCTATTCCCAGTATCAAACGCTTGACAGTGGGCCGAAATAAGTGGTTCTTCTCAAGACAGGAAGTCTCATAGGGGCAATGTATCCCTGGTGAGATGTCAGTATCATCTTTCCCACTGCTAGAGTCTGAAGAATAAAAGCTTGTACGGTAAAGCATTTGTCAGATGGTCTACACTCTTCTGATTTTCTGGTGGAGTTGTGGGGTGGTTGCATATGCTTGATAGACTGATGGAAATATAGATGCAAATAAAGCTTGTTAAATATGAGACTGAGTTAAAACTAAATAAAACAAAATAGGAAATGCAGCAATACTAGATGCTAATGTTACTAACTTGACAAACCACACAATAATTTTAAAGTTGTAAAAAATTGCAACTGATAGCTATCTTGACTATCTTTTTTTCCCCTTCATCTAAATGTTGTTACCTTTGTTGGTGTAACTTATTTGTCAGGTTGATATTTGTCTGGTTGATTTACTTAGAATAAATACAGTTTTTGAACTGATGACTGAGTTTTCGGTTACACTCTGTTTTGATTGTCCACTTTAGACATTCTACTCACTGTAAGTAAATTTTCAACTACGTTAACTCATATTTATTAATTTGCAACTACATGTCTGCTAACTCTCACAGTAGACTTTTATGTTAGGATTAGTAGAATAAGTTGACATACTTTCTCATAGTCAATATGTTGTTGTTTTTTTGTTGTAGACCCATCAAAATATAGTGTTAGAAGATATTAAGCAGACTGGTATGTATTGTAATGCAATAGAGGGAACAAATGCACATGTGGTAACATTATTGTAATGTTACCATCATTGTATGCAACTGTTCTACGTTTTGAAGTGTAAAACATTTAAAATTTTGAACAGTCTGCTAACAAACAATAAAACTCTTTTTAGTGTTAAACTTTTATTTAACTATTATTTAACACTTTTGTTGAAGTTAAAATCTTGGTAAATTGGCAAAATCTCTTTTTTTTTTATGTACTGTAATTCAAATTCAAATTCAAACAAAATTACCAACTCATAAAATGTGTTTTCTCATGCAAGAAATTGACAAGTTGTAGAACTGTAATACTGTGCCTGTTCTTTTTATTTATTTTATTTAGAATAAGCTTCAATGTCTGTCCCTCGTGGTAGTCCAAAGGTAAAAGTGTGAGTAGGCATGGCTACTTTGGTTGCTAACATGGCCTCTTTAAGGGTAGATTTTTGACCTAATTGTTTATTGATGCCATTGGTGGGATGGAGTTTTTTGAAACGCCAACCAGATTGCTAACTGAAACTACGTTCACACTGCAGGCTGAAACGACCCAATTATGATTTTTTTGCCCCTATGCAACCTGTATCTGATCTTTTCATGACAGTCTGAACGACACAGATCCGATCTTTTCAAATGTGACCCAGGCCACTTGGGTATGTGGTCCTGAATCCGATATGTATCCGATCTTTTGAAATGCGACCTCCGTCTGAACGGCCAGGCCACATGTATCCGACCCGTACGTCATTGATACGCTATAAACGTCATAATTCTGTGTTGAAGTAGGCGGGAACGAGAAGAGCCACTCACATCAGTATCCCACCACTCCTGGCTGCAACTCCACACCCACACGTTTCTCTGTACCGACGTTGCTAACACTGATCCACAAAACGCCATGGCCAAAAACCTTGCTCTCCTCCTTCTTTTTAATTTTCTTCTTAAAACGAGAAGATTGTAATTGTGCTGGCTCCGTTGGGAAAATAACTTTAATATTGCAAAAAGAGCTCCGCTGTTGACTACACTGTTGTTGACATCCATGTTTAACTTTAGCTACTTTCGCAAACAACGAGTGACGTCGTTCACCGTTGAGTACTCTTCTGCACATGCGGGTCACTTCTGGGTCATTTCACGTTCACACAGGAGATCACAAAAGGTCGCATTAAATTGGAAATGTGAACGGCCTTGCAAAAAAATCATTTTTTTTTTTAAAAATCTGAATTTAGCATTAAGCCCTGTAGTGTGAACGTAGCCTTAGACACTATTCAACATAATGAATGTGTCTGGGATTTAACACTCTTCTGGGGAATATCACACTGACTTACATTACATAAAGCTTAGACTGTCAGCGCTGAACTAGAGCTCTATTAACGCTGTGTAAGCTGTGTGTGTAAGAAGGATATTGTGTAGAATCATATCTGACACGGTGCAGTTGTATGAGAAGCAGCTTCACATTTTCAGATCGAGGCATTTTACAGTCATACTGAATTTCCAGCCATTTCTCCAGTTAAATTGTGGCTGTGGGCAACGCTCAGCCAAGAATCTTCATTCTGTTCGTTAGATGAAAGGCTAATTTCTCAGCGGGTTTCCTTATTGCCTCATCCTCGTTTATTAAAGTTACTCTAATTTAATTTATTAGACAGAACGCAATCACACGCTTCCAACTTCGCTTTCTATTTTCTTTCTTTTCTCTCGCCTCACCAACCACTCAGCTAGGAGAAAGTGAAGCAGTTTTAGGACTTTTTATTTCTTTACCAAAACTGAACATAGACTAGTGCTAAATTTTAAAGTTTTCTGCTCAAGTCATAATTTGAATATGACATTAATGAAACACAAGCAAAAATAATTTCTGTGTGAATGAGTAGTAAAACAATTGTATAATTTTCCATAATGCAACAGTTTACTTTAACTGATTTTACTTATAAATTTCATTTTAAAAACAATTACTGTGAATTTACAAAGATTAATTCAAATATTCGTAATGCTCCTGTTTTATGAATAAGATCCACTTCATAAGTAGAAGAGGCTTCATCTGATAATATGTATATCTATTTGCTTGGAAGTCACTAGAAACATTTACCATGCCGTCAAAGTGTACATTTTATCAGTATGATGTGTGATTCAAACTCTTGACCTTGCTAGAGCAAGGCTGTAAACTTGGGCTAGTGGAGAAATAGAATAATACATTGGGAACATGATTGCCTCTAAATGAATGCATGTAATAACAAATACATAAATATCCCAGATGCCCTTGTCCCTGCACCATTAAATGCAACATTTGGCCAGAAGAATATGGACAAAACCCTAGAGACATTGTGAGCAACTGCATTACAGAGGAAAACATTACGGATATAGATAGCCTGTAGGTTCTTGGCAGCATTTCTTAGGATTTACAGAAGTGTGCATTTGTCAAAAGAGATCAAGTTTATATATGTCTGACCTTTCTCTAACCTCCTGAATCATTGTAGTATAATATGGTGGTCTAAAAAGAGATCAGCATCATGTAACTGCCATTTTGCTTGTATGTATACCGATGCACACGTTCACAGTGAGATAGAGACGTCCAGGCAGACCATGCACTTAAGATGTGGTATTACAGCTCACTGCAGAGAGGACAATAATGGCCCCATCCATCAAACACAGTCACCAGGCATGGCACACCCTTCCTTAAAGGAGAGAGAGAGAGAGAGAGAGAGAGACAGGCCATCATAGCTCTGTTCCAGAACCTAGTGAGCTGTCTACTGCCTGCATGGGGAGCAGCCTTCTAAGCAGTTTCCTTACTCAAATGGAACCTCATAACATTTTGTACTAACCAGATGCAAAAGGTTTTCTGTGACAAACAGTTTGTCAGTCTGCACTGCAAAAAAACAAAAACAAAAAACAAAAAAAACCTTTAAAAAAAACATGCTATCACATGACTAGCCATTAAAAAAATATGCTGGTAACATTTTACCTTTGTTATGCATTATACATAAAGGCTTCAAGTCATAATGTAATTCATTATATCATTATATCATAAATAATTGTAACCAAAGTTAAAATGTATTGTAATATGTGCAGGTTTGTTTGGCATGTGTTTTAATGCATTATACATTCTAAAGTTGTAACAACAAAGAGTTAAATATTATAATGTATTACAACTACTGTGATTGGGATTATTCATGAGATCATACAATGCTTTATAAGGCACATTGCAGGTCATAATTAATTCAAACTACTTTTATAATGCATTATATATATATAGACCACATATTTTCATTGTCTTTCTTCACTGTCACGTAATCCTTTAGAAACGATTTGGTGTTCAGTTTTAATAAATTATTATTAATGTTCAATTATTATTAATGTTAAAAATGTGTAAAACATTTATTTTTCTATTAAAAAGATATTTCACAATGTTACTGAGACCTTTTTCAATTATTATTATTATTTGTATTTTTTTCTTCTTAGTCAGATTTTCAGAAATGCTTTTGCGGAGTTTTGTAGCGTGCACAAAACAAACTGTGGTTTGTGGCTTAATGTGTATGTCACAATTTTACTTCCAGCTTGTGGCAGAATAATCTGCAATGTGAACCAGACTTTGTGCCAAAAGTCAAAAGACACTGAGCTACACACTTGGAAGTAATGAATGAATTTCAACCTTTCTCAATATTCCTGATGACCAACCTTTCAGTCTCTCTCCTTCTGTCTTTCCCCCCTTATTCTTCTCCACCAGCAGGGATATCACATGCTAGATGACATACAAATTAATGGTGGGATTAGCAGGCCTTTAGCGGATGGGAGCAGATGTCTTTCACAGATGTCATTGGCGGGTGTTTGGCTGTGCTACTTCTGCCTACACTCTTGACTTGGTGTGGCACAGTCGCAGATTGAGCACCTGATTGGCAGCTTAGAATACTCTGAAGAGACAGAGGAAAGCCTTGAACGCCCAGAATCACTCTGGAGACGCACTGAGAGTCTGTGATGGGACTGGCTCACATCATCTCTGCCAGAACCTCTAAACATGTTGACCTGTTTTTCTGAACAAAGAGACACCGTTTCGGCTCATTGCCTTGTTCTCCTTTGCTTTAATGACTACAGTTTGTTTGACAAATTCCCTCCTGAATGAATGTAGACAGAGACCAAAAGAAATACTGCAACTTTATTTAAGTAAACTAGATCTTTAGTAGTGCTTGACTGTGTAAAACCTGTCACCACAAAGCTGGAGGGCTATGGGTAATTGCCAGGGGATTGCCATCACTGAAATGTTTTGCTATGCGGTTTTATATATATATATATATATATATATATATATACCTGAGTATAAGCAATAGCAATAGTGATAATAATTATGTGTTTTTTTTTCCAGAGACCTCAACTAGTAATTAATGTTGAAAATCCAAAAAGTTTTACATTTAAATCTGTTCCAAAATGCATAACACTTCACAATTATCAAAACCAACTGGGCTTTGTTCTAAAAGGTTTATATACCTCATATACCAATATTTGAGTTGTTAGATCAACATATTATGTGTACATGAAAAGATAGTTTGAAATAATTTATTTCAGGGATTAATTAATTAAGTCAGCAGGAGGGCAAGATGTAAGGAACGCTTAATCATGCTCAAACTGCTGAGCATAAAGGACAGGATGCCCTTAACTGTCAAGCAAATCAATATGGAGAGAGAATAATAAATAAATAAATAATTCAGTCAAAATTTTGTGTTCCACAATAAATGTGTTATGTTGTTGTCATATTTCATGATTTAATGAAGAGCTATGCATTATGTTGATACATTTTGCCTTTGCCATTTTGCAATTTTTATTATAAATACATATCAAAGATAGAGCTGACAAATATTTACAAACTGCACTCTGGGAAAGGAATAACATCCTGTCGAGAAGAAATGTCTGTATGTCTGTCTTTCTTTCTGTGGGTGTTAGTACAGCTGCACACTCCACTCTCTCTCTGATTGACAGTGATGGAAGGGAGAGGCAGGGAAGGTGTTAGTGAGGGATGAGAGAGAAAGCAGGAAGAAATAGCAAGTGAAGAAAAGTTCTGGAGTTGAACAGGGATGATGGATTTCACTTTGTAGTTCTGACAAGACTCTACAAGCTTCAATGGCTGGATCACTAACAGGCAGGGCAGTGTAGAGCCAGAAACATTTTGGAAAGCAGCGGAAAATAAATAAATAAATAAATAAATAAAACAGTAGGAGGCAAAGGTTGTAATGATTTTGTATCAAACTGTATAAAACCTAAAAAAAAATATATATATATATATATATATATATATATATATATATATATATATATATATATATATATATATATATATATATATATATATATATATACACAGTACAGACCAAAAGTTTGGACACACCTTCTCATTCAAAGAGTTTTCTTTATTTTCATGACTATGTAAACTGTAGATTCACACTGAAGGCATCAAAACTATGAATTAAAACATGTGGAATTATATATGGAATTAAATACATAAAAAACTGTGAAACAACTGAAAATATGTCATATTCTTCAAAGAAGCCACCTTTTACTTTGATTACTGCTTTGCACACTCTTGACATTCTCTTGATGAGCTTCAAGAGGTAGTCACCTGAAATGGTCTTCCAACAGTCTTGAAGGAGTTCCCCGAGAGATGCTTAGCACTTGTTGGCCCTTTTGGCTTCTGTCTGCGGTCCAGCTCACCCCTAAACCATCTCGATTGGGTTCAGGTCCGGTGACTGTGGAGGCCAGGTCATCTGGCGCAGCACCCCATCACTCTCCTTCTTGGTCAAATAGCCCTTGATGCCTTCAGTGTGACTCTACAATTTTCATAGTCATGAAAATAAAAACTCTTTGAATGAGAAGGTGTGTCCAAACTTTTGGTCTGTACTGTATCTCTCTCTCTCTCTCTCTCTCTCTCTCTCTCTGTCTCTCTCTCTCTCTCTCTCTCTCTCTCTCTCTCTCTCTCTCTCTCTCTCTCTATATATATATATATATATATATATATATATATATATACATATAATATAATTTAACATGAAAACTGATTCAGTCTGCTCTGTGTGAGTTCCATAAGCTGACTAGAACATTCAGAGCTGATTGAAACTGATCAGGATCGGCTTTCCTGAAGCAAGTAGAACATAAGTCAGATGTGAGTAGTACTTAATCTCTATGGCACGTTTCCCTAAATCATTGCTATTTAAGTAGCATGTAAAAGCCTTTGTAAATTAATGATAGCCTCTGAGCATTCCTAAGCCCATTACATGCAACTTAAGTAGATCTTTTCTTGGCTCATCTATAGTTTATCACAGGCAAATTGACACTTTGTGAATTATGTGAATGCATTTTGAGCATTGTTAAGCCATTGTGCATTATTTCAGGGAATTAAAAATAAATAGATAGAAATGTTTTATTTTATTTTATTTTATTTTATTTTATTTTATTTGCAAACAGGTCCAAGTTTAAATAAGGAAACGAAAAAATGCATAACCCGAAACACCTAAAATATCTTTCACTGAAACATTGTTTTAGATAACTAGAAATTCTGCCATGAAATGCTTACTACCATGTTATTTAATTTTTTTTTTTTTTTTTTTTTTTTTTTGAACAGAGCAGTCAAATTGTAAAAGTAGTACATATTATTCATTCACTACTGAGTCTTTTGAAGTGTATGATAACAGACCACAATTCCTCTGCTGTAGCTTTTAATTTAATTATGATGCAAACTTAGATCAATGCTTTCAAACTGACATGGTATTTTTCTGCTCAACGCTTTAAACTTTGTAGTCCATTTCAGAGTTTTGGGAGAGGGCTTTCAGTGAATAATGACAAATTTCTTAAAGCTTGATCATTAAAAGGATCATTCTATAGCAGGTAGGTTCAGGGAAAGAGAGTAAGTTTGAAGATCTCTGTGCAACAGTATTTATTCAGTTAAAAACAAAACATAACACTCTACAACAGGAATACAGGAAAAACAATCAAACCAAGGAAACATAAATTAATCGACTAACCAACAAATGAATGAGTAACTACAGTAACTAAGAAAACCAGGACTGCATCTGAAATTGAATGCATATGAACAATATTGTATGTGAAAAACAGTATGCCAGATGAGTAGTAAGTCTAAATTTATTGTATTCTAAAAAAGTTGGACTTATTTTACATTACATTTAGCTTGTTTTGTCATTAATTCTTCTTCATAAATTCTTCTTTTGTGTTCCACAGAATCAAAAAAATATCTTAGGTTTGGAACATAATTATACTGATTTATGAATATAATAATTCATGAAGATGTAAATGTGTAAGATGTGTAAATGATGACAGAATAATAATTTTGAGTAAATTATTATTTTAAGCACTACTGGCAGCATCTATTTGATGTTACTTATTACTTCAGAAAACAATATTGTCTTGCACCTCAGTTTTTGAAAACAAACAAAAATTACGTAAACAGTAATGCACTTATAATGAAGATAAGTGGGGCAAGGCACTGAAGAGAATTTTAAAACAGGCTAACAGGCTAACTTCTAAAATATTATAACATTTATACAAGTAAACCATTTGTTTTTCGTATCTAAATTGAGAAAACATCTGGTTTGAGCATTTACCTGCTTATTTATTTATTTATTTATTTATTTATTTATTTATTTATTTATTTATTTATTCATGTTGTATCTGATTTTTTTCGTGTACAATACCCCTTTCATTGGATCAAGCTTAGTTAGATCAACTGAGGGTTTTTCAGTCCGATTGAGCCACCAGTCCAATTATATACATCATGTGGGTGCATGTAAATACAGCAATTGTGTATTTTTGTGTCACAGAAAAAAAAAAAAAAAAAAAAAAAAAAACCGAGAGAAAAAAAAATTGACTCAAGCTTTACAAGGATATTTTGGAACTTTATGCACCAGCTGTCCACAATCAATTCAATAAGAGACCATGGACAACATTCTAACAGTTGGGAAGAACTATTTTCCCCAGCTGTCATCAGACGGTCCCTTAATAGTCATAGATCACTGGTGAAATTGAGGTCATGTGGAAGATTTCTACTTTGATGGACTGGGGTCTCCAGCAGGAGTCATGACATTTGACTTTTGTGGCAATCCAGTAACATGACCCTTCTGACCAGCTAATTTCTAAACAGAAGGAGACAGCCAGCTAAAGTAATGTATTTACATTCTATTCTGTCAACTCCGAATGAGAAACAACATCAACTCAGCAGTGGTGGTTGGTGGTAGTCAATAGAATCAATACATTTGAGGGGACCACAGAAACAAAAAGTGCTTTGTTGAAAAAAAAAAAAAAAAAAGCTCACAGAAGTTTTTTTTTATTTTTTATTTTTTATTTTAGCAATCTGAAAGTGTTGGAACAACCTACAAATAATATTATATATAATCATCATTAAAACTACATGAGATATATAAACTATATGACATGACACAGTATGCTAGACTGTTGACTGTAGACTGTTTGAATGATGTAGAATAAAGTGGATTACGGTCAAATTCATACATTCTTATAAAAATTAGCTCCTGAGTATTCACATGCAAGTACGACTCTTTACTACTTGCATGTGTTTGTCCAGACACTAAAACATACAAAACTGACTACACACACAGAGAGAGCATGCAAGAGAAGGTACCTTGCAAAAATACTCATACCCCTTTATTTTTTAAGTGACGTGACATACAGCCAAGTATGGTGACCCATACTCAGAATTCATGCTCTGCATCTAACAAATCCAAAGTGCGCGCACACACACACACACACACACACACACACACACACATACATCAGTTAGGAACCTAGGTGTGCTATTTGATCACAATCTTTCCTTAGAAAGCCAAGTTTCTAGCATTTGTAAAACTGCATTTTTCCATCTCAAAAATATATATCTAAATTACGGCCTATGCTCTCAATGCCAAATGTAGAAATGTTAATCCATGCATTTATGACCTCAAGGTTAGATTATTGTAATGCTTCATTGGGTGGTTGTTCTGCACGCTTAGTAAAACTACAGCTAGTCCAAAATGCAGCAGCAAGAGTTCTTACTAGAACCAGGAAGTATAACCATATTAGCCCGATCCTTTCAACACTACACTGGCTCCCTATCAAACATCGTATAGATTTTAAAATATTGCTTATTACTTATAATGCCCTGAATGTTTTAGCACCTCAGTATTTGAATGAGCTCCTTTTACATTATAATCCTCTACGTACGCTACGTTCTCAAAACTCAGGCAATTTGATAATACCTAGAATATCAAAATCAACTGCGGGCGGCAGATCCTTTTCTTATTTGGTGCCTAAACTCTGGAATAACCTACCTAACATTGTTCGGGAGGCAGACACACTCTTGCAGTTTAAATCAAGATTAAGGACCCATCTCTTTAACCTGGCATACACATAACATACTATTATGCTTTTAATATCCAAATCCGTTAATTTTTTTTTAGGCTGCATTAATTAGGTAAACCGGAACCAGGAACACTTCACATAACACCCTATGTACTTGCTACATCATTAGAAGAATGGCATCTACGCTAATATTAGTCTGTTTCTCTGTTGTTCCGAGGTCACCGTAGCCACCAGATCCAGCCTGTATCCAGATCAGAGGGTCACTGCAGTCACCTGGATTCAGTACATATCCAGACCAGATGGTGGATCAGCACCTAGAAAGGACCTCTACTGCCCAGAAAGACAGCGGAGACCAGGACAACAAGAGCCCCAGATACAGATCCCCTGTAAAGACCTTGTCTCAGAGGACAACCAGGACAAGACCACAGGAAACAGATGATTCTGCTGCAGCCTGGAATTGAATTACTGGTTTCGTCTGGTCAGAGGAGAACTGGCCCCCCAACTGAGCCTGGTTTCTCCCAAGGTTTTTTCTCCATTCTGTCACCGATGGAGTTGCGGTTCCTTGCCGCTGTCACCTCTGGCTTGCTTAGTTGGGGTCACTTCATCTACAGCGATATCGTTGACTTGATTTCAAATAAATGCATAGACAAAAAAAAAATAAAAAAATTAAAAAAAAATTAAAAAATCACATCAATATACATACCATACACCATGACAGAAAAAAGAAACAAAAAGAAGCAAATTTATTAAAAAAAGAAAAACTCAAATACACACTTTGCATAAATAGTTATGCCCTTACATCACCACTTACTTTAGTTAAGGCACCTTTACAATTTAAAGGTTTTTTTTTTTTTTTTTTTTTTTTGGATATGATGCAACAAGCTTTGCAAATCTTATTTCTTCTCATTTCCTCTTCACCTCATTACATCTGTCAGATAGGAAAGGGGCTGACAGACATTTTCTAAATTCTCCAGAAATATTCTATCGGGTTCAAGCCCGGGCTCTGGCTGGGCCACTCAAGGACATTCACAGAGTTATCTTTAAGCAACTCTTGCTGTGTGATTAGGGCCATTTTCTTGTTGGAAGATAAACCCTCTGCCCAATCTGAGGTTCTGAATACTCTGGACTAGGTTTTCATTAATGCTATCCTGCTAATGAAAAGCAGTCCCACAGAATGAGTCTGCTACCAGCACACTTTACTTTCGGGATGATATTCTGCAGGTGATGAGCAGTGGCTGCTTTCCTCCATACATAACCAAAGACTTTATCCATTAAATGCTCAGTTTGGCCAGGAGGCCAGCTCTAGGAAGAGTCCTGGTTGATCCAATTTTTTTTTTTTTTTTTTTTTTGTAAAGGATAATGGAGGCTAAATGCTTCTGTGAGCCTTCACTCAGCAGAAGTATGTCTTTCTTTCTTTCTTTCTTTCTTTCTTTCTTTCTTTCTTTCTTTCTCTCTCTCTTTCTTGAATGAACACTTCCCCAGATCTCTGTCTTGACACAATCCTGTCTCTGAGCTCTTCATGCAGTTGTTTTGAACTCAGGGCCTGGCTTTTTCTCTGAGATGCATTTTCAGCTATTATAATTTTTATGAAGAGGTGTGCACTTTTCCAAATATTTATGTATGTATTTATATTTAATTTTTTAATAAGTTTTTTTTTTTACTTTAAATTTCTACAGATGTCAATACATCCTTTCATTTCACCATCTATCCAAATGTGTTACATACATATACCTATGTAGAGTATAACAGTGAGATCAGGCTCGTTTGTTATAGCTCTTGAAGCACTGGTGTTGTACTTGTAAGGCAATACAATTAACGTTTTACACACATATCCACTTATACATGAAGGAGGTTGTAATCATTGCAAACCCATGAACATCCTGCTCATAATTTCCCAGCCAAAGCAGAAACACATCCAGGGACTATTTCAGATCCCAATGAAATATATTCATTACCATGCAAATTGGTTTGGGAATCGTTGACTAAAAGCATTCGACATACTTCATTTGAAATTACGTAAATGCAATTAATGGGACCATATTCAGAAGAAAGCGAGTTTGCCTGCTGATAATTGTTATTGTCTGGATCCCATTAAAAGTTTTTTTTTTTCATAATTCTAAAAGAAAAACATTCTTGCGAGGGAAGCCACTCTGTCATGTCATTGTTGACACAGACTTCATTATGTGATGATAATCTGCTTTTAAGTTCGAGTGAATACTGCAATATTAACAATAGTGTTCATACAGAGAATTTCTGTCATGATTTCTGAGAAGCCTGTTCATTTACTGGCCAGAGAACAATCAATGCAAATATTTCTAACAAAGCCATTTGCACACATGTATACCTAGCAGCTTGTGAAATGAAACACACTACGAGACAAAATTGTGTAGATTTTTGACTGGTATCAGAAAGTGATGCTTGGTTGCCCGTTTGCAAATATTGGCTTGCTTGCAACATCCAAACACTCACTGGTTATGGCAAATCTCATTTTGTTTTGCTTTTGGCGGGATGTTTCTAGCAATATTTTAGGCTTTCAGAATGGAGCTGTTGCTGAAATTACTGTCTGAATTCCACCCAAGTAAACAAGTCAATAATTATTGCATTTCCAAGTCATGTAAAGGCTGCAGGCAAGATTCAATAATAAATGGATGTTATAGTATAATAGTGAATACAGAAAACTAATGATCAGTAGTCCAACTTGCTTGTTAGTCCAGTGTGAAAGTGTTTCAACTGTATTATCTTTTAGAGATATTTATTTCCCACCCCTTCCAGCCTGTCAATTGTAACAAGTGAAGAAGAGGTAGTGTGCTATGAACTATGTACCCTAAGTCATGCTTGCTAGATTGCAAGTCAGCTCATTTATCTTGGGTTATAAAGTATCATTTCAGACCAGATCTCAGAGAACATGGTCAAATGTTGATAACATGCTTCCATTAGATCTGGAAATAACGATGCTATTTTATACTGCAGGCAGAGATCCCATATTTCCACAAATCACACTCGCCTTTGGAACAAGCCCCATTGTTTCTGAGATTAAAATACTACAGAAAGAAATTACCATCACTGCATACTGTAATAAAAAAAAAGTATACACAAAGTATCTATGTCTCTTTAGATTCCCCTTAAAGTTTGCAACCTCTTTTATTTTTAATTGAAACAGGGTTTTCAATAGGGAAAAAAGGGCAGTTTTTAAAAACATACATTAAGAATAAAGAAACTATAAAAGATGGTAATGTGAAATCTTTACATTAAAGAGCTGTTTCTTCCTGATTTGAAAGTCATGACGTTTACCAAGTATGGGAACCCATACTTGGAATTGGTGCTTTGCATTTAACCCATCCAAGTGCACACAAACAGCATTGAGAAGTGAACACACCATGATCACCCACCCGGAGCAGTGGGCAGCTATATATATCCAGCAACTGGGGGGTTCTGTGCCTATAGGTATTGAGGGTGGAAGAGAGTGCTATTCATTCACTCTTCCCACCTACAACTCCTGCCAGCACCAAGACTTGAATCGGTGACCTTCAGGTGTCTAGTCCAAGTCTCTAACCATTAGGCCACAGCTGCCCCTATTTGACTCATAAAAGATCATTTTGTTATCTTAAACCTTATCTTGTCATACATTCAAGTATGTATGTTGTTGATTCAGCAATATTCAAATAAATTTTGACTTGAGGAAAAATGTTAATTTAGATGTAACAATTTTAGGTAACCCACCCCCACCAGCGTACTGTTAGAAGAGAAGAGGGTTGAAAAGAAAGATAAATTTTTGACATAATCCAAAACCACTGTCAGTAATTATTCCACTACAATATTACACAGCACTATATAGCAATAATTACTATGTTTTTTTGTTTTGTTTTTTAAGTCAGTCAAACCTTTTATGCCAAATTTAGCATAGATTCAGAAGTGAACTCAACTGACATTTCTGAAATTCCACCTCCTTCTGAGGGCTAAAATAAAAGCCAGCAAGTTCCCAGGGCTACTCCTTGTTCTGTGTCTTTAAACACAATTATTTCCTTTTTTGTCAGGTATGTAATGCGCACAATTTAAGTGTGAACATGTAGTGAGTATTGTGAGGTATCACATTGGTAATTATTATCATCTAGAGCAGTAATCCTCAAATCTGGCTCACGAGATTCACTTTCCTGCAGAGTTTAACCCTAATCAAACAAACCCACCTGTGATTTTCTACTGATCCTGAAGACATCGATTAGCAAACTCAGGTGTGGGGAATTAGGGTTAGAGCCACACTCTTCAGGAAAGTGGATCACTGGTCTAGAGTGTTAAAGAAGTGACATTTATTAAAAGTTTGTGCAGAATTCAGTATCCATTCTAAACATGCTACTCATGTTATGGAAAACAATGATGGAGTTCAAGTCACCTTTATTTATATAGCGCTTTAAACAAAATATATTGCGTCAAAGCAACTGAACAACATGCATTAGGAAAACAGTGTGTCAATAAAAAAAAATTATAGTTAAAGGCAGTTCATCATTGAATTCAGTGATGTCATCTCTGTTCAGTTAAATAGTGTCTGTGCATTTATTTGCAATCAAGTCAACGATATCGTTGTAGATGAAGACCACAACTAAGCAAGCCAGAGGTGACAGCGGCAAGGAACCGAAACTCCATCGGTGACAGAATGGAGAAAAAAACCTTGGGAGAAACCAGGCTCAGTTGGGTTCGGTTCTGGTTTACCTAATTAATGCAGCCTAAAAATCCTTTAACGGATTTGGATATTAAAAGCATATTAGTATGTTATGTGTAAACCAGGTAAAAGAGATGGGTCTTTAATCTAGATTTGAACTGCAAGAGTGTGTCTGCCACCGGAACAATTTTAGGTAGGTTATTCCAGAGTTTAGGCGCCAAATAGGAAAAGGATCAGCTGCTCGCAGTTGATTTTGATATTCTAGGTAAGGCTATACGTATGGTTAATATGTTACAAATGTGTGCTCTAAAAGATTTAACTAAAAATTGACTAAACAGAATTTATATTTAAAAAGGGTCTGAAATATTGGAATACTTGTATTCTTCATGTTTAAAACAATATTAGAAGGAAGGAAATTTCCCTGCATGTGATACTGGCTGTTAAAAATGTTTTCTATGTAATTTGAAAACGTCTCTCTCTGCTCTACTGCTCATCATTTGAGTTTCAACATGGAAAACTGTTTAAAATGGTTTCAATTTTTTTTTTTAGAAAATTATTAAAAGTACCCTCAATACTTTCTTCATTTTTATGAAAAATGCCAATGTGAAAATTATTCTAAACATATCTCTGTGTGTTGCAGGTAACAATGAAAATAATAGAGGATTGGTAATAACATGAAGGTGATTAAATCATGACAGTTTTCATTTTTATAGTAAACTGTAACTTTAATTGCCCATTGATAATAAGCTCTCCAAAAAAAACATACTGCAGTCTAAGCTTTGCTATCAGTGTGGCTTTGTGTATTTGTCATTGGGAAAAATAAAGTAAATAAAAGAGAAAAGACACAGAAGGAAAGACTCCATGCTGGAGTTCAAAGACAAATCTCCATTCTGATACAGGGGAAGCAGAGTGTGGAAAGATCAAAAGAAGAGTGATGTGAAAGGTCAATGCTCAGTCTATCACAAGTGACTACATAAAGAGGCGTTCCTGCTAAGTAGTGCACTGCACAACCAGAGAGAGACAGAGCAGTGCAGACTCCTGAAAGGGACATAGGGGAATGGAATGTCACTCTTGGAAGAGACAGGGGAAAGGTGAAACACCTCAAAGAACCTGCAAAGTCATGTGGCATTTCTAAATCTGGTTGATGTCTCCACTAATAAACTAATCTCTTTGAGAAAGTTTCAGTGGGTACTCTTACAATTATTATTATTTTGCAATAATACAAAGCAAAATAAATAGTTTCACTTTTTGATATTGATATTGAAGTCATGTTTATGGTCACAGAGACTCCAATGTTGTGAGTAAAATTTGAAATTCTAATATTGAAATAGACATCTTATTTCCTCCAAAGTTCTTTTAAATCTAAAGTTTGTAATTAAATGTCAGCTCCAATCAGAGTAGTTAGGAAAGAAAATCACACTGGTTTCCCCAAGATATGCGAGTTGTATGTAGAATGATAGAACATTATGATGACACACATAACACACTCATACGAATGATTTTCCACCATTTTCTTAAATGTGGAAGTCTATGGGCGAGATTTCTGATTCATTAGTCAGTATAGGAAAATAATGATAAGAACAGCAGTGTGCAGTAAATGGTAAAACTCTTTGCACTACAAACCAGTGTGTTCATAATTAAGATAATACATTAAAATAATATGGTAAGACACACCGACATTTCCAATATCAAGCACCAAAACAAACTGTTTTATACAGCTATATAGCTGGATGAAGATGAGACCAAAAGCTAGACCTATAGAATTTACAAATGACCACGCCCATTTTCATGGCAAGAAAAAAGTGTGTAGTAATGGTTCTATGAGAAACTGTATATACAGGTTTCAGCACCACACAATGTGAACAGCTCCCGCTTTTGTAATTCTACACTCGCTTTGTCTTGTCTGAAACCTGTTGAATGTTTTAATTTGTTTGACACCATTTTTTTCCCACAAAGAATTAATGACGTACTGTCATATCATATTTTAAAACAGAGGGAGAGGGGGTAAGTAAGGTACAGATGGCTCTTAAATGTGAATAATAATAATAATAATAACAATAATGTGGGTTATAACTTTTATGATGCACATCTATCTATCTATCTATCTATCTATCTATCTTTCTATCTATCTATCTATCTATCTATCTATCTATCTATCTATCTATCTATCTATCTATCAACTTACTGTAATTTAAAATACTGTCACACTTGCTATTACTCCAAGTCTGAATAAACACTGTAAAATATTTAGTGTGGTACCATCAAGAAATAACCTCTGATATAGAATAAGATGAATTTTATTTTTTATAATTTTTTTATTTTTATTTTTTTAATCCCTGGAGGGGAATTGAGAAAACAAAGTACTTAAATGTGTTTTACCAATTACAACTATTAGTATTGCTATTAACTAGTTTTAAATGTCAGATCAGGTAGACATATCTATTTCTCTCTCTCTATAGAATGGCATTAATAATGACTAAGATCCCTAATACGGCCACTTTATTAAGACAATAGTGTGAGTGGGAGCTGTCCAGACCTTTGGTGCTGAAAGGTTCCCAGACGATATCCTCTGCTCTGAGTTTTTGCAGACATTTATTTATTTATTTATTTATTTTAAGTTGTATTTAAACATACGCATGCACGCACGCACACGCACCCAAGTGTAAAACATTTTAGCCATTCGTCACGAATTGCAGCATACGAGACTGATGCATGAAATAAAAGATAAAGGGGGGAAAATGTGGTGGGGTAAAATAATATGAAAGCCAAATTAAAACACCGTTTAAACGTCTGCTCTCCAGCTTGACGCGTCAAACGGAGAACGTTCCAGTTGTAATCAAGGACGATGTCTGCAATGCCAGATTAAACAGGTTCCTGAAATAAAACGGGAGTGTTGTGGTTTTTCGCGTCGTCGCTCGTATGCCGTGTAAGTAAAAGTTGAGGCGGCACGAAGTTTCACTTCATGTAGGTCTGCGCAGCTTCAGAGCTCTCTAGATCTTTCCATTTCATCTGCTCACAGGTCTTTATGTTCCTCGTCGTCTCTTTATCGGGACATCGATCCATTCTTAGCGAATATTTTGTCAAATCCAGACGCTTTGATATGGGATCTTTTCTCTAGGAGTCTGAGAGAAATCAAACACGTCCTCACAGACCAACTGAGCAGTTCTTCAGCTAGTTCTCACAGCGTTTCGACGTAAATAATTTAATCTTTACTAAGTATATTTTCCTTTTTATGTACAGAGCTTTGACGTGGCGGACACTGTGCAGTGGACAGTTTAATATTCATGACAAAATCTGAATTCACGCTCCTGTTTTTGGATTATCCGTTTCCCAGGATACACTGACTCGATCACGCATCAACTAGAGACTTTATTTTCGATTTACCGGACTTAAAGACTACTGAGGGGATTTGGAAATGAGCGGTCTGTTTTCAAAATGTCTTTTTTAAGAATCACTCGTGGAGAAAGACGTTTCCTCAGAGGACGGGAGGGTTTGTAACGCTGAATTTATCGCCGATTTCACGACACGCGTTTCCATGGCTCCGGCGGTCAGATCGATTAAGCGTAAGGATGCGATTAACTGGCCGAGGATGTCGACAACTTTCTGGGCTGTGCTGCTGTTGACGGCGCTTCTCATCGTATACTGCGGTGAGTTTGCGGTGTGTGCGATGCTTCTGCGTGTGTAAAGGATGTGTAACACTTCTTTGATGTGACCTTAAGGATAACGTATAGTGTCTGTCGTGTCACTCACTCTTATATACACACCTACAAACAAAATCATGGATCCTCCAGAGCTCATGAAAACGGAATTGCCAAAGCATATCCTAGACATGACCGCACATATATATTTTACTTGCTACTCAAGGGCAGGGAACGTGTATTTATGATCTAGAAATATACCTGCTGGATCTTATTATAATATGGTGCAGTATTGAACTTAACAGACATTACTAAAATGAAGAAGAAGAAGAAGAAGAAGAAGAAGAAGAAGAAGAAGAAGAAGAAGAAGAAGAAGAAGAAGAAAGAAAGAAAGAAAGAGATCGCTTCATCCGATTGCAAGGACAAGATGTAATAAATAAATAAATCCACAAGCAGTCATAAATGCTTTATTCAAACACAGAGACATGCAAAGGCAAACTCACACAACCCCTCTCGTAAGCGCACAGACATGATTGATATCTTGAAACCTCCCAGCAAAATCAGGTCTGTCCATGGTGTTTATACATACAGTACATTGTAACCTGAACACACAAGGGCAAGGGAAGTCGTGTATATACACATCACTATTACAATCTTTTCTAAGGTATTTAAAATCTTACAATTGTTTTAATTTTTTTTACAGACCTTAAATTCTAAAGTAAAAAAATGACCTTCCATCTGAGACCACTTTAGTACTACAAATAGTTGCAAAATTAGGATGTATTCAGACCATTTTCACATTAGTAACAAAACTGTTATGTGAAACCAATTTAGTTTATCTACGTATCTGTTCTGAGTCAATTAAAAGCTCAGGTGATTTATTACTTTTGCTGAGATGGTGTCTTTTTATTGAAAACTTTGACTCACTTAGGACAGGTTTCATTCTTATTTTTTCTGTAGTTAATAATTTGGTAGAAGTCCACATGACTGCACCAGAAGACACACACACAAAAAAAAAAAAAAAAAAAAAAAATATATATATATATATATATATATATATATATATATGTGTGTGTGTGTGTGTGTGTGTGACTGTCTGCTTTTGCATTTAATATATATATATATATATATATATATATATATATATATATATATATATATATATATATATATATATATATATATATATATTAAATGCAAAAGCAGACAGTCACACATCTGAATTGTATGTCTAGAATTGTAGAATTTATTTTCTGTTCTCTTCTGAGCTGATAAACATGTAAATATGTGCATAGATATTTCTGCATTAACTCAATTGATCTCCTGTGATAGCATGATTTATTCTCTGTTTGGCTACAGTCAATGTTTTAGATGCTTGTTGTGTTTAGCAGTCTATTATTTTATTTATTTATTTTTTATTATTATATTTTTTTTAATGTGTGTGTGTGTGTGTGTTGGGGGGGGGGGGGGGCAGTGGCTTTGTTTCTCTCTGTCTATCTGAGCAAATCAGCTTCTGCAGCTCTGCCCCGACCTGCTTGTTGTCTGTGATATTAATCTTCATCTAGATGGGCTGCCCACCGCACGACATCTATGTCTGAGTTGCTGTCAAGACCCCAGACTGGCATCTCACAGCTCGAGGTGGTATTACTCGCAGAGGAGATTGAAAACATAAACGCAGGGACACAAACCAAGTTCTGTTGGTTGATTTGTTTATTTATAGCGAGCCTTGAATGCACAAACACAACCGAAATTAGGTCTGCATTCCCACTAGTGAGTCATGCAGCCGCTGCCTCTTTATATTAGCATCTCACAGCAAAATATCTTCAAAGTATCCGCTACAAATGTCATCCTTGTACAGAAGATTGTGTTTGTTTCAGAAAGCAACAGGGAGGGGAAATATATGGTTAGCTGAGCTTAGCAATAGCAGAATGGTACGCATGTTGTACTGCAGCTATACAAATTAATATCAAGCACTATATGATGACAAAGTCTGTTTGTAATGACAGTTTAATGAATGATATGGAGAGGGGTTTGTTCTGTCCGCTGGCTCCCTCCTCTGGATGCTACTCGACACACTTTTCTTCTTTGTTAGAGCCACATATGCATTGTTTTAACTTGTGTTCCAAAAGGTGTAAAAAAAAAAAAAAATAAAGGAAAGAGGAAGACTCTTACTTAATACCCTGATAACCTGTATTAACAATGAATTAATATAACGGGGGAAGATTGATACATAGTGATGCAAGTTGTTAATGAGAGTAGTAGCTACTAATCATCATCATCATCATATTCTAAGTACAACTACAGTATGAAATATTTATATTGAGCTTTATTTATACTGCTATTTGTAATATTATACGAGACTCTACATTTGCAATCTCATTTTTTTTCTAACTTCTTGTTTATCTAAAAAAAAATAAAAAACTATGCTTTCTATATTCTTTTCTATCCCATCTACTTGTTTCCTTTGAATGTGTGTGTGTGTGTGTGTGCGTGTATATATTATCGCAAAATCATTAATGTATTCTACGCAAAATGCGATATCCGCCGTGTTATTCAGTTTTCTTCCTAACTTTACAAACCTCCCTTCTCTACGAATGCGATACATCCGCTCAGCCAATCACAGCGCACCATTCCACGCATTGTAAACATTTACTGAAAGCAGTAAAAAAAAAAAAAAAAAAAAAAAAAAGGTTTCCTTTGACAGCATTGATGAACCTGTGGTGGTTTCTGCGTTGGGGAAGAAACGTGAGCTATTTATAAGATTAGTTTTGATGAAGAGGGTGTCATATGTGGATCAACTTACTTTATGTATTTTTAACAGTAAAAAAAAAAAAAATATTCAATGGATTTATTGCATTTTGGGAAAACTTTTATAATAAATCTTTGAAAATCAAAATCTGGATTTGAGATTTTAATGTTATTATAACCTAAAAATGCTATGTGAAAGTTTGAAACAGAAAATAGTAGTTTTCATCTTTTCACTTTCATGGTAAAGAAAACACGTTTTTAGTTAAATTAATTTAATCAGTTAATTAAAACGGACATATATATATATGTATATATATATATATATATATATATATATATATATATATATATATATATATATATATATATATATATATATATATATATATATATATATATATATAAAACCTTGGTACATGTACTGTGTTGGGCTAACTGATTCTTGTCATAGCACTTGCATTTTGTTGCTCTTTGTTGGTTTTTGTTGATTGCTTCTGTTGTGCTCATTTGTAAGTCGCTTTTTGCTAAAATTGTCTTCTAAATTATTAAATGTAAATGTTATATTTATACAATATGTCATATACACCTTATATATATATATATATATATATATATATATATATATATATATATATATATATATATATAATGTTTAATTATATTATATATAATTGTGCATTTCTGCAAATGCTCTGACAGCCTGACCATCCTTAAAATCAGATGGTGCTGAAAGCATATGGAGCTTCGAGTTTATGAGTGTGTTAGTGTGTGTGCTAACAATAAATTAAATAAATGATAAAAAAAAGATGACGAAGAAGAAGAAATACTAATAGAAAGCAAGCTAACACAGGAAAACAGGAAACAAAAACGGAGAGCAGAAAAAAAGAGATGAGCCCACCAAAGTCTCCTCCTCCATCACACCTCCCACAGGGTCAATTATGTGCCCTGATGAATCATACCTGCTACAGGCCCGACCCGCATTGCCATAGCCCCGCCCACTGAAAGCATCCCACAATGCAATGCAGCACATTCACACATCCCCCATGGTAACAGCTCATGTAGTCTGACACATTGCTCTAAAATTCACAAATGCACAAATTCAACACTCTCAGTCTGTGGTCATTATCAAAACCATTAAGGGTGTAAACAGAAGCCATTTTTGGTAATTTAAGACTCCAATTTGATCATAATGCTGAAGGTTTTGGTTGTAAAGCAAAAAAAAAAAAAAAAAAAAAAAAGAAAAAAGAAAGAAAGAAAGTAATAGTGTATTATATGGGACAATAAGCATTTAGTCATTATAATGTTCCTGGCTATTTAAAAGCTACCCGATGGCCTTTTCCACTGCTTGAGCAATTTCACCACTGTCCGCATCAAAGGGTAAAGACGTGGGCTTGTGGAGTTGTCAAGATTCCATACTGGCCTAGTAAGCACATCATGAAACTCTTACAGAAATGAAGGCATCTTTATGGATGAATATTTTATCAGCTCCAAGGACTTACAAGGTTTTTTGTCCATAGTCGTCACTTTTGTGCAGGGATCTTTGCAAAGTTAAAATGCATGTAACACATTTAAATTTTGATAAGCATTGTTGAACGACTGGAACTATATCATACTGGAGCTGTATCATACCACTGAGCAGGTCCGACCCGTGGCATATGCGGCATAGGTAGTGGCCTAGGGCACAACATTACCATTGTGTGCTCCTAGCCAAATATATTACGCAAAAGAATTTCTGACAATTAACATCATTTTAGTACTGATCGATCATCAAACTGATTAACATAATGTTAGTATAAAATTAAGCTGACATCAAAGAAAGGTCCTAAGACTTGATAACATGTTTTACTAATTTTAAACACTTTCTGCATCATGATGTAAATATAATACATCACCATAATGCATTAATTAAAATGTTTTTGCCATTTATGTGCTCTTAAAGAAGAATAATAATAAAAAAATAAAAATAAAACATTAAGTGGCAGAAGGCTGGAAGTGACAAAAAATAAAAAAAGAGGAGCAGAAAAAAAAAAAAATCAATATAGAGCAGTCATCCTAAATCTGGCTCGTGAGATCCACTTTCCTACCGGGTTTAGCTCTAACCCTAAACATTACTGCTTGCTTTTAGTTCTCCCAAAAAAAGTGTCTTTTGAAAAAGACCATGATAAGGACTATAATCTAGCATTCTTGAAATTACATAATTAAGTTTAAGTCTGTCATTTTCCACTGTATGGACAAAATTAAAAGTATTTATGCTAATTAGACTAACCAGCTAGGTGGCTAACATGTACAAATATACTACAAAATGTAGCCTTTATTTTGTTGCCTTTGTTGTCTGTTAGACTATTTTAGGCATTTCGTATTGCTCGTATTTCCCTATGTTATAATTAGTACTTGTCACTGTAGGCATAGTTGTGGGAGTAGCTCATGTCTGGTCCCTTCAATAGGGTATTTTAACCGATTCACTCATAAAATATGTTTATGCTTAAGGCACTTTAACATCTCCATTTTATTTATTATCATAATTTATTTACTACTTATGTTAATACTTATTAGTAGTTATGTTATGTTATGTTATGTTATGTTATGTTATGTTATGTTATGTTATGTTATGTTATGTTGTTATGTTACGTTACGTTACGTTATGTTATAGTAAAGTTTAGAAAAATAAAAAATATCGCCTAGGGCACCAACAGAGCCTGGGCCGGCCTTGCTACTGAGTATGGTTTCTTGAAATTAATCTATTTGTTTTCACATTTACTGTGTTGGATACTATACAGTAGTTAGTTACAGTCTGCTTATTTGACCGGATAACAGAGAATGTTTTCACTTGCATTGTTCACTTTTAATTTACGGTACTTAACATTACGATCTACAAATGTAATTAAGGTTGTAATTATCATAAAAGTGTTTTTTTTTTTTTTTTTTTAATAGCTGGATCTTCAGAAAAATCTAACAGTCTGTGGAAAATCAAAGATTTGATGGCTAGCAGAAAACTTTTCTGACGTGATGGTACAGTACTGGTTCATATGAATGAATGAATGAATGAATGCTTAGTGTTTATTAATAACTTGCCCCGGTTGCCTGACGTGTCCTCCAGGCTGTCATAAATTTGATCACTAATTGCTGTTTAAATCTGTTTGTTAAACCGTAAATTAATTTAAATTTGGTATTAGTTTTAATAGGCACAGTAGCATGCATAAAACATCACTTTTGACATTTCACACAAGGGTCTTCTTCATTTAAGGGGACGTGCACACTGCTAACAATCTGGTTCCATTTTTGGTTGATGTAACGATGAGGGTGTGAATTTTAATGATCAGTTGTAACCCCAAACACACACACACACACACACACTGCTTTAGGGGCATTGAAAGACAGGAAAGACTACTAACATACTTGCAGCGTGCTGTTAAAATGACTCCACTTCTTTATTATTGAGGAAACCAATTGCTTGAAAGAAAATGCCACCCTAGCGTTTTGAATTCCTGGAGGGTTCCATCAACGCGTGGTCGCTCACGGGCTGTGACAGGAAATGTCTGGGGTGGAAACACGGTTGAGAAGTGGATGAAAGATAAAAAAGAAGGAAGAGAAAGAAGCAGATAGTAAGACTGAAACAGATGGATAAAAATGTGCCGCTCCGCTATAAACAGACATGGGAATAACATGTTACACTAATTTAACTTTTTACAAATAAGGTACACTCTATTGTCCCATTACTTTTTTAAAAGCTGTACAGGCAACCTATTCACCTTTTTTAACGTTTCATATAACATAATATGTCATTTAAGGTAAAAAAAAAACAAAAAAACAAGGCTTACCACATACCTTAAGTTTGTGAGTTCATAAGTCTTTTACCAAAATTATAAAAAAATTGTATGCAAAGAATAAACAAACAAACAAAAAACAAAACCTAATAACCATTACTAAACATGCAACTTGTGACAGTTTGAAAAATCTTTTTTTATTATTTAATTTAAATTGTTATTTGTATAATTATATATATATATATATATATATATATATATATATATATATATATATTTTTTTTTTTTTTTTTTTTTTTTTTTTTTTTTTTTTTTCAATCTGAGTTTTAAAGGTGAAATCTGATAATATAATATTTTGTTTGACGTCCTAAGGCAAACAACATCCTGATAACACTGACCATTTGCTGAAAATAAAAATAAAAATAATGACTTCCAACAGTCAGAAAAGACTTCAGGACAAAATGGAGAAAAAATGCAAATGTTATAAAAAGGCTGGTGGATTTTTCTTGAAGTCATATAGGTACTTACTTGTCTGAAGAAAAGGCACTGTCTCAACAAATGCATGTTAGGGAAGAGGTAACTGTGTGGAAGTCAATTGCATTCAATCATGCAAATGTTTCTTTTGCCAAAACCTTAACAGGCTGCCAGACTGTGATGCATGGTTGAGCCTGACAAGACATCTCGGAAACATGATTCAAAATCTTTCCTGGCTTGATGGTTCACAAAATGCTACTGTATATGAATGGGATGTAGTAAGATCACAGTGACAGTATTTTGACATATCTGACATTCAGTTTAAGAAAATCTTTGAACATAAGATGCAAGCCTATGCACGTAACAATACTGGGAAATACAGTAAGAATGACAGATGGCAATATTGCATTGATGTCTAATAATATACAGACACTTGTGATCTCATCACAGTTTTGTATTGTTGCTCAAGGTTGCAGCATTCTTGGCAATTGTAAACAACCTACTGTGAAGCTTGGCTTTATTGCTTTGCACAAGGATTGTGCATGATGATGATGATGATAATGAGGATACCATACAATGATAAAATACACATTTCATAGTATATATATATATATATATATATATATATATATATATATATATATATATATATATATGATAGGTAAAAATTGATAGCCTGAACGAACTGTAAGTCGCTTTGGATAAAAGCTTCTGCTAAATGCATAAATGTAATTTAATATATATATATAATTCTAAAATTCAACATTTATCAGCAGTTGTGCATGGATTTCCATACTCTAGATTAGTGTGCAGCACGTCTCAGTGGAGAATTGTGTCATTGATCATTACTTGAAGCATTCAGTGATTACTAATTAGCAACATTTACATACTACAAACAACATGATTACACATTCAAATCCCATCATCATCGGAGTTACAGGGTTTGTTACTGTCATATAACTTTTTTATGAAAGCATATATCACAACAAACAGCAGCCTACTGTACAGTTTATTGACTAAGAATCAACTGCATTTGTTCTACATCCATCTAGCAAGTGTAGACTCAAGTAATCCTGCCACTATGTCTATTTTCATACTCTGAAGACTTTGTTTCTTTAAGTACGCACACACACACAAACACACACTATATACATACATACATATATATATATATATATATATATATATATATATATATATATATATATATATATATATATATATATATATATATATATTATGTATATATTAATGTTAGTTAATGAAAATACAGTTATTCATTGTTAGTTCATGGTAATTCACAGTGCATTAACTAATGTTAACAAGCACAACTTTTGTTTTAAATAATGCATTAGTAAATGCTGAAATGAACATGAACTAAGACTTATAAATGCTGTAGAAGGATTGTTCTTGCTTAGTTCATGTTAACGAAAGTAGTTAACTAACATTAACTAATGGAACCTTATTCTTAAGTGTTACCCAATATACTAATATAACTAAAATAACTACTTAACTATATGGTACTTCATTATTGCTTGTTTACAAAATCAAATGATTGGGAGTTTGGGATCCTTTTTGTCATTTAAATGGCTTTGAAAATTTTCCCAATCAAACTGAATTCCCCTACTCTTTGGTCAAGCTATAGTTTCAGTGTAGCTTCCCCAACACTGCAGATAGATAGATAGATAGATAGATAGATAGATAGATAGATAGATAGATAGATAGATAGATAGATAGATAGATAGATAGATAGATAGATAGATAGATAGATAGATAGATTTTTTATATTATTTTGATATATGATACAGTCTTCATGAAGTTTTATGCTACAGTGACATTATGGTACCATCTAGCTGTTCTAACTTGTGTTGGTAAAAATGGCTCGACAAAGGCCCAATCCCAAATGGCACACTTGATATGAATTCATGGTCTGGTGGTCCACAAGATCCTAAGGTGTCCAATTTGTCATTTTAGGCTTCAGTGGCATACTCAAGAGTGCCTCTATTGTAGCTGCCATGCACCCTTGATGAACCCTTTTCCCGAAGCTTTCACTGAAGACTTCACAGCAGACTAATAACCAATCTAGCAGTCGATGTGGTGAAGTGTAAACTCAGAGGAGGACCGGGAGGAGTGAGGTTGTGTATTGGACAGGGCCTGACATTTAGACACATAGTTGTTATCAATAGAATTTGACAGAAGCATGTTTCTAATGTCATTGCACATGCAACTATTGGGCATTTCATTTAGAATCAAATTATTTCTATTTAATATTTCATATTATTGAATAAACTAAACTCAATTTATTGTTGATGCATTCTTGGTTCGTCTGGATCACAAATGATACATTTGATGCTGGCAATAAAGAAAGTCATTTAAAAAAAAAAAATCATTTTGTTTATATTTAAATTATATTAAATTATATTATTATAAATTATATTAACAGTTCTTGCATCTAGAAATATATTATGATGGCTTAAAACACTGCCTACAGTAAGTATAAAACTCTTTGAAACGGAGCAAGAATATCTAGTAAGGATCGGGCCCATGGTCAGTGTCAAAAGCAGAGTGATGGAAGTGTGTGATGCACATTTATGCATTTTACATTTACATTTATGCATTTAGCAGACGCTTTTATCCAAAGTGACTTACAGTGCATTCAGGATATACATTTTTTATCATTATGTGTGTTCCCTGGGAATTGAACCTGTGACCTAACGCAATGCTCTACCACTGAGCCAGAGGAACTACTTTTGCACAACACTCAAAATGGACTGTGATGGATGCCATCAGCCAGGCGAAATCAAACTACAGTCACCAACATAGACACAAGATAGACCCCATTAGAAGAGAAGAGAAGACATGTCAGGAAGTATATTAGCGCGAAGAGTTAAGATAGGAGAGAGTGTACTAATACTATGTGAAGAGTGTTAGAGCTGCAGCAAGTGTTTTTAGCTCAGTGGCATATTGCCATCTGTTATAGAAATAAAGGAATTTTAATGTGATCTAACACACTCATATTCAGTTACACTAAATGAGACAATACATAAATAATTAAAGATGGACACATTACAGTTCAACTTTAAAGTTATCTCTGTGTTAGTCTTTTTAATTAAAATACCAAACAATGAAGAGTGAAAACGTTTCATCAGCAAATTGCACAAGAAACTGACTCAAGGTGGACTGAATAAAGGCATGTTTTGACCAGCATGAATGTTTGGCATTTGTTTTGTCCGTACAGACCAAAAAATAAATATAAAAACAGACAAACAGAATGTAGTCTCAGCCTCGGACATCACGCCCACAGACCGCACACACTCTGAATGTGGCAAAAGCCAAAATTCTAAATCTGTTTGGCTTACCTCTACAGTTTTTTTCCCCGTGAGCCTAGTGTGTGGTAATCTCTCCAGAGCGGTCCTTGGCCAAATTCAGCGGCAAATATCTGTCTTGGTGTAAACAGGCCTGAATAGTGGCTGCCTTGCCTTCATCTTCCCTAATCCTGTTGTCAAGAGTTGCCATTTAAATAGCCAATGGTAGGTGTCTAGATTTCAGAACCCTATTACAACATTTGCTTTTCTTACTAATTGGTCATTTTACATTTTTACAGTTCATGAATCTAATTCAGAAGCAATTTAATAATGTATCATCCACAGTATTAAGACACAAAAACAGGGACAAGTAGAACACATTTCTGTTTTCTTAAATATGGGACTCTCTATTATACGAGGGCTGGCAACCCCTAGCAATAGCGGAAATGAACCCCAGAGATATTTGTTCAACTGAAGCTGTGTAATTCCAGCATACATTCATGCTCACAAGACATGACTTTGTTAAGCCTCATTTCTAGGTTCCCGAGGCTAAGACTGTCTCTTTCCACCCTCCTCTGAGCACCGCTGTGTAAAAGATTCTATTGTATCACTGCCATGCATGTGAATTATACGAGGGGCACTTGGGGGTTGCAGTAGTCATTACATTATAACAACCGATCTTGTTAAAACATGTTATACGATGCTGGAAGGAAAATTAATGTGTTCCTTAATATATTCTGTTTCAAACCTTGCTTTTGTGCTGCAACTTTCAGAAGTCACAAAACTTTAAATAGCTGTTAAAAGCGTTGTCAGAGTTTTCATATCCATCTGCCAAGTGAAAATCATCAGTCCAGCTGCTTAAAAAAGTTGCATACTTCTTCTCAACACAAAATTTGAGCTATTATTCATATCTGTAGGACAAACTGAATTTACTCCGCGCTAAACGACCTCAAACTGATTTATCTCATACACTTTTTATGAACTGTTCGGTAGGTTGTGCTATATGAAACTAATATTCTTGCCACTGTAAACAATGTGCGTATTTTTCTTTATAGAAGTGATTCCAACAGCTTGACAGCCAGTGTGCATTGAAATCTTCTGTTATCTTAATTTAAATATGCATATGGTGGGACCATGATTTGTCAGTTCAGAAGAAATCTAATATCTCAACTAGCCCGCTCCAGAGTTTTTGCATTCATTGGCAGCATCCAAAGGCTAACCATGCACAAAGATTGCATAAATTTAATTACTTAATTTGTCAATGTCAGTAGTCAGACACTGGTTGGATTTCATAGAGCTCTAGCACAGGTCTGGAGGCCATGCTTTACACGTGACTGCTTATTTAAATTTTCTTCAGCCTTATAATATTTCAGTGCTTAGTAATGTAACATTGTAGCACTATTTGTGAATAATTAAAGTCACCCTTATAGAGATTCTAGGCTAGTGTTTTCGAAAACTAAAACACAATTCTGCTCACAAGTTTACATACCCTTTGCACACACACACACACACACATAAAGATCCAACAAAGAATATAAAAATATCTTTTAGAATGCTAGTATTTGTCACCATTTGTAACTGATAGTTGACGTAAAATGAAGCTGACATGCTCTGACCTGTGGCATTCTACAATTGAATTATTTAAGCATTTTTATAACGTATGTACATTTATTAAGCATGCAGCTTTTATGAGCTCACAGTAATTGAGACATGGAATACAGTAATGTTTGCTTTTAACTAACATTTGTGACATTGCAGAACTAGAAAAGTCAAGAATGAGAAAAGTAAACAATTACACTGAGATATATGTATGATGTATGTTTATATTTTCATATACATTTTAACACTGTTGATTGACATGTACAACATGTACATGCTAGAGCGTAAACTACTCAACCACACTGTTAAATTTGAGCTGGTGTTCATTAATATTAATGGGGCTGTTTTGACATCTTTCATAATCTGTTTAAGTCATGGGGAGATCAGAATATGGATGCTATTCCTTGCTAATTCTTCCCACAGAAGAAGATTGATGTAGAAGTGGTAATTAACAAATCCATCTGCACTGTTTTAGAAATTTATGAGCAGGACGGTGGAGCACTTTGCGACCGTGGCCCAGCGTGATATGTTAAGGCAATATCGCAAAATAATGAGTGTTGAAAGAAAACGTGAAATAGAATTTCAGGGGTTAATAACTGCCACAGAATGACTTTTTTTGTAATTACCATAATACGAGGAAGCATGCCTACCACACATTTGAAAACAAAGCCCTTTGCAGGAGCACAAATGCAAATAAATAAATAAATGTCAGCTATGCCTGAAGGAAGCAGAGATAAGTGTGTTGTCTATTCTTGACCTACAAGACAATATAATTTGTCATGCAATGTCATGCAACGTAAAAAAAAAAAAAAAAAAAAACTTATTTAGGATTAAACTAGAAAGCTGGGCAAACCCTTACTTGTGCAGTGCTAGGGTGCATTTCACATGCAGATATTCATGTGTGTTGTGCATCGAATGCATTATCTTATGCAGAATAAATGAAATAAACAATTGGTCGGGAGCTCAGCAGGGGCATGAAGATGCTGTCCGCTGGGAGAGGTGGCCCTAATCATCGTAAAGCATTTCCTCTCACACACAATGCTGGACCAGTAATCTAATGCACACATTATTCAGCCTGCATCTATTAAAAGAAAGCTGGGCGAGATTTATCGCCCAGGTTTAACTGTATGGTAAAATAGCGCATTAGGCAGATGATATCATGGTGTATGAAATGATTATGCATGCTTGCAGAAAAGTGGAAGAGGCCAGCTTAATTAAATGCAAGGTCTTGGTTATACATCACTGGCTCTCTGTTCAGCCCTTTTAACCAAAATGGCTGTTATTTTTTAAAAGCAAAGAGCTCAGAGGAAGCTTTTCCACTTTGCCTGTTCTATATACCCTTCTGTTTTGTAAAGCGTGTAAAGGGTGTAAAGAGACATCTGTCAATCTGTCTAAACGGACAAATGGGAATTGTAATTGCATCACCTTGGGAAAATACCCTACGTGTTTTACTCAAAAAATGGAACAAAGTATGTGGTTTGACAATTGAAAAGCTATTTTATTTTCCTTGGTCTAAAGATATTGTTCATCCAACTAATGGAATACAGTATTTGTCATAATTTACTCATTCTTCCAAACTTTGAAAATTTAGGAATGGAGCAGCCTTAGATATGGAGTCAAATGTAATTTGTCCATCTGTGCTTATAAATATTGCATTTTTATTTGTTTAGTTATTACATTTTTGAATAAACTCGGGTCTATGTTGACAGAAGAAGCAAATGCCTGTGTAGAATCAATCTGCTGTGGATTTATACTGAGTATATCTGCTAGTGGTAGCCACTTAATTTCAGCCTGTAGACACAGAAGCACGCCTTGCAGCTAGTCTATTGTGTCCCACTCTCTCTTAGCCTGGTATAATTGAGTTAAATTTTGAGGCATGCCAAAGTGGAGTCTCGCAGCTTCTGAATAATGTAGCTAAACTGCTCCTTTGGCATGTAGAAGAAATCTGGCAGTGTTTGAACAAATACAAAGACTGCAGAACCCCCATCCCCCCTCAATACTTATGTAATCGCAAACAAGTAAAGATGGTGAGTTTGCATGCTTTTCTAATCCCATTAAACTCACAGTAAACTTGGGAGCATGGGAGTCCTGACCCTTTTGAAAACTTCTTTCATTTATTAAAGGATGCAGTAGATAGGTTTTTCCAAGCAATTTGCATTCTGGGATTACCTGCCTGCCTGATCTGCGCTAGCAGCTTCAAACCCAATTTAGGCAGAACAAAGACTGCAAACTTCAGGCTCTGTGAATGCACTTTGCCCGCATGGGAATTATATTTAAACTAATATTCTTCTTTTAATGCAGATATGTCAGGGTTTTATTCTAGAATGTATAATGCAGGGTCACCTCTTGGCTCCCAACAGAAAGGGAGCAATCTTGAATTCTAAGAAAATGTATGCAATCCCATACTAATGTGAAGAGACATCTACAGTTTAAGTGAGCCCAATGGAAGATCAATGAAAGATAGGGGGCGGTATGGAAGGAGTGTTATGTGAGTGTTAGAGAAACCTTGGAAAGCGAGTATTCATAGAAATGGGTCATGGTAGATCAGGGCTGGGTGGTAAGATGGTATACTGTATAGGCTACATGCAGTGGTGGAAATGTGTCAGATGGTAAAGATTTTATTTTTAAGCCATTTATATTGTGCTAGATATAGGATCTTGCCTTATATTAGGTTGTATGTTATTTAGAAAGACATGCCAATAGGTAAATATGGTGCAGAATGTGTTTTGTATTTATTTTACATTGCAAATATAAAGAGAAAATAATACAATGAACTACATGTGTAGAGAAAAAAATAAAGAAAAATAAAAAATAAACACATCACCATATGTTTATGTTATATGTACTTTCCTTGAGTTTCTGGTAACTATTGTGATGCACCTACTCATATTGTGTACATTGCAAAAGGAAAGAATAATAATTTGTTAATCCACTTTGCATTCATTTATCATTTTGCCAATATTTAGTGAACCGTGTGGGAAAAGGTTTAATTTAACCTACATTTTAAGCACCATTCTCTGGGGTGAATCACTAAAGCCAAGACACTGATTGCAGCTATTGGTTTAAGTTTAACAGTGTGAGAAACCGGAGTGAAATTCACTGCTCAGCATGGCCTAATTCTCCTGCAGATGCCTTTAGTCAAAGGTATTAACAAAGGGATTCTATTAAGAAAGTGGCAGTGCCAGTTGGGCAGGCTTCTCCTTTTGGCACCACATGCAATCCACTCCTCGACATTTCAATCTCTTCATAATGATTTATCAGCCACCACAAACAGTTCACATTTCTACAGTATGTAGCAAACAAGCCCAGATCTAATGTGCTTAGTTCAGTAGCTTAAACGGTCACAATAATTGCCATCACAGAAATCACTTGCTGTCGAAAGACTGGAATACTAAGTGCAGTAGAAAGGAAAATGGCAGCCAAGGCCCAATTATTATCTTCCCTTTCATTTACAGACCCAGCGGCAGACTTCTGTCTCCACTGAGATGGTTTCCTACTCTGGCGGTGTCACTTGTGCCTCTATTTTATGGCTTGCCTTGAGAACAAACTTGTGTGCTTTGCATATTGATGAAAACGAGACAGGTTTGGTTGAGTCAGAGGAGAGAATGTGCACATTTGATCCTTCAGGCGATAAAGTCCTTTTTTATTTTATTTTTTTATTTTTGCAGTTCCTCCAACTTCATGTGGCACTTAACACTGTTGATTGTTCCAGAAACTGCTACTGTTCTGTGTTTTCTTTTATTGAAATACATTTTCCTCACAGTTGAGGTGAGTGAGCAGCAAAAAAAAAAAAAAATGTCAATAACATGTCCAGGTCATATTTCAGACCAAAATCAAAATTCTACATGAATGTACTGTATAATTGTATAATATGTATGATTGCAATTTATATTCTTTGATTGTTTATATTAAAGGTGCAATGTGTACTATTTACAAAGATCTGTTGGCAGAAATGCACTATAATATACATAACTATGTTTTCAGAGATTTATAAAGACCTTACTTAATGAACCGTTATGTTTTTTATTACCTTAGATTGAGCAACTTCTATCTACATATACCACGAGTCCCCTTACATGGAAGTCACCACCATGTTTGTACAGGAGCCCTAAACGATCAAACAGCTCTACAGAGCATGTCTTCTTACTTTGTTGTTCTTGCAAATAAAACTGACACAGTTATGAACAAGTACATTAATATTTGCAATAACATTGATTTACTTAATAATTAAGTAAATATCATTCCTTAATTTACCTTTGTATATCTCATTGCTCTCTGGTGTCTTTACCAATGACATCTTTGCCTATGTCGGCCACCGTAGCTTCTCTAAAGGGAGGGGTGAGCTGGAGACAGAGACGTTGGCAACCTCGCTGCTAGATGCTGCTAAAATTGACAAACTGAAACTTTAATTGTGTGAAAAATTTAATTATCCACATCATCAATTTACCCCAATTGTACTTATTTATTCTCATTGATGATTGTCATTAAATTACCATTATTGCAACTGTATTTACTTGAATAAGTGATCCTAGAGTTTATATATATATATATATATATATATATATATATATATATATATATATATATATATATATATATATATATATATATATATATATATATATATATATATATATATATATATATATATATATATATTAAACGCAGTGCAAATACAACATTATGCATTGCAAATACCATACAGTTTAAATAAAATACAATGTTTAAACTATTAAAATTCTTGATCTTAAGGTGTGAAATGTTACCTGGGCTAGTTTTTGTCTTAGTTTTGTATATCAGTGCAGTTTCGGTATAGGTTAGAGCTATAGGTTCTAATAAATACTTTTTACCACTGACAACAATATCATTATAGCCATGCTACATGTTCAGCACATGACTGTCCTCTGACCACAAGCCATGTTGGAATAGATTTGGGCCATTAGTGTATTTCTTTTGACCAGATTTTATATTTCCAGCCCAGTACCTCTGGCTCCACAAACCTTTGATGTGGCAGACTGCGGCGTCCCTACAGATGCCTCTGCCTAGGTCCCTGCACCGGGGCACCTCTGATCCTCCAGCTTTGGTTGCCTCCTCCCTGGCTGTGATAAAGGCTTGGCTTGAATCTCCCAGGATGCACCTGGCCTTGTGTTGATAATGGCCCAAGCAGGATTTCCCAGCATGCAACATGATCACAGCCAGAAAAGGGAGCGGGCAGGGCTGAGTAAACACATCTGGTCTGTCTGGCCAGGACACAGCCTTGATGTGTCCCATCAACTCGGTCCCCTTCTTTAAAGGATAGGTCTCGGCTAACCCCCCATGTGTGACTCCAAAATTAGATCGGGATGATTGATTACACGCTCTTTTGAGTCCAGCCAGGAGGAGAGAGGCAAGACTTATCAAATCCTTCAAGCCCATCCTTCGAACTGTCATGGATGTTTCATCAAAGTCATTCGCTGGACCCCTGGATCTGTTTCATCAACTTAGCACTCCAATGCTGCTGCAGAAACAATATTGGAGGAGTTACTTCTCATCGATTGCTTTTCAAAGTCCTCAAGCAGTCTTTATTCTCCAATAGTGCTGTGACTTTAATGACCTCATGTAGATCTAGTAGTGAGAATGCTCCATTGATTTTAGATGGGCCACCACTATCCAGCATTTACTGAGTTTATCATGTTTACTGTGTTAAAAAAAGAGAAATGATCTTAAAATGCGGAACTATTAATGAATAGATGGTACACTCTGATTTTCAAGAGTGGGGAAGCATGGGTGTCACACATCAACAGCAAATTATAATCACTCAGTGTTGCACCTAAAAGCTGCCTCTTAAATTACCTTTAAACTGTGAGATTACAAAAATAATTAGCCAAATGCATTTCTGCACTGTTTATAAATGTCAATACTCAACAAACATGATTTTTTAAATGTTAAACTAAATGCTTTTAAATAGGCCACATTAATTGTATGCATCTCCAAGCACTGTGTATTGTTTTGAAATTACAAACATGGTTAGTCACGTATCACGGTTTCAATTATTAGCTGTTTGTTACAAAATCCCATTTGAAGTTTGTCTAGACGTCATATGAAGTTATAAAAAGGCATGGGTTTCTTGGAAATAAGACTTCTCCAGAATGAGTACCAGGGCTAACAGTTCTTACAACAAAAACATTTATGGATTTGTGTCTGCGCTGCTTCAATAGTTTATCGGAAACTGGCTCAGATTGGTTCTATGAAAACTTGTACGTTAACCTGAATTGATTCTCGGTTGGTTTTACTAAGCTCATGACTCATCTGCTCTTTCACCCTGGGAGGATGTAGCCAAGGGGATCATTATTTTATACCGTGCAGGCATCCCATCGCACATTGTGGCATTAGGAGAGTGTAGTTAATGAAGACTCTGGATAGAGAACAAACTTTGACTTCCACTGTTTCCCCAAACAAAAGAAACACCCATCATGTCCTTGACCCAGAAAAAAGCATTACAGGCATTGAGGGGTAAATATAACATGTTAAGATGTTAAATACCACTGCAAGTAAATGAACATTTTAGATAATTTCCTGTTCTTGAATGTGTTATATATATCCAGTAAACCTGAGTTGTAAATCCAATGGTAATCTACTTTTCAGAGGTGCTCTGAGTGCTTCAGATTCTCCATAGCACAAATAAGAACTGCTATTTTGCCTCCTGCACACTTTGAAGAAAAAATACAATAAATGTCCTGATGTTTTTGGCCGTGAGTAATGGCAGTTTGGTCTCATTATTTTCCTTGTCTGCGAATTAGGATCCGCAAACAAGTTTCAGATGTGGGCCGCCTATATGGAATATTCCCTCTTGGAATGTGTTTGTGTGTGTGAATGAATTTTGTTCACCAGGGCCCATAGGGCCTCACGTCTGTGAGAGGATGTCTTATCAGAGGCACTCCAGCAAGGGCCTGACAACTTAAACTGAGGGCCACATGTTTATTGAGTAATTGAAACTGAGCAATGCGGGTATGAATTCAGCGTGCCTGTCAATCAGTCGGCTCAGGGGATGGAGTCGCTGACAGCCTGTGGCCTGACTAATGTCATACCAAAATTACAAAATCAACAGCATGTTATCCACTGCATATAAACAACATGACGTGCACTTCTTTGCAATAAACAAGCCATCAAATATATATATATATTTTTTTTTCTTTGACTCCATTATCATCCTACCCACGTTCTGTAAAGATTCAAGGGTAGTTTTACCTCATTTTACTTTTTCAGACTTTTTGTAGCTTGATGTTCTTATGCACTTTAATGCACATTTACAGGTAAATTGAGTCCCATGTGGAATCTGTGTCTGTAGAACTTCACCGAAAGCTCTATAGATTTTCCACAAAATTGGAATGCCAATCATTCACAATTGAACACATCCTTGTCCCTCACATGTTTATTTATAAACAGATAGTCCAAAATAAACTTGCAGCCTATTTGATACAGCATTTAATTTATGTTCAGGGAATTTTTTATTTTTTTATTTTTTTACAAATGGCTTACCTGTAGTATCTTTGCTGGGAAAGAAAGCATACATAGTTTCTAAAACTATGGTAAAAATGTTTACAGGTCATAACATGGAAATTTTAAAGAAATCAAGCCTATAAATTGAGAAGAAATAAGAAGTGTGGGTTTGTTTCAGCCACTAGTTGTAATTTCAGCTGGATGCTGCAGTGAACATGTATCTTTACGTTTTTAGAGTTTTGCAAAAATGTAGGTTGAGACATGTTTTTCTACTGAAGTCAGTGTTGAAAATTGAACACACCGTTTTACACCAATTTTATATATACTTCCAGGCATTTTCAGCTGCTAATAAGAGTATTAATATCAGGTCTCTTTAAAAATGCAGTCATTGGTTCATTAATGCATATATTTAACAATCAGAATGATAAAAATAAAATGCCTATGAAAATAACTTATTGATACCTTAAAATGGCTTGAATATATCTTTGCATCCTTACCTCATTTAGTATACAAACATGCAAATTAGTCCCCGCCTCCAATCAGTCATGCATGCTCAGACTACCTGCTCCACTTTTACTTGATTAACTGAAGTATCAAATGCTATAAAAAGGACAAAGTGGCAATATTAGAATAATTCAGCCGTATGTACCAAAAAAATTTAAGTAGAGGAAGAGTGAATTATAAAAGGCCGTCTACATGTCAGTCTATCAGAATGGTATTGCATTTTATGTATTGCTCTCAACAACATCGCACACATAACAGTAATTGATACCAATTATCCTTTGGCTTCACTATGTTATCAGACAGCTAATAATGTGTTGCTAATGTTACATAAACCATGTACCGATTCACCATCTCAGACCATACCTTAGAATGAACATCCTAATAAAAATTGCTAACAAAATAAAAAGTCCCACCTTGCAAATTCATGGGATTGGTTACATGTTTGGTAACCTTTTAGGGTTGCACTTTATTTTACAGTACGTGTACTAACATGTACTTATAGTGTACTTACAGTGTATTTATCTAAGAAAGTTGTGGTAACACAAGGTAACTACATGGGGTAGGGTTAGGTTTAGGGGTAGGTTCAGGGTTAGTACCTAGTTATTACATAGTTATTGTAATTACTATAATAAGTACATAGTATGCACATGAGAAACAGGACTGTAAAATAAAGTTCTACCCACCTAGTTTAGGGATGATTCGCACTATTAACTAACTATTAACTATGACTTTTGTTTTAATAAACATATAATTTGCTTATTCATAGTTAGTGAGGTAGTTGTTAAGTTTAGGTATGGGGTCGAATTAAGAAATCTAAAATATAGTCATGCAGAAGAAGGCATTAATATATACTTTATATGTACTAACAAACACTCTATGTGCTATTAATGTGTGAGCTAATAAGCAACTAGTTATTAGTGACAATTGGTCCCTAAACTAATGTTTCCACATGTTTGAGATGGTAGAAAATGGATAAGGTGCATTTTGGACTCTTTTTTTGGTACACTGCAGTTTTGAGCAGAAATGCTTAGTAATAATAGTGTTAACTGATGTAGTTGCAAATAGTTTGTCTTTAAACTTTTTATTTTTTCAATCTACATATAAATGTAAATGTAATTATATTTAATTGGAATATAGCAGTTGATTTACCAGTACACAAATTGTATTTGGCAGGCTTTTAAAAGTGTGAAATAAAATGGACATGACATCGCTTCTCTGCACATCTAGAGTGATTATTCACAAGACATTTATAGCCTAGATGATCATCTCAGAAAATCCCCGTAGGCGGAACTGAATCACATTCTGGTAGGTGCTATGCCACTCAAGCCACTAACATTAAAGATCAATTGGAATGCCCAAATATTTATTTCCTAGTATTATCAGCTTTGGATAATCAAACATTTATTTTGATGTGTTTGTGCTCATATGTATTCTCTTGTTGTATGTTGCTATATTCATGCCTTTTTGAGGTAAACAATATTTTCACAAAAGCACCATCTGTAGAGAAGATGAGAGCATCTTATCATGCATATCAATGCATCTTCTTGTTTTTCTGCATTCAGATACTCTGATTTAGTCTGCATGGTGATATTGTAGCTCTTTGTCCTCAATAAATGCGCCCTCGTTGCACTGTCCCTTTATTCTGTGCAGTGTTAACAGTATAGAGTGAGTATAGATTTCCTCTTATTTGCCTGCCTCAGTGCTTTTGTCCAGGGTTGTTGACATGCACTGAATTTCATTCCTGGATTGGCCTTCATAACACAAGCATGATAACACAACCTTTATGGGATATTGTACAGTACATGTATTACAAACATGTATCAACTACTAAAATAAAATGCCAAAAATAATATTATTCAATTAAAATGAATAAAAGGATATTATTTAAGTCCACAATTTTTATTTAATACAAACTTTTAAAAGCGTGATTTAAATAATAATAATAATAATAATAATAATAATAATAATAATAATTAATTAATAAAAAAATGAACATGAACATCCCTTTCTGTAGCTTATTATTTATGTATTTATTTTTCTGACACAGTGTGCTGTAAAAGAATGGAGTGGAATTTCCCTTTGTCACTTACAGCATTCTGTAACCACTCAATTCCAACTCCACTCCACTCCACTCCACTCCACTCCACTCCAAAAAAAAAAAAAAAAAAAAAAAATATATATATATATATATATATATATATATATATATATATATATATATATATATATATATATATATATATATATATATATATATTAGGGCTGTCAAATGATTAAAATTTTTAATCAAATTAATCAGAATTTTCAGTGGATTAATCATGATTAATCACTATTTGCAACTACACCTGAATCCTAACCATTTTTTTTCTGAAATGCATACCAAAAGATAAATAACAGGACACAGATACATAATTTTCATGTATTGATTCATCAATATGTGGTTCTTTTTTTCTGAATTTCAAAAGTTTAACATTTACTTAGATCAAATTTACCTGAGCACTATATCAAACCATGCCATTTAACTACAGATAGTGTAAGAGTTTTAGGTGAACCAGTGGTTAAATATAGCCACATATCTATGAAATTATGCATAGAGAAACTCGAAAGAATGAACTCAGAAACACAAACATTCGCCACAATCACATAAGCAGCACTCTGGGCACTCTTGTTTTTGGGAGGTGTTCATTTGCTCTGCCACAATACTTTAGGATCGATATTTTCACGTTCTGAAGGCTTCAAGTGCCAGTAAAACCAAGTAAAAATGCATATGCTTTTCCAAACAGCTGTAATTTTCGCTGCATTGCATGTAGGCGTTTTGCGCATGCGCAGTGTGAAACACAGGACGCTATAACACAGTGATGTATTTGAGAGTAAATGGGGTAAAACCTTAAGCTTCTTCTGTGTTTTCGTCGCGGCGCTCGCGATTAATTAATTAATTAATTAAAAATGCATGAAAGAACACACATACGATCTGACTTAAAAAAAAAAATTGCAAGACAAAATCACATTCCACATTGTATAGTGCACTGTAAACACAGAAAAGTGTGGTGATACAAACAGTGAACTTTGCAAGGAATCTTATAATTAATAATCACCTTTGAACCAGGAATGTTGTAATATTAATTGCATGCATGTTAGTTAGATTTTTGTGAGTGTGTATCTAAAATGTTTATTTCTTAGTGGAACATTAAATGATGAAATGGAAAATTTGTAAACTTATGACAAATTCACAGGTGTGACATTAGCAATTAATTGTAATTTGAATCCACATTAAAACCAATATTAAAACCAATAAATATTCTGGGACTAGTGAGAGAACAGATAAAGCAAAACTTTTTTTTTTTTATTATTGTTATTATTTTTATTTTCCCCTTTAATTAGACACATAGCTCACTGCATCGCTAATGAATGTTGCTTTGATTTATGTGAAAAAGGGACATTCTGTATCTGAAGCTGGAAATTTTGTTATTTAGTTAGCTGATTCCCAGATTGTAAACTGCTAATCTAAGAGTATTTGCACTGTGCAATGCATTGAATTAAATGCTCTAAAACCGAAGAGAATGTGCAACAGTAAGGCCACAAAAAAAAAAAACAAACAAAAAAAAACAATATACAAAATGCAGTGTTTGAAACATACAGTTGAGTAGGAATTAAGATGTTTTCCTTAAGTTTATTTACTTATTTATTTTTACCTTTATGTCTTATGAATTTGTTAGTTCAGAAGTAATCTATTTTAATTACGTTAATATCTACAGTTTTCTCTCACCACAAAATATCTTGTTTTGTTTTTTTCTCAGATGACTAGGGTAGAAAAATCATACATGGCTTTCTGTAATTTTTGTGTTTGCTTTGCTTTCTTCTCTAATTTAGAAGAAATTATAAACAGCTCTTCACTAACTAACTTTTTATTGCTCAAAGCACAAAGCAATTTGGAATAATCTGAGTAGACACACACACACAGAGCTTATAAAATAATAACAGAACTGAATTCCTGTTCATTTTAAGATCTCAATTTTATTTGGGGAAGTTTTGATGATGATCAAAAGATGTCTGGCACTGTCCCAGGTACAAGCTCCCCATGAATTTCCCAGGTACAACTTCCCCATGAATGTTCCTTATTAAAAAAATTATATATATATATATATATATATATATATATATATATATATATATATATATATATATATATATAATAAAATAAATAGTTGAAACTGATTACACTGAAATTAAGTTGTATTAACTAAAATGTATAAAGTTTAAGAAAGATAATTATTAAAGTCAATGTTACTAATTTTATATCATATATAATTAATTCTGATACTAACGTCTCGGTTACGTATGGTAACCCTCGTTCCCTGAAGGAGGGAACGGAGACGCCACGTCGGATGACCGACGAATATGGGATATCGCTTCGATAGACCAATCTACTTCGAGTGTAAACTAAACGAGCCAATGCACATTGGCATGCAATTATTGCATCCAGCTGCCGCTGATCACTGCGTGAGTATAAGAGGGCAGCAGGTGCAATGCATACCAGTTTTTCGCCGAGGAGCCGAGCCGGGAACCCGGCAGCTCAGCGGCGGTACAGCAACCATGGCGACGGGACGTGGCGTCTCCGTTCCCTCCTTCAGGGAACGAGGGTTACCATACGTATCCGAGACGTTCCCTTTCAGTCGGTCACTCTCGACGCCACGTCGGATGACCGACGAATATGGGATCCCTATCAAAGCGCCATGGGTGCTGCCCCTTCCAGTGCCCTGTGCGAGCCGCCTGCGCCCCTATTAGGTGTAGGCCGGGGCTCAGAACAAGTAGCTCCACTCACCATTGTCAAAGCACTACCTCACTGGGTGAGATTGGATAACACTGGGAAAACGTACCCGGTCCGCTTGGAGCCGGGACGCTGCGGAAGCCCCATCCTTCCCGAAGGAGGCCTCGGAGGCAAATACACATATAGCATCCGTTTAGGAGTATACGGAGAAATTTGAGGTGATTAAAACCCTCTTGGGAAGGCAGAAGTCTGCCGGGGAAACACGGGCTCTAAGGCTATACCGTGGACTATACACATACGAGTACCGCTTAGGTCTCAATATGGAGCCCAGCCTTCCATGGTTCTCACGGATTCATCATGAAGGCCTGGCGCCGGACGTTCCGCCGCGTCCAGCTGCCTAGGGTGATGGAGGAACTCAACAGGGTCTACAGTTCGGACACTCTGGAGCAGTTTTAGCAAGCCGACACTAACCGGGGCCTCTCAGTGCCACAACCCGTTTGAGGTGAGAACACAGGAGGATACCGGCTCTACACGAAGGCTATAGAACCTAGCGAACGTGTTAGGGGTCGCCCAGCCCGCAGCTCTACAAATATCTGTCAGCGAGGCGCCACGAGCCAGCGCCCAGGAGGATGCAACACTTCTAGTTGAGTGAGCTCGAAGCCTGAACGGGCAGGGCACATCCTGAGCCTGATAAGCCAGGGTTATGGCATCCACAATCCAGTGGGCCATCCTCTGCTTAGAGACGGCATTCCCCTTCTGCCGGCCTCCGTAACAGACAAAGAGCTGGTCTGAGGTCCTGAAGCTTTGCGTCCGGTCCACGTAGCACCTTAATGCTCGAACAGGACAAAGCAAAGCCAGGGCTGGGTCTGCCTCCTCCAGGGGCAGCGCTTGCAGGTTCACCACTTGGTCTTTGAAGGGTGTAGTGGGAACCTTGGGCACGTAGCCAGGCCGGGGCCTCAGGATTACCTGGGAGTCAGCCGGCCCGAACTCTAGGCACGAATCGTTGACCGAAAATGCATGCAGGTCCCCTACCCTCTTGATGGAGGCCAGTGCAAGCAGGAGCACAGTTTTCAATGAAAGAAACTTTAGCTCAACTGAATGCAAAGGCTCGAATGGGCCCTGCTGTAGTGATTTAAGCACTAGAGACAGGTCCCAAGAGGGTATACAGGGGGGCCGGGATGGATTTAACCTCCTGGCCCCTCTAAGGAACCTGATGATGAGGTCATGCTTACCCAAAGACTTCCCATTCACAGGGTCATGGTACGCAGCAATAGCGGCAACCTGGACTTTGAGGGTGGACGGAGACAGCCTTCGCTCCAACCCTTGCTGCAAAAAGGATAGCACGGCCGCAATCGGGCATCTTCGGGGGTCTTCTCGGCGAGAAGAACACCACTCAACGAACAGGTTCCACTTCAAGGCATAGGCGTGTCTCGTAGACGGTGCTCTTGCCGAAGTGATGGTGTTAACTACCTCTTGGGGTAGGTCACCTAGAACCTCCGCGTCCCGTCCAGGGACCAAACATGGAGTTTCCAAAGGTCTGGACGCGGGTGCCAAATGGTGCCCCGTCTCTGAGTCAGTAAAACCCTCCTCAGAGGAACCAGCCAAGGAGGGGCTGTCGAGAGGAGCACTAGTTCGGGGAACCAGGTCCGCGTAGGCCAATATGGCGCTACTAGTAAGACTTGCTCCTCGTCCTCCTGGACTTTGCACAACGTCTGTGCGAGAAGGCTCACTGGGGGAAACGCATACTTGCGTAGGTCCCGCGGCCAGCTGTGTGCCAGTGCGTCCGTGCCGAGAGTTCCCTCGGTCAGGGAGTAGAAAGCCTGGCAGTGAGAGGTCTCTGGAGCAGCAAACAGGTCTACCTGAGCGGCTCTGAACCGCCTCCAAATCAGCTGGACCGTCAGGGGATGGAGTCGCCATTCTCCCGGGAGCATTGCTCAAGACAGCTCGTCGGCTGTACGACTGAGCAGGCCTGGAATGTGAACAGCACGAAGTGACCTCAGAACCTTCTGACTCCAAAGGAGGAGGTGGCGGGCGAGTTGCAAGATGCGACGAGAGCGCAGACCACCTTGGTGGTTGATGTATGCAACAGTCGCAGTGTTGTCCAATCGGACCAGCACAGGCTTGCCTCGTAAGAGACCTTTGAGACGGTTCAAGGCAAGGTGCGTTGCTAACAACTCTAGGCAATTGATGTGCCACTGCAGCTGCGGGCCCGTCCAAACCCCTGAGACTGCATGCCCGTTGTACGTGGCCCCCCCGGCGGTGGTGGAGGCATGCGTGTAAACCACAGCATGCCTGGAGATCTGCTCTAGGGGCACCCCTGCCCATATAAATGCCAGATCTGACCACGGAGTGAGGGTTTGGCGACAGGCCGGTGTAACTTGGACCCGGTGAGTGCCGCGCTTCCACGCCCACCTCGGGACTCGGCCATAAAGCCAGTGCCGGAGCGGTCTCATATGTGATAGGCCGAGCTGTGTAAGTGCCGCTGTGGCCACCATATGCCCCAGGAGCCTCTGAAAGAGTTTCAGTGGGACCGCCGTCCTGCTCTTGGACGTATTCAAGCAGGCTAGCACCGACCGCGCACGTTCCTCTGTGAGGCGTGATGTCTGTATGACCGAATCCAACTCCATACCGAGAAAAGAGATCCTCTGCAATGGTGAGAGTTTGCTCTTTTCCCAGCTGACCTGAAGGCCCAACAGGCTCAGGTGCCGGAGCACCACATCCCTGTGCTCGCACAACTGATCTCGAGACTGTGCTAGTATCAGCCAATTGAGAATGCGAACACTCTGCTCTCTGAGAGGAACGAGAGCTGCCTCCGTGACTTCCGTGAAGACACAGGGAGACTGGGACAGCCGGAAGGGCAGGACCTTGTACTGATATGCTAGTCCTTCGAACGCAAGCCGCAGAAAAGGTCTGTGGCGCGGAAGTATGGACACATGAAAGTACACGTCCTTCAGGTCGATCGCTGCAAACCAATCTTGGGGACGGACGCACCTGAAAATGCGTTTCTGTGTCAACATTTTGAACTGTAGCCGATAGAGGGCCCGATTCAAAACTCGCAGATCCAAGACCGGTCGTAACCCACCGCTTTTCTTGGGTACAATGAGGTACGGGCTGTAAAGCCCCTTCCTCATATCGGCTGGAGGGACCGGCTCTATCGCGGCCTTCGCCAGTAGGACTGTGATCTCTTTCCGCAAGACAGGGGCATCGGACGCTTCCACTGTAGTGAAGCGGACACCGCAGAGCTTGGGGGGAAGCCGGGCGATCTGAATCGCATAGCCGAGGCTGATGGTTCGCAGAAGCCAGCGAGACGGGCTGGGTAGCGCTGACCAGGCGCCTAAGAACCGTACAAGCGGGACCAGCAGAACCACAGCCGTACCCGCAGTGGGGCAGCGAGGTGGAACACAGGGGCCCAACTCGGGCGGCTTGTGAGCAGGCCGGAGTGTGGTGCGAGTGTGGGGTGCAGGGCTCACCTGGTTCCACGGGTTGGCAGAGGGTGCGTGAGTAGGGCCTTTGTTGACGCTCTCGAACCGCCCGCAGCTGCCATCTGGCGAAGGAGGAGGATGAGTGAGGTCCGGTGCTTGGCCGTCCGCAACTCTCCGTGCCCTCCTGGGACCCAGAGAGGGAGGAAACTACTCTCCTGTCGAGATTTCCAAATTCTCTGCCTGGCCCTCCTCCAGGGGAGGGAGAGGTGCCTACACCATCCCCCAGAAAGCAGCTACCTCTCTCTGGGTCACCCGTCCCAGGGCCTCTTGCTCTTCTGCTTACCGTCAGGTTTGACGGGGGCCAGGACGGGAGGGGCAGCCTGCCTGTGCCCAGCTCAACGGCACCACTTGGAGGCTGCTGCAGATGCGACGCGTGAGCAGGGGCGGATGCAGGGGGCTGCCCTCGGCGACGAGCAGGCTGGGGCACTGCAGCCGGCGGGTGGGTGGAGATAGCAGCAGCTGCCCGCCGGGGCAGGATGTGTCGGATCGCCTCAGTCTGCTTCTGGGCAGCCGAGAATTGCTGGGCCAAAATCTCGACTGCGTCGCCGAAGAGGCCGGTCTGGGACACAGGGGCATTGAGAAACCGGACCTTGTCGGTGTCCCTCATGTCTGCCAGACCCAGCCACAGATGGCGCTCCTGGACCACTAATGTGGACATCGCACGACCCAGCGAACTCGCGGTGACCTTCGTCGCTCGAAGCGCAAGGTCAGTGGCGGTTCGGAGCTCTTCCAGAAGCGCTGGATCGTGACCACCCTCGTGCAGGTCTTTCAGTGCCTTAGCCTTGTGCACCTGCAGTAACGCCATAGCGTGTAAGGCGGAAGCAGCTTCCCCGCAAGCCACATAGGCACTGCCGGTCAGACCAGACGAGTGCCTACAGGCCCGGGAAGGGAGCACCGGGTCTCCACGCCAGGAGGCGGCGGACTTAGGACACAATTGCATCGCTACCGCCCGCTCCACCGACGGGATTCCTGAATACCCCTTCGCTGCACCGCCCTCGAGGGTGGTGAGGGAGGAGGAGCCCACCGGCTGGTTTCTGGCAGTAAAAGGTGCCATCCACGACTTGGTGAGCTCGTCATGCACTTCCGGAAAGAAAGGCACTGGGGTGGGGCGCTGAGAACCAGCGCGCACCACCCCGAGAAACCAATCATCCAGCCGTGAGGGCTCGGGACGCGGTGGGGGATTCCACTCGAGCCCTACCCTCTCGGCGGCCCGGGAAAGCATAGCTGCCGCTTCGGGATCCGAATCAGGCTTTGTCACCATCCCAGAGGACGGTAGCGCAACCGAACCGTGATCCGACAGCTCTCCCTCCGATGCTGAGATCGACATCTGGTCGGGGGGAGTCCCACTGGATACCGCTGGTACGCTCCTTGAAGAGGGCCCAGCGCGTTCCGTGGATTGCAGAAACGCACGGGTGAAACGGCATCCTTATAAGGACGATCCGTCGTCTTTACAAAGACGCACCCGTGAAGCTCTTTTAGAGAGAATTTGCTCTTTTAGGAAATGCTCTTTCAGTGCTGAGGCGCACAGGGGGGATGGCCGCTTGCAACACGACAGGGGTAGTGCAACCTGAAGTGTGCAAATCCACTCGACACAGGAAACGACCGCCGCTGAAGCGCCGTCTCGCCAACACACGAAGCTTCCGAGAGCGTGCTGAACCCGTAGTTCACAGCAGACACAGTTGAGCAGAGCGATACTAACGCTCGGCTCCGAAGCGAAAAGCTGGTATGCATTGCACCTGCTGCCCTCTTATACTCACGCAGTGATCAGCGGCAGCTGGATGCAATAATTGCATGCCAATGTGCATTGGCTCGTTTAGTTTACACTCGAAGTAGATTGGTCTATCGAAGCGATATCCCATATTCGTCGGTCATCCGACATGGCGTCGAGAGTGACCGACTGAAAGGGAACTTAAAATTTACAATTTATATTCTTAGAATAGAATATAAGATAAGGATTTCAAAATAGAGTAATGGATTATTTGTTTTATTATTATTATTTACTATTTATTATTACGAGTGGATGAAAACATTGGTACTGTATATGGAACTTATACAATTCCAGAAAAATCAGCTGAGAAAATGTTCTGAAAGTTAAATACTAGACAAATATTGTTAAAAGAAAAAAATACACAACGCACTAAAAGTGAGATAACTGAAATGATTTTGAAAGCTTTGTTCCAAACACTGAGGAAACTCTACTGAAAAAAGTTGATATTTAAGATTCAACACTCTGGGTCTCATTTTCCCATCCACCAAAACCCATCACGACTTTCTGGGTAAGGTCAAATATATTGTCCAACTCTTGAGGAACTTAGATCCAAGGCGTACGTTAGTCCAAAAAACATGACAAATGCATGAGCCAATGTGGGGAAATCTCTAACTATGTTACCTGAGGTGAAAATTCAGTCTTCTCTGAGCAGAAGAACATGTAAATGAGGACTAGGCAGCATTTTCATTTTTATGATCTATCGCTCTAAATTCTAAAAGTGATGATACACGGGGCAACTTTTTTGAGCAATGCTGCTTAGGCACTTTCTCATTGAGAATGGGCAACAAATTTAGATCCAGACACTTTAGATTGGTTGTGTGCCCTGTGTCCAGCAAAATTGCTCAAAAAGTTTCCCCTTGTATCATAGGCTTAAGCAACATGATCACTTACATCCCACATCTTTGGAACATTGGAGTCATCCTGAAGCAGATAGGTGTAGGGAGCACAGAGGACAGCAGCTCAACATACACGGATGTCAATATTTCCTTGAAAATTAGAGAGTTGAGTATGATAATCTTGATTTAACATGGAATCTAATCAGCACAGCCAAACAAAACTATGCATCACCCTAAAACGTCTGTATGTATGACAATACAATCAAAATCACTCAAAGTAAACTCTAGTTTCTTTAACAGTCATTAAGAAGTATAACTACTGACCTGAGGTGTCACATATCCTAAAAATCTCACTCAGTACTTCAGACACTTTTCCTGTGGGATCAACTTTAATTCTGGTTCTTCAGGTTGATGGTCATAATTTTAAGAAACTCAGAGCAGATCTGCAAAAATTAGTAAGCCAATATATATATATATATATATATATATATATATATATATATATATATATATATATATATATATATATATATATATATATACAGTTTACTGTAAAAAAAAAAACACACACACAAAAAAACAATTTACTTCAACTGTCAACTGCAAGTATAAACCTGACACACTGAAAAAGAACCAAAAATTTACATTTGCTGTCAGTTTACTCATCCATCGGCCAACTACGATGTAGGCTACTTTCTTTCTTTAGCAGAACACTAATGATGATTTTTAACTGAAGTCATGTTCCTTGGTCATTCATAAAATTAAAGCAGATACAGACAACACATTACAACATTATGAGCAGGTAAACGAGAGTCTGGAGCTCAAGACTTCTGTGCCACCATGGGTATTAATTTTGTGTTGCTTGGTTATATTTTTGACTCGCAAATTGATGGCATCCATTGAGCTGCAAGTTCAACAAAAAATTTTATTTTGTTCTACTGATAAAAGAACATCAGATGCTTCTTGCAAGACCAAAGAGAGTCAATTAATTGCATATTTTCATTTCTGGTCAAACTATTACTTTAAAGGTTCACCCAAAAATGAAAATTATGTCATTAATCCTCATGTCGGTTCAAACCTGTAAGACCTTCGTTCATTTTTGGAACACAAATTAAGATATTTTTTTGCTGTCTGACCCTCCATAGACAGCAACATACATGAACTATTCCCAGACCCAGAAGTGACATCAGTGGATCAACTGTAATTTTAAGCTATGGGAATACTTTCTGTAAAAAGAAAACAAAAATCAAGACATTATTCTAAAGTTCAACTCCTCCAGGTCACCGCCCTCCACCATTATTACGATGAATGCATATTAAAATCCATAATTGGACATCAATACAAACAAAAGTTCCAGCTGTTTTACTTTTAATCTCAAAAGAAACAGATTAGTCAGATTGTAATATTTGCCAAAACATCAGGAAAATTACATTTAAAGCACATGACACAAATCAGTTATTTAACTTAATTGGCATTATGTCAGTAGTTTGGTCCCATAATACAAATATAACATTTTTAAATACATATTCATACTGTATAATTAGATTTGTTAAATATCAAATTTGAATTAAGAACACAAATGTCTTATGTAAATAAAACAAGCTTTACCGGTATGGCTTGAGCCAACTAACGTTACTTGAATACATTTATAAATACCTGTCATTACAAAAATGTACAAAATTAATACAATTATTGTGAAACCTCTATGAAAATCATAACTGTTTGTACAGCAGTGCTAGCCAATTATAATGAAATATACAACTCAAAACCATTTTGAGGTCATTACACTTTTTTACCCGAAAGCTTTTTAATGTGTGCACACTCGATGCAAAAAGACAGACTTTGAGACTTTATCAGTTTCATCAGTCCAATCGATTTTTGACCTTTAGTGATACGCAGCGTTATTCTATGTGGTGTGTGCAACGGCAGCCTAATCATTTTCAAAAATTCATGTCGTAAAATAAATATATAACATGAAAATTTGTATATAGAATACAAATAAAAAAAAAAAAAACAAAAAAAAAAAAATGGTTATTGGTTACTAGTTAAACCAGGGTAAAACAATCTTTAGCTACACTTTGGTACATATTTGTCGCAAAAGTGTTGTTATAGGCTATAATACATTTACTACACGAATACCATGGCTATTTTCTTAAGGGATTGTGCATAATACATGTTTTAATAGATTATAACATCACAAAACATCAGTGAGTGAGATGTATTTGATTGTGATGTGAAAGAGCGTTACTGTAAGCGTCTCTGCTGCTGTAGCCCATCTGCTTCAGGGTTCGATGTGTTGTGCATTTAGAGATGGTATTCTGCATACCTTGGTTGTAACAAGTGGTTATTTGAGTTACTTTTGTCTTTATATCATCTCTAACCAGAGATGGTTTTGCTAGAGATGGTTTTGCATGAAAATTCCAAAAGATCAGCAGTTTTTGAAACTTTCATTGTACTTTCTATATCCCCCCGTCACCCTATACCCCACAACCACACCCCACAAACTACGCTCCTGCTTGAATGTTTTCTTCCATCTGATTAGTTTGGACTGTGATGTAAAGTATATCACCTGCGTGTTTGATGCAGATTTGAAGAGTTTGTCTTTCATCAGAGCTGATTGAACGACGTCAGTCCTTGTCTATTTTTAAGCCAGGCAATTCGGTCTTTATACAGAAGTTATTTGAGCAGTTAATGAGCTGTCGACAGACTGAGCATTTAAGAGGCTAATGAATATTCATCAGGCAGTGTGCAGAAGCGTGGAACACAAACACTGATTCACTCATGTATGACAGCATAAAAACTGGTGACAAATGGGATGAGAACAGGTGAGATCTTTGTCTCTCCAGTGAAATGGAAATGATGGATGCGACCAGAGAGGTGTGCGGTAAAAATACTTGGGGGGGTTGTTCTATTGGGAGTTATGTGCCTCGCAATAATCTTAACCTGCTAAATGGTTTAGGAGACTGCAAGACTTTCAGTGAGATTCAATAAATAATTATTTATTTTCATCATTGTTGCTTTTTCCTTTCTTCACCTAATTAGGAAACAGCTGATTACATGTGCAGTATTGTGTGGTTAGGTATTAAATCAAGTTATTCAAGTTTTGTATAAAGTCAAAAATAAATATTTTATATACAGTACTCTATGTATAGAATTTAATATAAGACTTTTTGTGTATCTGTATATAAAAGCAGCTATATACTTAATTTTTTATATCATGGGGTGAAAACCACTGGTACAGCACCTGCAAACCACTTTTCAAACTGGTACAGCTTAAAGAAGATTAAGAAAATGAGTTGGATAATTGAACTGTATAAACATATGGGAAAAAATCTGCAGAAAGTGATGTTGCAGTAGCATAATATTTTGGCTGAATATGTTCAGTAGAAGACAGCTTGCTGTTTTCATTCAAGTCAAAACAATTCCCTTACTTTAAAAGGATCTTCATAGTTCTTCATAAGTTTAGTTTGGGAACTGAGTGGTTTTATAGACTTTTCTGTTGTCTTGTTGGTGTGGTGGCAGACCCAGCAATTACCTTCCCTTGTAGTATGTCACAGGCACACATTATTGTTGAAAAATAGTGCTGAAGTTGTTAGGGTGCTCTCATTGATCAGAAGTGAGTGATAATCATCTTGTAGACTCCATGATTTTTCAGCTTAACCGATCACAATAAGCCTATTTTAGCACCTTAGCATCACTCTTATGTCATCATTCCTGTGATAATTTTAAAAGTGTCAAGGCACAATGAAAAATGTGTGCTCCTGAAAAAAAAAAGCATGGTGGAACTTCAGACAAACAAAAAAACTGATATATCTGTGAGATAGAGAAATGGATACCAAGAGGATTTTTTTTCCCCTTGTGTAAGCTTTTTTATTATTATTATTATTTTTTAACCACACAACATAAAGAATATATTTGTACAGTTGTCAAATTAACAGTATTATGTATGGTTTTGATTTCAGTTAGAGTAGTAGTCAATACACTCTTAAAAATAAAGGTGTTTCACACTGCCATAGAAAGTTTTTTTTTTTTTTTTTTTTTTATAAATAAAGAATAAAGAACAATTAACATCTGAAGAACCTTTCTGTTTCACAAAAGGTTCTTTGCAGCGAAAGAAAGTTTTCAGCTCAGATTATAAAAAAGGTAAGAAATAAATAACCATAAATGGTTATTCTATGGCATCGCTATGAAGAACCTTTTAAGCACCTTTATTTTAAAGAGTATGTACTAACAAATAATAAGAGTTTTCTCATAAAGTCAAATCTTAATGTTACACTAAACCATGACATTCCACTGAACTTTCTTGCTTTTATGGAACATTTAATTTTAAAAGACAGCAAAAGCCATTAAACCCTCCCTTCACTGTTAAAACAGCATTTGGGAAGGCCTCCCACTAGATGAAGGAACATGGATGAAGGGATTTGCTCCCATTCCGACACAGTCACTTCAAGGTTATGCACTAAAAACTGCTGCACAACATATTTATTCAATTCCTTTTAACATACTCTAGATATAAATTATATTTACCCTTATAGACTCTAAATGTTTTAAAATTTATGTTGCAGCAGTTTACTCACTAACAAACATGAATCATATTTGTGATGGATGAAAAATCAATAAAACATGCTTTTTTCTGAGGGCAGTTCTCCAAAGCAAAAATGTGCATCCAGGCCGCATTGCCCCATGCCAGAAAGGGATTTTTAAAAGTGCCAGCTTTGTGGATAAACAACATCTTAAATTCAGCTCTGATCTTTGTGGTCATCTTAGACCCTTTGACCACTTTCAAGTAATTCCCAAAGGCATGCTTGTGCTGAAACAGCAGGAGCGTGTCAATATAAGTGACAGGTGCTCTTTGAGTAACGCAGCCAAGGACTGTTCATTGGCAATGTGTATGTCATCATCATCCTTAAGGTGATGCACCTGCTCTGCTTGCTTCATGCAGTCACTCCTGGACAACTCTCATTTAATTGCCATCCAGCTGATTGATGGATCACAATGAGAGTGTGTTACAGGCACTGCAGAGAAATTAAAAATGGACGCCCCCATTGTAAACACTGGCGAAAGCTGATAATTGGCTCTAAATTAGCTGCATAGACAGCTGCATTGACAACACTGCGATTTTGATGCATCAGGCTTGTTAAAAAAATAACCCATAATGCAACACTATCAACTCACTAAAGTTTTTCAAACTTTTTACTGTATATTTCACAAATTTCCTATGCTGGGTTTTCCATTAATGTTGCAAATCACACCCTTAAGATCCTAACAAAATTATATTCTGCATTTTAATTATATCATGCCCTAAAAATATGCACCCTTTTGAGTGTGTAGCAGAAGTGTAGGCATGTTTTGGGACATACTGCCACAGCATAATTGTTTTTAACAGACACACTAACTCAATATAACATATAACTATATGCATACTCCACATTTCAGTTAATTTAATTTACATTACAATTCTTCCTAGCGTACTGGAAAGAACAGACATACCATGTTGAACTGACCTCATGCTTTTTTCCAGATGTAATAAATGTGTTGGGACACACTAATTCTAATTTTGAATACTATTTAGGGTGGATACTATTCAAATTTACACGCAGCAATTGTCTGTTATTTTGTGACTGAGCAATGCCTGTTTTCCAAACCAGTATATAAGATGCTCATTATTTAAAATTAATTGCATTTTTGCATCATGCTGTCAGATCCAAAGTTGCTGATCTATTTATCTACAGAATTTGTTAATTCTAAATTCGCACAAAAAGAGTTAATCACCTTTCTTTATTGTAGTTTTATTAAATCAAATATCCCATTTACTCTATGGTCACATGAGGCCTGGAGCTTATCGCAGCATTTTAAGCTGTAGGCAAGGAAGCACCACAGACAGGTGGCCAGTCTACAACAAGGCTAACAATAACAGACAGATATACATTTACACTCAGAGTTATGAGCAATTTTAATCTTACATTTACATAACCTGCATGTATTTTGGAGGAAAGTAAATGTAACTGTATGTACTCTATTCTTTTCATTAGCAATCCTTGTAAAACATATTATACAGTTTGAATTAGCTACACGAAATATAAGTGTAGTTTACAATACATAATACAATACTGAATGATAATAATGAAAAATGTGAATAATATCAGTAAGCCTTGCCTTGGTGGCACAAAGCGCACGAATGGCGCATGTCAATGACCCACTAACATACGGATGCCCTCAAATTACCCTAAAGCCACGAAACATCAGGTTTGATTTCATGGTATCTTTAAATCCTGCGGTGCACAACATTTCTGAAAGGTTCAGCACACAAATGGCACAAAGAAAGAACTTAAGACTTAAACTCTGACGTCAGACTAAGGGAACATGCGCTGTGACGCATCCACCGGCGAGCGCTTCTCAAACGCGTCTATTCAGGCAAGTGGAGGCGAAGTATGCGTCAGAGCGGAGAGAAAGTGCGCTCGTTAAGAGAATCAAACCCCGGTAACTGCACAGACGGAGGCGGAGATACAGACTCAACACATCACCAACACCACATGCGTCGCGGTTGGGACATTTTTTTTTTTTACATGATCATTCGAATTAATGCAGGAATTACGGCTGTTTGCAATCTGACTTGTTTCTCGTGGCAGACACCAAGGACCAGTCGAAAATAAGAGGAGTGTGACAGTTCTAGCGATCAGCGCAGTTCTCTAAGTGCGTAAACCAGAGATTTCGGAGAGGATGATCACACATCATTCGCCTTAGATCCACGCAACAGCCACAGACAAACTGGAAATTGATGCATTTTTGCAATGGGCTGTGAAAGCTCTAAAACATCAAAAATATTGTTTCCTTAAAGTTGGCATCTCTTGAAAAAGAACGGATTCTTTTCTTCTAAATCTTTGAAAGAAAAGCGCGGCAAAGGTGCTGGTTGTTTTATGGCAATAGAATGGAGATGTGGTGTGGATGCTGAAGGCAGTCAGGATGCTGATGCTGAGAGTTGCGTGGGCTCTAGCGGGAGCGGCGATCTGCTGTTTTCTCATCATTCTCATCCACTCTCGCTTCCTACGAGAAGGTAAATGTGTGTGGTAATTAATAACATGCAGCGTGTTATATTTGCCTATAGCTACTCGGAAATCTTACATGTAGACCACTTTAGTCTTTTTCTTGATGATTTGATGGAGGAATATTACAGATTTGTTATTTTTATTATTATTTTAGAGTGGGCAATCATGTCGATATTTCCCTTTAATACAGAGAATGCGTGTGGAAGGAGAAATATTAACCAAGCCAAACTAAGCCAAACACCCCGCTGTTCTGTTTTGTAGCCGTACTAAGATTTACCAGATAATATTCGTGCAACATTGACATCTTAAATCGTATTTGATTGATGGCTTTAAATTAAATCATCTTCAAGAGGTAAGATGTGATAGCTACATATCGCAAAAGATTGAGCTGTGTTCTGAGTTCTGAGATTTAAAGGTTTTTTTTTTCTTCTTCTTCTTCAATAGATGGCACTGAAGTCTATCTACGGGGTAAAACTGAGGTTAAAAGTGATTATTGTCTCCCATTAAGTTAATTTAAAATGAACTTCTAGCTAGTATATAAAGTGCATAAAGTATTCATAAATCCTCAGTTCAACAATAACTTAACAAGCATCTTAAAATAATAACTGCACATTTTCCCTTTTCCTAGTGTGTATATATATATATATATATATATATATATGTGTGTGTGTGTGTGTGTGTGTGTGTGTGTCTGTGTGTGTGTCTGTGTGTGTGAATATGTAAATAGTAAAAAAAAAGCCTTATACAGTATTATAACTGTGATTACAATTACTCACAAGAACAATCTACGAGATGTTAAATACAGCATAATTGTATGCACGTTTAAAAAATTAATTTATAGTATTTTCTTTAACAATCTACTAACATAATTTTAGATTTTAGTCTATTAAATACTTATTGTTATTTATCTTGTGTCATTGCATTTTTTTAAATCAATAAAGCAATACAAATCCAAGGTTAAAATAAATGCAGTAATGTACTGATTTGCAAACAACTTGAAGGGGTAACGTGTCAACACGAATGCTGAAAGGTGAGAAATGGGAGCCACACAGACAAGTCAGCTAGATACTGCTGCTTCACCTTTACACACTGACACAGTAGATATAGGATGTCCTTTTCAAGAGACATCTATCCTGGCTTCTGCATGTGCCTTAAGGGAAGACAAGAGCGGTTTGTTTATAAATGAGACAGAAGGTCAGCTGGTTTCTCTGCTTAGCTGTGGGGATTGGAGTGTGTTTTCAACCTGTCCCTGTGCTCCCGATGTAAATACAAAGATCAGTCTAACAGAAAAAAAAAATAATACCTTCAAGGTGAGCCAGAAGTTAACAGACATAACGGTTGGGAGGGGGGATGTAAATAAAGAAATGGTAGAAATACACTGAATGTGTAAACTATGAATAATAAATGAATTCTAAGAAGTTTACATGAGATTTTAAAATCATTTTTTCTTTGGTTTTGCCATCAGTGCATGAACAGATATGTGCAAATTGCATAATGTTAGTAAAGATATGTATATGCTTGGAGAAATTGGGGGAAATAATGTGCCGTTTTTGTGTAAGAGAGAGAGTGTGCGTTTGTGTGTGTGTGCATGTGTGTGTGTGTGTGTGTGTGTGTGTGTGTGTGTGTGTGTGTGTGTGTGTGTTTTGACCTTGCAGAACTGGAAGGTTATTTAGCATAATTAGTATATGACTGTGTGTCAACACACATGTATTGACCCGATTCCATGCTTGATGACAACAAACTGCTCTTTCAAAGTATTTCTTGTATTTTGCGTGATACTCATACAATATACTGTAGCATTTGAGTATATGAAATTAACAGGAGTGGTTATTAAGAAGCTGCATAAAAGATACCACTCAAGGCAAGCATTGAGACCTTCTGGTTTTGAGATGCATGGTTAATTTCCCTTCAATCAACTGAAAATGAACAGATAAAAAAAGGCACAACCCATGACTGTGCTCTGTACATCTTTGTCTCATTTCAGGTCTACAATATGCCAGGATGTGTCTAATTAGCATTTTGTATTTTAACATTCTTATTCATTCATTGCAGGAGCTTATTTTGAAATAATAATAATAATAATAAGTGATGTGCTTATTGAAACCTCTGCTGAAGTAAATGAGGCACAGAGGTGAGAGCGAATTTGCTTTGGCTGCAAGGTCGTTATTTAGACTAGGCGACGAGATAATTTATACAGGCACTGAATAAACTCCACTGACCACAGGAATAATGCAGACTAGCTCAGGAAATCTTTTATTGTACAGTCCTTTGATATAAAGTTGAAGTGGACACCTTTTTTTTAAATTGTGGATAAAATATTTGAAATGGGAGTCTGCAGCATTCGTTTCAGTGCTCTACTGTGTGTCACATTGGGCCATGTTAATTGCTGGTATGTCTTATATACCATTATAATTATGCTCATAAAATATAAAAGGTTAGTTTGGTAACTCACTCTGACATTTAGTTCAACTATGCTGTTTCTATACAATATAATAATTGGAGCTGTGCAGAAAGTTAATTATCTTTGTGCTGTTATTACGTGTAATTGTTAGTGTTTTCTCAATTATTACACAGTTATTTGGAATGCTTCATTTTAATAGGTCAATCACAGCATTCAGAAGATAATTCACATGATTGCAATGTTGTATATGGCCACCTGCTGGGTAACTGAAACCAGCACTACTATTTTTATGTCTATGTTATCACACTTTAGACTTGTGTCCCTAGCATTTATTATCGTCTTTAGTGAAAATGACCTCCGATGATTTAAGTATTAATATTACTGTTTTTTTCCCCCAAGTTATTCATAGTGAAGTGTTTTAAATCAAATTTATTAAAATTATTAAATACAATTATTTTTTTTTAGCTTGCAGTTATTGTATTTAACTGTACACATTTCAGTTACAAAGATGCCAGTGCCTCTTTTGACCCCCATGTTTTAAAAGATACTTCTTAGAATATATTTAATTTTACTCATGACATATTGTTAAATCCTAAAGTTATGTGGTTAAAGCCAGAACTCAATCTCTGTATAACATGTCTGTTTTGAAACCAACCCTGGCAACACAATCTTTGAAAGCAACAGTTTGGAGGATTTGGTGATCTGAAATCCCCAGTGCTGTTTGTTTGCTGTGATGATGTACTGATTGCATAATTGTAGTGAACATACTGGTGCACAGTACAGCAATTAGCAAGTGTCGGTTGTCTGGCTGGCAGATGGCAGACTTATTCATCTATAGCGGCCTTTTCTGAAGGTGCTTAAACTGATGGTGTGGAAAGATTTGGCAATATTTCCCTGGAGTGGCACGTCGGTCTGAAGTGGCTCTTCAGTACTACTCTACACTTAACACGCTGGTAATACACTGCAGTGAGAACTTCTGAATAGTGGAATCGTCATTGTGGCTTGAAAGTAAAATAAAAAAATAAGCTGAAAGGAAGGATCTCTTTCTCAAGAACTGCCAGAACATAGCTCAGAAGTGGCGCCATTGAAATGTGTCAAACTAGAGAGATTAAACAAATTTACAAAAGGGACAACCTGGTTGCCTGGCTAGACTTAAAAAAATATATACCCTTTAAAAAATCAGCTGACAGCTCTCACACATTCTAATTTTTTAAGCCCATTGCTATACACCTTAATTCCATAATTTGCATTAGTAAGCTTATCAACAAGCACTCTCTTCTAGTTGTGTAAAAAGTATTAAGAAATGTATACTCTTAAATGCCACCACGATTACCTAATTACAGTTTTTGTCATGCAGCTTAGTTTGTACATTTTGTGTACAGTCAATAAAAACCAGACTGTTAATAATAAACCATAAAATATGACTCCGTTAGCCAGTTTATTATGTCATAAGCATGCATCAAAACTAGATTTCCCATCACGTTCTGAGTCAGAATGCAAATGATGAAATAAACATGTCCATCACTTGACAAAAATCACTTGAACACACATCACATCGTAATTATGATTCCTGAACTCACACATAGGAGTTTCCCGGGGGACTGGTAGGCAGCAGAACTCCTGCTTCGTTCTTCGACTGCTGCAGTCCCCTCACGGCTGGTTCTGTCGGTGTGCTTGACTGTGCTAAGCACGCTCAACGAAGTAAGAGTGCACTCGGTTGAAACTGTAATAGCTTTTATTGACAGATCAAATTTTCTGACTGTATCCCAGCCAACAGACATGCATAAAATCTCTCATCAACACCAGTAATTGAGCATGATCTTGCAAATCAGTCTATTAATTTACATGAATTATGAGTATTCTACTTTCATGCATCCGACATAAGCATGATAGCTTTTAATTTATGACCTCAGCTCACTCATGGAGAAAGTGTGGCAGAATTATCTCTCTCAGTCCATACCTGATTGTAGCACTGGGATAAATCAGGCTGTGAGTGCTGTTCTAGGATAGTTTCCTATAGCTAAACCTTAGTAATCAAATGGGTAACACTATAACACATATTTACTATTACGAGTTTTGCCTAAATAAACTCTTAATTTGCTGCTCATTGATAGTAAGGTAGCTGGAAGTTGTTGTAGTTATGTTCAGGTGTAGTGTTAAGGGTTAGGGGATCTAGAATATGGTCATGCGTTAATATGTGCTTTGTAAGTACTAATAAAAAGTCAATTTGTTAGTAATAAGCGCATGCTAATAAGCAACTAGTCAATAGTGATTATATGTGTTTCCTAAACAATAGTGTTACCGTGGAATGCTAAGAAGCTGTGTACAACGTTTTTTTTTAATACAATGCTTGTTTTGCATTAACAGACAAAACATTCATTTCTGAATAGGCTGTATGTTTTTCTAACATCCTTACATTTTTATTAAGTTACAACTAATAGAGGTTACAGGTGAATTGAAGGCATTCAATAATGAGGATAATGCAAATTCTGACAAGTCTCTCTCAGCATTTTTCCTGCTTGTAAAGTAGGGGCCAGTCTTCCTGTTTAAACAAGATACTGTTCATTCTTGAAGAGGTTCTTCTAGTTCCGTGTTCATGCTTTACTACCCAGTTTGCTTGTTGAATCCATTGCTTCCCTTGAGGATAAAACAATCTATAAGTTCATACTCCAACTGCTGGTTTATAATATTTGTTACACATAACGTTGTTTGTGTAAGCAGTATCTGATAAGACAATACTTATTAATTGATTGAAGGATGGATTTCAGATTGATGTTGTATTAAGTGACACACATTGAAAATACCTTATTCTTATTAATGTTTATTGTATGTTAGTTAAGTTTAAATAACATATACAGTCATTTTCACTGTGGGAATGTACTTAATACATTTCCAGTAATGATTCAATACTTTTAAAAATAATAAGAAAAGATAAAATGTGTTCTATTCCGAAAATCCAATTTTTTTCCCTTTTTTTTCAGTATAACAATAGAGACATTATTCATTGTAACTTTGACTGTCTTAATCATTGGCATTGTGGGCAGTTTGTATCAAAAGCAATTGTGGAGTGATTACTATCTCCTGGCTCATAGCAAAACAACATCCACTTTGTCTTCCATCGCACCATGATTGGTATTCTTATTTTCAATTGAAAATGGAATTAAAGGCATTGCCGTTTAATGAAACCCTTATAATGCAGGATGTCACATTCCTTTAGCCTTGCATCCTTGAATAAATTGCATGCAACTAACAATTTTCTCTTGGAACAGCAGAATTTATTCCCCCTTTTTATGAGCCATGAATAAAAAGGAAGGAAAGCAATAAGACTTTCTCTGTATAATGTTTTCATTTACCCTCTTATTTCATTGCGAGTAATGATGGTCTTGGATGCTGTTGTCCTACAAATGTTAGTCATACAGGACGGCAGTAAACCATCATTGCATACTCAAACACTCATATTAGACTGTAATCAGTGTCCTTTGAACATAAAAGCAAACTCAAATGAGATTCTTCCAGTGTTTCACTGTGCAAGAGATAATCATGTTCCTTGTAATTTGGTTACTTGAGATATATTGGTCCTCACTTGGCCATAAATGCTCTTACTCTCTCTAGTTACCTGTTTACAATAAAGCACACTATTCTACAGAACTAGCTTAGTTTTACATATACTTATTAAAAAAAATAAAATAAAATAAAATAAATAATAATAATAAAAACAATTAAAAAAAAGAAAAAGAAAAGCTTTAATGAATTACTTCACAGTGCCAATGCACAGGTGGGACAAAATACTACAATTTAAATGATTTATTTTATTATTATTTTCTTTTTTTTTTATTAAAAATTCATCCTTCAAATAAGCTTTATATGTCAAGCGTATTAGCGGATGATAAACATAAAACTATCCTTTACCTAAATGTCTTTCAGGAAGTAAGTAGGTGATGCCTCCGTAAAACTAGCTTGCCGCTGGCAAGCGTTCAGTGATTTGACAGCAGCTTACGTCCTCACAGGAATTTCTGGATCTGGAGGAAGATGAGGACAGACTTTCCACTGGCAAAAGGCCAGTTAATTTTTATTTCAAAGAGATTTCATTTATAGGAACACTTCATTGCTCCCTTTATAATGTTACATATAAATGTATGGTACTGTTTATTTCTATCAATGGCAGACACATCCATGAATGCTTTATATAAATAATCAAATTCACACAAAAAAAAAAAAAAAATGTTACAATGTTAGCTTATTTTTAGATTGTATGGTTTTGGAATGAATTAATACATACTTTTTTAGAAGTAAACGAAACAAGTCATTATTAACAATGTGTTTTTGCAGTAAGCATTTCTGGCCTTATTTAGTCAAACCAAATAATGATTTGTGTAGAAAAAAGTACAATTTATAAACAGTATATAACAAGTTTGCATTCTGTGCACTTTATATGCGTGTGTGTGTGTGTGTGTTTGTGTGTGCGTGTATATATATACACACACACACACACACATACACAAACACAGTTATACAGAAACATACATGATTCAGAAACAGAATTGTAGTACGGTTATATGTGATTCTGAACATAGCCTATATCAAACTGGCAGCGAGTTTCCTTGTTTCCATCCTTCCTCCACACTTAGAACAAGATGAAAAATGTAGATGGCAAGAAGTTTGGCTTTCTAAGGCCCACCTGCTTTTTTTGTGAAATATTCAGTGTTCATTTATTTTGCATGGGCCTACATTAAAAAGTACCTAAAATAACATTATATTTAATTTTATTCAGTCCCCTAGTCGACTTATTCGCAGTACATAGATTTTTAATGATAATTAAATGATTTTTCACACACTATCACAACTGGGATATGAATCACAGAAATATGTTATAGCATAGGCAAAAAGAGAAAGAGGGAGCATTTTAATAATGATATTTATTCTGCAAATGAAATTGCCAGGCTTGCAAAATTTGCCTGCTGAACAGACAATAAATTATACCTTTGGTGGCTCCATAAGCCCAAGGATAATATCGCAACCAATGAGATATGAGGAAATGCTAGAGTTGGCTCATGTTCACATCAGAATGAGCACTGGGGAGGTCCTGTCAGAGAACTTTGTTGTAAACATACATTACACCACACACACTCACAGCAAACACACACCTGTATCACAGCATTCCTTTGTATAAGCTTTAGTTTCCACATCTTACATTCATAGATGGATAGATACTGCAGTGATGCCCGGAGGAAAATTCCAAAAATGTATGTGTTCTATGCTGACACACGCATTTGTTTTACTCAAACATATGCACATTTGTACAAACACACAAAAAGCACTGTGATATTTTCGTGACATTTCTGGATTTCAAAAATCTAAATAAAATAAAAAATAATAATGATATTTATACATCATAGTGTTTTTGGTGCTAAGAAATGTCTAAATAGTGATTTGTATTATGGTAATGTGCTTAATTGACATGACAATAATGTAAATGCAATGCAAAAAATAAATAAATAAATATAATGAGACTTGATTTGACTTTTTTTGCATCTCCTTTTTGAGATGGGGAAACCACAAGCTTGTATTAGGCACATTAGCTGTGTTGACTAATTGATGAAACAAAAACCCATCACTGTGTGCTGCAGCGTGCAAAACTGTGAGGGCTGCGGCTGGTGACGAGCTGTACAGACAGTAATGAAATAATTGGCAACACTGGTAACACACGGCTTGAATACATTGAGAAGCTTCACTTGCTCATCAGTACTATAACTGCTGGCTGAACAGACTGATGTAAAACTGATGTAAAAATGAACATGAGACTAAAAATGTGCGAAGTGGAGTTCCGGTGCAAGTAAGGTAACAAGAAGATTTGGAAATATCTTCAGCTGTGGCACCTTGTAGGAAATGCACTCCCTTCCATCAGTCCATATACAAGAATCACTGGAGAATCCTGCCGTTTCGTTTGTTTGTTTGTTTTTCTGAATCAATAAAAGCCATTTCCACCACATCAAAATATGTATATTCATGCTTGATATCATCCTATGGTGAAAATGACAGTAGAGGGAAATACATTTTAAATGTATTGATAATAAAAGGGCTGATTTTATCTGTGTCTGAGTCAAATGTAACAGCTTATATTTTGGTAACACTTTAGTAAAGGGACCAATTCTCACTGTTAATAGCTGCCTATTAGCATGCCCAGTATTAACATATTTACTGTTTATTAGCACTTATGAAGCACATATTATCCATATTCTACATCCCTAATCTTAAACTTACTAACTATTAATAAGCAGCAAACTAGGAGTTAACTGAGGCAAAAGTCTTAGTTTATGGTTTGTTAACAGTGAGAACTGGACCATAAAACAATGGTAACACTTTAGAATAGGTAACACTTGTTAACTATTAACTACGACATTTCTCTCAATAAATTCTTAATTTGCTGCTTATTAATAGTTAGTAAGTTAGTTGTTAGGTTTAGGTATTGGGTAAGATTAGGGATGTAGAATAAGGTCAAGCAGAATAAGGCATCAATATGTTCTTAATTATCACTAATACATAGTTAATATTCTAGTAATATGCATGCTAATAAGCAACTAAAAGGTGTTACCTATTCTAAAGTGTTACCAAAACAATTTTTGTATCCGAAAAACACAATTAAATAATATTTTCACACATTTAGCTATACGTTCCTTTCAGAATGTACTGTCGCACTTAGAAATCCTTCTGTAAATATCTATATCACGTAATAATTATTAAAATGGTTAATGTATATTTCATTTCTGTATTTATGATTAGTTTTAATTAACCCCTGTATCTATAAGTACCTGTATTTGAATAAATACTCTTTAGCTATTTTATTAATATTATTATTTTTTTTTTTCCTTTTTGCTTGTTTAAAGACGGATATTTCTGCTGTTTCTTTTTGGGAAGTTGCCATGGAAACAGTAACCCATGAAAAGGTGATTGAAGGAGAGCATGGGTCGTGCTCTACTCTGTGTGAAAAGGGCAACAGTAAAAGAGAGAGATACGGTGATAGAGAGAGAGAGAGAGAGAGAGAGGAACAAAATTCAGACCAGACAAAAAAATAAATAAAAATAAAACAAAAAAGATATTTTCTCACTGGTTTTTCTGCTCTCAGAGGGAATGTTGGGTAGTTTCATGTGAAAACACTCTTTAATTACTGACCGCACAGTGTCATTACTAACAGCGGGGGACCAGTAGCCAGTTATTTGTGAATGTAAGTTTCGAAATAATTAACTGTCTTCCTGTTTACTAAGCGGCAATGCTAGTCAAACAGACAAGCTTCTGGGAGTGCGGCACAATGGAGAGACTGTTAATTATGAAGCAGACATGATCTGGGTGTTGCAGACCAGTGTGAATTTGAATACTGCAAAAACTGACAAGACATCCTTGGTGGGATGTACCTGTAAAGCAAATGTTAATGAATAGCCAACATAATGAGAAAAGAAGGGACTGTTAATTATTAGTGTTGCTTGCTAAGGCCTTTGGTCATAGATGTGTAGTGATTTGAACAAAACCCATAACTATTTATTAACTTGTGTTACTGACTGATACAGAAAATGAATATTCTGTTTATATATTAATATATTGTATAATATATTAAGACAAATATATTAAAAGTTGTGATGAGTCAGGAAGGTCAGGAAGAGAGAGAGATGAGAGGCAATTACGTACTTAGCTTTTTCATTGATTACTTTATAAATACAGACAAATGTTTCCATTGTTTGACTCACAATAGCATATGCATTATATGGCACCATACTGAGCTAGCTGAGTCATTTAAACTTCTTGTCATGTGGGAGAAAAAGAAAATAAAAAAGTATGTGTAAATATATATATTATATATATATCTTTTTTTATTATCTTTTTCTCCCACATGACAAGAAGTTTAAATGACTCAGCTAGCTCAGTATGGTGCCATATAATGCATATGCTATTGTGAGTATGTATATATATATATATATATATATATATATATATATATATATATATATATATATATATATATATATATATATATATATATATATATATATATATATATATATATATATTAGTGGTGGGCATAGATTATTTTTTTTAAGATAGATTAATCTCACTGTGATCTTGAAATTAATCTTGATTAATATAGATTAATCTAGATTAAAATGGCTCGTTCGAGTTGCCGTAGCTGTGGTCAGTGGGTTGTACCAGTGGGCCCTGTTTGAAATTGTTTAATGTTTGTATGTTCGTTTATTTTTATTTATTTGTGCTATTTACAGAATGTTTAAGTTTTTTTTTTCAAGTTTGTAGGTGTCAAGGTACAGAAACCGAAAAATTAAATGTAAAATAGCACTGGATAGTCTTGGATAGTCAATGTAAAAATTAAATATACAATCAAACCTACATTTATTCAGACACCTTCAACATTTCTCACATTATTAGTTTTGCTATATATATCAAAAATTATATCTGGTGTCTGAATAATTTTTGGTTTGACTGTTAAAACTACAAAGTAATTCAATCAAGAGCAATGAGTGATTTTCATTTTCATTTTCTTGGATTAACATTACAGCAGCCAGTAGCTAAATTAGGCGTGGTCACTTTAAGGAACGATGAACGCATCCAATATAATAAACATCCTATTTTTTTCCTCAACTGTTTACTTTCACTTAAGAAATAACTGAAATGCTTTTTTCAAGCATACTTTCTAAGGCGGGTATTTTGACATTTTGTATGTATTTGTCGACACAAGAGCAAAAAGAAGCAGATTCGGTGTTCAAGCGTTTTGAGACGCCTTTCTCCGCGTGAGCCCTGAAACACCAGAACACCGCGAGTACTGAATTGGGCTCTTTCACATCTTTTTGTTTGTTCAAACTGCAATTTGTATTTGTTTGTTCAGGTGCAGGAGGGACTTCGAGGAGAACTTCTCAGATAAGAGCTCGGTTCAGTGTCGCTGTCCATGATACGCGGCTCTCTCTCTTGTGCGCACCGAACACAGCGTGCGAGTAACCAGCTACTCTGTTCAGCTTTTCCGCGTCTTGTGTTTGGATGATTTAATATTTAAATCGACAAGCGGTAAGGCTTAAAAACATGTGAAAAAGATAAGCTTTCGTGACGATGCACAGCAGTGGCCCGTCAACTGTCCTGGGCATCTTTTTAGGCTGGCCTCAGCCAGTCGGTTATATAACATATCACGGTGAAAGTCATCATAGCTTGCTTAGTATAGCTCCTAACCCAACTTTGAGAATAGATTAATGGAGATATTTTTTTTATCGCACGATAAGAGTATCACGTTAACGCAGCACGTTAACGCCAATAATGGCCCACCACTAATATATATATAAATGTTTCTGTGTCTGTGTGTGTGTGTGTGTGTGTGTGTATTAGCTATACATTTCAGAATCAGGTAAGCCGAATAGACAGGATGTAGGATAACCTACATTTCCCCATGTCCCTGGCCCTAAAGTGCCCATAGTTGAAAACCCAGCTATGACTAGGAACAGTTTTGAAAACTAACCTAATTCACACTATCTATTCTTACATTTTATTTTCTCACCTGCACTATCAACACGGACAAGTACACAACAGTCAGTGTCTAAATGTTAGTTTCAGTCATTCTTGTCTCACACATACTGAAGAAAACAGGTGATAAAGGGCTGATAAAAGGTTTCAAATGTCTATTTGCCACATTTTAGTGAGAGAATAGATGGGGGAAAACAACTCTCAAGCTGTCAAACTCCACAAAGAGTGAGGGAGAAAAAAAGTGAAGGAGAGAAAGTTAAAGTGCTAGTGTTTTACTTGACTGAAGAAGAAAAACTATGTCAGGCATTATGTGTTTTTGAGGGAGTGTGACAGGCCTCGACTAACCTTGGAGTACAAAAGACTTGCATTTAAATCACAAGCAATGTGCTTTAAGCTTGATAGGTTTAAAAAATATTGATCTTATGTTTTTATTTTTCTATTTTATAATGTTTACTGTTCAGAAAGGCATGCTAATTATAATGTCCAATTATAAAAGCCAACTTATTTTTTTTTATTTTTATTTTTTTTTCATTTTTCCATTTAAATATAAATCACTATCCAAGTTTACTGAACTTTGTATCATAGTACCTGGTTATTGTACTTTAAAACCTATATATATATATATATATATATATATATATATATATATATATACTTTGCTTATTTCACAAATTATGTTTTTAGATTTTCTCAAGAAAATGTAAGTGCTACTTGCCTATGCAGAAGTCACTGTGGGTGGTTGTCAGTGGACTGAGGTGCTCTTGAGTGCTTTTTAGAGCAATGCTATGTGGATGCTATGGGGTTCTGAGTGTTTGTTAAGTGGTTCTTTGCTGCCACAAGTCAAAAGAGACCATCCCTAACTCTCCCCCAAATAAAAATACACCTTTCTCAACAAGCCGCATGATTGATGCGTCATGTCTGTAGCACTAACAGTGTGGGGCAAGTTACTGACCAAAGTTGAATACCTAGAATTCAATAAACAGCTGTGTTTGTCAGAGCAAAAGCCCACTTTTTCTTTTTTCATTTAGTATTTGACTTTACTTTTTTACAAAAACACACCTTGTTTCTATGTAAATTAGGTTAATTATAAATTGTGTTTCTGTCACACAAATTGCCAGGTGCAATTTGCATCAATCGGTAAATGAAACCAAACAGCACATAAAATACATTTTGCTATACATAACAATGATGTTTAAGTGCACTTTCTAGTGTTCATTGCAGCGGTAATTGTAGCAAGGCAACAACATCACCATTTACTGTATTTGAGAGAAAAAATATTTCAAACAACAAATTAATTAGTTCAGTTGAAAGAGACCTACATTATTTCAGTTATTGTATATGTACATTCCCTTACTAAAGCACACTGTAAAAAGTGGTAACCTGCAATTGTTATGTTAAAGGAAATATTTCTACCTGATTTAACCATATAGTTTTATTGGTATACAATAAGGTACATGAGTTGGATCAGTGATGTTGAATACTCTTATTTTCTTAAATAAAATTTGTTAATTTATATGTTAATGTATATGCCACCCCAACCCTTCCAGTTTAGGTGAAAAACATGCGTGAATAAAAATAGTATGCCTGAATTAAAGGTATTTGTTAAAAAAAGTAGATAACCCAGATAACTTACTTCTTCCTTGTGCCTTGATACTGCTATGGTATTTTTGTAGGACAGTGTTAATACTCAATGTAGCATTAGTCACATATTAACAGATGCTGTTGTTTTTCTTTTATAGGGACATTGTGCATTATAAGTCAACATTCAGTTACTCAGTTTAGAGATAAATAAATTACTTGATACAATTAATCACCGTAACCCATAATTTGCTAGCATGCCTTTGAAGAACTTGTTTCAAAGTAGACAACACATTCCACCTGAGGTCTGAAACACTGTCTAGCTTGTTTTCAAGGTTCTGGCTGCTTGTATTCTACCTTTTAATTACGTCCCATGCACAACCATAAATCTGCATCAACAGAGCCACTTCCCTAACTCAATGCATATTCATGTGAAGGACTAAATATTCATGAGCAAATGGCTGTCTGAACTTGTGCATAACCATGATTATGAAATACAATCACATGCCAAAGTAATATAGATATATAGCACTGAATGAATTATAAAACTCCACCCCAATGCTGACTCACCATATGCATGAATGCAGTCACTGTAGAATTAGTTGTCTTCCAGTACTATGGCTGTATGCATTTACATTTATTTATTTATTTAGCAGATGGTGTTTATCCAAAGTGACTTACATATGTATTATAGCTTCTATTTGGTGTACCTATCCATACAGTATTGACTTAGTATCTGAGATTTTTATTCTTGTTGTTTTATTAATCCATATTCTCATAATTGTTTGAAATTAACCTGCATTATATAGTCAATAATAACACTACAAGTTAACTGAAAATTCAGCCCTAAACAACTCTAATTAATCTTAATGAATTTAGAAGAGATTGCCAATGGATTGTCAATGGTCTGATATCATGACCAGACAAGTTTGTGTCATTCATAGCAATGGGTCTATTCTGTCTAGTGGGAACTTTCTGGCCAGTACTGTTACAGTTATTTTGAAAAATGTTGAAATTTGTGACTAGTTCTAACTACATCTTTATGGACTATCAACACAGTTCACTTAACGTGGTGTTGAATCAGGCCTGATCAGGCCCACCTTCTTGAAGAAACCTGGGACATAGTCCTTTTGACTTTCTAAAACTATGTAGATTAAATGTACAACTGAAAATTAGTTGTGAATGGGAAATCAACCTCAGGAGGCAGTGAGCTACTCAGCAGAACAGTGATGACTGAGAGACACTGTTACAATGTCATTCATCATAGTTCATAACTCAGATGTTGCCTATGTATTGTAGTATGCAGTAAAACAGTCAGTTCAAACTAAAGTTCCACCACTGATATACAACAGAACAGAGTGCAATTAAAGCAATATTGTAAATGCCACAGCAAACTTCTGGCATATCATACAGTGCATTAATGCTTATTACTCTAATGAATTAGCTTGACAAGCATTGTTTTGTGATGTGATGCCATTTTTTTTTTTCATTGGACTGAAAGTGTTTCATCAGTTTTTATCTAAATAAATCAAACTTTAGGTGTTTTTAATAAATTATGGTGTATTTGTTCACATTTAATTGTACAAAGTTTTTCCAAGCATCGAGTCACTATGTTCAGCCATGTGTAAAGAGACACAACACGCCATTGGAGAAATTTAAATTATATTGAGATAATTATTGTTTATCCTAGTATACAGCCCTAGTGTCATTTCTTACCAGGATTAAAATATTTAAATAGACATAAAATAACATAAAATATTATTTTAGTGCTTTAGTTGATACTGCTCTTGACAAGCTCTTATTTCGGCATATACAGCTATTTGATTTGCACTCATTTAATTCATCAGGTTTGCACTAATTCACTTTATACACTCATTTTGATTTTGGAGGTTTATGAATTATTAAACCAAATAGGTAATGGGATGGCCATTTGAGTGACAGATGTTGTCACACCGAACATACTTTAAGGGTTAAGGGAGTAAGGGTTTAACTTCAGTTATGCCAATATCTGATGTTGTATTTCACCAACCTACATTAGCTGTGCAAACAGTTATGAAATATCTGCATTTCAAAATCAGTGGCTGCTGAACTATGAGAATTAGGTCTTCAGGGGCTGGCTCACATGGCAATTAAGCCATAAAAGAGAATTTTAAAATAGCTTCCTTCTCACTGTTTTGAACAAGTACTGGAAGGCCATTTTTGTTTGTCTGAGCTCTGAATAATCAGATTGTGGGAAACAAAAATGGGACAGCACAGATGGGAAGAGTTTGCAGATATTACTGAAGTGGTAAGGAACGATCAAGCAGTATGAGATGACTTGTGTCTTCAGCTCAGTGTGCAGCTCATTGTTATTTCAGTCAGCATCGTTGATGAGGGCTGCTTTGAGAAACTGATTGCAGTAGCAAATAGGGACTGGTGTCAGTTAAGGAAATATATAGTGACTATTATAAAGTAGAAAACTTGCTTTTTACTAAAGTAAGTGTTCACAGTCAAAATGAAAATTCTGACATCATTTACTCACCCTCATGTCATCCCATCATTACCTATACACATAGTGAAACACATACTGTTAAACTAAAAGATGTTGAGATGCAGAATATCCAGGCTTTTATACAATGCAAAGCATAGTGACCAGGGACTAAGTTTCCAAGATACAGTACTTAACTAGTGTGATATATTTAAAGTCATATGATTGTTTAAGGAAAATAAAAATGTATTCACTCTAAATATCGTCTTAATATAGTTCTCAAATCTCATTCTCAGTTGTTTATAATGATTACAAAAACAACGATACTTATGCAATGGGTCTCATTAATAATGCACATTCTCCTTCAGGATTTTACTGTTCTTAGATATGTTCATTTGTTGCTATGTTAGATTTGTGTCAAATACAGAGCTTACTCTTCTTTTTCTGTCTATCTTTTTTCTTTCACAAGGTAAATTTTTTACTACATACAGTACATATTGCCTATGAGGCAAGACTTTGGGACTGAACTTGCAGTTATTAAGGTACAAGTCTCTTATTAGCATGAAGGTTAAATGATCAGTTTGTTTGGTAGCACTTTATTTTACAGTACGTGTACTTCCATGTACTTATAGTGCACTTACAGTGTATTTATCTAAGAAAGTTCTGGTAATACAAGGTAACTACATGGGTTAGGGTTAGGTTTAGGGGTAGGTTCAGGGTTAGTACCTAGTTATTACATAGTTATTGTAATTACTATAATAAGTTCATAGTATGTACATGGGGAACAGGACTGTAAAATAAAGTGCTACCGTTTGTTTTGTTCAAATTCAATGGTGTCAGTCAATGGTTGTTATCAATACATTTCTGAAAGTTAAATGTCTTTCAAACTACAACAAGCACGTTTGCTCTTTTTTCACTTGAAATTGTATCACTTTGTGTAAGAACTCATCAATGGAATGTTAATTTACCTCCTGGTCTACAGTTGGCACCTCTCTCCAGGTTCCTGCTTAACACTACCTTTCATTAAGCCTGTTGTGAGACACCTGTGTTTAGCCCTATTTAAGTGGGGTTTTGCAATGCTGAAACAATGAAACTGTTGAAGCAAATGTGCTGAGGTTTCAAAACAATTTGACACACGTCTGTACGGTGAAACCTAGTGGTCATTTTCAAGTTTGCCCTGAAATAGCACTGACAATGAATCAGTCAAGCTAATTGATGAATTATAACTTATGTTTTGTTCGTTATTTCACCATGTTGGTTGGGGAGTGGTTTGTGTGCACATCTGTTATGTTGTCAGATCCTGTCAGTTTAGGTTCAAATCCTTGGTGAAACATGAATATAAATATTGTTAATATTTAAAGTTGTGTTTTTCTCGTTCTATTCTTGCAATGTGTTGTAACTTTTATGTGACAAGTGAATGAACTGTTTGTGAATATGTGATTTTGGTCATGAAAAAATTAACATTAATAACAATATATCAAGCCACAATGTCAGGCATTTTTTACATGTAAAGATTTGTATTTAAATATATGAATTGTTCTGCTTCCTAACTCCACTTTTATACTTTGCGGGAGTTAGGTTAAGGCAGATGTGCGATTGTCTGGTTTGTTCCCAAACTGTCGATCAAAAGTAGATTCAGGTCTTGAATTGTGAAATGTCCCAATGCTTTGAATCGCCTTAGTCACGTGACAGGGGTGTTTTGAATCACACTTCAGAGAAGTGTTTCGAAACATCTGCTCTTCGGGATCTCGACACCGTGATGAAACGTCTTGGTTACGTATGTAACCCTCGTTCCCTGAAGGAGGGAACGGAGACGTTACGAATGGGATCTCGCCCGAGAGCCCAATCACCTTCGAGTGGTACAAAATGAGCCAATGGTACACAAAGTACCTTGGTCTGCGGAATTTGCATCGCGAGCTCCGCCCGGCAGTGCGGGTATATAAGGAGCAACGCGAGCAACTCGCATTCAAGTCTTCGCTGAGGAGCCGAGCCAGTGACCCGGCCGTTCAGCGCAACAGTGATGTGGCAAGGGGACGTAACGTCTCCGTTCCCTCCTTCATTCGGTCACATTCGACATTACGAATGGGGTCCCTTACAAAACGCCACATGGCTGTCTTCCAGCGACCTGTGTGAGAGATAACACCCTGTCGTGAGGCCAGCACGAGTGAGGGCCTATAGCTCGCACAGAATACACTGGGTAGCATATTCCAGCATATTCCACGCTACGGTCGCAGTGTTGTCCGTGCGGACCAGAACTTGCTTGTCCTTCAGCAGGGCTGAAGCAGTGCAGAGCAAGACGTACTGCTAGCAACTCGAGGCAATTGACATGCCACTGAAGTCGGGGTCCTGTCAGGGCTCCCTCCGCGACCTTCGTAAAGACGTGGGGAGACAGGGCCAACCCGAATGGAAGAACCTTGTACTGATATGCCTGCCCCTCGAAAGCAAACCGAAGAAACGGTCTGTGTCGAGGAAGAATGGAAACATGAAAGTACGCGTCCTTCAGGTTGATCGCTGCAAACCAATCCATCGGACGAATGCATTCGAAAATGCGCTTGGGCGTTAGCATCTTGAACGGGAGTCTGTGCAGAGCTCGGTTCAAGGCACGCAGGTCCAGGATTGGCCGTAACCCACCTGTCTTCTTGGGTACTATGAAGTAAGGGCTGTAAAAGCCGGACTTCATGACGGCTGGAGGGACCGGCTCTATCGCGCCCTTTGCCAGCAGGGTCGCGACCTCCGCGCGCATGACAGGGGCATCTTTGCCCACCATCGTCGCGTGGACACCCCGAAACCTGGGGGGACGCTGGGCGAACTGAATCGCGTAGCCGAGCCTGAGTGTCTGGATGAGCCAGCGGGAAGGCCTGGGGAGCTCTAGCCAGGCTCCCAGGAACCGAACCAGCGGGGTCAAGGGGACTACAGGTGTACCCACAGTGGGGCAGCGTGGTGGAGCAGACAGCCCCGGCATGGGAGGCATAGCATCCCTTAGCGGGGGCGGAGTGTGGGCACTCGTCTGACTCCAAGTGGCAAAGAGGGCATGAGAAGGCGAAGCGTTCTTGAGCCGTCTTTGCATGGAAACTGGCAAGGGGAGAGGAGAACGAGAGCGGCGAGGAAGCACGTCGCCAGCTGTCGTTCGTGGCCTCTTGGGACCCAGAGGTAGAGGAAACAGCTCTTTTAGTCAAGGTTTGGGTACCACCGGCCGCAGGGCCAGTGGCGGAACAAAAAGAAAACGAGAACAAAGGATTCTCCCCCGGCCCTCCTCCGGGGGAAGGAGTGGTCCTGCTACCACCTCCTGATGAGCTGACATCTCCAACTCCAGGTCGCCCGTCTCAGGAACGCCGCTTGGCCTGGCGTTTGGCAGGTTTAGGGGCAGAGACGGGTTGCGCTGCCCTTCTGCAGCCATCTCCTTGCTGCGGCCGGGGTGAAGGCTGCTGCTGTGGCCGAGCGGGAGTGGAGGAGGCCGCAGGGGGGTGCCCTCGGCGACGAGCAGGCTGAGGTTGCGCCGGCGGCGGGGTGGAAGCAGCAGTGGGCCGCCGGGGCAGGATGTGTCTAATGGCCTCAGACTGCTTCTGGGCGGCAGAGAACTGCTGGGCAAAGCTCTCTACTGCGTCGCTGAAGAGGCCATCCTGGGAGACCGGGGGGTTGAGGAGCTGAGCCCAATCAGACTCCCTCATGTCTGCCAGGTTCAGCCATAGGTGGCGCTCCTGGACCACCAAAGTGGACATCACCTGACCCAAGGAGCGCGCAGTGACCTTTGTCGCCCGGAGAGCAAGGTCGGTAGCAGTGCGCGCCTCCTGCAAAACCCCTGGGTCAGCACTGCCCTCGTGCAGCTGCCGGAGCAGCTTGGCCTGATAGACCTGCAGTGAGGTCATGGCATGCAGGGCAGAAGCGGCCTGGCCCGCAGCTCTGTAAGCCTTGGCCACAAGCATGGATGAGAACTTACAGGCTTTGGAGGGCAGCTTGGGACCACCACGCCAACCGGAGGCGCTCTGTGGACACAGTTGCATCGCAACAGAACGCTCCACCAGGGGAATCCCAGCATACCCCTAGTGCACTTCCTGGTGCACTTCCGGGAAGAAAGGAACCAGAGGGGGGTGCTGGCGATCCGCATGAGCAGCCCCCAGGAACCAATCATCCAGCCTCGAGCACTCAGGACAGGGTGGAGGATTCCACTCAAGCCCAATGCTCTCCGCTGCCCGGGAAAGTACGGCCGTCAGCTCGGGATCGGACTCGGACAACGCTGGCACTCCCGAGGGAGGCAACGCAGCCGAGCCCTCATCTCCCGAGGACTCAAGCCCGCCTTGTGATGCGGCGATCGACATACGGTCCTCTTCGCGAGCCCCGAATGTGATGTCAGGAGCTTGAGAGGGTCCAGCAAACTCATCCGGGAACTCGACCGGCTGCAGCGTATGTGAGGGGGGTGCGGCCCGAGGAGGTTCGCTCGTCGGGGAAGCACACACGGTAACCCTCAGATCACCCTGGCCACCAGCTGAAGTAGCCCTCTTACGAGAAGAAGAGCTAGAACGGGGTGTCAAAATTAACACTGGTGTTGAAGCGCTCAGGGGAACACGGGAGCTGTCGCAGGAAACCCAGATGAACCGCTGAATCGCGCTGTCACACAAACACCAGCTCTTGCTTGTAAACACTCCGGTGATTGTAGCAAGCGATGTGCTCTGCTCCGAAGCGAAAGCTTGAATGCGAGTTGCTCGTGTTGCTCCTTATATACCCGCTCTGTGGGGCGGAGCTCGCGATGCAAATTCCACAGACCAAGGCTCGACCATTGGCTCGTTTTGTACCACTCGAAGGTGATTGGGCTCTCGGCCGAGATCCCATTCGTAACGTCGAACGTGACCGACTGAAAGGGAACATCAGTTTCATATCTGTCGTTCACTACAAGTTATGTTGAATGACATACGGGGCCTCACTTGGGAGGCAATCATCTTTGAGTTTAAGAGATAGTGGATTTTGCATGCTGAGCCACTCCCCGGATATATAAGACGAAAGCGTTGATGGCCATGCAAAATGCTGCCGCTTGGAGGAATAGTCCATGTCTCCCATCCAAAGCCTGTAAGCTGTCGGCAGCTCTCCCTGTCAAAGCTTACAGTGCTGTGGGCCATGCAGCTTATGCCCTGCATTCCAAATTCACCAATCCAAGCCATTAAAAAAATTGCTCAAGAGTAGGACCGACCCAAGGTTGATGCAGGAGATGCATATGGTGACTGACTTCGCCCTCCATGCGATGGAAGTCACAACACAGTCCCTCAGGAAGGCGATATCAGATCTGGTGTTCCAGGAGTGCTGTGGCCGGCGTGTAGAGTCCCACCAAGAGAACAGCACCCCCCATGTCACACCCAGCCACATTATACAAGAAAAAAAAGAAGCTGTTTCATTTTCTCCCGGGTTGCAAGTCTCGTGGATCAGCAATTAGCGACCCTCAATTCCTCACTCACACCCATCACACCCCTTATCACCAGTGGCCGATAGGTCATGGTTCAGAGATGCAGTGCCTCTCCATGCATCTCTGGCCAGTCCCTCCAGGGGCACGGAAAGTTTTGCTGTGGTGACTCAGATGCTTTATGGGCCACCCATTACAACTCCCGATCACTGTACCACTGCGGGTATGTCGACTGTCCCATTGGTGCCACTCGTACAGCATTTGGGGGTATGCCTCGTGCTGTCTCCCCACGTCTTCACAAAGGCCACGGAGGGCATCCTTGCCCAACTATGGAAAGTGGGCATCAGGATCCTCAACTATCTCAATGACTGGCTCATCCTGATGGGAGTTGTGCAATCAGAGGGACCTGGTGCTTCGGCACCTCAGTCAATTGGGGCTTCAGGTCAACCGAGAAAAGAGCAAGCTCTTCTCTGTGCAGAGAATCTCTTAATTCTGTATGGATTTAGACTTTGTGAATATGACAGCTGCTACTGGACTAGCACGTGTTGGTCTTCATGGACAACTCTGCTGCTACTTTGTACATCAGCTGACAGGGCAGTCTACAATAACATCACATGTCAGACACGGCTCAAATCGCTCTCCACTGTCCACATTCCGGGGGAGCTTAAGCGTGCGGCCAATGCGTTCTCATGGCAGCTCACTTTTTCTGGAGAATGGTGACTTCATCCCCAGACAGTCCAGCTAAAGTCAATTCGGGGAAGCTCAGGTGGACTTGTTTACTTTCCATGAGTCCTCCCACTGCCAGTTGTATTAATCCCTGACCCAGGTTTCCCTGGGCATGGATGCACTGGCACACAGCTGGCCTCAGGCTCTATGCAAGTATGCGTTTCCCCCAGTGAGCCTGCTCACACAGACATTGTGCAAGGTCATGGAGGACAAGGAACAGGTCCTGTTGGTTGTGCCTTACTGGCCCACCCGGACCTGTCATGCTCCTCATGAAAGCCCCTCCCTGATGCATCCTCCTGAGATGGGACATCCTTTCTCAGTGGTTGGGCACCATATGGCACCTGCGTCCAGATCTCTGGAAGCTCCACGGACGGGACGGGATGTGAATGATCTAAGTGATCTGCCACCAGTGGTGGTAGACACTATCATTCAGACTAGAGCTACCTCTATGAGGCAGTCCTATGCTTTAAAGTGGAGTCTGTTCAGAAATCGGAGTTCTTCTAGCTGAGAAGACCCCAAGAGAAGCTCTGTCAGAATCATGCATTATTTCCTGCAAGAGAGGTTGGAGCTCTACACCTTGAAAGTGTATGTGGCTGCTATCCCAGCACATCACAATGCCTGGGAAGGCATGACCTGATTGTCAGGTTGAATCCTCCTAGGACACCCCTGATACCCTAAGGTATCTCTTTGTTTGCATGGCTGGATTCCAGAGTGGCCCCTTTGAGCACTTGATTCAGTTAAGCTGAAGTTCCTGTCTCTTAAGACAGTGCTCCTGATCATGCTCACTTCCATCAAGAGTATTGGGGACCTCCAAGCTTTTTGGTAAGTGAATAGTGCCTTTTGTTCGGGCCGGCCTACTCTCATCTTGTCCTGAGGCTTGAATATGTGCCAAGGTTCCCACCACTCCCTTCCAAGACCAGGTGGTACACCTTCAATCAATGCCCCTAGAGGAAGCAGATCCAGCCTTGGTGTTGCTGTGTCCAGTAAGAGCATTACACATATATGTGGACCACACCCAGAGCTTCAGAAGCTCTGAGCAGCTCCTTGTCTGATTTGGAGGTCAGCAGAAAGGGAAGGCTGTCTCCAAGCAGAGGTTGGCCTACTGGATAATGGATGCCATCGATCGCCTTGGCATACCAATACCCAAGACGAGGTGTGCCCCCTGGGGGTGAGAGCCCACTCCACTTGGAGTGTTGCCTCCTCCTGAGCGTTGGTGCAAGGTGCCTCTCTGGCAGACATCTGTCGAGCTGCGGGCTGGTCGACACCTAACACCTTCGTAAGTTATTAAAACCTTTGTGTAGTGCCAAATTCTTCCCATATGTTGGGTAACCAGTAATTTGCGGGAAGAGCTGTCTTGGTGTCACACTAGCTTTGCCATTCCTCCTTTTTTTCCCAGTTGAGTTCCCCGGTTGGCAAACCCTGGTTGAGTGTCTTCCAGCACCCTCGGCAGTCAGACTTGGGGGAGCATTTTGACGTCAGGCCCAGTACTAGTGTTAGCATGCCTGGAGTCCAAGTCAGACCCTTAAGGTTTCCCTCTCAGTAAACCCATGTCTTCCCTTGACAGACCCACTCTGTCAGTCTCTTCTGGCAGTTGTTCCATCCATAATCTAAGGTAGGACCTGCCTCACAGACCCATTCCATATGTAGTACTGCCCCCTGGGCCAGTCCATATCAGTATCTGCCAGCATCACCTCCCTATGGGTATGATGTGGTCTCCGTAGTGACCTTTTCCCTTAAGGCTAGCTTCCCCTTCATTCTGCCAGGCTGAAAGAACAAATAGGAAAGATTTGGAGCAATCTTTCACTGAAGGTTGACAAAATTTTTTTTGGACAGAACAGCAGCTTGGTCTTGGTCTTCAGCCTTCCCTTGCTGCGATGTACTCACCTGTGGTCCCCTGCAGTACCAGGGTCAGTGAATTTGTGCTGGGGCTTTGGGAAGGTTATGACCTCAGTGTAGCTTTTGTGACACGCTGTGGCTTGGTAACAAATGCAGTGCCACAGGGTTGTGACGATTTTTAGGTTGTGGCGTTTTCCATGCACTCCACATGTCGTTCGACATTACTCATAATGACCAACAGATAGTGAGCCTCTCGGTTACATATGTAACCCTCATTCCCTGATGGAGGGAATGCAGATGTTATGTCCCCATGCTACAACCTTGAACTATTCGCCATTGCCGGGACACGTTCTCAGCTCCTCAGCATAAAACCTGAATGAATGGATGCATGCTGTCGCCTTATATACTGTAGGCATGGGGAGTGGTTTAGCATGCAATTTCCACTAACTAATTTCCCTCCATCAGGGAACGAGGGTTACGTACGTACCCTGCAGAGAGTTGTGCGCTTAGCTGAGCGCATTTCAGGGTCTGCTCTCCCCTCTCTGCAGGACATCTACCTCAAACGCTGCAGAAGTAGAGCTGCAAAAATCATCAAAGACTCCACCCACCCCAGTAATCATATTTTCACTTTGCTGCCATCTGGTAAGCGCTACCGTAGACTGATGGCAAAAACCGAGAGACTCAAGAGGAATTTTTTCCCCCGGGCCATCAGGCTCCTAAACTCTAAACCAGCTTCTTAACATCCTCATGCCTCCACTTAATGTTCACTTTATCTTTTTTACTTTATTCACTACCTCACATAGACACACAGTGACAGTGTCACCCTGTTTTGCACATTTGCTTCTTGTACATTCCTGTGTATCTTAATATTTAAGACTACAGTAAAATGCATATATGCACATTGTACATCCCTGTACATCTTAATATTTAAGACTACGGTTTACACTCATGCACATTATTTTTGCGTTCTATTTAATTCTACAATATACATCTTTTTTATATTTTATTCTTATATTTTTATTGTTTACTTTTATTTCATTCTTACATAGCTATATTTATGTATATTTTCATCTGTGCTGTTTTCTTTAATAATTGCACTGTCCATGGAGCGGACCTGACTCACATTTCACTGCTGGTTATATATGCTACAGTATATATAATTTTTATGTGACGAATAAAAATCTTGAATGTTTTGCATCAGCCATCCCTACCTCTGGGGTGGGTGGGGCATTACATTTTTAATTTATCTTTTCCTGAAATCTGTACAGATTCATCACTCATGTGCGCGAGATATACTGTAGGTGGAGGTAATACTCCGAAGGAGTGAATGGTCATTGAACAAAAAGAAGCTTTATTGTTCAGTCTTGAGTCTATGTTACCAGTTGCCTGCTGAAAGTTAAGTCTGTATAAATTTGTGTTTTTGGACTCTAGCTTCCGCTTTGCTTTTGCTTGAAACTCTGCTTACTTAGTTTGGTGCACGTTTCTTCAGTTAAGATTGCCTTTTGCTGGAGATCAGTGACTCTGAACGTAAGAGACATGGGTTTATCCCCACCTAGAACAAACCGGTTACACTGGGTGTAAATAGCAATACAGTTTATATATTTTTTCATCTTAATTTTCTTGGTTGTAATGGATTGTAATTTGCACTGCAAGTGCGTTGGCTGGATAAAGCATTCAAAATACCACTGTTCCTACTGCTGATCTGGTTAGGGTCACATCTGATAATGGACTTTAAGTGTGGCAGAGGGAGCGGTACAGGCTAAACACACATTTGAGTTTGTCGACTACACTACCCGGATCACCAGGGAAATAGAAATAACCCCAAAGTTTGTTATTAGGTCACACAGATCCGATTCTCATAAATTAAGGTAGGCGGGAAACATGGATATCAGAAATGCAAAAAAAGTTTATTGAAACACTGAATTTTAAAATAGAAAAAGCACTTAAAATGGTCTGGTCATGGGGTGTATTCTCTATCAGCAACTCCCCAATGACCATGAAAAACAAAATTATAACAGATTCACATTAAAGAAAATACTAAATTAATTGAAACATAATTTTAAACCAGCAATAAACAAAACATTACACAAAATCCAGTTTATACTCTCACCATTAAAAAAAAAAAAAAAAAAAAAAAAAAAAACACAAACTTACAGGGCTGAGGTTACCCACCGGAGTGATCACCAGCACTAGTTATCCAAAAGCACACTTCTACACACCACACCGTGAACTCAGATCACACACACGCACACACTTCAAAAAGTGGCAAACATTGAAGCAGTACCACCACCACAAAAGATCCTCCACCCGTGATGACCCCAGCTCCTGAAAGGAAATCAAACAAACAAACCTCAAACGAAAATACACACAGAAACCAGTCATCTGGGATTACAACTCAATCATGACAATGAGGATAAAAGCCACTACAGTAAGGGCTCAGCAATACACGAGTATTCAAACACAAGTCCACACGATTCATGAAATGAGAAAGGGGCTCAGACGAGGCCGCAGTCCATAAAGTATGGTCACGTGAGCTGAAGAGTCATCCACCCAGAGTTATCTTAAGAGAATTAACAAACTGCATGAACAACCATAACGACAGCAGCAGTCTTCCTGGGTAGTGGTAATAAACGGGTTTGTGAAGTGCACAACAGTAGCAGAGAGCAAAAGAGTCACAACGATAATCACCAGGACAAAAGAGGGAGAATCCTGCGGCAAATACGGATGACAAAAACAGCGTTACTAATAGTTACACATCATCCGCTGGAATTTCCCGTTAACAAACACACTGACTTACCAAATGAGCCCAACGGGAGTAGATGAGCTTACTATCAGTTCGCGGCTGGACACGCAGTGTTCAAATACCCCGCTGCAAAGCTGAAGTACAGGGACTGCACATTAATCAAAACCTCCCACCCCTCAGCAAAACGGTTAACCATATAACAGCTTTTGCTTACCTAAAAAAAGGCAATCATACAGTCCACAGCAACAGATGAAAAACAGACAGGCTAAAGCCACCGTCAAGACAAAAAAAGGGAAGGATCCGGACGTGACACATCCCAGGCTAAACCAAACACGTCCTGAAATACTCAGCACTTGCTGCTGATTGGTGCTCACATGTGTCAATCACAGCCACTTACCTCATTCATCCTATCACATAAGGATTTAAGGCTCAGTTACATTTTTTAATGAATTAGGACCACACAAACTGGTGATGCATTTATAGAGGTTTCTATGACCATTGGTTGAAATTGCAATCCAGGGGTGTGAAGGGTGTTGCCCTTCAGCTGAAATCATGTTTCTTTTGGTGGTTCCCACTTGGTTAAAACTGTGTTTCAGGCCTGCTCAGGGGGCATAAATATGATTGAGTTTTGCTAGGTTTCACAAAATCTACAGTATTATACAGCCTTTTAGCAGAATGTTTCTTACCCCAAGCCCAACAATTTCTCACACACTCCTTAGTGAAACATACCAATCACATTAAGATCATGAGGGTTTAAACGCAGCAAGAGTTGGTGCGATGAGAATTAAGAGGTAGTGAGATAGAGGGAAGTCTAGAGAGGACCTGGAGGAAGTAGCGGATGAGAGGATGTGTGGTGTCTTTATCCTGCATCAGACCCCGCCAGCTGAGATTAAAGACAGACCATCTCAAGGCGGCATTCACGCTCTGAAGGCAAAATGTCCTCTTCACTGAATGCTGATGAAGCACAATGAATGGCCTCATGGACCTCGAATTTGCTCACAGATTATAGGCCTTGTGATCCCACACAAACTCATGCAACCCCACCAAAAGGCCCTGAGGGTTAAAAACAGGTTTCACATTAGGAATTGTTGTGTGATTGTTCTTTAAATATAAACACACCACAAATATCATAATTCACCATAATGTATACACCTTAACCAATTTATGGCATCTAATTATTTATTTATTTTTAATTTGTCTACATTCTTCAGTGATAATTATGAATGTGCACATTCAAAGAGGAGAAATGTAAGATGTGTTTCTAAAAAGCTGAAATGATATGTACATGTACCATACATTCTCTCTCTCTCTCTCTTTCTCAGTTCAATTCAATTCAATTCAATTCAATTCTGTTATAGGTTTTAGGCATCTGTATAAAAAAAATAAATGCTGTAAAATGAGAATGCTGTTCAAAATAATGTCATGAATAGATTTTCTTTATCAATTAACTTTTTTAAACTGAATTTAAACTAAATTCAACATTTGGTGTGACCATCCTTTGCATTTAAAGCAGCTTTTGCCCAAGGTGCACTTGTGCAAAGTTTTTCAGGTAGCTTTGCAGGTAAGTTTCTTGAAGCATCTTGGAGATGTTTCCACAGTTCTTCTGGATTTAGTCTGTCTAGTTTGTTCTGTTTCTTCCATATAATTTCAGACAAACTGGGTGATGATGAGATCAGATATCTGTATGGAGCACGGGCTGTTGTCAGACTCCTTGTGCAAACAAAAATCTCACTCGATAATTACAATTGATAGCAAAATGAATGTGGACGTGTTAACTGATTTTTTTTGTTTTGTTTTTTGTTTTCATGGGGGGCGGGGTGGTCAAACAAGTGATAGTAATCCCCTTCTCTCAGATTTCACATGTCTTAGAAAAAATATGAACAATAAACAATCATTGATCGTTAATACAGAGAGTGCTTTTATTTTTCGTTTGTCTATAGAAAAACCATAGCAGATGCAACGGTTCCTACAGCAAAATCCCCATCAGTGAAAGGCAAATGGGAGTTGCTTCATTGCTGAAAATCTATTGAAATGCTATGGGAATGCCTCTGCTTGAAAGCATGTGTGAAATCAGTCCAATGTAATGTAGAGGCATTTTAAAAAAGAAATAATTTACCTGTTGAAAGTGTTGGCAGTTACAGATATGAAATACAAAAAGGTGGGAATGAAGAAACCTAAACTCTAAGACAAAGAAACATTTAACAAAAAGGGGTTTGGATTGGCTGGGCAAAACAGACATTTGTGTGAGCTTATCTGACCCATGCCTAGGTCCGGTTAGTAAGAATTTAAATAAATACTTACCAGCCATGATATTTTAAAACGTCACATCCTTGCCTTTCTTACATTTCTTTCCGCTCCCTTTTTCTAGTAAATGGATTTTTTATTTATTTATTTTTCTCTAAACATCTGAGAAATTATAGAAGCATCTGTATAAGTGACTTTCAGCAATTCAACATTTATTTTTTTAAACACTAAAGCAGTCAAGATATAAATAGAGCTCAGATTCAGCCAATATCTGTCATTAACACAAGCATTTTAGATGTTTCAGTACCACAAAGACTAAAGGAACTACGTAAATGCATTGACACTGACACAAGTGCAGATACTAATCTACAAGAGCCTTCAGGCTTTGCTAAAGCATCAAATCAATTACAGTTTTGTATGCTGCTGTTGAACATTTTTCTAATGACCTTAATTAGAAAGTGATCTAATAAACTTGGGGAAAGAGATGGAACTTAGAAAAATGCGAGACATGTCATGTTTAAGAAACAATATTTATTTATTTATTTAGTTACAGTAGTTAGTTAGTTAGTTAGTTATGTATTGTTTGTAATGCATAGTTGAAAAAAGAAGTCATATTGACAAAACCCATTAGCTAGTCAGTGAAATGCATTCAATGACCACTTCTTCAAGAATTCCAATAAAATCTTTTGTCAATCATACACAAAACCTTTAAAACATTATGTATCAATATTTACAGTAAATAATATGTCATCAAAACAGATTCTAAATAGTTTTGTTTGGAAACATGGTTCAAGGAAGACAGATTGGTGGGAAAAGGAGATAACTAGGAGGGAGGAAGAGAGGAAGCAGAGAATAGAACCCCTCACATTACTGAACATACAGTATGAGTCATTATACTAAACATGTTGTTAATGTTGTTACTTTTATATAACAAATTATTTATAACAAATAAATTAATAGCATGTATGATTCATTCTTGTTACATATCACCTGCTTTTAGTAAAGTCATCAAAGTAAAAGTCTGCATTCATATTTATATTGATAAACACATCATAATCATTAAGGTCCAAAAAGTCAATTATTATGTAATGATCTATGTTGTTTGGTGTATATATATATATATATATATATATATATATATATATATATATATATATATATATATATATATATATATATATATATAGTGTCAGTATTAGATGTTGGTTGATAACAGAAAGAAAGAAAGAAAGAAAGAAAGAAAGAAAGAAAGAAAGAAAGAAAGAAAGAAAGAAAGAATCTCTGATATGAATTCAAACAGAACTATTTGTCTTAACTCTGTGTGCATTTCGGTGAAGACAGCAAAATGCATCATTAGTTACATAAAATTACATCAGCAGTATTATATGACATATGCACTGGATGGAAAAATATCAAACAAATTAAGGTAAACTGAGGAGATGGGAATATGGTTGCATATGTATACATGAGTATAATATTAAAGGCCGCAGTGTTCAAGGAAACATATCCTTGAAAGTCAGTTAAAGGAAATGTTTGCATAGTACTGTTTTATACATATATATATATATATATATATATATAATGTGACGAGTCAGCTGCCTCCTCCCTGATTATCACCGGCACCCCGTCCTAAATCGCCGCCCTTCACCAGGCTCCCGACTGGAGTGGGTGTGTGAGAGGAGGGGCGCTGGACGAGTCAGGGCTGGCGGCGTGTGATGGGGCACACCTGAAGGAAGTGGAGCCTCATTACCGCCGCTGTTTAAAAGCCCAACGCGCCTCTCCTCAGGAGACCGGTCTCTTCCCCGTGCATGCACACTGGTGTCCTCGTGGGTCCAGGAAGGGTGCGTTGAGGGACTCCCGCGCCACCAAGACGTGAGCTGCCGGACCCGCGATCCGGATGGGAACCGCACCCGTATACACGGCCGACGGGCCAGGATGCCGGGCCGTCCATCCCCTACCAGCGCCGCGGCCAACGAGAGAGACGCGGCCGCTAGGAGAAGCCGCCGCCCCTCGCGCCCCGGACCAAGGAGGGGAGCGCGTGCGGCCGCCGGACTCCGCCCCTTGCCTGGACCCTTCCTTGATGAACACTGCCCGACCTACACAAATCCCGCAGCACGACGAGGACACCAGATTCCCTGTTATTTTGGACACTTTCCCCTTTTGGCCACTTTTATTCCCTGTGTTTTATGATTTCTGTTAATAAAAGCCTCTCCGAGGCCTGACGCCACGCCCACTGTGTCTGTCTTGTGCTCCTCCCGTGACACTGGTGGAGAATGCGGGCAGGCGGAGCCTAGACAGCGCAGTTGGGAAACGTCTGGTGACGTCACTCCCTCTCGCTTGCAAACGTTCGTGAGAACCCAGACTGGGACGGAGGAAAACTGGGGACAGCCTCCCAGCCACACAAGGGGTAAGTGACTTTTCCATTGTCATTTTACCCTGTGGTTGGTTGAGGCTGTCACTAAAACCCGGTTTCTCTGTCCCTGTTCTGGTGCGCTGCGAGAGGGAGGACCGCCCGGAGAGGAAGCCCCGCCCACTCCGACCGTTTGGAGCCTGGTTGAGGATGGTAGCACTCCCGTGTGGGCGGCGCCCTGATGACGGGGATGTCGCTTGGGAGGGGGAATGTGACGAGTCAGCTGCCTCCTCCCTGATTATCACCGGCACCCCGTCCTAAATCGCCGCCCTTCACCAGGCTCCCGACTGGAGTGGGTGTGTGAGAGGAGGGGCGCTGGACGAGTCAGGGCTGGCGGCGTGTGATGGGGCACACCTGAAGGAAGTGGAGCCTCATTACCGCCGCTGTTTAAAAGCCCAACGCGCCTCTCCTCAGGAGACCGGTCTCTTCCCCGTGCATGCACACTGGTGTCCTCGTGGGTCCAGGAAGGGTGCGTTGAGGGACTCCCGCGCCACCAAGACGTGAGCTGCCGGACCCGCGATCCGGATGGGAACCGCACCCGTATACACGGCCGACGGGCCAGGATGCCGGGCCGTCCATCCCCTACCAGCGCCGCGGCCAACGAGAGAGACGCGGCCGCTAGGAGAAGCCGCCGCCCCTCGCGCCCCGGACCAAGGAGGGGAGCGCGTGCGGCCGCCGGACTCCGCCCCTTGCCTGGACCCTTCCTTGATGAACACTGCCCGACCTACACAAATCCCGCAGCACGACGAGGACACCAGATTCCCTGTTATTTTGGACACTTTCCCCTTTTGGCCACTTTTATTCCCTGTGTTTTATGATTTCTGTTAATAAAAGCCTCTCCGAGGCCTGACGCCACGCCCACTGTGTCTGTCTTGTGCTCCTCCCGTGACAATATATATATATATATATATATATATATATATATATATATATTAGCATTATATTTGAATACTAGTGCAGCACAGGATAACAAAATGTAGCCTACACTGGGACACATGAATGCATGAATGCTGATAAAAGAATTGCTGACAAAAGGAAGATTGTAATGTGCTTCATCTCATCTCTTACTGTCTTACTATGCTTATAGCAATGTAAAAGGGAGTTTTTTTTTTCCTTCCTTGTTTTCCCTTTTTTCTAGTTTCTTTTTGTGGATTTTCAGATCAGGCAGACAAATGCAATCTCTGCAGAAATGAGTGTTAAAGAGAAAGATGGATTTCCCGCTGATACGCACATATGACATATCATTATCCAACATCATCCAGAAGCATGGAGGAGGGGTGGATTATAAATGAAAAGAAAGTTGATGAAATCTAGAAGGAGATGAAGAACATTTGCCTGGTCTTTCTAACATGGGTCACATTTACTCATTTACAGTGCTATGCTTTTTTAATGGTTTGAGGTAAATGAAAACTTACACGAACACAAATCTGTTTTTTACTCAGCTCACTTGCACACAGAAGGTGTGTAATTAATAGGGGGAAAAAATTACATTTCATATTAACGTTCACATTTCAGACTTACAATTGGCTCTATTTATTTCAATTACTGTACCATGTGTACTGACAAATTAAACCCATCTTCATTTTTAAAGCAAACTGAAAGGGGGCAAAGGGTTTTTGTTAGGAAGTTGTGGTATCCACATATCAGAATATAATGAGGGTTTACGAACAGAACAGCAGTTGAATTATGAAATATCAGGAAGTAGTTTTTCTCATCACCTGCAGAACTTAACACGTCTCATCTAGACAGCAAACACACTGACAAATGTATTACATTTTACATAATTAAACTAGCACACTCTGTAATCTTCAGGCTAAAGGTTGTTTAAATTTCATGAAAACACAAACATCTCGTTAAACTTGATGTTGTTTAACCTTTGCCCACACACACACACACACACACACACACTTGGTGTTGCAGTACGGCTGTGTATCTTAAGATTCTCCATTAGCCTGAATGTGACCTGTGCGTTAGTTAATTAACACTGCTCTACCTCCGCACACTGACTTTGGGTCAGTTTAAATCACTGTTCTGACTCACTGCCAATCTGAATCCTCAGGCCGGAAGCAGATTCCCTGTATACCAGATTCACATATAGACAGGTTTATCTGATGCCCGCACAGAGGTAACGAACAGCCTTAACTTAAGATGTGAAGCTGTGATGTTGATTTCTAAATTATTGATGCAGTGTTTACACTTTTTATGTTTGCAGGTTTGCTTGAAATTGCTTAAATTATGCAATAAGCTTAGTCATTTAACTCTGTAGACTGTATATAGTCGGGTGTAATGTTATACAAAAATGACAGTTTGGTATGTTCATTGATTTTGAAGTTACGTTTCAGTATGTTTTTGGGGCAGACTATTAAAATAAATTGGATTAATATAATAATCAACACTCAAATAAATGCATGCAAACATGTAAATTGCACATAAGGCAGCTTTTACATTTACTTTTACATCTAATTATAATATAAAGTTAGAGAGTGGCCAGGGGTGGATGTAGCCACTTTTCACCTAAGACACCCCTTTTAGCCATCCTTCTCACAATCACTTCACAATCACAGTTTCTGTCTCTTTTTCTTTACAACTACCACGAACAGAAGATTTTTGAAGCACACATTCCAACTTTGCCTCAGTGCCAGGCGTGAGACATAGAAGTTTGGAAATGGCACAGGTGCCGAGGTAGCTTCAGTAGATAATCAGAGAATGACAAACAAGATCACAGTTAACATAGTTAATACAACATGATTAAATATGGAGGAACTGAAATCACCATCAAATTTTTGCATGCATGCGTTTGTGACATATGTGCATTGTTGGGGAGTAACTAGTTACATGTAATGGCGTAATGCAATTTAATTACAAAATCAGTTACAGTTACTAAGAAAAAAATATGTAATTAAATAAAAGTTACTTATGAAAATGTTAACGATTACAAAGGGGATTACATTTGAATATTTACATACAGCCTTGTAAAAATGTAATTAATTTATTTCCCAAATTGCACTGACTACTCTGACACATAAAACCTATAATTTCTGCGACACAGAAAACACAGACTGGCTCGTATAATCCAGTTATAAAAACGGAATTTAGCCTAGGAATATGCCACATTTTGGACTAATAAATCAAAAGTAGGTCAGTACACTTGAATCAAAATGCAATATGTACTAGTGTCTGTGAATATTAAGCCGCAACAAGACAATATATAAATCCTGCACGTTCTGTGTCTCTGTGGGAATCAGGCACATACTGGCCATCGAGAACCGGGACTTTTCACGGTAGCCTGGCAGCCGACTTGGCCCGCTATTTTAGTCATATTGTATAGTTGCCCGCTGAATGCACTTAAGCGATTGTTTCTGAATTCGCTATTCGATAATTAAATCTCTAATAAATCATGAATCGGTTAGTCATGACTGACAATGCTTTGGCTCGCACGCTCTACACACCTCCGCCAAACGGTTAGGATCAGAGTAATCAATGAGAGGGAGAGAATAGTGGACTGTGGAAGCTCTAAGTGGAGCAGAGAAACAAAACTACTGTAAAGGGTTTTAAATGCAGGTCAGTTGTATTATTATTATTAGTAGTAGTAGTAGTAGTTGTCTATTGTAGTTTTGTCTTTGTTACTTAATTAAGCAGCAGCAGCCCATTGCTCACCATCACTCAATATTCTGTATAAAGAACATCATTATTATCTATTGTAATGTTACAGTAGTAATTAAGCAGAAAATTAAACATATTTTATAATAGGTTTAAGGAGACCTAGGGCAGACAACAACACAACCCTTACAAAAATTAACGATGATTTTACTATGAATCCAGAGACATGGTAAACACATATCAACCATGGTTTTTGCTACACTAACCATAGTTTAACCATGGAATTTGTTACAAATGGTAATCCATTTGCCAAAAAAAAAAAAACATGGTTATGGTACTTGGTTACAAAACATGGTTACTGTAATGAAAGCATGGTTTTTATAAGGGAAAACAGGTCTCATGGTCAGTATTAGGATTTTTATATAAGGATATTGTGGTGAGGTACTCATTTTGACATGTAGGCCATTTAGAAATGATAGTTTTGTTAAATCTTGAGTATTAAAGTCATGAGAGAGATAGATGTCAGGGCAAAATAAAGAGACTGAAAACCAAAATGGAAGTGAAGGTGCAGTTCAGGAGGGAACTTTTAATTATTTTGCATGCATACCTGTCAACATTTGGATACCAAAGTTGGGGTTGAGGTTTGCGGGGACGGGACTCAACAGATGGGGGTTGGGTTTGGGGTGATGCCGACGCCACATGACTGTCACGTGTGGCATCAAAGTACCACAAGAGTGTTTCAAGAGCAGCTGGCTGACTCAGCCGCTGCAGTTTCTCCAGAGCAACTGCAGCAGGGGGGCAGGGTTTCATATTTTATTGAAGCAGCCCTGGGTGCCACCATTGGCTAGCGGACCCCCACCTGCTGTTAGCATTCCATTGACTCCCATTAATTTTGGCATCACTTTGATAGCGAATAACTTTACATCTGAGGCGTTTAAAGACTCCATTTATCCATTGATTATTTCTAAAGAAACAGGAAAATGTATAAAAGGCTCCATTACCTTGTATCTTACGTTATGGTCCCGTGGAAGCAGTTTTTGTAAAAAATAGGATAACGTTGTATCCAATGGGATCGCTGTGTCCATTTCTTTTACTGTCTATGGACGGCATTTCTTTTACTCACGTGTGTTTCGGATTAGATGAACATTTTCAGTTCCAATAATGGCAACAAATCTGTGTTTTTAGAATGGTAAATTTCTTTTTTTTTTTTTTTTTTTTTTTTTATGTAGTCGCACAGTTGTGTCATGTTTATCATACAACACCGATAAAAGTGTGTATACCCCACTGTATTAGTGTTTAAATAGTATGATTATGTTGAACTTTATTCTTGAAAATATGGCACTGTATTGAGCAGTATGTAAAAAATGTTTCTGTTTCTCATGAAAACGTTTCTAAAACTCTGTGTATTTTACAAATATTACATTTAATTTACCTAATCTGTAATAAAGTATGCAAACACCGCGTGAATGTCACTAATGGGAGCAGAAAGTGTCCGGTTTGATGGCTGCGTTTCAACTCTGCCCCCGACCGCAAGTGGCTGCTGCCGATCGCAGTCTATAGCCGTGCATCAATTTGAACGCATCCATTTTTAGTGAGGCTTGCTTTAGATTCCCCTGTCTACCTACCTATTTCAACTGTGCAACAGAGCTTTAGGTTGCCAGGTTGAGGTCACGCTTGGGTTCAAAATGTTATGATGTATTGTGTGTGTAGAATGTGTTTCATACAAGATCTGGCATCTGGACAACCTTGGAATAATGTATTGATGTGATTATTCATATAACGAGGTAGGGCCATACAAATAACGGGAGTTTCCCGGGAGAAATAACAAAACGGGAGGGTGGTGGGAGATGGGTGTGAAATACGGGAGACTCCCGGGAAAAATGGGAGTGTTGACAGGTATGTTTGCATGTCCCCAATCTAAGGATTTAAACCTTTTTTATGTCAGGTCCCTATGAAAAATAGGGTTATCAATGTTTCTGAATTTGTATGAGTGTGAGATTTCCTGGCCTGATTGTTTTTCCCAGTCTACTCCTCATGGAAATTAATTGCACATACATACAGTTTCATTTACTACAGATAGGACTACAGAAACTTGCGTGTTTTCAGCCTCTGCCACCTCAATATATGAATACATGAACACATAACCATAATATCTAGAACTGCCCTGAGTCACTTCATGAGCATTTTATTTTATTTTATTTTGAGGAAACTATCATCAAATCATATACATAGAGACACCAATGTTTCAAATAGACACCCATGTTTCAGGAGTTTAGTACACAGGATATGACCCATGCTTATTAGATAACAGTGTTTGAGTTGATGTATATGCTTTTATTTATTATAATTTTTGTATTAACAATTTTTCCCGAACCATTGTTAGATGCAGTGTTTCCTGTAGTTATGCTAATCTATATTGAAATTCAGATCAATCTCAAAGTAAAAGGCAGTACTAAAGTCTGATTTTCTGATGGATGTGCTCAAATTTTATCATCTTAATTCATGAACTTGTGAAGAACTTGATGAAGAACTTGTGAAAGTCTGGAAGATTTGGGCACTACTGTAAGGTTAACTTGTAATCTGTAACCTATTATATTTCCAAAGTCACCTTCCCAACACTGCATATGCATTACATTTGAGAACTTGTCTCTCAGATGTATGGACTAAAATATACTGCCATGTGAAATCACAATATAAGACACAAATTGATATGTAAATTTTGATCTTTAATTTAAATGCAGAGTTAATTAAGAAATTAAGTCAAGTCACCTTTATTTATAAAAATAAAGTGCTTTTGTATAGCGCTTTAAACAAAAAAGATTGCGTCAAAGCAACTGAACAACATTAATTAGGAAAATAGTGTGTGAATAATGCAAATTGAGAGTTAAAGGGTTAGTTCACCCAAAAATTATGTCATTAATGACTCACCCTCATGTCTTTCCAAACCCTTAAGACCTCCATTCATCTTCAGAACACATTTTAAGATATTTTAGATTTAGTCCGAGAGCTTTCTGTCCCTCCATTGAAAGTGTACAGTATACTGTTTCATGTCTTGAAAGGTAATAAAAACATCTTCAAAGTAGTCCACGTGACATCAGAGAGTCCATTAGAATTTGTTGAAGCATCGAAAATGCATTGTGGTCAAAAAATAGCAAAAACTACAACTTTATTCAGCATTGTCTTCTCTTCCGGGTCTGTTGTGAGCGCGTTCAAGTGTAATGATATTCGTTTCGCGAATGAATCATTTGATGTAACCGGATCTTCTTGAACCAGTTCACCAAATCTAATCGAATCGCTTGAAATGGTTTGTGTCTCCAATAAGCATTAATCCACAAATGACTTAAGCTGTTAACTTTTTTAATGTGGCTGACATTCTCTCTGAGTTAAAACAAACCAATATCACGGAGGAATTAATTTACCCAAACAGTACACTGACTGAACTGCTGTGAAGAGAGAACTGAAGATGAACACCGAGCCAAGCCAGATAACGGACGAAAGATTGACTCATTCTCGAGTAAAGAACCGTTTCTGATGCACACGTCCGATTCGAGAGCCGAGGAGCTGATGATACTGTGGTGGATCTTTTGGTGATTGATTCTGAACTGATTCTGTGCTAATGTTATGAGCACGCGTAAACCGAAGGCTTGAATCAAGGGCAGTCATCCCCAATGACGTCATTATGTCAAGCGCAAAAGAACCATTGAACCATTTTCTTCAACCGGTTTATTGAATCGAACTGTCCGGAAGAACCGGTTCGCGGAACAGAACCGAACTTCCCATCACTACTGGTGATCCGAAAACCAATGCAACCAGATCTTGCCTCGTGAACAAGTCAATTTTTTGTTCGTTATCTGACTCGGCTCTGTGTTCATCTTCAGTTCTCTCTTCACAGCATATCAGTCAGTGTACTGTTTGAGTAAATGAATTAAAAAAGTTAACAGCTTAAGTCATTTGTGGATTCTAGTTATTATTAAATTGCCCGAGTTTTGAGAACGCAGCGGATGTGGAGGATTATAATGTAACAAGAGCTCATTCAAATACTGAGGTGCTAAACCATTCAGGGCTTTATAAATATTAAGCAAGATGTTAAAATCTATACAATGTTCTATAGGGAGCCAGTGCAGTGTTGACAGGACCGGGCTAATATGGTCATTCTTCCAGATCTAGTAAGAAATCTAGCTGCTGCATTTTGGACTGACTGGAGTTTTTTTACTAAGCTGGTTCCTAACTGATGACGAAGAATTGACAGAGCAGCCATCAAGTCTTAGACAGGCTTCTAGGTTATCACATGCAGAGATTTTGGGTCCTATAATTAACACCTCTGTTTTTTTAAGAATTTAGCAGTAATAAATTACTCATCATCCAGTTTTTTATATCAACTATGCATTCCATTAGTTTTTCAAATTGTTGTGTTTTTCATTAATATTTTTTATTTTAGTAAAACATGAGTCACTGTATAATTTTGCTCCCATTATTTATGCCTAACTAAAACAAGAAACAAATTAATAAAAACTGGTCATGATTTAGCTAAATCATTGAAACTGAAAAGAATGGACAGATTAATAAAACTTCCTCACGTTTAAATTCAACTTCTCTCATTATAATCAACAAAGTGCACACAATGTAAAAAGAGTTTCATTAATTGAGAACTTTTAATTGAGAAGGGAGACGCATTTATAACAACAATATAAAAAAAGTAAAACAATTGCAACTGCATTTAAATGTGGCGCGATGCACAATGGGCAACATTAATTCTTATTTGTCTACATATTTTAGCTTTATTAAAATTTTTGTTTGGTTTTATTTTGTATAATTGCATGTAAAAAATTATTAACTTTGTAATGCATATGCAAAATGTAAAACTGCAATCTTATTTGAAGTCTATAGCATTTTATAATTATTTGTACAATAATATTTAACTTAACCTTCTTTGTATCATTATTATTTAATGCAAAAAATATTTATTAAAACAAGTTTATGAGAGTTGTGCATCTGTTTAATCTTGATCAAGAACAACTAGTGATCAATGAATTGGACATTGGCCATTAGATCACTTTAAAACATCACATTTCCTTCAATTTGCATGTTATAACAACATCTGTCTCAGTTGTAGACTTGTGAAGATTTATTTTTAGCACGAATCTCATACTGTAACCTAAAAGAAATGTGCTCTATTACTATTTATATTCAAGTGTTTGTGTGGAAAATGATCAATGCCCATGCAATGCCCTCACCCTCGAGATCACTTAAATTTTTTCCTGATAATGAAATAACTTACAATTGGGGTGCTTCACATACACAAGAAATATATCCACTGAAAGCTTGAAATGCTTTTCACGTATATATATATATAGAGAGAGAGAGAGAGAGAGAGAGAGAGAGAGACATAGGTATAGGTATAGATCACTGATGTGGCCAATATTCCCAATGATGCCCTCTGAACTCCTCTTCTGTCTTTGGTTATGTCCTGCAGGTCAACTGGCAGCAGGCACCTGTGAGATTGTCACTCTAGACAGAGACAGCAGTCAGCCACGCAGGACAATTGCCAGACAGACGGCCCGCTGCGCATGTAAGAAAGGACAGATTGCTGGGACAACGAGAGCCAGGCCAGCCTGCGTTGATGGTAAGAGCAAATTTGGGGAAACTGTCAATCAAAAGTAATTTTCTTTTTCTTTTTTTTACTTTTTCACCCTAACCCAACACGTACACACTACAAACTCGTCACATATTGATTCTTAACCAGCACCCATTGGTGAACAGGGGTATCCTTTTAGTGTCACTATTCGATGTGCAGGCCATGGTTTTCAGTTGTTTATCTTAATTAAATGGTTTGCATGCATTTGTAAAAAATAGAAATCATTTTATTTTAAGTTATACTTTCATTGGAGCACCTAACCCCACCCCTACCCTAAACCTACCCACTTCTAAACAACATGAAACAAGCAGTAGGCAAATAAAAGTACAGTCACAGGTATTTATTGCAAACACGGATTACAAACAAGCCATGTTGCACCCCAAGTCTTCTGAAGTCATATGGTATCTTTATGCAAAAAAAAGTTAAAAACATAAAGCTGTAATCGTTGAAAATTACCCCGCTCCATTAACGTATTCACATCTCATTCAAAAAGCATGTGATGAGCCAACGATATTTCACAACTATGAGATTTCTTCTGGTGGAATTTTTTGAATATGGGCACAGAGACTGTCCACAGGATTGCATCTGTTCCTCTCAAAAATCAATAGTTTGCCTCAGAAGAATTGGAATATTAATATGTTTTGAATAAATAATGACCTTATCTGTTTCTGAGGATTTCTTCTGAAGTCTTTATAATGGAGGTTATTCTCCCTTTATGAGACCTGACACCTGACATTTTTTCCTGGGGTCTGAGGGTCTAAGGATGTCCTCATAGGAATACTATACATGTGGCTTGTTAAGGTGACATGCAATCACTTTACAAAGTAACCAGAAATATGCTTTTTGAGACTTAAAACATAATAGTTTTAAAACATAAAATGTATATTATTTATTGTGTGAATTTATTTTGTTAATTTGGGCAAGTTGGTAACCACCTAGAAGATCTAAGTCAAGTCATGTCAGTTTTAATGCTGTAGTGCTTTTCAATATATATATATTGTTTTGAAATATTCGTACAGAGTATAGTACATTACATCTTCAGTGTTGTTCCTGAAAAGCACAAAAGCGGGACACAGTCAACCAGAGGGGATAAAAAAGGAGAGAGAAAAGTGAGAGGTAGAAAAGAAAAATTAATTTTCAATCAGTTTAATCGGCTGTTCTCAAGGTCTCAGCACAATTGTCATATCTGATGAGGCATGCTGTGTCCTTCAGTCTGTGGAGGTCAGTTCATCCACAGGATAATCCACAGAACAGGTTGGAAATTGAAGAACATTTTCTAAGGTTTATTCATATAGAATGTGAGTGGCATGGATAAGCCCAATCCTATTTACACTGGGTGATGTCTACTAAATATACTAATATACTAAATTTCAGCTTAAAAGAAAAACAATTGGTCCTCAGAAGAATGAAAAACAATATATATATATATATATATATATATATATATATATATATATATATATATATATATATAATGATGGGAGCACTATAAGGGTGAAAATCAATGGAACAATTATGTATATCATTACATGTATCTCATATTATGTGTCTCATTTACTTGATTGTTTTGGGATATCCTATTTAAAAACATGTGAATATGTTGCTTACAAAGCTACTTTATTGTGTTCTATGTTTTGTGCTGTATTGTGAGCAGTCCCCCAAAAAAAAAAAAAAAAAAAAAAAAAAAAATTACGTAAATGTCAAACTTTTGAAATAAATTTTTTGGTTATCCACTTAGAGGACATGGTTGACATGTTAATATGGACACCGTTAACAGTAATTTCATGCCTTCTGGTTCATCTTCTTATGGAACAATGTGTCAGTCTAGAAATATTGACTTGTATTAATATAGAGAGTAAAGAAAAAAAAAAGATATTTCAACATTTATTTCTCATTCAAATATGCTGAATATTTGTTGGATAATTTGTGCAGATAAAAGCTCTGGCAAGAGAGGTGTGATTCTGGCAAGGATAGTTGTTGACATGGTTTGTAGCAATGTAATTTGTAGTAAAGTCATTTGTTTCTGAAATCCCAATAACACCAATGAAAGCTAATGCTACATTATACTTGATTCCCATATAGTGGCTTTCACTACATGCATTCAGACAGCAGATAACAGAATTATTTAGAGACATCAGATAAAGGTGAACAGAAATGCATTCTGGGATTGATGTAGAAAATGTCGCATGCTGCAAGTAACACAAAGCTTGCTGATTTATGAAACCAACAGTGCAATGCACAAAACACAACCGATTTGCCGATTAGTAACCGATTAGTAAATCTGGCCCTTAATGTCTTAAATTTATTTATTTATTTATTTTAGGTAATGCATTTGCTGACATGATATAGTCTTACATTTGATAACATGATTTGATAATAGGATCTGTTTTTTCATAATACAATAAGTAATGTTAATTTATACAAATTGTAAAAAAAAAAAAAAAAAAAAAAAAAACATGAAACAAACATAAATCTAAATTAATTTATACAAAAGTATTGTTTTCACGAACAGCATGATACTGATGCAGACTCATCAGGGGCTTTATTGAAACACAACATGTGAGGTGAAAACAGAACGGTGAGTACTGAACAATGGTGAGATGGCGACACAGAGAATACAGCGGTGATACTCAAGTGAACTTGATAAGGCAATGGGAGCAAAGAGACTAGGACAGGGGTTCCCAAACCTTTTCATTCTAGGACCCACCTAGACAAGTATAATCAATCTCAAGACCTACCATAAAATGTTTAAATAGAAGTATGGGGAAAAACACATCTTCATTTAGTAATAAGTAAAGAACAGTTTTTATTTTCCTATTAATTTAATTTATTTTCATATGAATAAAATATATAATTGATTGCAATACCAAAAGGCTTGAAAGAAATAGAGAAAGTTCAGATGTCAAAACAGCAGCCTAATGGTTATGTTAAGGTTATGAGAGGAATATCTGAGTACTACTGATTAACAACAACATGTACAAATCTCAAGAAATGAAATATTGTTTTTAATAACTACTTAAGAGTAAGCAAGTGAAATGTATTAGTGTGAAGGGTGTGCCTGCTTCTTTGAACACAATACATAGAATCTAGGAATTATTTTAGACAGACAGACACGCATGTCTTGTCATGGTTGTAGCCGTGATCTGTATTTTGTTTTCATTGCAGCCAGAGCAGAAAATCCACTCTCACATAGGTAAGTGGTAGAAATGGGTACCAAAACGTTGAGTGCAGCAGCTCCTAATGTGGGGTATTCCTTGGCTAAAAACACCCAAAACTGTCCGAGACTCTTTTACTCTCTGAAAAGCAGTTGAAGGCTCCTGTCTGAAGCCACATCTATCAGCTCCTCCTCTGCTCTTTCTGTTAGGACACGGTGCTCTCTTGCCTCGCTACAAAAAGGATCCCGTATCCAGTCCCATTCTGTCATATATACAGATGATTGATTTGATAGAAAAAAGTCAACTGATAAGACTGATAAAAAGTGTTTAACATGTATATAATAATAATAATAATAATAATAATAATAATAATAATAAAACAACCAAAAAATATTTATCTTACCTCTAATATCAGTAAAATACTTGTGGAATTTCTGAATGAGTGCGTCGAGGTGAGAATGTATAGTGTCTTGGTTGCAGTCACTGTCATTGGTGCGCACTCCGCAAAGTGATGGAAACATGTCCTACACTCCTTTTTACACTCGGTATCTCCATAATTTCAGCTTGCTGGTGAAAGCTCCATATAGGTCAGGATGGATGATGATGGACCTTGCATGCTTTCATTCAGTACGTTTATATGAGTGAATATGTCCGGCTGGTAGTCAAGATTCGCGCACCATTCTTCATCTGACATATGTACAGCAAGAGGAGAATTAACATTTGCTAAAAACTGCGAACAGTTAACACCTTACCCCATTATAGCCACCTGACCTTGGCGTGAAGCAGGAGGTACTGATGTCCTGAGCCCATTTCAGTGCATAGCAATGTAAAAAGTGTCCTGGTCTTGATAGCATTTACTATTTTGATGGCAGTCTGCAACACATCGTTTAACTCCGGGTGCAGTTTCTTACTGGCAAGGACTTCTCAATGTAAAAAACAGTGGGTAAAAGTAGCTAATGGGGCCATCTCCCTTAGTCGAGCAACAAGACCACTTTTCTTGCCTGTCATTGCAGCCGCACCATCCATGCAGAGGCCCACACAGTTTTCCCACTGGAAGCCCTCCGACGTTATGAATCCATTTAAGCAGTAAAAACATATCTGCCCCTGTCGTTCGTTCTTTCAGTTCTTAACAAAATAAGAACTCCTCAATGATGTCAGTGGAGTCAACGTACCTGGCATATGCCAGTAACTGTGCACATTTTGCAACATCTGTGCTTTCGTCCAGTTGTAGAGCAATTGCAACAATACTCCGAATTTTGTCACTTGTCTGTTCCCTTAAATCAGAGGACATTTCCTCAATACGCCGTTGTACTGTGTTATCAGAAAGTGGAACTTTAGCGATCTTTCCTGCAGCTTCTTTACCCAGCATTTCCTCAACAATGTCTATGCAGGCTGGCAGCAGAAGCTCCTGTCCTATGGTGTGTGGCCTTTTGGATTTTGCGATTCTCTATGCAGCTAAAAATGAGGCTCACATTGTTTTTTCAGATTTTTTTTTTGCTGACAAAGATACTCTTCTTTTTTTAGAAGAAAATAAGATCGCCCCTTTTTGACATATGCAGAATGTTTTGTTGTGAGGTGCCGTTTAAGTTTTGAGGGTTTCATGCTAGCACTGGCCAACCTTTCTAATCATAAAAGACATTGAGGGACTCCTCACCTTCTGGACTTCCGCAGGCAATAAAAACAAGATCAAGGTAGGACTGGTCATATTTTCTGCGTGGCTCCTTTTTAGATGTTGTTGTCTCTGGTGACTTCTCACAGGTCTGTGATGACTTTAGTTTAAAAAACTTTAATTTTTTTTTACATATGCTAAATTATTCAGACGATTTATTCAGTGAGTCATTCAATGAATGCTATGTTGATTCAGATGTTTGACTCATATGTGTGTGTGTGTGTGTGTATGTGTGTTTAATGATTCCTTAAAAGAATTGTCACTTAAGAGTAGTTTGGTCATTAATTGGACTGGCTTTGTTTCACTCATCGTAACATATTTAGCTGCAGCTAAGTGCCTTTGTGCGACCCACCTTTTTTTCAATGTCGTGGCCCACAGTTTGAAAACCACTGGACTAGGATGACTGGAGACCTATAATACTGGATGACTAAAGGACTGACCCCAAAGGAGACAAAGAAAGTTGGTAAGGCTTGAGGAGTGACAAATCAAATGTGGGTGCAATACAGTTATGTGCTAGGAGGTGTAAATGATAAATGATTGGGTTGATTTGTCTCTGGACTGATGTAGTGGGGACTCTTGCAGTAAGTTAAAGATGACCCTGGTACAGAGGCAGACCATCTTTCCTGGATGGTAAGTAGAGGTTGTGAGAAGAAATGCCTCCAGACTCCGGAGATGGACTAGGGATTGTGGTCTGAGACAACATTTTCCAGAACACCATCATTGCAGAAGAAATGATGGCATTCCAAGGGTCTCCAGTTTGGTGATGAAATCCACTCCTAGGTATAAGCAGAGATGGTGTGGCACTGAGAGTGGAAGTTGAAGTAAGACTGGAAGCTTGCCAAATGGGAGAAGATGTACAGTCTTTGACAAGTCACAGTTAGTGCTATACCATCCTTTATGAAGTGCTGGACATTCTGAGATATATTTGGCCACCAGTAATGACTTTGAAAAAGCAAGATGGTTTGCTGTTGGCCAGGGTCACACAAGCCCAGGGAAGAGTCTGTGAGGAGTGTATGAAGTACTGATGGAAGATAAATCAACCCCTGTTGAATCAGTTGTCCAGCTTGATGTACAGTAGCTCCTGGTTGCCAATGTATTAGTTGTGCTTTGCTTTGCCAGGACCATTTTCCTGGAGAAGAAGGCACATCGGATACCCGCATAGCCCACATAGGGGATACCCTTGTTGTTGAAATAGTACAGCTCCAACCCTATTGGTGGATGCATCAACCTCAACCATTAAGGAAAATTCTACAAAAGTGTATTGAAGTTTGCAAATCTCAAAAACTTCTGGAGCTCTTGTGATGAATTGTGGCCAGAACTGCTTGAAACTTTCCCCGATCCATCTTGTTGAATTCAAGTTCATTTGTATAGCACTTTTTACGATACAAATCATTGCAAAGCAACTTTACATAAAATTAAGATTCTACAATATTTAGTAGTAGCTTATCAGTGGTGACTGTCAGTTTATGTGCATATGGCAGAAATGTAAAAATGAATTAAAGACGTAATCATACAGACCATGGACACTATTAAGAGCAATAAGTATATGATGGAATCAGACTTATAGGGAAAAAAAAATTGTTAGTTCTGTATCTTGTTTCAGTGTTTGCATCATCTGAGTACTTCTGAAGGGTTGGCATCATCTCTTCTCAGGTGTTCTGGATCCAGACCGCAGCTTGTGTAAATCTTGGATACAACAGCTGCTGTTTCAACTAAGTAAAATAAATTAGTTTAACCCAGGCTAAAGAAAAATAATGCACATTTGAACAGATATTACTGCAGTCTAAAATTACAAGATGCATTATCTAAATGTTTGGCCAAATAAATGTGTTTTTAACCTAGATTTAGACAGAGAGAGTGTGTCTGAACCCCAAACATGATCAGGAAGGCTATTCCAGAGTTTGGGAACCAAATGCGAAAAAGCTCTATCTCCTTTAGTGGACTTTGCTATCCTAGGTACTACCAAAAGCCCAGCATTTTGTGACCTTAGGGAACTAAAACTAGCTAAACCATTAAGGGCCTTATAGGTAAGTAATAGTATTTTGTAACACATATGGAACTTAATAGGTAGCCAGTGTAGAGACTGTAAAATTGGGGTAATATGATCATATTTTCTTGAGCTGGTATTGACTCTAGCTGCTTTATTTTGGACTACCTGTAGCTTGTTTATTGAAGATGCAGGTCAACCACCTGGCAGTGCATTACAATAGTCCAGTCTAGATTTCATTGTCATTTCACCTTTCAGATATGATATAAACAAGGAATTGAGTGGATGACAGGTGGAACTTTTTGTGGTGTTTTGTGGTGGTGTTTTTGCTGCTTTTTCATTATGAGAGAGGCATAATGTAAATCAAGATATCATCAGTGCATGTGATGTTAAGACGATGAAGTTACTCCCACACATAGATGAGGATGACTGAATGACTGGAAGACTTGTTGACTAAAATGGAGGATAAGTGGTAAGTCTGACAGGTACAAAGGATAGAGTCTGTAACATTATATGCAGAAATGTCCAGATGGTAAGCAAATGTAAATTAATTTGCATGTTCAAAAGTTTCACATACTGATGACAATGTTGTCAAAATGATCCCTGTTCACACAGATCTGTGAAAACTACTAGAAACACTGTATTATGCATGCAAGGCCAGTAGCAGGTGATGTGTATGTGCACATACCTATACACTATACTCATGTAATACACATTCGTGATGTCAATATTTTCACAAATTCTCTTTTTCCTTGTTTACATGGATACAATAACAGTATCATTATTTGAAACTAGGGCTGATATACGATAAATTGTATTCAAAATAAGATATTTGCTTTACATATATGCATGTGTACTATGTATATTTCTTATGTATATGTAAATACACACACCTGCATGTATATATTAAGGAAAGATGTGTTTACACACACACATATATAGTATGGAAGTAAAGTTTGAATGCAATTATTTGTGATTAATCGTATTGTAGCCCTATTTGAAACCCATTTTGAAAGGTTTGCATTTTCAGGCATACAAAACGCCATTTACATGTAAATGAATGTCCAAAATGCATAAAGTACAAGATTTTAGTTAAGATTGGTGTCATGTAAACACTAAGGCTGCATTTACACTTGGCATTAACATTCGACCTGTATCCAGATGTTGTACACATACACATTGAAAAAGACATGTGTAAACGCACTTCTGATCGGAATGTTATCCGATCAGCGTGTGCTGGTCTAGAGGTAGTTTAGGACACATTGAAAATGCTTTTCAAAAGAAAACTCACCACTTCAGGTTGACTTTGCACCAGGTCATTCTCACAGACTTATTTAAATATTTCATGAGAAAGACAGATCCATTCAGTTATCCAGATAGAAAAGTCAGTTGATGTCACCAAGTGTAAACACGCCATGTTCTGACTGACTGACTGTGATTGACTGACTGTGTTCTGACACACAGTGATCGCATGTTATTGCAAAGTGTAAATGCTGCCTAAGAATCCATGTTAAATATAATAATTTATTGGCAGGTTATTGGTCATAGGTGTTACTATTCAGTACTCTGGTGAATGTGCAGGAAGTGTGGACAATATGACTGAGGGGGAGAGCCTGGTGGAGCTGTGACAGTTGTTTCATTTTAGTTCACGTTATCTCCTTCATTAACAAATAGAACAGTTACAAATACTAAAAATCATATACTGTACAAATGTATTTGACGTCAGAGACCAGGAAGCATAAAAGCAGGAGAGGTGCAGCCGGCACCAGCCTTCTGTCTTCAGCAAGCGCTCTCTGTGTGTGTGTACTGTTCAAAGAACTTTTACGTTTGTCAGTCTTATGTAGTGTTGTTTGTTATCCCCCAAAAGTATGCCAAAAGCATCCTCCAAGAACTTACACAAAATGGGCGAAGGCAAGCAGCGTTTCAGACTGTGTGTTCCTCCCTGTCCTCGCTACAACTCAGGCCGGGATACAAACAGTTTGTGCAGTCTTCGCCAGCATTCCCCGCAGCGTTGATCCCGCTTCCGCCGAGGCGGAGCGTCGATCTCGCTCGTGGGGTTCGCAGTTGGATTCGAGATATAAATCACTTTTAGTACAAACAATAATTCAGTGAATTTGGTTATCCCAAACCAAACTAGGGGCGCTGAGAGTGCTGCAGCACCCCCCGCCACAGGACTGGGTCTGAGATTTTCCTTGTGCCCCTCGATCATCCCCAAGATACTTCATTTCTGTGATAGTTTTGTGATTAATTATACAACTGACCAGAAATATATAGCCTAGTGCCGTTGTATTTCACTTGGGTGCCTTGCGGGATGTGTCCCTACATCTCCTCACACAGACTTTCATGTGAAATGTTCAACCGATATTTTCGTAATTTTACATTCCGACTTGTAAAAACCATTCACGTCCTCATCCTTTTTATGAGCTGGTTTCTGAAGCCTTCTTGCTTCTCAGGATGGTGACCCGTCTATCACATAAGCACAGTTCTTTAATTGCACTCTAGTCTCTGGTCAAACGTGCTCAAACCAATGTAGCCTAATGTAATCTATTATCTGTGCACATCATAAAATTTTAGGCAAGTAAGCTACCATATTATGACATAAACTATTTTAATAGGAGTGAATTTGTATTTAACTTGATCATGTTTAATAAAAATATATTTTACGTTTAATTATAACACCACATGTCCATGATTAATCAAATAACAAACAAATTATACAGCGAGCAAAGAACATTTACATGATCAAAGAATATCATTGAATCCAGTCTAGTTAGAGTGTAAGCAATCTAAAAAGTTATTAGTTATATAAAGTGATGTTTTCTGCCATTTATGATGAATTAATCTCTTATTTACATCACATGTACATCTGCACTTTGATGTTTCTGATGAGAGAATTCGCCAAAGTGCACTTACCAAACATTTTGAATATCAGCGATGTTAATATTTAGTAAAATCCTCTTAAAAACTAAAATCACAAAAGCACAAATATGTATTTGTTCACATATAATTCCCACCATGGGACCGCCCCCCAGCAACCCCCATATAAAATATGTTTCCATGGTTATGTATCTAAATGCATCAAATGAATCACTGATTAACCACTGAGTTAGATTAAATAATTGACAGATGCATTAAACTGAATGAGAAGTCATGCAGTTTGAAAAGTTTGATATTAATAGCTTTATGAAAAGCATTTACTGTGAATAAAACATCTTTATACACTCACCAGCCACTTTATTATGTACACCTGTTCGATGTCTTGCTGATACAAATTGCTAATCAGCCAATCAAGTGGCAGCAACTCAATGCATTTAGGCATCTAGATGTGGTGCAGATGTCTTGCTGAAGTTTAAACCGAGCATCAGAATGAGGAAGAAAGAGGAATTAAGTGGCTTTGAATGTGGAATGGTTGCTGGTGCCAGACGGGCTGGTTTGAGTATTTCAAAAACTGCTGATCTACTGGGATGTTCATGTACAACCATCTCTAGGGTTTACAGAGAATGATCCAGAGAAAATATCCAGTGAGTGGCAGTTGTGTGGACAAAAATGGCTTGTTGATGTCAGAGGTCAGGGGAAAATGTGCAGACTGGTTAGAGATGATAGAAAGGCAGCAGTATCTCAAATAACCACTCGTAACAACCAAGGTATGCAGAATGCCATCTCTGAACGCACAACACGTTGAACCCTGAAGCAGATGGGCTACAGCAGCAAAAGACCACACCGGGTGCTGCTCCTGTCAGCTAAGAACAGGAAACAGAGGCTACAATAAAAAATTGTACAATAGAAGATAGGAAAAACATTGCCCAGTCTGATGAGTCTTGATTTCTGCTGCAACATTGCAATATCCTGCATCGTCTTAACGATTCAGGCTGGAGGTGGTGGTGTAATGTTGTGGGGGAAATTGTCTTTGCACACATTGGGCCCCTTAATACCAAATGAGCATTGTTTAAATGCCACAGCCTACCTGAGTATTGTTGCTGACCATGTCCTTTCCTTTATGACTACATTGTACCCATCTCCTGATCTCAGACTGGTTTCATGAAAATGACAATGAGCTCACTTTACTCAAATTGCCTCCACAGTCACCAGATCTCAATCCAAATAAAGCAGCTTTGGGATGTAGTGGAACGGGAGATTCACATCATGGATGTGCAGCTGACACATCTGAAGCAACTTCAAGGTGTACCTAATAAAGTGGCAATGGAGTGTAGATGAAACACTTGTTTTGTGTAGTGAAAAGGATATTTTGTGATTGTGTGTATTGTGCTATTGAAAATATGCTGAAATTATTTAAAAACCTCACTTTTAATCTCTTGTGAAAGTACTAAGAGTTTTTAAAATTTACCATTTGCTTGTGAGAACTGCACCAAAGCAATAATAATAATAATAATAATAATAATAATAATAATAATAATAATAATAATAATAATTGCCGGTAATCATAAATAACTTGAAATGAAGAGAAATCACTATCTCCAAATTGCAAAGACAATGCTTCACATGATTGCAGTTTAATATAATGATATACAATGAAAATTATTAGTAAATATTACAATGAAATAATATGAAAAAGCAACATAAATGAAGTTTATCAACAGATACATGTTTGTGTTTATATTTCATAAGGTTATGTTTTTAGTTTATATTAGGACATTGCTGCTTGCACACTGGTGAGTTGTGATGCCTGTAGGTAAGGGGGGCAATTGGAAAGCATAATATAACATGGTTCTGGGTCACAGTCACTCCAGAGAATAAAAAGGATGACTTCTCATTCAACAGCCCTTCTGAGTAAAAATCAGTATGTACGTAAGCAAGGACAGAAATAGAGTTTAGTGGGAAGGAGATGGCATCAGTGCTTCTTCTGAACATGTTTCAAACAAGATTGCATTAACATTCTAAATGCATTTATATGACCACTTGTATGTATACTGCATTGTGCTTCATAATATTTAGAAAAACTGAACTTTGACAATGCCCCTAAAAATTTTCAAGCATATAGTCCTGGGACATTTATGAAATACCAGCAGTTTGTCACACTGCACTGACTAGAGTCTATTATAGCGCAAATGGAGGGGGAAGAAATAAATGAATGAATAAATAAATAAATAAACCAGAAATTAACTGTTAAGCTATGCTAGTCACTTATCATCCGAACTCTGCAAGCTCTTCTGGAGAGTGAATCTGTTAAATGTATTGCTGTTGATATTAATTGTAGTGTTATTTTATTTATTTATTGATTGAATGATTGGTTATCAGAAAGAAATATAATTCTAGATGGCCTTTCAGAAACTATGCACTATGGTTCTGCTTTATCAAACAGAAAAAAAAAAAAAAAAAATATATATATATATATATATATATATATATATATATATATATATATATATATATATATATATATATATATATATATATATATATATATATTTTTTTTTTTTTTTTTTTTTTTTTTTTTTTTTTTTTTAAGTATTTGCCACAGTTCTCCAAACAAACATTCAGCACAAACATTACCACAGAAAATATAAAATTTGCATGGAAGCATTCATTTTTAAAGGATTTCTGACACCTACTACCATTTATGTATCCTACTGTTAATTTTTTTTTTTGTTATAGTGAATATATATATATATATATATATATATATATATATATATATATATATATATATATATATATATAAATAATGTAAGTGTTTTGCATTGTAAAGACAAAAACTAAAAAAAACAAACAAAAAAAATATTTCATACATAGCATATTGAGTAAGGTGGAGGGAAAGGTGGGAGAAATATACTTTGTTCTGAACCCTATGAAAATAAAGAGAGCATTGCCACAAATTGCTAACTTTTTTTTTTTTTTTTTGTAAAATTGGATACAACTTGGTAACATTTGACTTTACACTATGTGTACTTATATTGTTCTTATCTGAGAAAGTACTGGGCAATATAAGGTATAACTACATGGGCTAAATTTAGATTTAGGGCTATGCTCAAGGTTATTACCTAGTTATTAGCCTGTTATTATAATTGCTATAATAAGTACATAGACTGTATGTGGAACAGGACAGTAAAATAAATTGCAGTTACACTTTATTTTAAGTAATAGTACTGTATATACTGTAGTACTGAAAGATAGTGCAGATGTATGGCAGCACTGTCCGAAAGCATTCCTCCCTAATAAATGCTGTTACCTCCACAGTAGGTACAATCAAACCCCTAATTTTTTACGCAACAGCAAACCAGGTCATTCTCATGATAAAGTGCTAGCAGGTGTACAGAGGGTACCAAGCTGTTGATTACATCAATTGTTATTGATGCCCCTTTAAGTACCATTACATTTATTTTTTCTTTCTTGTAATTAATAACCAACTGTTCTTTATCCACTCATTGTAATATTAGTGTACCACCATGGACTTTTAGTTGTTATTTGTACTTTAATGACTGAAGCAAAAACAGAACCTAAAATTACAATTAAATAAATTTGCAGAAAAAAATGTGTAATGTGGTCTCCATGTATTTCAAGTTTCAAGAAAAGCTGGAGTATTACTATTATATAGCTGAAGCTAGCCTCTAGCCTACATTAAAAATAAAACAATAATAATCATCATAATAATAATTTAATGTGGTACAATAGACAGTAATTAGTTGACAAACTAAGAAATTTTCTTTTGAATACCCAACATGGATATTAAGTAATTACAGTTCTACTGTACATCATTAAACCAAAATATTTCAGTTAATTTGATCCACTCTTCTTTTGGCTGTCATTTGGCAACTCTAAGTTTAAGCTCCCTCCACAGACTTTCTATATCATTGAGGTCTGGCAACTGGCTAGGCCACTCCATGAACTTAATGTGCCTCTTCTTGAGCCAGTCCTTTGTTGCCTTGGCGGTATGTTTTGGGTCATTGTCATGCTGGAAGCCCCATCCATGACCCATCTTCAGTGTTCTGGCTGAGGGAAGGTTTTTACAGTTGTACAGTTTTCCAAGATTTTACAGTACATGGGCCTGTCCATTTGCCCCTAAATGTGGTGAAGTTGTCTTGCAGGCCTGTTCAAGTGCCTTCTTGAGCAATGGGACCTTGCTGAAGTCGCAGGATTACAGTCTGTTACAGTAGTGTGTTACCAATGGTTTTTTTCAGTGTGAGTTCAAAGCATAGAGGAGAGGAAAATAATCTTCTTCGAGAAGAAGGGTTTAACTCAGTCATCTGGATATAAACAAGCATCATTAATATTGAATTTTGTCAGACATGGACTGTTGAATGATGAATTTGAAAAATGGGCTGTTTTCAAAACTGGCGCATGTTTCATAAATCTAAGAGAGAAATGAATGAAAAGAGAATCAGAGTTGGAAGGTGTTTGTTCTGCTGTTCTCTGAAAAAAAAAAAATAAGAAAGAAAAAATTATGAGAAAATAATTAAATAAAAATAGCCACTGTTAAGTCTATGTTCATATAAAGACATGGAGCAATATAGTGTTATTTCAGGATTTCTGTGTTTAATTATTATTATTTTTTTTTTTTTCTAATTATTTACCTAATGTAAAGTCCAAGGACTATTCTGTGTGTTTTGTTTCCCTCGTGTCCCATGTACCTTTTGATCTGGTTTTTCCTCGTGTTTTCCTATGCCTATATTTGGTCTTCATGTTCCTGTCCCCTAATTGTTCTGTTTGATTCCTGGTCTGTCTTGTTTTTCCCTTTTTGAGTTGTGTATTTAAGGATCATTCAGTTTCTTCGTCCACTGTTAAATATCATTCCTTGTCTGTTCTGCTGTGCTCCTGAAGTTGTTCCTATTTTTGGATTATTATGCATTAAGCTTATTTTACTTCTCCCTGTCTCCTCATTCCCTTTGCTCCAGTGAATTGTGACACCTAACTTCATATTGTTTTAAAATGGCTGCCTCACTTTCTACCATGAAACACAATAAAATTTCAATGACAAAGCTCCTCTTTCACATTTGAAACAAATAGTATAATGAACAGCAGCTGACAGACTTCCAAAAAATTTTGAAATCTTAATAATTTTATAATTATAATACATTTTTGGCCGAATATATCAATTGAGATAATGGTAATTTCAAATTAAACTGCAACTTGTTCAAATTTGACCCACAGGAATACTACTTCTTTGAGAAACCATCAGATCCACGTGAAACATTCACTTTTTTTTCCTGTCCAATGTTTGCTTCAAAATGTTCATTACCTCTGTCAGTTCTGCTCTTAATAGCCTTCTGTTTTTTGCTGTAAAGTTGTTTGTTGTTGAATTCTTGCCGTCTCAGTGCAGATTTACAAAGGTTGTCGTCTTCTCATAGAGTTCTACAGTACTTCCAATGCCCTTTCCTCCTTTCTGACATGTATTTAGGTTATGATGGCTCCCAAGGGCTGTGTTCTACCTCCAGTCTACACCTAAACACTCAGCTGATGGTTCTGCTAACGTGCCTATGTTGCTATTTGTTCAAATGAAGAGTGAGATTCAAATTGGACTGGAGAGTTTATGTCTCTTGCAGACCTTTAAAGTAAAGAGCCATGGGTTTTGAAATTACTCTGCTACAGACCTAAAGAGAGCAGGAGGCAGTGGAGCTATGGCAAAAGTGGACACATCATTGCACTTGGTGCTGTGAAAGCAGCAGCAGTGTTTTTCTTCTGGCTGACAGCCTCTGATTGTCCTTTACCTATGCACTTCCCTTTTATGTAATTGCAATTTTCTGTACCTTCATCTTCTCATGTGTTATTTACTACTGTGCATGGATTTGAAAGGAATACTTGTGCAAGATGCAATCATCTGAAGCGCATTCAGCCGAAAGAGGCTCTTACATCACGCGTAACATATAATACACTGAAATATGTATTCATATTCACATTTCAGCATTTCACCTGCCATTAAAAGGAAATGTATATCCATTTGATGCCTCAAGCTAATTTGTGAAACAGTACCGTACACTTTAGCATACTTTTAAGTACTTGTTTTAAGCACAAAAAAATGTAAACTTTATTTTAAGGTATCCTTGTTACACGTAATACATGTACTTACTATTATAATAAAAAGTTATGATTATATAAAAGTAACACTAAGCCAAACCCTAATCCTAACCCTAACCATATAATAAGTACATGTAGTTAATTAATATTACTCAATACTGTAATGTATAATTACACAGCAACAAGGACATCTTAAAATATAATTTAACCAATATATATATATATATATATATTTTTTTTTTTTTTTAAATCCCTTAATCCTACCCAATACCCATAGTAGTTTTCAACAGTTTATTAACTGGATTTTTCCAGGAGCAGAGAACAGTGGCGATCAAGTGTTTTTATCGATAACATAGCTGCTGAAGATCACGTCATTTGACGTAAGCAGGCAGAGCTAAAACCAATACAAAAGCCAGTAGCGCCTCCTCTGTAGGGCTTACTGCAATAATCATTTAAATCACATCACATTTCCCCTCTTAAGCAAATTCCAATCAGTATTACATTTCTATTAATTTTGTTTTAACTGCCAACTAAGTACTTATACCAAATAGTGTAAGTACCTTGGACTTATCTGTATATCAGTATATTCAGATTAACAAAGTCTTAAACAAAATACCTGTTCTTTCTTTTTTTTCCCTTTTTTTATAATTTAACTGTCACTGTAACTTCCATAATACTATCAGAACAAGAAGTCAGTACTGTAGCAAAATACACGACCCGTAAAGTACATTTTCAACTTAAACATAGTCCTTAAACCTGGTGTGTGGTCTAATAGCTCTCCCGGCTAAAGTTCTCTTTGGAGAAGCACCCGAACTTGAGGAAATAATTAGGACACAGGACACAGGTGAACCAGTAGGAGTGAGAGTGATGTCTGTGTCACTTTGGGTGGCAAAATCACAGTCATTATTAGTCTCTTGTCCAGCACTCTCAGAAACTGGCTCAGGGACTTCTTGCAAATGCCTCCTGTTCCTGCGGGCAACAGTCCCTTGGTCGGTTTGGATTAGGTAGGACCTTGGTTCTTGAGCTTTCTCGATAACTTTTGCTGGGGTTTTCCAGCCCTTCTCCCAATCCAGTTTGACATTAACCCTCTGGCAAGGCTGCAGTGTAGGCAGAGGTCGGCTTGAGTGACGCTTGTTATAGAAGAAACGTAGGCAGCTTTGGATTGAGCTGGGCTCTGGCTTGTTGCGGTGTTAGTTGTGGCTCTGTAACTCAACAACGCTAGTTGTGGATCCGGTTGTCGAAAGATTCTCTTTGCGATGGCTACACTCCTCTAAACAGCTCCAGTCCTCTAAGAGCCCATGTTTCCCCAGCAGAATTCTGCCATTTCCAAGAGGGTTATAATCACCTTGAATTTCTCATATGCACCTAAACAGATGTTCGTATTTGTATTTGCTTCTGAAACCTACTTTGAAAATGATCGGGCTTCCGCAACGTCCCTGTTGCAAGTAAAATGGGTTGTTTTCCCAGTGTTGTTTCCAATCTCACTGAGTGGGAAGTGCTATGACAAAAGTGAATGGTCTTCTTGTTGAGAGTCCCAGCCTACTCCAAAAAGGGGCACGCAGCACTGGAAGGAGCAGCATCCATGGTGCTTTGGTAGGGGATCCCATTTCATCAGTCGTGACATCGAGAGTGACCAACCCAAAAGAAATGTCTCTTTTAAGTATGTAACCCTAGTTCACTTAAGGAGGGAACGGAAGACGTCACGTCCCGTTGCCACAGCTGCTGCACCACCGCTGAGCAGCTGGGTCACCAGCTCGGCTCTTCAGCGAAAATCTGGTATTCGTTGCACCTGCTGCCTTTATATACTCACACTGTGATCTGGGGCAGCTGGATGCAATAATCACATTCCAATGTGCATTGTCTCATTTAGGTTACACTTGAAGTAGATTGGTCTCTCTAAGCGAGATCTCAGTTTGTTGTTTCATTCCCTTCTTCATTTGTGACAGAGATGTTATTGTAACCAGGTCGACATTTCAGACATTCATTTCATTTTTTGTGTCATATATTTGCAATTATACATTTGTAATGAAATTGCAATTTAATGCATTTAAAATATATGAACCTTATAACATTTAATAACACACTACAAATACATGTGTTTTGGTATGTTGATCTACACATTAAATACTTATTTGTAGCTTGACAAATAGATCATTCAAATGTAATTCAAAGTAAAACTGTTACTATGACACTAGAAACACTAATTAAAATGTGCTCTCTTTAAATACTCTTAAGTGGCTATTTATTATTAATAATTAATTTTTAATTATAATTAAATAATATTATATTCCCACACACAGGGGTGTGTGTACATTTATTTTAAAGTATCTTTTCAGAGTGCACATTCAGTGTGTGTTAACTGGATGTTAGCTGTTTGCAGTTGTGTTTTGTCTATTCTGATATGAATAACTATAAAGTCATGCTTTATTGGTGACAGTTGGTACAGTAGCACAGGATATTATCCAGATGGGTGGTATGTGGAGTATAGATCATTTCATATCTCATATGTCACCAGCGCTGGGCAGACTAAACTGGCAGATATATGCAAAGGAAAAATTATAAGGTTATGGACAGATATGCTCTATACTATAATGGCCTTACTATTATGCCTTGAGAAGAAAAGTGTGCTTGAATGTGATATGGGTAGGGTATATATATATATATATATATATATATATATATATATATATATATATATATATATATATATATATAGTTGGAGAAGCCTGCTACTTAATGCATTTTACATAGAGTTTTAAAAATATATTCTAATAATAATTTACATCCCTAATCCTACCCAATACTAAAACTTAACAACTACCTTACTAACTATTAATAGACAGTAAATTAGGAATTTATTGAGGAAAACATCATAGTTAATAGTAAATAAATGTTCCCTATTCTAATGTGTTAACAAATTATCTATTTCTGAGAAAAAAAAATAAGTAAGTACATAAGTACTGCTTCAATGAAATAACTGAAAACAAAATGGGAGAACCAGAACTGGAACTGGAATTACAATGTTTTCATTGTGAGAATCAAAAGTACTATTTGAATTAACCTGACAATTCTTTGAATGCATGTTCTGCCATGGAGCATTGCTGGGCAATATCTACAACAAGGTGACAAGTATATGAGAGGAGCAAAAGAAACAAATCTATGCCCCAAAAGGAGACACAAATTAATACAAATTACATCTCTTGCTGCATGATGCAAGAGGCATGTGACGAGTGGGGCGGGGCCGAGAGACGTGGGAACAGGAGCGAGTCCCACAGAGGAGATGGAAGGATATAAAACTGGAGCGACGACAGTGAAGGACGAGAGAGGACCAGGCCTGGGTTTTAGTTTGTGTTTGCTTTTTATTTGTGCACGTCAGTCGTAAGTGAGGGGCTGACGCGCTGTTTTGTATTTATTTTGATTATTAAAACCTTATTTGATTGTCCCCCGGTTCCTGCCTCCTTCTTCCCGTGATCATGGAGTTTTAATTCTTTACAAGGCATAAATCAGGTTTGGATTAATATTGAAGGCAGACTCCTATTTACCTATTTATTTTTTACATTAAGTTAGATGTTGAAAGTGGGCACCATTATAATAAACTCAGTGCTTAGTGTGCTAACTTAATAGTGTCAGTTTCAGGTACGAGGTGAAGAAGGACAGGGTTGAGGAAGACACTATGAACGCCCTTGTAATCCACCTCTAAAGTCCACACATATATGGAGCACTTAGCCTGAGTACATTCACTCAAGAAGTTTCTCTCTAAATAAATGATACACGGGTATATTTGACTGTACTGTATATCGTTCCAGAACAAGGTACCATAGATGTATAGACAAATCTTTGTAGGTTTTTGACTGACCGCTTTTTCTGCCTCAGTGATTGAGACTCACACATAGTCATACCACAATGTCACAACTTGGTTAACCGCACATTGACAGAGCATCAAGTAATTAGCCCTATTTAATAGCTCTTTGCCTCTTCCCAGCCAAGGTATTCCCTCTGCCTAAAAATAAATGCAGATATGTCTCTTAGTCAGAGATCAAGAACCCTGGTGCCATGGTGCGACATGTTTCCGATGGCTCCAGCTGTCAGTGTACATCCCCAGTTGTCTGTAACAATTACAACTATCATTAATATTAATGAGCATACTTTCATGGTCATAAGATAATAAAGTGCAATGTGATCACAGCCATGAAAGTTTTTTTTTTTTGTCTTGTTTTTTTACACTTTTTATCATTTTTAAAGCTTTTTATTTATTTATTTATTTTCTCTAGCTGTTAAATTGCACTTAATGCTGAAAATAAGGTCAAATTTGCAAGTAAAACTTGCAATTCTACAATTAATAATATACAGTACTGCAGCCTCAGCTGGTGTGTTTAAAGCCAAATAGATGTTAAAAAAGGCCTGTTCTGATGAATTCAGTGTAAACTGCAAATAATGCAGTGCAACTAACCATGATAATGCACAAATTCAACAGCAAAAATAAAGCTTTTATTATTATTATTATTATTATTACACACACATATATATATATATATATATATATATATATATATATATATATATATATATATATATATATATATATATATATATATATATATATATATATATATATATATTTTTTTTTTTTTTTTAAAGGCTACGCAATTTTGACACAAATGCATCTATGACTTGGTTCAGTTTACCATGTTGCATTACAAATCCTCATCATTGAGATGCATGCAAAAATGTATTAGACAAAAATGACCATTACACACAGTTCTTCAGTATATGTTGGATTGGGACTTAATGTAAAATAAGCAGCAACAATAACATCAACAGCAACAACAACAACAAAAGTTTATTAAACAAATAGGTGTTAATTTAATTTAAGTCTATGACAATTTTATTGACGGATTGATTAATTGATTAATTGATTGATTGTTCAAATGCATTGGCAATGCATAGCTTCTTAATTGCAAACTAACCTGCTAAGCAAAATAAAACTATATAACATTACACGGAATAATATAAAAATGAGTTTTAATTTGATGCGTAAAGACAGGACCTGAAGGAGTTGTGAACACAGTGTCATGTCTGTGGCCCAGTGGAGGTTGCTTTCTAATCCTCTTTAATGTATGGGAAGCCTGAAACTCCACTATTGTACTGACTGTTGCATGTGTTTGGTTTGCAGTCTTTTGCATGGAAGAGCTCATGTCAGCTCTGCGGAAAGTAAGGTTCTGTTGCTGAGGCAACACTGAGCTAGGTCTGGTGATTGGACTTTAGGGAGCGCAGCCGGTTGTCACTGCAGCTTTAGTGAAGACATTTCTTAGTGATTTCCACACTAATGAACTTTTCACTTCAAGTAACAATAACAAGGTCAGGAATAAACTGAATAAATCACTTATTTGTGCACTGAAGATGCTATGCATTAATTCCATGCAATATCTGTGTCAGTTTCAGTGTTGGAAGATAACTAACTAACCCACCATTGCTGAGATATTTTGATCCATCCAATCTCATAAGACTATGTAACAATTTTATATTAATTCATATAATGAAAACAGGCATTGTTTTTGCTCGCCTTAGCTAACCAAATTGTAGTATAGCTACTGTCAAAAAGCAACAACTACAACAGATCATCTGGCACAAAAAGTTTGAGGATCTCAAGGTGGTTGCAGCTTCTAATAAATTCTAAATTACATGATAACAAATACAACCAATGAAATAGTAATAAACATTATGCTTATAACTGCATTTACAACACATTAATAAACAGCCATATTTAACCCTTTAACTGCCGCTCGACCAAATGGTTGAGCACATTTTGAGTCACTATATTTTATTGAGAGGAGTACCTAACTTAATTCAAGCTGATTGAGCCATCTCTACCATCTGGTAGAGGTATGTTAAGCCAAAAAAAATCAACAGCATTTGTCACAACACTTCTTCTTTGATGGATGTCAGAGAGAAAGAAATCACTCCTGCCATGTAAACTGTTTTTGGTGAAATTTTGCAAGGTAAGCATATTTTTTTGACATATTACACTGTAAGAGCCCTAACTTTACAAAATTATTTTACTTGGTGCCATGAAAAAACTTTAGTATGTTTTCAATAATTTTTCAAAAACGTGCTCAACCAAATGGTTGATTTGTCACTTTATGGTAAACGTAGAAAAGCTAAGCTAATGTTTTAAAAATTATGGGACGTGTTGGAAAAAAAATACATTGAGTGTGGTAACTAATGACATAAGGAGATAAGAAATGCAAACAAAAAATGCTTTTTTCTTGGTGGGGCAGTTAAAGGGTTAATAAAAATTAACAAGTTTTGTTGTTTTTTAACACACACGGATTTTCTGAAACAATTTTTGATTTCAGTTATTATTTTATTTTATTTTTTTCTTCAATGATTATTTATTGCCTTAACTCACTTGGTACACCTGTGAGCATAATAGAATGAGAGAATGAGACCTCATGTTATAGCAATTATTTATTTTTTGTTTTATTTTATTTTTTGGTCAATCAGCACTGCTACATATTAGGAAAAGAAAATGGCCATTACTGTAAAATCTATAATATGGAGAATGTTAGATCAGTGGCATCACTACTTTTAGTTAAATAGCCTAGAGAAAAAATAAATAAAAACGTTTAGTGTAGACATGTAGTTGACATGCAATTCAGTGGATTATGGTTGCCCCCATTGGTGCAAATGTAATCCATAATATCGCAAGGGGAAATTAACATGTGGATGTTGCAGCAGTTGATTACTTACTACTATAAATTATGAGATACTTTTCAAGCCACGGATTTTTTAACAGCTACCCCAGCATTTGTCAGCATGATGCATATTCAATTATTTTAGTTTGTCTTTCCAGAAAAGAGCATTGACTTGTCAGATTGAAAGCTTGAGACATTTGAAAAGTGGCATTAGTCCCGAATCTCTGAATTTGCTTTAGTGCATGTGTGTGAGAGGGTTGGGAATGGACAACATAAAAAAAAAAAAAAAAAAAAAAATCAAATAGATAAACATGCAGGTAGTTGACCTGGGGAGCTGCCGTTGTGCAAATGGCTGAGTTGCCTTTAAATTTGTCCAGGGACGTTGTAGCAAGAGGTATAATACACCTGCCATTCCCAGTAAGGATTGGGCCTCTGACAGGAACATTCTGTTCTCCATTTAAACACAAAGTGCCATCAGAGTGGAACAGAGTCGGAAAATGCTTCCATTCTCCTCTGAGTATTTCAGAAGACCTCTCTCTCTCTAGAGAGAGATAACTCCAGCATATGGAGAGAGCATTACAAAAGCTCAGAGAGAGAGAGTGTAAGAATGCAAGAGAGAAAGGACACAGAAAAAGAAAAACACATCTAACTTCTCTCTCTCTCAGAGAGGGGTCTCAATGGAAGGAAAATTGATTGCCTCATCTGGTTAGAAAAAATAGATCTCTGAAAAACTTTTCCCTAAGACTCCATTGACAAATGAACTATTGATTAGTTGTTGACAATTCAGAGAGCAGTGTCGAGATGGTGCACAACAGACCTAATGATGGTTCACCCAATAACAGAAAACCACACCCCAAACTCACACCCTTGGTTTAGCCAGTGTTGTTGTTTTGCTATGGTTAAGATGCCCATCCAAAAATAGCAAAGTTTGGATAGAATTAGAGAACCAGAAGCATTTGTGCCATTGAATATTTTTGAAAATGGAAAATGTTTAATTGAAAAATAAATAATTAAATGAATAAAAAAAGTTTGTCTGCAATTATTGTTTCCATGATCACTTGTACACTATAACATTCATCTGTTTAAAGCTAGCATTCGGTGGCCAGTAATAGCACAATGATAACTGTGTCAGGCAAACAGTGCTGATGTTTGTAAATCCAGCATATTAAATAACAGGACTCAGCAAGGACTGCCTGATGACACAGGATACAAAAGTTTATTACTTGCCTATTTGAAAATAAGATTTTAATAAATTTAAGTACAAGACACAAAAGAAAACTCAATTTGGTACTTGTATCTGATAGACTAGTTTTTGTACACACACCCCGAGCACATGCACATAAAGCTGCCTTTTTTTAAGACATAGCGTAAGTACTAGGGATGTCCCGATCAGTCCAATCGAGTCCGAGTCATTTGATTTTGAGTACTTCTTTTGATACTTCTATAATACATAAAAAAAAAAGAATAAAGAAGAGCGAAAAAACAGATCCAGGATGTTCAATAAATTACATTTTGAAATATATTCATATATAAAACAGCTATTTTAAATAGGCTAGTAAAAATAGTTACAAACTGTACTGTTTGCTGCACTTTGGATCAAATAAATGCAGGCTTGGTAAACAGAAGAGACTTCTTTAAAAAAAAAAAAAAAAAACCTTAACAAGCTTACTGTTCAAATACTTCTTAAAGGTAGTATAGGCAACTTTATTTGTTCTCTTATTTTCTGGCATTTAATTGGCTTAGAAATCTATAAATACTGGACAATAACAAATAATAATGATTTGTTTATTTACTACAAACACTGTTTAACACATAATAATGCAGAATAGTTTCTATACTGTAATAAATGCTATGTTAATTAGCACTGCATTGTTCATATACTTTATTTATCACCTGCTGGAGATGACTTGAAAAACAATTTATTGTGTTTCATATTGTATGAATGAAACACACACTGCATGAGAGTTTAGCGCTCCGTGATGTTCATCTCGCTGTATTCTGGGTCCGAATGAAATATCAAGTCTTGCGCAGACTATCCTGTCTCTTTGAATTTGAATCTATATTTATTTACACCAGCTCTTGAAAACAAAGTGATGTCATGCTGTACACGTTGCTGTTTCTGTGTGGAGTCAAAAGGGTCTAACTCTGTGCCACCGCATAACTAAAGATGTGTTAAAAAATAATGAGAATATATTTATATATATATATATATATATATATATATATATATATATATATATATCCGAGTCCTGTTAGGGAGGTAACGTCCGATTCCGATCGATTCTGAAACCATGCGATCGGGCCTGATTTCCGATCACGTGATTGGATCTGGACATCCCTGAATTAAGTTCTCTGTCATGTTTTAAGGGATGGTCACATGCATATATTTCTATGAATATGCATGCGAATGTGGGAGGTACACTGTAAAAAAAATTGCCGTTAAATAACAGTAATTTTCTGGCAGCAGGGGCGCCAGTAAAGTACTGTTAATTTACAGCTCTTAACCATTAATTTACCACTCTTATTTTTTAACAGTATTTTACCGTAAATTCTACCATAGAAATTAACTCCACTCCCACTGCTTCAAACAGTTCGAGTTTTTAAAACTAGCATTCCTACGATGTTAGTACTATGAACTTATTTCATTTGAGTCCACTGAGAAGGAATATTTCTTAATATAACGATGCAAACACTTGATGTGCAGTAATAAAGTAACTAAATACATGACTTTTACTCAAATCACTGCAGCTCATTGTCAGCTATAGCACACATGTATATGCTGAAGTACTTAACGCAGAGATCATCACTGTATCAGCGAATCCACATTTACTGCCTTTACATAAAGCAGCAGAAAATCAGAAATTGTGGCTCATCATTGACTGAAGCAAAGGCTCTACTCTCCAGCACAATGGTGAACAACAAAACTACATTAAACTAAACGATTTCTCTTGTGCAAACACACATTAATACAGTCAAGTTCAGTATTTACTCTCATTATCAGTGTATGACTTTGCCTAGTTTTTTTTTCTATGGATGTTCACAAATATTTTAGTTAAATTAACTTTTTTTTCATTTGGTAAATCTGACGTTTACATTTTACAGTATGTTACTGTTTTTCCTTGACTTAACGGCAACAAACTGTAGAAAAACACTTTTTTTGCTGGCAACCATTAATTTACGGCAAGAAACAGTTGAAAAACAGTTTTTTACTGGCAGCAGGGGTGCCAGTAAATAACTGTTTTTCTACAGTTTGTTTCCTGTAAATTAATTACAGTTTATTACTGTTAAATTATGTTTCATGCTGTTTTTTCTTCATCTTAAATCTTTAACCCTTTAAACCCCACAAGAAAATCCTCAGTTTTAAATGAACACTTATAATGTGTGCACACTACAGAGTGTTAGAGTAACACTGAATCAGTGAAGTTAATGAGATAATTCGGTGATTAATTGATGATTGAGCATTAGTATAAACACCTGCAGAATCACTGAAGGAAAGAGAAACACAAGATCTACAAATGACTTCAGCCACAGGCTTAGATGAAATCAACTGAATAAAAGAATACATCAAATCTCTCAAGATCTGATTAAACAACTATTAAAACAGCTTCACCAGATTCACATTACTAACCAGACTGACTTTATTTCTGTCAGATGTCTACAGAAGAACTTATGGAGAGTTAAATAGGTTTAGGTGTTTTTTTCACTACCATGATGGAGATCAGTGTTTACTTTAGTTGGGCTCTTGAACATGACTTTTCAACAACTAAGGTTTTTTTTTTTTTTTACATGCTGTAACAATCCGTCTTTGGAACTTGTTATAGCAAAACAAAAGTACACAGAAGAAAAAAAAATCTGATATTGTTGTTTATATATTGACAAGAACAAATACTATTATTTCTGATCTAATCCCGTGTCTCTTCTCTTATTGAATATTGATACTACAGCATAAGAAGGAACACTTCTGAGCCATAAGTTATAAAAGACTGTTAAGAAAATTTCACTCATAATAATAATAAAAAAAAAAACCTTTGCTGAAATTTAGACAGAAACATCAAGAATCAGCGTATGAATCACAACAATGGTGACAATCCACAAAATAAATGAACAGATCAGTTCTGAACATCACAACACATGCTACTAAAACTTAAAACAAATGCAAAATTATAAGCACATAAGAATTCAAGAAAATAAGTGAACAATTCAGGGGCATAATTTATTCATGCCCCAATGCATGCTGGGAGTCATGGATGAGTTTTATCCTGTGCTGGTACCCAGCATGCATTGCATCATAAACCTTTTGACTGTCACCATTGTTGAGATTAATATGCTGATTGTTGATGTCTCTCTTTCAGTGTTGTGAGGACTGCTGCCCAAAATATTTAAAGCTCGAAATTTCATTAAATCCATATCCAGATAATCACATTACCGTTCAATCTTATAAAATTGTAGAAACAAACAAAAGAAAAGTGTTATTCACTCATATATTTCAATACCAAATTATTAATTGACTATTATAGCAACAAGTCAGTCTAGTAGATCATGCTTGACAGAAACCGTCATAGTCACTTGACCATGAAGTTTAATATTGCTCTAACAGATGTATCATAAAGATACAAATATAGCAATGAAACAAAAGTTGAAGTACAAAAGTCAAGGGTCAGGAGCCCAACTAAAGCAAACACTGATCTCCACAATGGTGACGTCAGACGAAACAGTAACATTATCATCTAAATCTCTGTAATTCTCAATAAGATTTTTTGATCTCTGATCTCTGATCTGATAGAAATAAAGTCAGTCTGGTTAGTAATGAGTGAAGTTGATAAAGCTGTTTGTTGATTGTTTAAATCTTCAGTTGATTTCATCTAAAGCTGTGGCTGAAGTCAGTTGTATTTCTTGTGTTTGTCTTGTTTCTTTTTTCTTCAGTGATTCTACTCGTTAACAGCAGCTGTTGATCATTGTCTGAATTCACTAATTAGTTTTCATTCTCTCTGTTAGGTGGACTATATTAGTAAACTCATGTAGGGAATAGTGAATGAGGGTGTAGGGTGTGATTTGAAACACAGCCGCTGAGTGTCGACTTTGAACGTTGTTAATTTACGATATATAGCAGCAGGCTACCTTCTCGAAAACGATGAATATTACCCAGAATGCACTGTTTTACTGAAAAACAGTATGTTACTGTCGAAATTTGGCCGTTTTTTTACAGCGATTTTTAACAGTGTAGGAAGTGCAAGCTCATGTGAATTTCAAAGTTCAAGTTTGGTAAACTCTGCTCTACAAAATGGTATCCTGTAAAGACATTACCAAGAGAAACCCTTGTTTATTAAAACACAATTATTTTTGGGCCAGCAGTGGGAACTAATTAATAACTATTTTTTAAATAATAACAATAATAATCATAATTCTAAAAATAATAAAAATACATGCTTGTCAGAACACTGTCTGAAAAACGTGTAGTTTCAAGTTTATTTAGGCCTTATGTAGCTTGAATAATAGGCACTTTAAACAGATTTCATATAATGTTTGAATAAAATATGATTTTTTTATATATATATATAATCATATTTTATTCAAACATTATATGAAATCTGTTTAAAGTGCCTACTATCAGATCAAGAGGAGACTGGAATTCCTCAACAAACATTACGACATAACTAGTAACCTTTACGACTCAAACTGATTTCCCCTAAATGTTGAGGTAAAATTCCCAGCCGTTTAATTATAGCCTGACATTAGCTAGCTTGCTCAACACTAAGTGCACAGATTCATCGGCACTACAGATAATTATGAAATGTCATTATGTGTGTGGGGCATATCCAATTATGGTGATTAACTTTTGATTGTGGGCTATGATCCTGACAAGTCAAGTGATGTATTAATCCACCATTTCTTAAGTGTTTAAGATTGCTGTAAACTACTATTTTCATGCGTAGAGTGTAAATTGTATGATTTTTATGTTTTTTTCTTGTAAATGTTTGTATATTAAAAAAAAATATATATATATATATATATATATATATATATATATATATATATATATATATATATATATATATATATATATATATATATATATATATATATATATATATATACACATACACAATGTTTTGTGGGAGGCCAAGTACACCAACTTAAAAACCAGTTCAACAAGACTACTGGATCACCTTAGGCTGTTTGGGATGATCTTTTTAGCAGGGAATGGTCCTTTAAACCTAACAGTGAAAATAAAAATAAAGGCAGGGGAATAGGGTCAGAGTTAAGGGGCAGATTCTTATCTGGAAGCTCAGCACATTTTCAAGAAGAGGGATTGTGGCCTGATGCAATAATGCATGCATATCAGAGAACATAGATCCGACAGAAAGGCTTAGCAAAGCATCACTCTAAATACATATATGATGCTCTCTCTTTCCCTGCAGCAGCAAGCCACACTCATTTATTGTTTCAATAAAGACTGTCTGTAAGTCTGAGCCTAGGTCATCAGTCACATAACATCTTAACTGGGTCAAGACCACAGGGGCCTATATGAGACCAGTTCGGTCCATTCTCTATCTTCAGAACTTGTAGTGCAGGTGGGACACAAACAGAGCATGAAACCGAATAGAGACCTTTAGAAGAACATTTTTATGCAGTTTAGTATATTGGTATTAAATTGAGCAGCAACACCATAAAGTTTACAAAACAGCTAGAGGATTATTCTTAACAATTATAAAAATAAATAATATTTTTAATTGATTAGCTACATTGATAAATAAATTGTTGATTAAGGTGAATAAAATAGTCTATAAATATTGATATAAATACATTCATAATTTATTAAAGATAACATTTCATATATGAATACTTAAATGAATACTAATGCTAAAACACAGTTATGACGTGAATACATCTAAATAAACATAGCCAGATAATATGTAATTACTTATCTAAATATTTGTGCAAATGTAAATTAAAATCATAAATCTACAATCTTTACATTTTCAAGCCAAAGAAATCAGGAATTTATAAATCACAGGAAATGTGTACTTTATGCGAGTGTATAGCCAGTAGTGCTCTGCAATACAGGAGATGTGTGAATGTGTGCTGTTTACACCTCAGTAATGTGTGAATTGAGCTGTGAAATGTGCATGGACATGGGGTCTCAAGGTAGATTTAAAAATGATCTGCATATGGCAGAAAAAAAGAGGGCATAGGACAGATTCAAAATGTAGACTTTTACTCTTACTCCATTAAAATGTTTATTTTTGTTGCATTATTTGTGAAATTGTATAATTTAAGAGTTCCACTATCATTTATTTTGATGCTTCATGGAGAAATTAATTTGAATGAGATAAACATTTCTATAAAGAACATTGTGTGCAACAGTAAGATTCTAGAAACCCTTTTCTACTCTTTTTTTTCTTACTCCTTTTTTATTATTATTTAACGACTGTAGAAAGAAAAGAAAAGAAAAGAAAAGAAAAGAAAAGAAAAGAGGGTCAGGTAAAGTAAATAAGTAAAAAGATGTTCACCATGCATGTGTATTAATGTTTCCAGTCCAAATATGTGAATTAATGGGTGTGCATGTCTGTTTGTTCCCTTTAAAAGCACAAAAACGGTGTGTGCCACAGGGCACTTTTATGAACTAGACATTATTACTTTTCTTTAATAATAACAGACTCCTTTAAAACAATTTCAGTGCTACCAAGCCTTCAACAGAGATCATATAGCTGCACTAACATTACCACAGGGTGCTGCTATTGAATTACTACAAGTAAATTGATCCAGGATATAGCTGTAAAATAGTCAGCATCTTAGTGCAGATAAACATTAGACTGCACGAGAGAGAGAGAGAGAGAGAGAGAGAGAGAGAGAGAGAATCATAATCAAGAAATAATTTAGTAATAATTTTCATAATAATATTAACAAGATAAATGAAAAAAAAACAACTGGAAGATATTAACATTTGGTTTTCTCATAGCAATTATGCTTCGTACCGTCAGACTTTTAAATGATTTCTTTCCGCATCGCCCATGTAGGGGTTGACATTTCCACCGTTGGCTCACAGCTACTCCTGCTGTAGGGGGGAAATGTCAGCACGCATCTGTGAGTCCATGATATCACTCAGGGTGAGGTTTGCAGATGCCGGGCTGCAAGCACCAGTCCACACGGCCCCACAGCGCAACCAAACAGACAGAAAGTCTCGGCAAATAGTGCTGTGCCAAATATGACTGCCAATTAGGGTTCAGCCTGGCATTTACCAAACAGCAGTGAGGATAAATACACTGTCCCCTCCGTACATAACGAGGATCTGTAAACAATAACAAATTTTATCCCAGACAAAAATGAATGTGAATGTGCATAGGAAGGTTGATTAAATAACAAATGCTGCATCTCCATTTGAGATTTCAGCTCTTTTTTATTTTTTATATCAGTTTTATATTATATATATATATATATATATATATATATATATATATATTAAATCCAATAGGAATCCAAGAATCTGTATCCAACCCAAATTGTACAGTCCAATTTTAAGACAAAATCCAAACAAAATTACTCATCTCCTTTTAATTACTGGTGTTTGCTAATGCAAGGATTCAGAAAATTGCTCTTTACTTTTCTATGCAATCAGATTTAAAATTGTTACCTGCCAGACAGTAAAATAAGTAAACAAATGACTTAGACTGAAACAGGTACCTAAAGACTAGAATATTATAGATTTGGTGGTGGGCTCTTTTACTTTTGTAACCTGCTTTTGTTTTGTAATGTAACATTTTACTGTTATGAGTGTAATATGTAGGGAAGGATTTGTATATACGAGAAACGTATTGTATTGTTAAAAGCGATGACAAGATGATTTTAGAGACACTGAACAGTTTGTGGCATGATGGGATTAGTGAGCAAGGGTTTGACAATTTTGACTAGCAACTGATTTCTTTATTTCTGCATTGATACACATTAGCCTTTCAAACACAATTAAAAATGATATGTTAAAATACACAACAGATGTTTACTTCATCCCAATTACAAGCAATATAAACAGCATATATGGTTAATATATTCCCTTTACATTTGTTAGATCTCGTTTGTGTTACAACCTTGTGTGGGAATGGCAGAAAACGAAACACAAAACTCACTTACTCTCACAGCAAAAGGCCAATGAGTATGAGTTTGAAAAAAAAAAAATAATAATTGTATATTTTTTCTTTTTCAAACATCATACAATGGTAAAGAGAAAAAAGAGAGAAAACAAAGCAGTGACCCACAAGGAGAGGATAATGAACTGACAATGGCATGCCATGTTGGAAACGCCTGTGCAAAAATGAAGACACTCTAAATTTGCTTAAAAGGGTCTGTCATTACTGCACAGCAGTGCTGCTGCGAATTTTAATGCGTAAGAGAGGATGGGCACCCAGCCAGGGACATGAAGAACATGCACATGCCTGTCACCAGAGCAAGACATAGGGACCCGAGACTGGACACGACCACTGGAGCATGGAGGCATTGTGTCTTTGAATAAAACTAGACATCGAATTAAGGGTCAAATAAGCTGTTAATAATAACTTTATTAAGCAGAAATTATGTTGTGAATTAAGTGCTCCAAGGTGCCATATTACAGCATATATATTTTGTGAATTAATTTAGCATAAATGTAATTTAAAAGGACCTATAGACTGTATCAATAGATTTGGTCAATACATTATGTTACAATATTCCTAAATTTTCTAGCAAGGTACAAAACAATCTGACAGAACCAAATTGCGTTAAAGCATCATATCATGAATCAAATTTATAATAATCAGTCCTTACATCTGATCTGTGTGTGTGTATATATATATATATATATATATATATATATATATATATATATATATATATACACCGTTGCATCAGATGGCTATACCTAGATTCTACACATTTTAAAATGCATAGCTACTATCAGATCTGGCTAAACTCTTGCCCTCCTGTATATCTGCTCTCTCCTGCCAGACCTTGCTTCTCTACAGCATTAGGTAAGATTTATTACCCAGGGTTCCTGGCTGTTGACATGAGTGTGATAAAGCATTTCAACAAGATGAGTGTCCCAGTGTGGGTGTTATGATGTTATACCTTCTCTTATCGCCTCCAGATGAACTATGCGTCTAGCCCCATCCCAGAGGCAGATTACATACAGGTTGTTTTTATTTTATAACGTAGAGTCGTCCTTGAATTCTTCCACTCACACCTGGAGAGTGACTACGCAGTGGTGGAAAGTGTCTGGAAGTTTGAACAGCCCCTTGTGGAAGTGCTGACCCTGGATGAAATTGATTAAAATGTTGCAGTAGCTCAAATTAACTGACAAGACTAGCTTGTCAATAATGTATAACATCAGATTATGTGCACAGTGATTACATGCACCCTGTTTCTGAAAATAATTTCAGTCTGGGTGGGTTTTAGCAGGTGTCCTTTCCTTTTATGTATAACTGGATTAATAATCGTTGCTAACACTGAATCAGACTGCCTAGGAGGACAAATTACAGTATTAAAATGATCACACTGTGCTCCATTATAAATTCTGCATGAGTTTCCGGGCCAGGTAATGTTGTAATTAAGGCACTGACATCCAAGAACAGAGATTTTGTTCAGATACTGCATAGTGCATGATATATACTTAATATTTGATATTTAAAATATATATATATATAAATTAATAAAAACACATTATGCAGCATTATTATTCCAGATGGTAAGCATTCCAGATTGTAGTACAGTTTGTAACATTGCTGTCATTTGGTTTGTAGTTTTCATCTGAGAAGATTAAAACTTTAATTTTGTATTTAATAAATCTGTTTGCAAGTTAAGGTTCTGGCTATGTTCAAGATGGAATACTAGTTACTAAATATTGTGCAGAATACAAAATATACTGTATGTCTTTTAAAATTATAGTAAGTGAAACTTAATTGAAATAAAGTTTCAATAAGTAGCATGCTTGTTATCATTGATCTATTCAGTGTACTTTGTGGTTGTTATAGTAGTTGTTTAAAATTATAACTATCCTATACATACCAACATTTGAGTGGCACTGAAGCAAATGTCTTAATTCCACTCAGCTCTCTTGATCACAGATTCGCTGTATTCCTCCATTACACCTACAATTAGGCCTGATTGCGCCCCCTTTTGTCTCGTTGTGGCTTCTGAAATTCACCCAAAAAAATAAAATAATAATAAAATAAATAATAAAATAAATAATAATAATAATAATAATAATAATAATACAAATAAAATATGAAAAGAAAAAGAAAATCAGCAGGTAATTACCATTTGGTCTGAGTACTCTAATTCTCTTTATCCCTCTAAATATTGCTCTAAGAGATGCTTTACATCAGCAGCCTAATCATAGTAAAACTATGTAGAAAAATAGACATTGTAATACACTCCCTTGACATATATGATTTATTAAGTCAAGAAATAGAGCTGGCATGTTGTGTTTTAATGTAATAAGATAGCGTATGCTGGGATCTGTAGTTTGGTCAATCAAAAGGCAATCAAAAGGTATACAGAACAACAACTTAACTGAATAATCTTCCAACTTTGAATATTCACCAAATCAAATCAAAATATATTTATTTATAGAGCACTTTTTTAAAACAACTATTGTTTTCCAAAGTGCTGTTCATCCAACACAATCGTAGCCTTTAAGGAACAGTCATAATCAAAGTAAAACCATTTTACACATAACAACAATAACAAACAATAACAAATATACAAACAGCTCTCATATGGCGTTAAATGCCAGAGCATAAAAATAAGTCTTAAGAATGGATTTTAAAAATAGCAAGTGCTTGGGCCTGCTTAACATATAGAGGCAAATTATTGAAAAACTGTAACCTGACAGGTTTTTACTTATTGTGGGATCTAAAAAAAAATAATAATAATAAAAATAAACATTGTCATTGTAACAGTTATAGTAAAGTTACAATGTAAATAAAGTAAACGTTGCATGTGTATTTATATATTGCACTTACATAACAGAGTACATTACATTTCATGTAAAGTTTGAAATATAAGTTTCTAAACCAATGGCCATTGTATTGTCATTTAATATAGAAACTGTCACTGTCTCTCCCAAGGGACTAATGCTAATGCAGGTATGTTAAAGTGGCCTACTTTTATATAAATCCATCTGCGTGAGAAATCTCTGACAAACCTTTAATCTCTTTATTATTATTATTATTATTTCTTAATTTTTTTTCTTATTCGAATACTTTCGAATGCTAAACTATTTTTACTATCTCATGCTTATGTAAAATTCTTCCACAGGATAATGTCTTTCTCCTACGAGTAGAAGTGACATCATGTTATTTCATACAAAACACTAGTTCAGTGTGTTACAGTAACCTCTTTTATACTTGACAGGCGGGGACAGTTCTGATAGGGTGAAAAGTTAAATCTTTTGACACATGCTTGTAGCTAACTTACTATAAATGGTATCAATTGAAAGTAATGCATTCAGTCTTAAGAGGTTCAGCTATAGTGGCATTGTATTTAGTGTAGTATGATTACCAATAGGTGATGTTTAGTCGATGTTTGATGTCAGTTAGCAGTTAGTTAGTTCATCACAATAATTATGGACATGTTTGTTTATCAAGCAGAAAGTGTCACTATACACTGTTAAAAATCGGCCAAATTTCGACAGTAACATACTGTTTTTCAGTAAAACAGTGCATTCTGGGTAATATTCATCGTTTTCGAGAAGGTAGCCTGCTGCTATATATCGTAAATTAACAACGTTCAAAGTCGACACTCAGCGGCTGTGTTTCAAATCACACCCTACACCCTCATTCACTATTCCCTACATGAGTTTACTAATATAGTCCACCTAACAGAGAGAATGAAAACTAATTAGTGAATTCAGACAATGATCAACAGCTGCTGTTAACGAGTAGAATCACTGAAGAAAAAAGAAACAAGACAAACACAAGAAATACAACTGACTTCAGCCACAGCTTTAGATGAAATCAACTGAAGATTTAAACAATCAACAAACAGCTTTATCAACTTCACTCATTACTAACCAGACTGACTTTATTTCTATCAGATCAGAGATCAGAGATCAAAAAATCTTATTGAGAATTACAGAGATTTAGATGATAATGTTACTGTTTCGTCTGACGTCACCATTGTGGAGATCAGTGTTTGCTTTAGTTGGGCTCCTGACCCTTGACTTTTGTACTTCAACTTTTGTTTCATTGCTATATTTGTATCTTTATGATACATCTGTTAGAGCAATATTAAACTTCATGGTCAAGTGACTATGACGGTTTCTGTCAAGCATGATCTACTAGACTGACTTGTTGCTATAATAGTCAATTAATAATTTGGTGTTGAAATATATGAGTGAATAACACTTTTCTTTTGTTTGTTTCTACAATTTTATAAGATTGAACGGTAATGTGATTATCTGGATATGGATTTAATGAAATTTCGAGCTTTAAATATTTTGGGCAGCAGTCCTCACAACACTGAAAGAGAGACATCAACAATCAGCATATTAATCTCAACAATGGTGACAATCAAAAGGTTTATGATGCAATGCATGCTGGGTACCAGCACAGGATAAAACTCATCCATGACTCCCAGCATGCATTGGGGCATGAATAAATTATGCCCCTGAATTGTTCACTTATTTTCTTGAATTCTTATGTGCTTATAATTTTGCATTTGTTTTAAGTTTTAGTAGCATGTGTTGTGATGTTCAGAACTGATCTGTTCATTTATTTTGTGGATTGTCACCATTGTTGTGATTCATACGCTGATTCTTGATGTTTCTGTCTAAATTTCAGCAAAGGTTTTTTTTTTATTATTATTATGAGTGAAATTTTCTTAACAGTCTTTTATAACTTATGGCTCAGAAGTGTTCCTTCTTATGCTGTAGTATCAATATTCAATAAGAGAAGAGACACGGGATTAGATCAGAAATAATAGTATTTGTTCTTGTCAATATATAAACAACAATATCAGATTTTTTTTTTCTTCTGTGTACTTTTGTTTTGCTATAACAAGTTCCAAAGACGGATTGTTACAGCATGTAAAAAAAAAAAAAAAAACCTTAGTTGTTGAAAAGTCATGTTCAAGAGCCCAACTAAAGTAAACACTGATCTCCATCATGGTAGTGAAAAAAACACCTAAACCTATTTAACTCTCCATAAGTTCTTCTGTAGACATCTGACAGAAATAAAGTCAGTCTGGTTAGTAATGTGAATCTGGTGAAGCTGTTTTAATAGTTGTTTAATCAGATCTTGAGAGATTTGATGTATTCTTTTATTCAGTTGATTTCATCTAAGCCTGTGGCTGAAGTCATTTGTAGATCTTGTGTTTCTCTTTCCTTCAGTGATTCTGCAGGTGTTTATACTAATGCTCAATCATCAATTAATCACCGAATTATCTCATTAACTTCACTGATTCAGTGTTACTCTAACACTCTGTAGTGTGCACACATTATAAGTGTTCATTTAAAACTGAGGATTTTCTTGTGGGGTTTAAAGGGTTAAAGATTTAAGATGAAGAAAAAACAGCATGAAACATAATTTAACAGTAATAAACTGTAATTAATTTACAGGAAACAAACTGTAGAAAAACAGTTATTTACTGGCACCCCTGCTGCCAGTAAAAAACTGTTTTTCAACTGTTTCTTGCCGTAAATTAATGGTTGCCAGCAAAAAAAAGTGTTTTTCTACAGTTTGTTGCCGTTAAGTCAAGGAAAAACAGTAACATACTGTAAAATGTAAACGTCAGATTTACCAAATGAAAAAAAAGTTAATTTAACTAAAATATTTGTGAACATCCATAGAAAAAAAAACTAGGCAAAGTCATACACTGATAATGAGAGTAAATACTGAACTTGACTGTATTAATGTGTGTTTGCACAAGAGAAATCGTTTAGTTTAATGTAGTTTTGTTGTTCACCATTGTGCTGGAGAGTAGAGCCTTTGCTTCAGTCAATGATGAGCCACAATTTCTGATTTTCTGCTGCTTTATGTAAAGGCAGTAAATGTGGATTCGCTGATACAGTGATGATCTCTGCGTTAAGTACTTCAGCATATACATGTGTGCTATAGCTGACAATGAGCTGCAGTGATTTGAGTAAAAGTCATGTATTTAGTTACTTTATTACTGCACATCAAGTGTTTGCATCGTTATATTAAGAAATATTCCTTCTCAGTGGACTCAAATGAAATAAGTTCATAGTACTAACATCGTAGGAATGCTAGTTTTAAAAACTCGAACTGTTTGAAGCAGTGGGAGTGGAGTTAATTTCTATGGTAGAATTTACGGTAAAATACTGTTAAAAAATAAGAGTGGTAAATTAATGGTTAAGAGCTGTAAATTAACAGTACTTTACTGGCGCCCCTGCTGCCAGAAAATTACTGTTATTTAACGGCAATTTTTTTTACAGTGTACTTCGTCTTAAATGTAAACATTATATATGGTTGACTATCATTTCCAAACTAACAAACTTTATTTTGTGGATTTTTTTTCTTTAGAAGAGTGCCTGTGCTGTATGTATTAAAAATAAATTCCAATTGGTTCGAAATTTTGTCATCTAATGCAAACACATTCATGCATTCTCAAGTGTACAAATATTTTATTTTATTTTATGTTTTTTCTTTGGGGGGGGGGGGGTTGTGTGTGTGTGTGTGTGTGTGTGTACTGATACATATGGTTTATGAGGACACTTCCTGTGGCTTAAAAAACAAACAGAACGATGTTTTATGAAATTCAAATATTGCCAGTAGTTTTCTTTCTAGGGTGGGTTAAGGTGTAGGGTTAGTGTAGGTTGATAGAAAATACAGTTTGTACAGTAAACCACAAATGTCTTTGTGTGTGTGTGTGTGTGTGTGTGTGTTTTCTGTGTTTTTTACTTCCTTCTTGATCATATCATCTTAACCTTTTCTCTGGTCTTGATTCACAGCTCGTATTGTGAAGACCAAGCAGTGGTGTGACATGGTGCCCTGTCTAGAGGATGAAGGCTGTGACCTGTTAGTAAATAAATCAGGCTGGACTTGTACACAGCCCAGCGGCAGGGTGAAAACTACAACGGTGAGACTTATTACCATAATCACTTTAAAATGTCACTCTGTTTACCAGGGCTGTCCCAAATAGTCGACTAAAAGTTAGTCGATCAGAAGAGGCGTGGTCAAACAAAATGTTATTAGTCGTTTAGTCTGAGAAAAAAATCAAATAAAATACACTGGCAAAGTCATGCAGTCCATGAAGAACAGAAAGGCTGGTCTATGGTAATACCAGTGATGTAGTTGAGGGTATACGCAAGTGTAAGGCGCATACCCACTTCTTTATGAGTCAGCTTTGTCTATAACCACTTCTAAATCCTCTCCGATGCACATCATTCATTAGTGTCCTGCATTAGGTAAAATCATGACAGTCCACCACATGAATAGCTAATCTATTAGCATGTAAAAAAAAAAAAAAAAAAAAAAACACAATTCCCTAAACCCTCCTTTGAAATGTGTTTGATGATTGCGGTCACTCCATCCTTGACCCCAGCCAGAGATCTTTTACTCTGTGTAGTCAAGCAGCAGCAGTAAAGTGACAATATGCAAATACTACCCAGCTAGAATTTTTTTGTTCTAAAAATGTTCTAAAAACATTCCCATAGATTGTTCTAACAATGTTTTTAGCGTGTAGTTTTATTTTTGTTCCCAGAACGTTCTCTCAAAATATAGGTTAACGTTCTCTAAAAACATTCTAAAAATGTTTATTAATAACATTATTAGAACATTATCCCCTAACATTCTAATTAATATTTAAGCATATGTTTAGATGTTGGATGTTGATGTCGGTTTAAAAGTAATAGTTTGGTTTGATGACACCATAATAGTGGTAAGTGTTGGCTTTAGTTGTGCAATTTGACACTTACTTGTCAGTGATGTTCTTTAGCTGCTGTAATCTTTATTATAGCAAAAACAGCAAGAGAACATGTGGTTAGACGACACTGGTTGCTTGCTATTGATTAATACAAAACACATGTGGTCTGGTTGCCTATTTTCTCCCAATATAATGTATAGTGCATATTATTTATTAAAACGGCATAATAGCTCAAGTGCCTGGGACCCAGCTGAATTTAAAGCAGATTATTTCAAGCATTTAAAAAAAAAAAAAAAAAAGATCAAGATTTAGTGTATGAATCTCAACAATGGTGACATGCTTCATGCTGCAATGTATTCTGGTTACATCATGCAAAACTCATCCGTGACACCCAGAATGCATTGCGGCATTAAGCTTGTCACCATTGTTGAGATTCATACACTAATTATTGAGGTCTCTGTGTGTCTAAGCAGTCTCTAGTTCATTAACAATGTAATTTAAAAAGAACAGACAAAATCTGATATGAATTTGTAGAATCTTAATATGCACTGCATCTGCTATAGTCTCTAATATTGAATTAATAGCATAGATTCAACTCCACATAAAACCAGTTGATCTGATCACTACGTGAAAAAAGTTTTAATATCAGCAAGTAACCAACATTACCTGACGACAGTTTTCTCGCACTGCTTTTGCTATGACAAATATAGTTATAGCTGTTAATTGGACAGATACACTGAAAAAGACTCATACTGCCTAAGTACTGATCACCATAATGGTGACGTCAAACTAAACTATTATTTTCAATAAACCATCAACAACTCTGTTAATCTCAATAAGAACTTTTTTACACTTATGGCAGAAATAAATCTTGTTTATAATAAGTGCAGTTGGTAATACTGTTTTTGGAGTTATGTACGCTAGAGTTTGACACCAAACAGAGGTTGGGTTTTCCCTTTCTACCAACATTTTGACTTCTGAGCAATGTAAGTTCACATCAAGTGTGATGTGAAGCTTTATTAGAATGTTAGAGAATAATGTTGTAACAATGCTATCAATATACATTTTTAGAATGTTTTTCGAGAATGTTATCCTAACTTTTAGCATAACATTCTGGGAACTAAAATAAAACTAGCCGCTGAAAACGTTCCTAGAACATTAAAAATTTCTAGGTTGGGTACTGGCCCATTTTGGGGTGAACCAAATATACAAGACTAGTTTTACAAGTCACTGTTTTTAGCACAGAGTGTTCATCATTTGCTGGGTCACTTAAAAAAAAAAAAAAAATTGGAGCATAAATTAAGAGTATACCCACTTCTCCAGGCACCACCAAACCACTGGGTAATACCTTACATACAAACGCTTGCCTATCATTCATTGACCTCAGACATTCATGGAGGCGTCAGTGCGCTCACTTGCTCTTAAAATACTCCCCTATTTTTGCTCATACAGATGCGAGTAATACACATTTTTATCTTTAAATAATCTTTATTTGTGTGTGCTCACAATAACAACAAAATATGGCGCTTTTTTAATATAATAAAAGCAAACAGGAGGCTCTTTACATCTTATTCATTGTGAACAATTGCAAAACGTCTGGGTTACGTATGGTAACACTTATTCCCTGAAGGAGGGAACGGAGAGGCCATGTCTGTGACCGACACAAAATGGGATATCGCTTCGATAGTCCAATCTACATCGAGTGCAAACTAAATGAGCCAATGCACATTGGCATTAAAATTATGGGACCCCTACAAAGCTCCATGGGTTGCGCCCCTTGCGGTGCCCTGTGCGGGTTGCCTGCACCCCTATTAGGTGTAGGCCGGGGCTCAGAACAAGTAGTTCCACTCACCATTGTCAAAGCACTACCTCACTGGGTGAGATTGGATAACACTGGGAAAACGTACATGTTCTGCTTGAACAGGGATGCTGTAGAAGCCCCATCCTTTCCGAAGGAGGTCTCGGGAGCAAATACAGATATAGCATCCGTTTAGGTGTATATGGAGAAATTTGAGGTGATTAAAACCCTCTTGGGAAGGCAGAAGTCTGCCTCAGAAACATGGGCTCTAAGGCCGTGGACTGTTCACATACAATTACCGCTTAGGTCTTAATATGGAACCCAGCCTTCCATGGTTCTCATAGATTCATCATGAAGGCCTGGCGCCGGATGTTCCACCATTTCCAGCTGCCTAGGGTGATGGAGGATCTCAACAGGGTCTACAGTACAGACACTCTGGAGCAGTTTAAGCTAGCCGACACTAACCGGGGCCTCTCAGTGCCACTACCCGTTTGAGGTGAGAACACAGGAGGAAACCGGCTCTACACGAAGGCTATAGAACCTAGCGAACATGATAGAGGTTGCCCAGCCCCCAGCTCTACAAATATCTGTCAGCGTGGCACCACAAGCCAGCGCCCAGGAGGATGCAACACTTCTAGTTGAGTGAGCTCGTAACCTGAACAGGCAGGGCACACAATCCAGTGGGCCATCCTCTGTGTAGACAGCATTCCCCTTCTGCCGGCCTCCATAATAGACAAAGAGCTGGTCTGAGGTTCTGAAGCTTTGTGTCCCGTCTACGTAGCATCTCAATGCTCAGACGCGACAGAGCAAAGCCATGGCTGGGTCTGCCTTCTCCGGGGCAGCGCTTGCAGGTTCACCACTTGGTCTTTGAAGGGTGTAGTGGGAACCTTGGGCACATAGCCAGGCCGGGGCCTCAGAATTACCTGGGAGTCAGCCGGCCTAAACTCTAGGCATGAATCGTCGACCGAAAATGCATGCAAGTCCCCTACCATCTTGATGGAGGCCAGTGCAAGCGGAGCAGTTTTCCATGAAAGAAACTTGCACTCAACTGAATGCAAAAGTTCAAATAGGCCCTGCTGTAGTGATTTAAGCACTATAGTTAGGCCCCAAGAGGGTAAAGTGGGGGGCCAGGAAGGATTTAACCTCCTGGCCCCTCTAAGGAACCTGACGATGAGGTCATGCTTACCCAAAGACTTCCCATTCATGGGGTCATGGTACGCAGCAATAGCAGCAACCTGGACTTTGAGAGTGGAGGGAGACAGCCTTCGATCCAGACCTTGCTGCAGAAAGGAAAGCACGGCCGCAATCAGGCATTTTCGGGGGTCTTCTTGGAGAGAAGAACGCCACTCAACGAACAGGTTCCACTTCAGGGAATAAGCATGTCTCATAGATGGTGATCTTGCCGAAGTGATGGTGTTCACTACATCTTGGGTAGGTCACCTAGAACCTCCGCGTCCCATCCAGGGACCAGACATGGAGTTTCCAAAGGTCTAGACGCGGGTGCTAAATGGTCCCCCGTCTCTGAGTCAGTAGATCCTTCCTCAGAGGAATCGGACAAGGAGGGGCTGTCACGACTGACTTGCTCCTCGTCCTCCCAGACATTGCACAGTGTCTGTGCGAGAAGGCTCACTGGGGGAAACGCACTTGGGGAAATTTGAGTAGGCCCCGCGGCTAACTATGTGTCAGCGTGTCCATGCAGAGAGTTCCCTCGGTCAGGGAGTTGAAAACATTGCAGTGAGCGGTCTCTGGAGAAGCAAACAGGTCTACCTGAGTGGCTCTGAAATGTCTCCAAATCAGCTGGACCATCTGGGGATGGAGTCACCATTCTCCCGAGAGCATTGCTCAACACAGCTCGTCATCTGTATGGTTGAGAATGCCTGGAATGTGAACGGCACGAAGTGCCCTCACAACCCTCAAAGGAGGAGGTGGTGGGCGAGTTGTGACATGCAACGGGAGTGCAGACCACCTTGCCAGTTGATGTACAAAATGGTCGCCTTGTTGTCCGTTCGGACCAGCACATGCTTGCCTCATAAGTGACCTTTGAGACGGTTCAAGGCAAGGTGCACTGCTAACAACTATAGACAATTGATGTGCCACTGCAGCTGCGGGCCTGTCCAAACCCCTGAGACTGCATCCATATTGTACGTGGCCACCTAGCCAGTGGTGGAGGCATCCGTGTAAACCACACCATCCCTGGAGATCTGCTCTAGGGGCAGCCCTGCCCTGAGAAATGCAATATCTGACCACGGGGTGAGGATTTGGTGACAGGCCGGTGTAACTTGGACCTGGTAAGTGGCACATTTATACGCCGACCTCGGGACTCTGCCATAAAGCCAGTGCTAGAGCGGTCTCATATGTTACAGGGTGAGCTGCTGCAGCCGCCATATGCCCCAGGAGCCTCTGAAAAAGTTTCAGTTGGACCGCTTTCCTGCCCTTGAATGTATTCAAGCAGGCTAGCACAGACCATGCACGTTCCTCCTCTATGAGGTGTGCTTACTGTTCGACCGAATCCAACTCCGAGACAACCGAGAAAAGAGATCCTCTGCGTTGGCGAGAATTTTCTCTTTTCCCGAGCGATGAGTGAGGTCCGGTGCTTGGCTGCCCTTGGTGACGAGCAGGCTGGGGCACTGCATCTGGCAGACGGGTGGAGTCAGCAGCTGGATGTATCGGATCGCCTCAGTCTGCTTCTGGTGAGCCAAGAACTGCTGAATAAAGCTCTCGACTGTTTCGCCAATGAGGCCGGTCTGGGCCACAGGGGCACTGAGAAACCGGACCTTGTCGGTATCCCTCATGCCTGCCAGACACAGCCAGAGATGGCGCTCCTGGACCACTAATGTGGACATCGCACGACCCAGCGAACTCGCGGTGACCTTCACCGCTCGAAGTGCAAGGTCAGTGGCAGTTTTGAGTTCTTCCAGAACCGCTGGATCATGACCATCATCATGCATGTTCTTCAGTGCCGTACTTAGGACACAATTGCATTGCTACAGCGCGCTCCACCGGCAGGATTGCCAGATACCCCTTCGCTGCACCACCATCAAGGGTCATGAGGGAGGAGGAGCCCATTGGCCAGTTTCTGGCAGTAAAAGGTACCTTACACGACTTGGTGAGCTCATCATGCACTTCCCGGAAGAAAGGCACTGGGGTGGGGCACTGAGAACCAGCACGGGCCGCCCTGAGAAAACAATCATCCAGCTTGGGCCATCCCGAGAAACCAATCATCCAGCTTGGTGGAGGATTCCACTCATCCATGAAAGCCACCTCAGTGTGCTCGACACTCAGACATGTGAGGCAGCGATCGTGACCATCACCCGTTGCCAGGTAACCACGAAAAACACGAGTGAAATGACAAAGATGCACCAGTGAAGCTCTTTAAGAAAAATGTGCTCTTTAGGAAATGCTCTTTTAGTGCTGAGGCATGCAGGGGAATTGGCCGCTTGCAACACGACAGGGGGTAGTGCAGCCTGAAGTCTGCAATCCACTCGACACAGGAACTGAAGCGCCATCTCGCCAACACACAAAGCTTCCGAGAGCATTCTGAACTCTTAGTTCACAGCAGACACAGTTGAGAAGAACAATACTAATGCTCAGCTTCGAAGCGAAAAGCTGTTATTCATTTCACCTGCTGCCTTCTTATACTCGCGCAGTGATCAGCGGGAGCTGGATGCAATAATTGCATGCCAATGTGGATTGGGTTGTTTAGTTTACACTCGAAGTCAATTGGTCTGTCAAAGCGATATCACATTTTGCGTCGGTCACCAACGTGGTGTCAAGAGTGACCGACAGAAAGGGAACTGCAAAATTTTGTATATGAAAAAAAAATCTATAAAGAGTGAAATTTCTACTTTCAAATTAACCAATTCAAATGAAATACGAATTCTCAGATTATGTAATCTATATGAAACATGCATGCAGGAGCCATCTCTACAGCGGAGATGCCAAGTCATGGTCATCTCTTAATCTAAAACCAAAGAAAGCAATAGTGTATTAATACATTTTTGAAAAAGTTAATGCAGCCTCCTTACTGTTTGTCACGATCATTACATGGAGTGCCCATGAACTTTTGTAGAGGGCACTCCAATCAGGACTATTCCACACTCACCACCAGATGTCACTCGGACTCTAGCACCTCTTATCTGTTGCACCACACCCTAACTACATTTCCCATTAGTCTCTGCATCACAATCACCCTGCCACACCTGCACATCATTCCTCAATCAATCTCCTTGCCACACCTGCACCTCATTTACACACACATATAAGCAGCACACTCACTGCGAAGTCTTGTTTAGCCAGTCTGACATTTCCGAGCGTTTTCCTTGTGTTTCCCTTCTGTACCTGACCTTGGATTGTTTATACCGACTCTGATTCTCTGCTGCCTGCCCCCGACATCTGCTTGTTCCTGTTATCGATTCTGATTATCCCCACATACCTGACGCCGTTACTGATCATTGCCTGTCTGACCATTCTCATTAAAAGTTCTGCACATGGATCCGAATCTCTCTTTCTCATCATTACAGAAGACTTCGCCAAACCAGGATCCAGCAGCTTTCTTGAACCCCAGACCAGGTATGGAATCAGCTAACAGTTCATGCAACCCTATAAAGGTGCTATGCTCCATCTTTCAGTATGGTAGACCAATTGAGCTCTTTGTGGAGGAATTCATTCAGTATAGTCACCTTTTTCCTGGGGATGAGGAACTGGTAAAGGACTGTTTCTGGAGTGGTCTTGATACTAGGGTAAGCTTGAGTTTACCGGAGGGAGACCCTAGCTGGACCCTGGGACAGTTTATTGACTTTGTGTTGGAGTTTTGTGGCTCTCCTTTTACAGTTGAGGAGGTTACTTCTCCAATGTATCCAGCTCCTATCTGTAAGATGGCCGCCAGCCCAGCGCCACAGCACAAGATGGCCGCCAGCCCAGCGCCACAGCACAAGATGGCCGCCAGCCCAGCGCCACAGCACAAGATGGCCGACTCAACGACTGAGTCTCCAGACCAGGTGCCACCGACTCGCCACCATAGAGGGCGGAGGAGGAGTAGACAGGTGTCTAGCATTCCTCAAAGCCCAGAGATCATTACCGAGGCGGTGCCCGAGGCTGTTCCGGAGGTCGAGGTGGTGCCCGACGCTGTTCCGGAGGCCGAGGTGGCACCCGATGCCGAGGCGGTGCCTGATGCTGTTCCGAAGGCCGAGGCGGTGCTCGAGGCTGTTCCGGAGGCCGAGGTGGTGCCCGAGGTCGAGGCGGTGCCCGTTGCTGTTCCGGAGGCCGAGGCGGTGCCTGATGCCGAGGCTGTTCCAGAGGCCGAGGCGGTGCTCAAGGCCGCTCCCGAGGCCGTTACCGAGTTGCTGCCTGAGGCCATTCCAGAGGCAGTGCCCGAAGCAGAGGCGCCTCAGGTTTCCACAGACAGTTCAGAGTCGAGTCAGTTCCCAGTGGACCCTCCAGAGTCGAGTCAGTTCCCAGTGGACCCTCCAGAGTCGAGTCAGTTCCCAGTGGACCCTCCAGAGTCGAGTCAGTTCCCAGTGGACCCTCCAGAGTCGGGGCTAGTCACCATTAACCTCCGTGAACCAAGGCAAGTCACCATTAACCTCCGTGAACCAAGGCAAGTCACCATTAACCTCCGTGAACCAAGGCAAGTCACCATTAACCTCCGTGAACCAAGGCAAGTCACCATTAACCTCCGGGAACCAAGGCAAGTCACCAATGATCTTCATGAACCCAGTCAAGTCACAGTTGATCTTCATGAACCCAGTCAAATCACCACAGATCTACCAGAGCTTCGTCACATCTCAGCCGAACTCCCAGAGCCTTGTCAAAACTCAGAGCTCTCGTCCTATCCTATCACGGCCAGGGAGACCGTCAATGAGCTGTCATTCATTCCGGTCAGGGCTACGGGGACCATACACCAACTCTCCATCTGTCCTGTCATGGCCACGGAGGCCAGCTACCATCTCATCACGGCCACGGAGGCCGCTATTAACCTGTTTATGTTCACTGTTTCAGTCCCACCTGACCAGATTTGCTTTCCTGTGCCATCAACTCTACTGTGGTGGTCGTCTGCTCTGCCCTGGTGGGCCTCTGTCATGTCTGTTCAACTATGGTGGTCGTCTGGTCCGCCCTGGTGGGCTTCTGCCCCATCATCTCGGCTGTGGTGGTCCTCTGCTCCGCCCTGGTGGGCTTCTGTCCCCTCTTCTCAGCTGTGGTGGTCGTCTGCTCCACCCTGGTGGGCTCCAGCTCAACCTGCTCCGCTCTGGTGGGCTCCCACGCCACCTGCTCTGCCTTGGTGGACCCCTGTTCCCGAGTTAAGCCCACAGCGGGTCCCTGTTTCCTCTGTCAGGCCAAGGAAGGGCCCTTGTTTCCCATGTCAGGTCCAGGAGAGACTCCTGATCTCCATGTTAGGCCCAGTTCTGCCTGCTCTGCCCCAGTCCTCGACCACTCCACTTCCTCATGGACCTGGCCCTCCGTCCCTCCCCCTGTTCTGCCTCCGCTCCACCGCCCTCCTAGATTGTTTTGAGCGTCTGGAAGCCGCTCCTTTGTGGGGGGGCTATGTCACGATCATTACATGGAGTGCCCATGAACTTTTGTAGAGGGCACTCCAATCAGGACTATTCCACACTCACCACCAGATGTCACTCGGACTCTAGCACCTCTTATCTGTTGCACCACACCCTAACTACATTTCCCATTAGTCTCTGCATCACAATCACCCTGCCACACCTGCACATCATTCCTCAATCAATCTCCTTGCCACACCTGCACCTCATTTACACACACATATAAGCAGCACACTCACTCTCACTCACTGCGAAGTCTTGTTTAGCCAGTCTGACATTTCCGAGCGTTTTCCTTGTGTTTCCTTTCTGTACCTGACCTTGGATTGTTTATACCGACTCTGATTCTCTGCTGCCTGCCCCCGACATCTGCTTGTTCCTGTTATCGATTCTGATTATCCCCACATACCTGACGCCGTTACTGATCATTGCCTGTCTGACCATTCTCATTAAAAGTTCTGCACATGGATCCGAATCTCTCTGTCTCATCATTACACTGTTCTTCCCTGACACATTCATAATCATTGCTTCTGCCGGTGCATTTTGGCAAGCATTATATGTGTGCTTGAGCGCTTATTAGGCTTTGTAGGCAATTAAAGGCTTATTATAATGATTTAAATGGTTAATTAATAAATATTCATTTAGTCAATTAATGCTACAAATGAATGACTACTAGTCGAGCAGAAAAATCTTTAGTCGAGGACAGCCCTATTGTTTACAGCTCTTAATTTCTGTAATGTCTCAATTTTAGAGTGAAACAGGATATATATATTTTTTTTAAATGGAGTAAGTCTGGATGTTATCCATTGGGAATTTATTAGATTGTGAAAAATTAGCTCTTCAGTTCACAGTAGAAGTCAGTGGTAAAGGAAAGTATCTTGAGAAGTGGTGCATTTTATATTTTAATGAAAGGTTATAAACTCATTATATATGCTAATATATATTTTAATTTTTTTATTTTTAATGCTTACCATTTGTATTTAATAGCATCATAAACATATGTGCCCAAATGAACACCATTAGTTATACATATATACTTATAGCATATATATAGCATCATTTCTGATTTAATGTAATCGGTATACATAAGCCACTGTTTCACTGTTGGGCCAGTGCTTTAAACGGCTTTACAAGTACAAGAAACGTGGCTTTCGAAGGAAAAATTGCTTTCAAATAGCCCAACTGAGCTCACTGATGAATTACGGTCTGTAATTAACTTGATCTTTGGGATCAAGTTATGTTATTTATTTATTTTTATTTTTTTTCATAAAAGGCTTAATAATGGCCAGTTTGAAGATTTTGGTGACATATCCTAATGACAATGACAAACTGATAATAGTCAGAAGAGGATCTATGACTTTTGGAAGCACCTCTTTTAGTTTAGATGGAATAGGATCTAACGTGTTGTAGGTTTAGATGATTTAACAAATTTATTAAATTCTTCCTCTCCTTTATTAAAGAATGAGTAGAATTGTTCCTCAGGGGATCTGATGTGATACTGTAGCTGATGGCTGCATTGTTACAATTTTCTCTCTAATAGTATCGATCTTGGAATTCAAGTAGTTCATAAAGTCATTACTGCTGTCCTATTGGGAAATGTCAACGTCTTTTGGTGCTTTATTTTTCATTAATTTAGCTACTGTATTGAATAAATACCGTCTTGGTTACGTACGTAACCCTCGTTCCCTGATGGAGGGAACGGAGACGTTATGTCGACCGACAAATGGGGTCTCACTTGGGAGGCCAATCATCTCTGAATTTAAGAGAAAACGCCAATGAAAATTGGCTAGTGGATTAACACACTTGAGCCACTCCCGTGCCAACGGGTATAAATAGGGCGACAGGTGCATCCACTCATTAGGTTTTACGCTGAGGAGCCGAGAACTTGTCCCGGCAACAGCGAATGGTTCAAGGTTGTGGCATGGGGACATAACGTCTCCGTTCCCTCCATCAGGGAACGAGGGTTACGTACGTAACCGAGACGCTCCCTATCTGTCGGTCACTACGAGTTATGTCGACCGACAAATGGGGTCCTATGGAAAACTCCACAACCTGAACCTCGTCACAACCCTGTGGCGCTGCAATTGTTGACAAGCCCTGGCGTGCCACAAAAGCTACGTTTAAGGTCGTAACCTTCCCAAAGCCCCAGCGCAAATTCACTGACCTTGGTACCGAAGGGGCCAAAGGGTGAGTACATCACTGCTGGAGAAGGCCATGCTGCTGTTCTGCCCACATAAAGTTAATGGAAGGGATTTCAACCTTCAGAGAAAGACTGCTTCAAATCTTCCCTATTTGTTCTTTCAGCTGGCAAGACAATGGGAAAGCGAGCCTTAGGAAAAGGTCGCTACGGAGACCACATCCTACCCGTAGGGAGGTGACATGTGGATATACCGATATGGACTGGCCCAGGGGGCACTACTACATATGGAAGGGGTACTACATATGTCGCCCAGCCCACAGCTCAACCGATGTCTGCCAGAGAGGCGCCGTGCGCCAGCGCATAGGAGGAGGCCACACTCCGTGTGGAGTGGGCCCTCACCCCCAGGGGGCACGGCTCGCCTTGGGAATGATAAGCCAAGGCGATGGCATCCACTATCCAGTGGGCCAACCTCTGCTTAGAGACAGCCTTCCCCTTCTGCTGACCTCCAAAGCAGACCAGGAGCTGCTCAGATCTTCTAAAGCTCTGGGTGTGGTCCACGTATATGCGAAGCGCTCTTACGGGGCACAGCAACGACAAGGCTGGATCTGCCTCCTCCAGGGGCAGCGCTTGCAGGTTCACCACCTGGTCTCGGAAGGGAGTGTTGGGAACCTTGGGCACGTATCCAGGCCGGGGTCTCAGGACAACGTGAGAGTAGGCCGGCCCGAACACAAGGCACTCTTCACTTACCGAAAATGCTTGGAGGTCCCCGACCCTCTTGATGGAAGTGAGCGCGATCAGGAGCGTTGTCTTGAGAGACAGGAACTTAAGCTCGACTGAATCTAGCGGCTCAAAGGGACCCCTATGAAGTCCCGCCAGGACAATAGAGAGGTCCCAGGAGGGAATCAGGGGTGTCCTAGGAGGATTTAACCTTCTGGCACCCCTCAGGAACCTAACGATCAGGTCATGCCTCCCCAGAGACCGGCCGTCCACTGCATCATGATGGGCTGCAATGGCAGCCACATACACCTTCAGGGTGGAGGGTGACAGCCCATGCTCCAACCTTTCTTGCAGGAAAGAAAGCACGACTCTGACCGGGCATCTCCGGGGGTCTTCTCGGTGAGAAGAACACCAATTCGTGAACAGACTCCACTTCAGAGCATAGGCCTGCCTCGTAGAAGGGGCTCTAGCCTGAGTGATAGTGTCTACCACCGCTGGGGGCCGATCACTTAGGTCTGCCATGTCCCGTCTAGAAGCCACACGTGGAGGTTCCAGAGATCTGGACGCGGGTGTCAAATGGTGCCAAGCCCCTGAGAGAGGAGGTCTGTCCTCAGGGGGATGTGCCAGGGAGGGGCTGTCACGAGGAGCATGAGTTCCGAAAACCAGGTCCGGGTGGGCTAGTAAGGCGCAACCAACAGGACCTGTTCCTCGTCCTCCCTGACCTTGCACAGTGTCTGTGCGAGCAGGCTCACTGGGGGAAATGCATACTTGCGTAAAGCCTGAGGCCAGCTGTGTGCCAGTGCATCTGTGCCCAGTGGGGCCTGGGACAGGTAATAGTACAGCTGGCAGTGTGAGGACTCGTGGGAAGCAAACAGGTCTACCTGGGCTTCCCCGAATCGACTCCAGATCAGCTGGACCGTCTGGGGATGGAGTCACCATTCCCAGGGGAAAGTGAGCTGTTGTGAGAGCGCGTCGGCTGCACGATTGAGCTCCACCGGGATGTGGACAGCGCGCAGCGACTTGAGCCACGCCTGACTCCAGAGGAGGAAATGGCGGGCGAGTTGAGACATGCTACGTGATAGTAGACCGCCCGGTCGGTTGATGTACGAAACAGCCGCAGTGTTGTCCGTGCGGACCAACACGTGCTTGTCCAGCAACAGCGGACGAAACCGTCACAAAGCTAGATGCCCTGCCAGCAATTCCAGGAAGTTGATGTGCCAAAGCAGTCAAGGTCCTGTCCAGGACCCTAAAGCTGCCTGCCCATTGCATGCCGCGCCCCAGCCTGAGTTGGAGGCATCTGTTGTGACAACAACGTGCCGGGACACTTGTTCTAAGGGCACACCAGTCAGGCAAGGTCTGACCAGGGGCTGAATAGGCGGCGACACATCGGTGTGATGGTGACACGATGTGTACCGCAGCGCCATGCCCATATCGGGACTCGGGAGTGTAACCAGTGCTGAAGTGGCCTCATATGAAGCAACCCGAGCGGCGTGACTGCGGCTGCGGATGCCATATGCCCCAGGAGCCTCTGAAAGTGTTTCAGTGGTACCACTGTCCTGCCTCTGAAGGAACTCAGGCAGTTCAGCACTGACTGGCCACGCTCGCTGGTGAGACGTGCCGTCATACTCACCGAGTCTAACTCCATACCGAAATAAGAGATTCTCTGCACAGGGGAGAGCTTGCTCTTCTCCCTGTTGACCCCGGCGACGAGCAGGCTGAGGCTACCCGCAACGGAACGGTGGCAGCCGGAGAGACACGTCGGGGCAAGATGTGCTGGATGGCCTCAGTCTGCTTCTGTACCGCCGAGAACTGCTGGGCAAAGTCGTCGACAGTGTCGCCGAACAGGCCTGCCTGGGAGATAGGAGCATCGAGAAAGCGAGCTTTGTCCATGTCCCCCATCTCAGCCAGGTTCAGCCAGAGATGCCGCTCTTGGACCACCAGCGTGAACATAGCCTTGACCTTCGTCCCCCGTAAGGCAAAGTCAGTCGCCGTGCGCAGCTCCTGCATCAACTCCGGGTCGGTACAACCCTCGTGCATTGCTTTGAGCGCCTTGGCTTGGTGTACCTGCAGGATAGCCATGGCATGCAGGGCAGAGGCAGCTTGGCCCGCAGCACTGTAAGCCTTGGCAGCGAGCGCGGCCGACAGCTTACAGGCTTTGGAGGGGAGACGCAGACGATTCCTCCAAGTGGCGGTGTTTTGTGGGCACAGGTGCACCGCAACCGCTCTCTCCACCTGGGGAACCTCCACGTACCCCCTGGCTGCCCTGCCATTGAGGGTGGTGAGGATGGAAGAGGGAGACGAGCGGCTTCTGGCCATGAAAGGGGCCGTCCACAACATCGTCACCTCTTCATGCACCTCCGTGAAGAAAGGCACCGGAGCAGATCGAGGTTGTGAGCCACGTCCCGCGCCGAGAAACCAATCATCCAGCCGCGAGGGCTCGGGACTGGGCGGTGTAGTCACCTCCAGCCCGATACTCACAACACCCGAGGGGGGCAGCCCCGCCGAACCCTCATCCTCAGAGGTGGATAACCCATCCCCCGATGTAGCAATCGACATCTGATCTTCGGGCGAAGCACCGAAAGACACGCTGGGACCGCTGTGAGACGGCCCAGTAGAATCAATCGGCAGCTGCACGAGACAGGCGCTGCGGGAGGAGTGAGAGGTCTGTGGGGCGTGGCCCGGTAGAGAAGCTCTCACTGTAATCCTCAGATCTCCCAGAGCACCAGCCAGCAGCCCTCTGCTCGAGCCAGAGAGACCGGGACGGGTGGCGACAGAGGGGTCTGCTGCACTCCCCTTGAGGAGTGAGAGACGCGATCGCAGCGCTGCCATGTTCATACGCCCACAATAGACGCATGAATCATCCACGAGCGCAGCCTCAGCGTGTTGGACGCCCAGACACTGCAGACAACGCTTGTGACCGTCAACCGAAGACAGGAAACGACCGCATCCAGAAGAACACGGACGAAAGAGCATCTTGAAAAAGACGCGAATCGTCCGTGATTTGCTCTTTTACAACCGTGATTTTACTCTTTTACCCGAAGCGCCCAGGGGAATCGCCGTTTCACAGGGACACCGCTGTAACGCGCGCTTAAATTCAGAGATGATTGGCCTCCCAAGTGAGACCCTATTTGTCGGTCAACATAACTCGAAGTGACCGACAGATAGGGAACTGGGGTTATGTTTGTTTTCTTCTAAAAGACAAAAAGTGATCACATCTAGCAGTTTTTAATGTTATTCTGTAGGATAGGGTACCTTGCAAAACAAAATACATCTAGTTTTGTTTTTCTCCAGCTATGCACCTTTTTTTCGGGCTGCTCTCTTTATGGCACAACAAATGTGCTCATTATACCACAGTGTCAAATTATTTTCCTTAATCTTCCTTAGGCGCAAAAGAGCAATTGTATCTAAAATGCTAGAAAAGAGAGAGTCCATAGTTTCTGTTAAATCATCAAGCTATTGGATATACTGAGGAATTGAGATAAATCAGGAAGATTATTTACAAAGCTGTCTTTTGTGGTAGAAGTTATGGTTTTACCATATTTGTAACAAAGAGTCAAATTTAGTTTCAGCTATATGGAGTTTACACAAGACTAGATCATGATCTGATATGTCATCATTTTGCTGCAGAATTTAACTGTTAACATCAATTCCATGTGACAGTATTAAATTTAGAGTATGAATTTGACAATGATTAGGACCTGACACGTTGTCTAACCCCAGTAGAGCTCAAAATTTCTAGAGATGCTGATCCCAATGCATTTTTATCATTATCAACATGGATATTAAAATCACCAACAATTAAGACTTTATCAGCAGCCAACACTAACTCTGATAAAAATATAAGCAAATTATTTAATAAAGTATTTTTGGTGCCCTGGTAGCCAGTATACAGTAGCAAGTACAAACGTTTCAGGGGATTTATCATTAACGTGTTTCTTTGGATAATGTCATATGAAGCACCATTACTTAAAACAAGATAATCTACAGCTTAAGCAACTATACTATAAGCTATTAGGTTGATTGGGTTATATTTAACCATAGAAAATGATCCTTGAATCTGTAGAATCAGTGGAGTTCAAGATGAGAGAGAACTACTGATTGCAGTAATCAGTAATCTTTCACATCCAAACAGAGAAAGCGTTTGCTCATCAGTGATGCCTCGGGTAAACAGGGCTTTGAAAATGTAGGGGCGTGCTTAGGTTGGTGCTTAAAAAGGATATGTAAAGTTGCAAAGACGAAATTCTTAATTCTAAAGAGAGATTTTATTTAATAAAAGTTAAGAGTCAATCATGCCTACCTAAAACAGTTAATTCTAACACACCCCCACATGTCTAGGTCACAATGTGAGAAGATTTGCATAACGCCGCCCAAATGTTCATGCAAAGAAAGAAGGCATAACTTTTTTCTCTCTGTTGCCGCCACCGTCATGTCATGGAGACGATGTGTGTTTCCATGTGAAAGCGAAACTAATTTGTTTGGTCTTCCAAAAGAGGACATAACGAGACATCAGTGGTTAAGTTGTATATACAATACTGTTCCAGAATATTTCAACCCAAATATTTCAGATGTGTTCAGCACATTTTATCGAGGACTGTTTCCTGATCCTGGCAGAGTAGACAATGCTGGCTGTTCTAAGTACGTTTACATATTTTAATGTAAATTTAAATGACTAAGTATGTTTACATATTTAAAGGATTTGCAACTGATGATTCAAACATGAGTTTTGAGCAGTGTAGAGTAGCGCTTGTTGTTTCTTCGATCACAAATGCAGACATGGTTTTATATTTATGCTGCACGACGCAACGCAGTGCTATGCAACGGCGGTGCGTAAAAAGACAGTATAAGTCAGCAGTTCTCAATTCTGGAACTGAGAACCGCTGGAATTGTCATTATAATCCCTAATTATGTCCCCACTATATGTAACAAATGCCTTGTTTATAATGGGTTTTAATATTTTTGTCTCAGCACTCCGGGACACACGGCATAACAGTTTAGTAAGGGTCGTAACATTTGCATCACATGCTTGAGGTATTCGGCCAATAACAATTGACCAAATAACTCATCAGAATGATGAGCTTTGTAAAGATCTGCATGTTTCAGAAATGTAGTGCTTAGAGGAGAAACAATAATGTACAGAATGTGGAAAATACACACAAAATACTGTTCTTTTTAGTAATGTCATATGACTCCTTTAAGTGCTGCCTCCAAGAGATTGGTGAAATTTGTTGGTTAATGGAGAGTTAGATGAATAATTTATTCCAAAAAGTGAAATTCTTTTATTTACTTAGCCTCATGCCTTTCAAATCTGTGACATGCAAAAAACCAATGACACTCATTGTGTTTGATGTCCAACTTTTAACGTAGGCAGCACAACTGATTACTTGCATCATTCCTTTAAGTTGTATCTTTTTCCCCTTTGGAGCTACACAGACATGGTTAGCATATACTTTTGTTGCCAGAGATATGTTAATTTATACAGATATGTTAATTTTGAATGTTAATTTATGTAATTTCTGCTTTTGTGTTCCATAAAAAGACAGCATATGTGTAAGGAACAACATAAGGGAAAATATATAACAGCTTTTCAATTACTTGAGGTTAACATTTCCATTAACAATGCTGAAGTGTGTTTGAAGATGTCTGCCTTTTCAAACATTTCTGACAAAGTGTAAAAGAAAGTGAATATACAGAAGGTTCTAAATAAACACATGGAGGTTGTGGATGACACATGCCAAGGCATTGCCGCTGTGGGTGTTGGGGTCTGTGTAATTGATCCCAATGCGTCACTGTAGGACCATAGGACACATCCTTGCCTGGGCTTAGACAGCATCACCATGGAGATGACAGCTGCTCCTCCTTGCATGCAGACAGCCTCTGTAAACCATTAGTGCCCAAAACCAGCTCCTGTCTAAAGGATCCAAGTCAGCAATGGTCACCAAGAACTTCCATTTTGAATCTGAGAACATTCCCCATTTACCCGTGACGGTGTCATTTTTTAACATCATGCAGTATTTAGAATAACTATTAAGATATCAGAAATATAATATAGCCCTTATTTTGAGTCTTCCTTGCTACCATCATCACACAGAATGTCATATTTATGAACAGTAGAATTAAGCCAATATTAAGCTTTAGTTCTGAGCCAAAACGTGATTAATTTTAATCTAGCATCAGATAAGGAATCCATTCCTTCGTTTGTTCATTCATTCATTCTTTTTTATTTTATTTTTTTCCTAATGTGATTTTTCAATAGTTTCCACAAGTCTGCATTTATGTATGTAAGTACGTATTTAAACAATCTTTTTTGTTACTGCTGTTTGCAAAACACCTCAAAAGAGAACCAGTCTGTTCTTTATATAATTATTAATGAAGCAACTACTATGTATTACACAATCCCTCAGCTATTTTATGATTAATTTATTTATATGGAGCTGTGATACTGCAATTCCCTAGTTGTCTACTGAGAAATGCAACATGAAAAGCATGATTAAGATAAATATAGTGATAGATTTGAATGGCTGCATGAATTTCCCTCAAGGGGGCAAAGCTGCATATTCTGCCAATAGGAGTTTAACACACTCAAAACCCTTCAAACTAGACTGACATTATATCTTCTGATAGATACTGCTAGGTTCAGAAAATATTTATCACTTTTCAATCATCTCAGCTTTTTGTCTGAATGATATTTAGCAGTTTTGTGTGTTCTGACTTTTGTGTGTTCTGACTTTAGTCTCTCCAAAACATGAATGGTATAAATAGTTTTGCAAATTCAGAGGCAGTACAGTAAATATAAATTGTCCAGATTTAGCTAAGAAGGTCTAAATCCAGCTAAGAGCTTCGCATTACCCAAGTGGATGATCATTAGATGATCTAAATAAATGTGTCACTGCCTCTGAATAGGGCTGGGTAAGAATATTGAATATTCAAGACTGATTCAGAACAGTTTGTATAAATAACATATTTGGAAATATTGTAAATTATATTGTCTTGCATTTTCTTGCATTATATGTTCTTCCATTCATGATTTAAATATTTTAATTATATTTTTAATTTATAAAAAAAAAAAATCAGTAGTTATATTTTATTTTATTTATTAGTCATTTGTTTTGTGCACAATAATTGCAATTATAGTTTATCATTCTTTGGTTTCTGTCAGATATGTTATTATTATTATTATTATTATTATATTTTTTGGTGTATGCTTTCCCTGTATACGTTGTTTACCTTGTCCAGGATAAGGTCAAACTTGAAGTCCAGCCAAATATGAGTCTAGAACTTTTCATCATGATGCATTAGTTTAAATTACTTTAATATAAATTTAATAACATCATCTCAAGACAGTAAAGTCTCCTTGATGTATAAATGCAGTGCATCATTTTTCTTTAATGTATGTTATTATTATTATTATATTATATTTTGATTGTTTCAGGCCTTCATTTTCACTGCTTACCTTGTACACTTTCTAAGTTTGTGCTAAAAATGTGCCTTTTTTTTGGCAAGAACTAGAGGCTAAAACATTTTTAATGGTAACGAATTTGTATTTAACGTGATTACACTTTAATAAAAATGTTAGAAATTGATAATTATATAGCATTTCCTTTCCATGGTTATTATTATTATTTTTTTTACCTTTATTTATATAGTGCTTTAAACAAAATGCATTGCGTCAAAGCACTGAACAACATTCATTTGGAAAACAGTGTCTCAATAATGCAAAATGATAGTTAGAGGCAGTTCATCATTGAATTCAGTGATGTCATCTCTGTTCAGTTGAAAATAGTGTCTGTTTTTATTTGCAATCAAGTCAATGATATCGCTGTAGATGAAGTGACCCCAACTAAGCAAGCCAGAGGCGACAGCGGCAAGGAACCGAAACTCCATCGGTGACAGAATGGAGAAAAAAACCTTGGGAGAAACCAGGCTCAGTTGGGGGGTCAGTTCTCCTCTGACCAGACGAAAACCAGTAGTTCAATTCCAGGCTGCAGCAAAGTCAGATTGTGCAGAAGAATCATCTGTTTCCTGTGGTCTTGTCCTGGTGCTCCTCTGAGACAAGGTCTTTACAGGGGATCTGTATCTGGGCTCTAGTTGTCCTGGTCTCCGCTGTCTTTCAGGGCAGTAGAGGTCCTTTCTAGGTGCTGATCCACCATCTGATCTGGATACGTACTGGATCCGGGTGACTGCAGTGACCCTCTGATCTGGACACAGACTGGATCTCGTGGCCACGGTGACCTCGGAACAAGAGAGAAACAGACAAATATTAGCGTAGATGCCATTCTTCTAATGATGTAGAAAGTACGGTGTTATGTGAAGTGTTTCCGGTTCCGGTTTACCTAATTAATGCAGCCTAAAAAATCCTTTAACGGATTTGGATATTAAAAGCATATTAGTATGTTATGTGTATGCCAGGTTAAAGAGATGGGTCTTTAATCTAGATTTAAACTGCAAGAGTGTGTCTGCCTCCCGAACAATGTTAGGTAGGTTATTCCAGAGTTTAGGCGCCAAATAGGAAAAGGATCTGCCGCCCGCAGTTGATTTTGATATTCTAGGTATTATCAAATTGCCTGAGTTTTGAGAACGTAGCGGACGTAGAGGAGTATAATGTAAAAGGAGCTCATTCAAATACTGAGGTGCTAAACCATTCAGGGCCTTATAAGTAATAAGCAATATTTTAAAATCTATACGATGTTTGATAGGGAGCCAGTGCAGTGTGGACAGGACCGGGCTAATATGGTCATACTTCCTGGTTCTAGTAAGAACTCTTGCTGCTGCATTTTGGACTAGCTGTAGTTTGTTTACCAAGCGTGCAGAACAACCACCCAATAAAGCATTACAATAGTCTAACCTTGAAGTCATAAATGCATGGATTAACATTTCTGCATTTGACATTGAGAGCATAGGCCGTAATTTAGATATATTTTTGAGATGGAAAAATGCAGTTTTACAAATGCTAGATACGTGGCTTTCTAAGGAAAGATTGCGATCAAGTAGCACACCTAGGTTCCTAACTGATGACGAAGAATTGACAGAGCAACCATCAAGTCTTAGACAGTGTTCTAGGTTATTACAAGCAGAGTTTTTAGGCCCTATGATTAACACCTCTGTTTTTTCTGAATTTAGCAGTAAGAAATTACTCGTCATCCAATTTTTTATATCGACTATGCATTCCATTAATTTTTCAAATTGGTGTGTTTCACCGGGCTGCGAGGAAATATAGAGCTGCGTATCATCAGCATAACAGTGAAAGCTAACACCATGTTTCCTGATGATATCTCCCAAGGGTAACATATAAAGCGTGAAGAGTAGCGGCCCTAGTACTGAGCCTTGAGGTACTCCATACTGCACTTGTGATCGATATGATACATCTTCATTCACTGCTACGAACTGATGGCGGTCATATAAGTACGATTTAAACCATGCTAATGCACTTCCACTGATGCCAACAAAGTGTTCAAGTCTATGCAAAAGAATGTTGTGGTCAATTGTGTCAAACGCAGCACTAAGATCCAATAAAACTAATAGAGAGATACACCCACGATCAGATGATAAGAGCAGATCATTTGTAACTCTAAGGAGAGCAGTCTCAGTACTATGATATGGTCTAAATCCTGACTGGAAATCCTCACATATACCATTATTCTCTAAGAAGGAATATAATTGTGAGGATACCACCTTTTCTAGTATCTTGGACAGAAAAGGGAGATTCGAGATTGGTCTATAATTAACAAGTTCTCTGGGGTCAAGTTGTGGCTTTTTTATGAGAGGCTTAATAACAGCCAGTTTGAAGGTTTTGGGGACATATCCTAATGACAATGAGGAATTAATAATAGTCAGAAAAGGACCTATGACTTCTGGAAGCACCTCTTTTAAGAGCTTAGATGGTATAGGGTCTAACATACATGTTGTTGGTTTAGATGATTTAACAAGTTTATACAATTCTTCCTCTCCTATAGTAGAGAATAGGGGTGCTCCGATCACGATCGGCCGATCGTTAATGCGCATCTCGTCAGTAAAGCCGGTTTTCTAACCAGCGGTTAATTCCATCAGGTGCGTGATTTCACATAGAGCAGCTGTTACTACACAGAGCCGTTGTTAACTGAGAAGATGGGCCAATAAACGCTGAAAATTAACGTGATTTGCGCATCTTCTCTATTAACAACGGCTCTGTGTAGTAACAGCTGCTCTATGTGAAATCACGCACCTGATGGAATTAACCGCTGATAAGAAAACCGGCTTTACTGAGGAGATACGCACAACGATCGGCCGATCGTGATCGGAGCACCTCTAGTAGAGAATGAGTGGAACTGTTCCTCAGGGGGTCTATAGTGCACTGTCTGATGTGATACGGTAGCTGACGGCTGAGTGGTTGCAATTTTATCTCTAATAGTATCGATTTTAGAAGTAAAGTAGTTCATAAAGTCATTACTGTTGTGGTGTTGGGAAATGTCAACACTTGTTGAGGCTTTATTTTTTGTTAATTTAGCCACTGCATTGAATAAATACCTGGGGTTATGTTTGTTTTCTTCTAAACGAGAAGAAAAGTAATCAGATCTAGCAGTTTTTAATGCTTTTCTATAGGATATGCTACTTTCCCGCCAAGCAATACGAAATACCTCTAGTTTTGTTTTCCTCCAGCTGCGCTCCATTTTTCGGGCTGCTCTCTTTAGGGTGCGAGTATGCTCATTATACCATGGTGTCAAACTGTTTTCCTTAACCTTCCTTAAGCGTAAAGGAGCAACTGTATTTAAAGTGCTAGAAAATAGAGAGTCCATAGTTTCTGTTACATCATCAAGTTGTTCTGAGGTTTTGGATATGCTAAGGAATTCGGATACATCAGGAAGATAACTTAAAAAGCAGTCTTTTGTGGTAGAAGTGATGGTTCTTCGATACTTGTAACAAGAAGTAGAATTTACAATTTTGGCTATATGAAGTTTACACAGAACTAAATAATGATCTGAGATATCATCACTTGGCTGAATAATTTCAACACTATCAACATCAATTCCATGTGACAGTATTAAATCTAGAGTATGATTTCGACAATGAGTAGGTCCTGAAACATGTTGTCTAACACCAATAGAGTTCAGAATGTCTATAAATGCTGATCCCAATGCATCTTTTTCATTATCGACATGGATATTAAAATCACCAACTATTAAGACTTTATCTGCAGCCAGAACTAACTCAAATGTAAAATCACCAAACTCTTTAATAAAGTCTGTATGGTGCCCTGGTGGCCTGTATACAGTAGCCAGTACAAACATAACAGGGGATTTATCATTAACATTGGTTTCTCTGGATAATGTTATATGAAGCACCATTACTTCAAACGAGTTATACTTGAAGCCTGCCCTCTGAGAAATCCTGAAAACGTTGTTATAAATTGAAGCAACTCCTCCCCCTTTGCCTTTTAGACGCGGCTCGTGTTTATAACAATAATCTTGGGGGATGGACTCATTTAAAATAATGTAATCATCAGGTTTTAGCCAAGTTTCTGTCAAACAGAGCACATCTATATTATGATCAGTTATCATATTATTTACAAAAAGTGTTTTCGTAGAAATGGATCTGATATTCAATAAGCCAATCTTTATCATTTGTTTATCCATATTGCATTTGTTTTTTATTTGTTGAACCTCAATTAAATTGTTAACCTTAACTTGGTTTGGACGTTTTTTGTATTTTCTAGTTCGGGGAACAGACACAGTCTCTATAGTGTGATATCTAGGTGAAAGAGTCTCTATGTGCTGAGAATTAACTGACCTCTGTGAAGGGAGGCAGCTAGCAGACGGTCGGTTTAGCCAGTCTGTCTGCTTCCTGACCTGGGCCCCAGTTAGTCAAGTATAAACACTAAGACTATGTGCCATATTTCTAGACAGAAGAGCAGCACCACCCCAGGAGGGATGAAGACCATCTCTTTTAAACAGGTCAGGTCTGCCCCAAAAGCTCGTCCAATTGTCTATGAAACCTATGTTATTCTGTGGGCACCACTTAGACATCCAGCCATTGAGTGATGACAATCTGCTATGCATCTCGTCACCACGGTAAGCAGGCAGGGGACCAGAGCATATTACAGTGTCTGACATCGTGCTTGCAAGTTCACACACCTCTTTAAAGTTATTTTTAGTGATCTCCGACTGGCGAAGTCGAACATCATTAGCGCCGGCATGAATAACAATCTTACTGTATTTACGCTTAGCATTAGCCAGCACTTTTAAATTTGCCAAGATGTCAGGCGCTCTGGCTCCTGGTAAACATTTGACTATGGTGGCTGGTGTCTCTATATTCACGTTCCGTACAATAGAATCGCCAATAACTAGAGCACTTTCATCAGGTTTCTCAGTGGGTGCATCACTGAGTGGGGAGAACCTGTTTAATGTTTTGATCAGAACAGAAGAGTGGTGTTTTGACCCACGACTACGCTGCCTCACCGTCACCCAGTTGCCCTGCTGCAGGGGCTCTGCTGGAACCGGACAATGTACAGGAATCCCTGAGCTAGACGCATCCAAAGCCGTATCTAGAGCCCTAACATTCTTACTGTCCTCAATTAAAGTTTGGATGCGTGTCTCTAATTCTGAAATCTTCTCTGTCAGCCTAACTATTTCCCTGCATTTATCACATGTGAATCCCTCATCAGCGACAGAGATAGATAAACTGTACATGTGGCAAGAGGTGCAAATAACAATTTTAGGAGAAGCCATTACTCACCGTGCTTGATGAAATATTCTTACTGCTGTAGTTTGATGAACTTGTGGAAAACTGCAGCGTGAGAGAGGAGAGGAGAGGAGAAAAGAAAACGCTAATGACAAGCTAACCAGTGCTAACGCTTTGCAGGTGTACTGCAGTCACGGAAGAGTGAAGGTCAAAGTTAATCTGATAAGATTGATCGGTAATATCAGAAATATGGTGTGAAATAAGTTATATTTTACAATTAAAAAAACAAACAAACAAACAGACAGTGATAGTAAGAAAGATTATAGAGAAAAAAATATAAAATAAAAACAGCTACACGGAGCTATGATTAGCTACAGAAGGCCAACAGGAAGTAGAGAAAACACTGTCCAACAGCGACACCAACAGGCCTGGGTCCAGGTTTCGATCGCTCAGTCAAAAAAAATCATGAGCTTCCTTCTTCTTCTTCTTCTTTTCATTTTTTTGGCAGATTGCAACCATGACTTTTAAAGGTGCATACCGCCACCTACTGTATCAGAGTATGTAACATGAGCTATATCCATTGGTACTACTTTATATCAAAAAAAAAAAAAAAATTCTATATCCTATTGTAATCATGAGCTTCCCTGCTTCAATGAGCTATTTATTCACAGCAAATAAATAATATATAGAAAGTTACATTTTCACTAACATTGATCTACCGCTTGTTTAAGCACTCTCAAAAAATAAATTAATATGTACAACTATTGTTATAATCACTGAAAATGATCATTTTAAATGAATATCATACTTTAATTGTACATATATCTGCGTTTTATTGTTTATGATGAGAGAATTTGCAAGAGTTTGGAATTAATTCAGCGAACGCATGCACACTCAACAAAGCAATAACTCATCTGAATGCCTCTGATTGGCCCTTGCATTCCAAAGCTAAACAGAATTGTGTGAGATTGGTTAAAATGTGTAACGCTGTAAAAATGCCTAAAATAAAAAATAAAAATACAGTGCAACATGAGAATATCTTAATTTAATGCCGCAATCGACACTATCTTTTCATATTCTTAATTCAGAAATTACTAGTAAATTTCACAAATTGTATTTAAATTAAACATTTAATTAAATGTGAAATTCGGAAGTTGAAAGTTTTAAATTGTATTTTCTTGTAAAATTGTTTGTTTTTATTTAAATCTTAGAAGAAAAAAAATATAAATAAAATGTATTTTGGTCAGCCTCTGCCAGTAGGTTAGTAGGTGAGTGTCATGTGAGGAGGAAAATATTCCTTTAAGACAAAAATCTTTCCTCTTTACAATATAAGTCAAAATAAACTGTATACTGTATGGTCGAACAAAATCTTTCTTTAAATTGTTCCTGCTCTAGCAATATACAAATTTGTGTTAAAGTTTGCGGTAATTCATATGTAATCCATTTGTTAAAATTTTGCTAGAGAGTAATACAATTCTGAAGCAGGAGCTAGAAGGTAAATTTCTCCAGTGTATTAGCAATAGCACACTTTTGTCCTCATCACCTACACTCTTGGGTTATTTTATCACTATCCAGTGTTTATTTTCATCCTGATTATCTTTGTGGTTCCGTATTTGGACATAGTAATGTTTTCAGCACCTGCTAAATCCATGAATATCTTCTCCCCATGCAAGTGTCAAGAGTTCATTATTATGAATTAAGCAGCAGCCCATCTTTGCTGCATTTGGTGCCTTTTTTCAGCCTGGAAGTAAACTATTTAGTAGATGTTGCTGAGTGTTTTCCATGGCAGGTGCTCAGAAATGCAACAGTTTTCAAGCATTAGTTAGATTACAACTGGATTGTAATATCTTTGTACATCATAATACAGTTGAGCATCACACGTTCAAATGGATTATTCTTGCACCAGGCCTATTGACCAGAGCCACTTTTTGGACCAGCTGGTTTCTTGGTCTCTCAGCCAGGTTTCTCTTTTGTTTTATCTTTGTTAGGCACTTGATATCTGGTTAGAATTGACTAGAGACCAGCTAGATGATCAGCTAAACCATCAAAACATTAGCTTGGTCAGGCTTACTAATCACCTGCATTTTTATTTTATTATAATATTTTTTTTTTTTTTTTTTACATGAAAAAATACTTTTTACAGGAGATTTCCACCTCAGAATTTTTATTGTCTCAATTAGTCACCCTGTTGTCATCTCAGATGTATAGTCCTGAAAACAGAAATATCTCATTTGATGATAGTTGCTTTGCTCTTCTCATACCATCTATTACATTTCAAAGAGCTCTGTTATGACTGAGCCAGATTGCCATGGAATGGAACAGTTAAACAAGAAAGATTTGACCCAACATCCACCTTTGTGTTTTGCAAGGTTTTTGAAGTGTCAGTTTCAATTGTTTCATCCCCCTGCTTTATATGGACTCATAGAGTTTTTCAAAAAAAAATTCTAAAATCTTAGTTTGTGCTCCACAGAAGGAAGAATGAAATACACCTGTGATGATAAGAGGGTAATCAAATGTTAAATAAATGTAAATAAATTGCAGGAACCTTCTTTTGCAATTCCCAAAACTATTGTTTCTGACTGTGATGCATGGATGGATGGATGGGTAGATAGATATAAAATTGTATTAAATAAATGCATAGTTGAGCCATGAAACTCTAGATGGCGCAGACTGAAGGGTATTAATGTAATTCATGATATTTATAGTGTTAAACAACTTGACACAAGATTGGTTCATGTTGCATATGCAGCCAATGAGCTTGCTACTTTACATTTGAAAGGCTGGTTGGCATTCACTAGAGTATTTGAAGCATGCTTTCAGAGTTCTTCAGAGAACTTCAGAGTCAAGTCTGAAGTTTTTAACCTGGAAGGGTTAAGATGTAACATTAATGCACAGCCAGTTGGTTATGTTTTAATCAATTGCCATGTTCAAAACAGCTTTTCTGTAATCAAATTATATAATAAGAGTCTAATACCATGACACATGAGGAAATATTTCACACTGATATTACAAAACCAAATAAGTTTAAAACCAAATGAAATAAAGTTTCGTTATGATGTAAGTCAGGGGCATTCAATCAACGTTCCAAGAGGCACGCCTCTATCTTTTCCTAGCAGAGGTCTGGACAAAAATAAATAAATAAATAAATAAATAAATTTAGATACATGCAAGGCCATTTGACGTTTGTGTGTGTTTGCTCCTGAAATCTATACTGTTTTAATGTTTTACTTAAAAGCATTATCTACTAAAAACAACATAGCTACAATAATCAAAACATTTTCATATGGAGCAAAATAGATACATAAAGTTTTCAAAGTTTAGGTTCTACCCTAGCCATCTAACAATATATTTTTCCCTTTATAATTAGGCTACATTATGGTTCTTTTGAAAAAAAATTTAGCCTAAAGATTAATCACATCCGATAGATAGTAAGAAAAACAACTTAATGCCATTTCATTCTTAAAATCCGGCACTGCAATATTCAGTAGCTGACTCAGAGTAATAATGTTGTGCTCATTCAGCAACCTACTAAGTCTGTTAAATCCAACCGAGTGCCATAGATTAAAGGCTCCTTGAGTAACTAATGAAGATAATGTGAGGTTTCCGGTCGTTGTACATCAAAGAGACTCCAAACTTGTAAAATGTCCTTATAAAAAATTGGCAACATGGAGGTACCAAATTTTAGGGGATCCTTCAAAAAAGTGCTTTATCCAGCCCCAACACTGGAGAACTACTTAAAAGTAGGCATGAAACAACACGCAAGCTCCAATTCAAAGGTCTAGCCCAGGGGTTCCCAAACTTTTTAGCCCGAGACCCCATGATAAATGCGCTGCTGCCCCGCGGCCCCGCGACCCCCCCCCCCCCCCCCCCCCAAAAAAAAACAAACACCTCTCGTCGCGTGAAATGTACAGCAAATCGATTTTATGCCCAGTCTCAAAGTACACGAAGTTATATTTTATTGTTCTGCGTGCAAAATCAGTGTTACAATTCTGCATGAGCTGCTCGTCTCTCTTGGAAAGTAACTGTGCAGCTATGTTGGGTTGAACTCGTTCATTATTCTGCCATCAGGAACCAGTCGAGTAAGTCTGAGCTGCTCACACGCGTGCTCCCACCCGTACCCACCCGTACACACACACACACGCACGCACGCACGCACGCACGCACGCACGCACACACACACACACACACACACAATCCGCTAGATGTGTCACTTTATGCTTTCCATGGTGACGCGTCATTGCTTGTCACGTGACATACCACAGCAACAACAGAGCTGAATGAATGATCTGCTTTTGTCATTTTTCCTTTTTTTATTCAAAATATTAACAAATTTGTTAGATATGGCATGAAATAGCTGATATTCCGATTGTCAAATATATGCAAGTGGAAGTGTTTTGTTGTTTAAACACCTTTATAACGATCGCATTAGTTGAGCTGTATGCGCGATGGGCGCCGCCATCTTAGTTTGTGCCGCAGACGCAGTTCAGAGAATCAGATCTGTTGGATTTACAACACGTGAATTCATCCACTTCTCCCGAAATACATAAAAGTAAGTGGCTGGTGAACTGGGAGAATAATGGAGCAAACTTTAAAGTTACTTACACAATGTGTATCTGATATGAATAAAATGTGTCTAATTATAATGAAAAAGATTATTATTGCCTCTTCCTTTGACATCAGTGTGTATTTTACAAACTCTAAATGTATTGTTTTTTCTAGTACTTATATGTCTGAAACCTAAAGTAAACATTATGTGGTTGAAAACACTGAAAAGTTGTGATGACAGTTCTGAGCGCACTTGTCTCTGGCTCAGCGCCAGCCAACTCGCGAGAGCACATTTGAATTTCACGTCATGCACTGACCGGTGTGGTCGTACACTCCAGGGACTAGCCTAGACTGATCACACCGGTGTGATCGTAGGTGCGATGTGAAAGAGTTAAATTAATTGAAACAAAAATATATAAAGCCTATATCGAAATCATCTCGCGACCCCTGCGCCGGGGAACCACTGGTCTAGCCAACAGTCTTCGCACAAATTGCAGACAAAAGGTTGCCAACCTGCTTTGGAGATGTATGAGTCTTTGCCCACCTTCCTCCTTAGGCAAAAACAATTTTTTTTTTTTTTTTTTTTTAATCCAATGTAATCGACCCCCCAAAAATGTCTACCAGGACATCCTGAATTTTTTTAATCAACTTCAAAGTAGGATCCACACAAGTAAACTTACGCCATAAGGAAGACGCCGCCAAATTAAAAAAAATAAAATATGACAATTTTATATGACATATTTAGAGACAAAAACTTCTGTTTCATCTGTGTCCTTTGACTTTTTCAAATAATCCCTCCCAATAATTTTGTCTCATCACCTAAAAAGACTTTCCCCCAACATAAACCATAAGGAAGTCTTGGTTTTCCATTTTCCCAGCTTCCTAACAATAGTACTTTGGTTTTATTCCAATTTATATTAGCAGAAGATAAAACTTAAAATTGTCCAAGCAATTCAGATAAAATCTGTACATTACTACTGTTACGAATATGCTCAAGGGGGAAATATGAATAATCAATCATAACTAGTTAAGATAAATTATAAATATTTCGACCTGCTGTAAGTTTTTACTTGACCTCTCAGTGTCAACTGTCTGTCAGTTCTAAGAACGTTAATTTCCTGGTTAAGGAAAATTTATTTCTTACCATACAACACTACTCAGAGCATGTAGCAAATATCTGCATGATTGGGGACTTCAGTTATGAGCAAACAATGAACAACCTCAAGTGTTATATGAATAAGATTTTATTACCTACATAAACACTTAAACTAGTCTAACATACACACACACACACACACACACACATGCATATGTTTGACATAGGAAAAGGGTTAAAGATTAAGAAAAGAAATAAAGACGAAGCTATGGTACAATTTGATATTCAGCAGATCTACAGCTTGAAGGAAACATCAGATTCTTAGTTCAAACAGACCTTTGTAAAAGGTGCATATGATACTTAATAGCCGCGTTTCCACTGGCGAGCTTAAACCGGGCGTGCTAGTGCGTGCCAGAGCCAGTCGCGTTTCGACTGTCACTTCCGAGACTTCCTTGGGGGCAACGGCCAGGTTTTTTTGGCCCGACGAAATCCTTGGGCCAAAGCGGGCCAGCTGGGGCTAGAGGAGGGGTTATGAACAAAGGCGGAGTTTCTTCGCGTCTAGAGTCTGCGCTGCGGATCATTTCAGAAAGATAACAGCTTTAACACCGGTATTAAAGACTTTTTAAAATAAGTTGAGCTCAAAACTGTTTGAAATAACTAATCACTAAACAAGGCAGAAATATTTATAAGCGATGTAAAAGACTATGCACGCTAAACATTAACGTTACCATAGTAAACATGGTAAATATGATGCTTGGATAAATCAGACGTCAGCTTCTTTTTCTCTATCACAATTGTGTATTTATTAAGTAACATTTTATCTGTCGTCTCGTTTTGTGAGTTTAGCTCCACGTTGCATATCATCAAAATATAATAATGATTTTTGTTCGGGAGCTTTTATAAAAATAGAGAGCGTCTGCACTGCGGGTCATTTCAGAAAGATAACAGCTTTAACACCAGCATTAAACACTTTTTTTTTTTAAATAAGTCAAGCTCAAAGTAAATGTGACGGCTACTGTGGCTAATAAACAGAAACAGACACGACTGAATAAGCAGGCTATTTTCATAAGCGTTAAAAATAAATAAATAAAATAGAAATAAGTGTATTTATGTGTGATTAAATTTGAGTCCTGATAAATTAAATCAATATGATCAATGTATCACTTATTCTACATCGTTGCTTTTGAATTTGAATATATAACAAAGCATGCAAACAACAGCCGCTTTTATCATCTTCGTTTTGTGATCGCGCATGTTCCAGTGACTTATTTCTTAGTTTTCTGATAACTTCTCTTTGTTGGTGAAATGATGAGGTTGCATGATGTTGTTCTGAGAGGCATGTAAAGGGCGTGTTTTAGTGATGCGCAGCAGAGCTTCAGGCTCCACTGTGGAAACCCTGCGCTATTCTGGCCTTGGTGCTACTGGCCCGAGGCTATGAGCCCCGCCCGGCCCGGTTTAAGCCCTGGCTCGCACTGGCCCTAAAGTGGAAGTGGACTAAGTTTTATACTTCCACATCTTGCCTGTTTGAAAAAGAGTCCTGATGCACTTTGGGGCTCCAGTTGGTCCCTACTGAAGTGACTTTATGAGGAAATACCAGTTAGAATCAGATAATCTTGATGAATGAAGAGTCAAGACCGAAGCCTGGCACAAGCTTATCGTGGTTTTGAGGGCTCTTAACTCAGTATCTTCTCCTGGAATTCCAGAATCTAAAGAGAACCAGCCTGATCTGGTGATCAGTGATCCATATAAGGGGATGATGTCACACCCTCAGGATTTGAGTGAGCCAATGAGGAATGGTACCTTTTGGAGGGAAGTTTTACAACTCTTTGTCTCTAGTCTGGTGTCTTGCATATGAAATTAGATTGGGGGGTTCAAGAGAAGAGTCTTCAAGATTCTTATAAAACGAATGTGTTGCATAGGGATCAACATATAATATACACTCTCATTTACATCATGAAAATATGAACTCTAGATACCATATATATGAGGTTATATTAACTAGTGATCCATCATAAGCATGTATAAAACATATACAATACTCAAAACACAATATATAAAAACAGTAAGAGCATACACAATTTCCTAAAGTATATGTGAATTAATTCAATGAAAGGTTTTTCTATGAATTAATTAGAGAAGAGTCCCTTTTATGTGCATTATGTGTCTGCTTTTAAGAGACTTGAGTTAAGAGTGGCTTAGCAACATTCTTGGCCGTTGTAAACCTAGTGTTATCAGAAAGTGTCCCTTTGGTTGCTAGGGGACCAGAGGCCTGTTCTGTCCATTTTGAGGTGATGTCTTCCTTTTGGGGGAAGGGTCCATATTCCCTTTGGTTAGATGAGGAGGCATTAGATATTATTTGTTAAATGTAACAAATAGTTGTGTGTCTGATTGGTCAAAATGCTAAACTACATTATAATAACTACTATATCATCAGCATACAAAAAATAAATTCCATTGCAATTTGGCAACGATATAATATGAAGTTTAATTCTTATTTGCTGTAATAAAGGCTCTATGGCAAAGAAGTAGAGCAATCCAGAAAGAGAAGACCCCTGCCTAATACCTTTACAAGCTCCAAAAGGAGCACATAAACCAGCTCAAGAATACTCTGAACATCACTGTAGAGAACTTTCATGTGATCTATATATTTTTTTTACAAAATCCAAAAGCCTCCAAATCTCTCCATAAACATGCTCAACATGATCAAAAGCTTTCTCTTGATCCAATGATATTCAACCACAGTCTAAATTGAGACATCAAGAGTCATCAAGAAGATCTCTAATCAGGGGAACATTATCAAAGACTGATCTAGCAGGGACATGGTATGTCTGGTCAGGAAGTATCACTTGGTCTACGACCTCTGCCAAATGATTAGCTAAAACTTTATAGAGCAGCTTGTAGTCACTACACAGGAGGGACACTGGCTGCTAGCATTTGATATCCATCAAATCACCCTGCTTGGGTTGTAGACTCAAGACTGCTCTGTGGCAATTCAACGGCAGCAGCTCCCCGGCTAAACTGTCATTCAGTACCCCCAGTAAGCCTTCTCCAAGCCCTGACCAAAAAGACTTATAAAAGTCAACTGGCGGACAATCAATTCCTGGTGTTTCCCCTGCTTCATACCTTGGAGGGCTCCACACAATTGTTCCATGGTCAAGGCACCATGTCCATTTTTCCTTTCCAAACTGAAAAAGAACCTTGACGGTGCATCCATCTCATTTACACCTAGAAAACGTGACCTGACCAGAGCACCCTGTGGTTTAATCCCAAAAAGAAATGGTCAGATAACTGAGTCTTCTTATTTTATTTTTTTTTATAAGAGACTCCACATTACTTTGATTCCCAGGCAAGTGAGCCAATTCTTGAAATGTAAAAATTTCAGTCCCTTAGATCAGCGTTAACTCTCTAGTGAGGTTCTGAGAGTATTGTTGACAATATTGTTTTAATTGGACTTTCTCAAAATCCAACCATTGCTGCAGTGTTCCAAAATAATTACCTGTAGTTTTAAAAACCATCCCAAAACGTTTTAACGCCTTCTTTAAAACAAATATCATCCAATAAAGAGGTATTTAAATGTCAATAAGCACTCTTTGGCTTAATAAAGTTTAAAAAGATACAGTACTGCACCATACTATGATCTGAAAGACATGATGGAGTAATAAAATAACTCTTAACAATACTAACGTGATGTTTAAAAACATAAAACCTGTGCAGACTTGCCAATGAAATCATGTTATTATGAGCATGAGTCCAAGTGTATTGTTTTTGTTGTCCATTAAGCTGTCTCCAAATATCAATTAATTAATGTTTTTATTAACTCAACAAGATGTTGATGTGAAGGTAAATGGGGTTCAATTTGATTTCATTGTGATTAAAGTGTGATTAAAATCCCAACCATAAATAAATATCCATCAACACCAACATTTTGTTAAATATAAAAAAAATAACATTCTTTGAACAGTTGAAGTTGATATATTTACACACAAATAAAAAAAAAACAAATACAACATTTTCAAAATAAGCCATTTGTCACAGATCAGTCAGACTCTTTCCCCAGCCAATCCCAGCACACCAGAGTACTAATCACTGGCATCTGATCTTAATTCATTCCGATCTCGTGACTACACAGTGGAAGTTACATCTAATCTTGTTACTAGCATTGACAGTATTGACTTACTGTCTGCTTACCTCCTCTCTCCTTCTCAAGCGAATATCTCCTCCATACTCCTTCCAAAGCAAGCTCCAGCGACTACACAGAGGTGTGTGCTCCTCCTGTTCACCACTCCATCCTCGTATACTCCTGTATGAAAGAATTCATTACTTATCCAAGTCTCCAAGTAATCCTATTCATTCACAGATCTGCTCACCTGTTTACCTCTCAAGTCTTCTCAATGCTCTCCTGTGAAAATGAAACCATTCCTGTTTATACTGACCTTCTGCTTCCAAGTATACTTGTTACAGAAGATCAGACACAAACAGTCCTCACAGGATGAGCAAACCCGATCCCTTCCAGGAACTTGTTGACTCACTCCTGGTGGTGTAGCTACATCCATCGGCTCCACCAACCTATTCAGTATCACCTGCTAGGATGAACCCCTCTCAAGCTACTGCTAACGCTAGTGTTTTCCAGCCCTGTGGTCAGACCAGCACCCTTCTCTGGCACGGTGGAGGAATGCAATGGGTTCTTGCTGCAATGTTCACTAGTCATACACAACCACGATTGTATACTACGGAACACTCTAAAATCACCTTCATTATCTCTTTACTCATAGGTCCTGCCCTATGATGGGCTGAAACCATTTGGATGCAAGCCAGTCCCGCTATGCGATCTCTGGTGAACTTTGTAGCCAATTGTAGGGAGGTTTTACAATCTAAAGCAAAGACAAATTTACCATTCATCAATACTCTCTCCAGTTCAGAACCCTAGCCGCTGCCAGTGAATGGAATGAAGCCTTACTCTTAACGGCTTTCCTTCAGGGTCTGGAACCCTAATTATGACTCCAATTAGCAGCTTATGATGAATCTCCTCAGGCTAGAATGTTTCATCCAGCTAGCTATCCAATGTTCCAACCGTGTTCAATCCTGTCTCCAAGATCGGTCTAATGTCAATCCTACTTACCATATCCGCCTTCCTGATATCAGTAATCCTCCTGAAACCGAACATGAACCTATGCAGATGGACACCTACTGGTTGAAATCAGCTGAGCGGAAGAGAAGGCTGACCCAGGTTCTCTGTTTGTATTGCAGTTCAGGTGGGCATATGATCCTGGCCTGCCCACTTCGTCCTCCACACCCGGTGGTAAGTGCCATTAAACCATCTCCTATAAAAATTAATCCACTCATCATTACTGCTAAACTTACTGCTGCCCTTGTTACTATACTATTGTTACTTTGACATGTCAGACACAGTGTGGGTCCCGTGCAGCTTACATTGGGTCTACTTCATCGTGAGTCCATCCGACTCCTAGTTCTGGAGGGTCCCTAGCTGGTTCAACATAACCCTGTTCTTTCCTGGACCACAGGGATAATCCTATGGTGGGGTGATGGCACCTTCCCCGAGTGCTTCCCAGATCTTCCCCTTTCTCCCGCCAAGACTCATGAAACCCTTGTGGTGAATACCAAGTCCATAGAAAGCCCCCTGAAGAAGTGCTCGGTCAAGATACCACCCTGCTATACTTTGTTCAGTGATTTGAATTCTGTCACAAAAAGGCATCCCAATTACCACCTCACTGACCCAGGGATTGTGCTATTGATCTGATCTCTGGTAAACCAGTGCCCCATGGCAAAATCTTTCCTCTGTCACTGCCCGAACAGAAGGCCATGGAGGAGTACGTGGAGGAAGCCCTCAAGCAGGGCTATATATTCCCATCAACATCCCCTGCTGCGTCCAGTTTCTTCTTCGCGGCAAAAAAAGGAAAGAAGCTTGCATCTCTGCACTGATTACCAGGCATTGCACGACATCACAATCAAATTCCATTTTTCTCTTCCCCTCATCCCAGCAGCATTGGAGCAACTATGTGGGGCCACCATTTTCACCAAGTTAGATCTCTGCAGTGCATATGACCTCATCCGAGTACACCACAGAGATGAATGGAAGACAGCCTTTGTGACCCCTACTGGCCACTACAAATGCCGTATGGCCTTTTCAATTGCCCTTCTGTCTTTCAGGATGTGATGCATGAGGTACTTCGGAAGTTCCTTCACCGTTTCATTATCGTTTATATAGATGACATACTCCTCTACTCCCAGAGCTTGGCTGAGCATCGTCAGCACGTAACAGCAGTCCTGAGATGATCAAGACAATTTCAACTCCCTAAAATCAGAAAAATTTACCTTCCACCAGCCCTCTGTAATAGACAACACAGGCATTCACATGGATGAGGGGAAGATAGAGGCAATTTCTTCCTGGCCAGTATCCACAACCATCAAGGAACTTCAAAGTTTTCTAGGATTCTCCAATTTCTATTGCCGCTTCATACAGAATTACAGCTCCATCACTAGTCCATTAACCAACCTTCTTAGAGACAAGCCCAAGACTCTGTCCTGGACACCAACTGCCACCGAAGCCTCTGCTGCCCTCAAAAGAGCCTTCACCAGTGCTCCGTTCCTCGTTCAACCTAACCCTGCACTGTAAAAAGTGTTTCCCTATATTTATTCAGTAAAATTGTGTCAAAAATTTACAAGCAATATTATTAATTAAATTTAACACATTTTAATTAAGTAGAAATAATCATTAAAAATGAGTAGAATAACATGAAAAAACATAAGTAAAATTTACTTAAAAATATTGATTTAATTGGACAAAAATCAAACAAACAAAAAAACACTATGCTAAAGAATACTATGTTATGCATGCCAGGCCAGTAGTTGGCGATCATGAAACACCCTTCGAAAACATTATATGCATGCACATGACATCAGCCTTTTTACAAATTATCATTTTTGTTGCTTACATAGATATGATAAAGGCATCATGTTCAAAAGGTTGTAATGCCCCCAAAACAGTTATTGAAGACACCTAAAGTTCACAAACCGAATCACTGAATGAAAAAAATAATAATAATTTGCTTACCATTGTAGTGGTCAGTATTTGCTTTAGTTGGACTCTTGACCCTTAAATTTTTAAACAGATTTTCTTTTGTTGCTAGTTGTGATATAGCAGCTAGATAAGCCAAGAAGGAAATGCGACCACGTGGTGTTATTTGTTTTTACATCATCATTTGGTCTGAGTTGGGTGTGTTTTATCAATAACATGTGTCCTGTGATTGAACAATATAAGCTCTGGTGTTTTCAGCATTATCAGAGAAATTCTTAGAAGCACATCTGATCAAAACCTTGTTAAAAAAGGAAAGCGTTTTCATTTAGACACACAGACATCAAGAATCAGCCTGAGAACTTCAACAATGGTGACCATCAAAAAGCATGTTGCACTGCATTCTGGGTGCCACCAATCAAAACTCATTTTATGGCTCCCATCATGCTTTGCGGCATGAATAAATAATGAGCAACAATTCTATAGTAGCTTGTTTTGTGATTCTTACAGTTCGTCTGAATATGCTGTTTGTCACCATTCTTGAGATTTATACGCTGGTTCTTGATGTGACTGTGTGTCAAAAGAAAGTTCCCCTTTCTCTGTTTTAAACAGAATTCTCAAACTCTGGTTTATACTGAAAATTCCACTTTTTTTATTTTTTTTTGCTGAATCACAGGGCTGCCATAATGAATGTTATATTGTCTCAGAGACCCGACTCTGAATGAGTTCAGATATACAGGAAAAACAAAGATGATGTAATAGCATAACCAACACTACCTGATCATCTTTATTCTTAGTTTGTCTAGCTGTTATAACTGAGTTACAACAGCAATGCAAAACGTAATATTAAAACATCAAGGGTCAAGAACACAACTAAAGCAAACACTGACCACTGTAATGGTAACCAACAATTTACCCTTTGATTCTGTTTGTGAACTTTAGGTGTCGTCAATAACTCTGTTCGGGGGGCCTTAAGACACAGCCTTTTGAACATGATGCCTTTATCATATCTATGTAAGCAACAAAAATGTTAATTTGTAAAAAGGCTGATGTCATGTGCATGCATATAATGTTTTTGAAGGGTGTTTGATGATCGCCAACTACTGGCCTGGCATGCATAACATAGTATTCTTTAGCATAGTGTTTTTTTGTTTGTTTGTTTTTTGTCCAATGAAATCAATATTTTTATGTAAATTTTACTTAATTTTTTCATGTTATTCTACTCATTTTTAATGATTATTTCTACTTAATTAAAATGTTTTAAATTTAATTAATAATATTGCTTGTAAAATGTTGACACAATTTTACTGAATAAATATAGGGAAACACTGTTTACAGTGTGAGCTCCCTTTCATGGTCGAAATTGATACCAACAGGAATGGGAGCTGTTCTTTCCCAGTGGCAGGGGAATCCTCCTAAACTCCATCCATGTAATTTATTTTCACATAAGCTAAAGGAGAAAAATTATGATATCGGTAACTGAGAACTACCTGCAATCAAACTTGCTCTAGAAGAGTGGAGACACTGGTTGGAGGGAGCGGCTCATCTTTTTTTAGTTCTGATCACAAGATTCTACAATACCTTCAAGACGCAAAACACCTGAATCCCTACCAGGCCAGGGGGGCTTTGTTCTTCACCAGATTCAAGTTCACTATTTCCTATAGACCAGGTCCCACTAATATCGAAGCAGATGCCTTGTCCCGTATCCATACTTCGGAGGAAGCAGTTGAGGAACCAGGAAGAACAATCCCCACTCATGTCAGCCCCATCCAATGGATAACTCCTCCAGTCACCACTGATGCTCTCGCCACTCTACCGGGCTGTCCCCCAGGACATCGGTATGTACCACAGATACAGCGCACTTCTCTCATCCACACCATGCACTCCTCCTTGGGCACTGACCACCCGGGGCCAACACCACTCTTTCACAGCTAAATGACCGCATCTGGTGGCCCAACATGGAAAAAGATGTGAGAAGGTTGTCCTGAGTGTGCCATCTCCAAGAGTTTCCATCACTTTTCTGCTGGCAAACTGTACCCATTACCCATACCAAACCATCCATGGTCACACATGGGAGTCGACTTCATCACCGATCTAACCCCATCTGACGGTAACACATGTATTCTATTTATTATCGATTGATTCTCCAAGTTCTGTCGCTTCATTCCACTCAAAGGTCTAAATACAGCTCTGGAGACAGCAGAACTCCCATTCAACTGGGTCTTCAGGCAATATGGCATTCCAGAGGACATTGTGTCAGAACGTGGTCCACAATTTATACCCAGAGTATGGAAATCTTTCAAGCTCCATGGCGTGATCGTAAGTGTCTCCTTCGGCTATCATCCCCAATCTAAGGGACAAACAGAATGAAAAAAATACAAGAAGTCTGACATTTCCTACGAACCTTCTGCCATGGCCACCAGGACTCATGGAACCAGCTCCTGGGCTGGGCCGAGTACACCCAGAACTCTCTACGTCAACCATCAACTGGTCTCACTCCCTTCCAGTGCGTGCTTGGTTACCAACACCCGCTATTTCCCTGGTCAGGAGATCCCTCAGATGTTCCCGCCATTGATTACTTGTTCCAGGAGAGCGAGAGAGTCTGGGACAATGCTCACCACCATTTACAATGGGCAGTGCACAGGCAGAAGATGACAGCCGACCTTGGGATCCACAGCCCCCACTTAACAGCTAGGTTAGAAGGTTGGACAGCCAGACAGCTTGTGACATCAGACTGCGCCTGCCCTGCAAGAAGTTAAATCCCAGATTCGTCGGTCTCTTCACCATCCTGGAACAGATTAATCCAGTCACGTATAAACTGCATCTCCCACCACAATTTAAAATCCATCCCACTTTTCACGTGTCACTCCCTAAACCCGTTCACTCCCCTATGTCCACAGAGCCTGACCAGACAGAGGAACCCGCTCTCTTATTGCTCCTGGAAGAAGGATCGATATACAAGATCAAGGAAATCCTGGAATCCTGGTTCCGTGGTGGTAGATTGGAGTATCTGGTACATAGAATGCTCTTGGGTCCCCAGAGACGATATCCTAGACCCTGTACTTCTCTCAGAAGTGGGCCATGGAAGAGGGGGTACTGTCACAAGATTGGTCAGGTTCATTCCCCAGCCAATCCCAGTGCACCCCATCTCCCGAGTACTAATCACTGGCACCTGATGTTAATTAATTCTCCACTCAGCCACCATACATAAGCACACACCTCAGCTTCATTCACCGTCCGATCTTGTGATTACACAGTGGAAGTAACATCTGATCTTGTTACTAGAATCGACCGTATTGACTTACTTGTCTACTTACCTCCTCTCTCCTTCTCCAGCCAACATCTCCTCCGTACTCCAGCTCCAGCGACCACACAGAGGTGTGTGCTCCTCCTGTTCACTACTCCATCCACGTATACTCCTGTATGAAAGAAGGAAGTCGTTACTCATCCAAGTCTCCTCCAAGTAATTATATTCATTCACGAATCTGCTCACCTGTTTACCTATCAATTGCTCTCCTGTGAAAATGAAACCATTCCTGTTTATACTGACCTTCTGCTTCCGAGTATACTTGTAACACTTTTACATTCAAAATCTACCTTTAATAACCTCTTCAGCCTAATAAGAGTGTGGGCTGAAACTCATAGCAAGAAGAATAGCAACTCCACCACTAAGTGAAGTATTATGACTTAGGACAGCAATCCCATTCCATTCTACTTCCCAGTCAGCAGCATTACTAAAATCAATATATGTCTCTTTTAAAGGAGTAACATATATATATATATATATATATATATATATATATATATATATATATATATATAGCACCATTAAAATTTAGAGTGGCAACCTTAACATGACACATACATACAAAAAAAAAAAAAAAAACCTGCCCACAGGAAATTCCTCCTCTTTCCGTTTCATCCCTGTCATGTTATATCTGCTTTCTGTGCATGTCTAACAATCAGAGATTTACCAGACTTCTTCCTTTTTAACGGGACTCACATATATTCTTCACAGTAGATTGTAGGACATTATCGAAAGCATGTCTCAATGACAGCTACCGCTGACTGAACATTACACAGTCCTGAACCAGAAAACAGCTATTAATTATTTAGCAGTAGTTACCGTGATCACAGGTATATCATCATCATCATATTTGTCCTCGACTACTCTTACTCCTAAAACACCATGAACCTCATCCGAAGATCCTGCTACATCAGGTTCAGCGTTAACCACCACATCGCTTATGCCTACGTCACCACCAGCTGACGGGTTGTTCAAATTTTTTGCCTGACAAGCACGTATTAAGTGACTGGTTTTCCCACAATTAAACCATTTCATTTTGTCAGTTGTTGTGTAAATAATGTAATCATACTCATCGGCCCGAAAGTGCAAGGACACATCCAAGTCAGCATCATCATTCATGATATAAACAAAACGTCTGAACGAAACAACATGTTTTAGTAAGGCCGACCCTCTGCTTATAGGGATCTTTTTAATGGGAGAGGCCAGTTTGCCATAATGAGAAAAAAAGCTGTAGCTAATATCTTATCACTTAAGAACAGTGGTATATTGGACAATGTTACTTTATTTGATGGTGTAGAAAGTGGAAGCACAGGGGTAAAAAGCTTATCAACGACTATCCCTTCCTCAACTAGTTTGTTTTCCTTTTCAACAGTGCTAAGAAATATAACAGTAACATTATTTATCCTAGAGGCAGACAGAATACTTTCATGTCCAACAACCTTGCCCACTGCCAGGCAGCATTTCTCTACACTTACTGCTGACATCACTTTCACTCCATGACACCAGGGCAGTAAACTCAAACACTGCGAGCGTGGGGCCGTCATGCTCCCAGTAAAACAGGTAGCATGCAGCCCAAAACAACTATAACTTAAAGCAAAAAACACACAAACAAACTAAGAAAAAAAAACAGAAAGAATGAAAAAGATTCACTCACAGAAACCACTGCACTCGCACTCAGTAAGCACGCTCACCCAACAATTACACCGGAAGCGAGAGAGAGAGAGCTCACGGAGCTGAAAAAGCAAAGCATTTTTGCCTTAAATAAACATACTAGAGGATATAGCGTTGAAAGATTTTTACCATAAATTTTTACCATAAACCTCAGCGCTTGTTATGTGATTCACTCCACTGTTTTGACATGCTGCTCACTTAAAATTATGTGTTATGTTATGGCTCGTGGTCCAGACGGATGCTGGGGTGAAGATGCAGTCCACCTTTTGAATATAAATTATATAAGTATTTAAGAATAAAAGACTTGAGTTGCTTTTAAAATGTTCAAGAGTCCTTTTCCTTGAGTCAATTCAAGTTTGTAGTCATTCCTTTTCAAGTCTGAATCAGTCTTAAGTCTATAAAAGTACGATTCAAGTGCAACTCTAACTTGAGTGCCCATTTCTGTCTCTGATATCAGCCACCTTACCCAGCACAACCTATATATATCTGCTATGTTTTTTTTTTTTTTATATATATGTTATTTGTGCAGCAGCAGCATGTCATAAATACTCACAGCACTGTATTGCCATATGCACTGGCAGTAGCAAGTTTTCGTACTTGCTTGCAGCACCAGCAATAATCTACAACTACAGAAATAACCAGCAGCAGCTATTCAGCAGCAGCAGCGTAGCAGATCTGTTCCGCTAAGACCATTACCAAGCTAAAATCCTCTGAGAGTTGTCATGTTTGAAATAAATAAACATTCAAACAAACCCAATATTCATTCAGTTTTCATATTATCGCTACACCCCTGGAATTGCACAACTGATTTTGATTTCCTGTGTGTTTCTGGTTGATCTAGGTGTCCTAACAGTGGGAGGGGTTCCTGGAGCGCTACCAGATGAGGCCTCTTGCAGCTTCACCCACCTGCTGTAGATACTTGCTATATCTCATCGGCTTTACACCTGCCTCTGCCTACCTGTCTGTGTCTTGGCTTTGTAAATGGGCAGCACTCCCTTCTGCCACGGAGAACATACTCTACGTTCACAAAGCGCCTCATGGATGGTGGTACAGTAGGAGCCTTGAGGACTTTCAGGGCACAGCACAGGACAATGAGACACCTACCCTGTCTGAGACTGAACCAGACACAGGCTTTATGGGCTCCACGAGTGTTTCTGACCTGATATGAGACTGTCATCTTAACTTCTCTGTGAAAGCTTTCTGCTGGAAGATGATTTTGACGCTCATTTTTTACAGACCAAAGAGGAAATATAATACGAAAAAACAAAACAAAACAAAAAACGCATTGATTACATGAGCGTGGACTAAAGGACAGAATTGAAAGGGAAAATTTAGGCAAAGCAAAAATATATGTATAAACCTAAATGTAGAGAGCGATAGATATAGATATAGAAAGACTATGCTATACAGCATTGGTCTACAAATGGAATGCTGACATGGAACATTAAAATGACTGGATCAACCATACCCATTTATCAGAATCAGAGGAAAACCTTTAATACTTTAAAGGCATTTCCTTGAACTGAATTAACCACTGTATTTCAAGGATAACAAGGATATAGATACTGTACACATAAAAAACGTCAACAAATTTAATTAGAATTTTTCAGTAGCAACATTTTGGATGGTTTGCATTAAGCATGAAAGCTTAAATGGAAGAGAACCCCTTTGCTTATCGTCAGAAAATATTAAAAAATGAACCTAAAAAAATGTCATTTCTGATTACCAGGAGTGAAATATGTCATTATATGTATTTTGGCCTACAAGTTATATATTTAACAATTTTATATGTTGTACCTTTGTAGAGAACCTTATTTAACATGAATAACATTGTGGAAATGACAGATATAGAATGTGGGTAATGCTCTACTCCATAACCCAGGCCTGTCTTAATGTTTATGTTCAAACTCAAGTAGCAAATTTCCTTTTACATGTTCAAAAACATGACCACAGATTCTTAAAATGGACAAAAAACAAAAAACAAAAACAAAAAAAAAAACACACAAAGCAATGATTTACTGCAGAAAAGTGAACATTCAGTACCACATATTACAATCATAAAAACTGCTTTTAGCTTTTGTATTATAAAGGTTTGGAGAAAACACCTTCTGTTTGGGTTTTCTGGGATTGAGTTTTGTGCTTGTGTTTGTTTGCAGTGCTCACCTCCCACAAGTCTTGACACATCCAGAGACAGAAAGTCTTAGATTGATTTACATTAAATACTTTATTATTATAATTATTATTCAGTATTTTAAGAATAAATTAAACAAGTGAAATTAAGTTGCTAAAACAAAATTGTAATACTGTGATGTTTCTGGCTGTTTCTTTCCCTTTTTTAAATGAACAATCCCTGGTTTGACAGAGTATCTGTATGTGTTTAACAATCTACATTTGGAGGCAAATATGATGAATCTCAGATTTGAAAAGAAGTGAGGAGACTGAGCGGTGAATTCGCTAATTCTTTTTTTCTTTCTTTCTTTCTTTCTTTCTTTCTTTCTTTCTTTCTTTCTTTCTTTCTTTCTTCACTAAGCACCTGCATTCCAGTTTAACCAAAAGCAGTAACACTTTAGAATACTGTTTTGTCATTAATAAATAACTAAACAAGAACACGTGTAACACAATATTATCCCTCTGGTAATTTCTAGTAACTAACAAGAAATTCTGATTAACAAATTATTAAATAATAGTGCTTAAAGTGACGTGGTAGTTAGACCCCCCAATAACAACTAACTACTCTAAACAGGTTCATAATTAATATGAATAATGCATAATGTATAATTAATTCTAAAGTGAAGGACATCGTAACGAGTATTACCAATTTCTTCAGAAGGAATTACTAATTAATTAAATCAGTATTATTTACATTTACATTTATTCATTTAGCAGATGCTTTTATCCAAAGTGACTTACAAATGAGGACAGTGGAAGCAATAAAAAAAAACACACAAAAAAAAACCACATAGTATGTAATAACTAGGTACTAACCCTGAACCTACCACTAAACCTAACCCTACCCCATGTAGTTACCTTGTATTAACAGAACTTTCTTAGATAAATACACTGTAAGTACACTATAAGTACATGTTAGTACACATACTGTAAAATAAAGTGCAACCTTTTTTTTCCTATTATTAAGTGAGTAACACAATGACTATCTAGTAATTACTGAAATCAATGTAAGCTTTTGAGATTTTTGTAAGATTCTGGATAGTAATTCCTGTTGCTAGATTTGGTAACACTTAAGTCATAACTAGTGGGTTACTGAGATATTCACTTTAGAATACTGATCCAAATAATTAGTAATTCCTTTAGAAAGATGTAGTAACAATTGAGTCATTAATATTAAATACCTTGTTACTGGTTAGCTAATAGTGAACTACCACTTTCAACTGAGCACTATTACTAATTTGTTAATCAGAATTTATAGTTACAGAATTATAGAATTTATAGTAGTTACTAGAATGTTATTAGTGCATTAGTTATTTGTTCCTGTGTAGTTACAATTAACATTAGGGACAATGTTCTAAAGTGTTACCCCGAAAGCTAAATGTGAGTTTTGATTTATTATTATTATTATTAATAATAATAATAATAATAATAATAATAATAATAATAATAACAATAATAATAATAATATTTTTTCTTCTAAATTTGGGAATACATGCAGTTTAACTTTTGTTTATTTTTAAGTCTTTTTTTATGTCAGTGCAATTATTATTATTATTATTATTATTATTATTATTGTTTTATTATTATTATTATTTTATTTTTTTAAATCAAGACAGCAGTGGTTCATCAGGTTATGAAGAAGAGTGTTATAATCAAGTATCTATTAAGAAATGCTGTGATGATAAGCACACTTTGAGTTAGGTGCCTAAATTACAATGGTGAAGTGAATCTGTAAGTCTTAGAACTGTATGCTAGATTTTGGTATTTCACAACTTAGAACTGGCCTACAATATTGCCATGTAAACTGAATTAAGTACAGATTTTTTGGGGGGCATGTTGCGGTTTTATTCTCCTGTTTTGTATAATTCCCTTGCTAAAACAACTTGGGAAGAGTGTGCAAAAAAGCAACATTATTTATAGGCACAATTAATTCCCCCCTTGAATATTTCATTAACACAGTAACACTTGAATTAGATTTGTTGTTGTTGCTATTGAGTCTCAGCCCACAGACAGGGGATGTCCTGAATGGATGGCAACCTGTCTTCCAGCTAATACGCCTGTATAGGTCATTTGTCAAAATCCCTTAAATATGACCCATCAGAGCATATAATACATTTGTGCTCCTATCTGCAAAAGGACATTTTCATATTAATGTTTTGTACTCCTTTATCTGCACTATAATTCGGGTTTCATGTAGCTCAGTTGGTAGAGCATTGTTATACAATTATGTAATCAATGTGATCATGGGTTTGATCCCAAAGAACACACTTGCTCATAAAATGTATATGCTCTATAAATCATGATTTTGCATGATTTCTATGAGGGTTAGGTTTAGAGGTGGGATTGGGTGTGGTCATTCATACGAATTAGCCACGTAGTAAAATATGAACAAATTACAGTGAAATTGGTGTTAAAAGTCCACACATTGCATTTAAATAAACATGATTTTGGATTGGTAATGACAGTCATACATCTTTTCATGACGACAGATGCAACACCACTGTCATTTTTTTATGCCCACTAGAGAAAGTGTAAACCTAAAGGGATACTCCACCGTGTTTTCATATTAAACTATGTTTTTCCCTTAACTAAGACGACTTGATACATACCTCTCTCGTCTCAGTGCGTGCACTCAATCGCTTTGGCGCGGGGTGACACTTTGAAAGCACTTAGCTTAGCCCTTTCATTCAATATGGGCCAAGCAGAGAAGCTACCAAACACCTCCACGTTTTCCCTATTTAAATACAGTTACTCGCGTTGTGCTTTATTGTGTGGCGGAATACCATGGCAAGTGCTTGTAAGCACTTCGTCTTGGCGCAGTAATATCTTCACCCGTGAAAAATCATCTCACCGGCCCCCGCTCCCTCTAGTGAAGATATCACTGCGCCAAGACGAAGAACACTTGCCATGGTATTCCGCCACACATTATAGTTATCCATTTTACACGCTTAGAAAAGCGCAATGTTTTGTTTTGTGTTACCGTCCTAGGTCGAGTTACACTACGCGAGTAACTGTATTTAAATAGGGAAAACGTGGAGGTGTTTGGTAGCTTCTCTGCTTGGCCCATATTGAATGAATGGGCTAAGCTAAGTGCTTTCAAAGTGTCACCATGTGCCAAAGCGATTGAGTGGACGCACTGAGACGAGAGAGGTATGTATCAACTCGTCTTAGGTAAGGGAAAAACATAGTTTAATATGAAAACACGGTGGAGTATCCCTTTAAAACTTAATTATAGGTCATAATAAGGTCATAATAGTCAGTCAATTAGTTAGTTTGTTTGTTTCAGATTTTTAGTGGTTTTGAAGGTTAAAGATATCTTTCAAGTAATTTTTCAAATATAGTCTTTTATTTGTAATTATTATACAGGTGTTCACTTTCTAAGTTTCACTTTTCATCTTTTGCATATATCCCTCTAATGAACAAAACAGGTCCCTAATTACATCATCCTCCATGTGAAGATAACATCACTAATGTTTTCAACTAATTTGTCATTGGTTTCTAAAATAAATAAATAAATAATCTAAAAGGCTAGAATATTTAACAATCAGATGGCTGAATTACGATAATCGGCCTGGTATGTTTGTCTATTATTAGACTTCAAACCTCTGGAATAATTTTTATCAGAAAAAAAGTTCTACACAATGTGTGTTCTACACAACGATGGTGTAGTTCAGTATATATATATATATATATATATATATATATATATATTAGGGGTGTAACGATACGCGTATTCATATTGAACCATTCGGTACGAGGTTTTCGGTTCGGTACGCGGTACGCATTATGCATACCGAATGGTTCGTTGGACTAATTCATTATATTTGAAAAAAAAAAAAAAGAGAAATATAATGATATGCGTTCAACAAGGTAGCCCAATAACCCAAACGACGTAACAGGCAACGCCCCTGACACTCCCGAAGAAGAAAAAAACACCAACTTAAATGCTTATGTTAGGCTACTCTGTCAGTCGCTCGGTCACTCAGTACGCACTAAAGGCTCGTTGCAAAATGGCCAATGCGTTTAACAGACCACAAATAGAAGATCCTCCGATAACCAACAGGTCTGGTGTTTGGGTGCACTTTGGATTCCCTTTAAGCTATAATGGTGATGGCAAGAGAGTGGTGGATAAAAAAACAACTGTATGTCGCATCTGCTGCATGACAATAGGGTACACCAGCGGGAATACAAAAAAAAAAAAAAACACTAGCGGGAATACTTGAAACATGTCAACTCATTTACGCCGACATCACCTTATTGTGTCAGTATCTGGGAAAAGAGGAAAAAAAGGAGAAACATACACGCAACAAACTATCCCCGCAGCATTTAGACCGCCATTTACAACGGATTCAAACAGGGCAAAAGACATCACCGCGGCGATCGGTAGGCTTCATTTACGTTATTGAGAATGAGAAGTTGTCGTCATAGCACAAGCCCCTCCCTCGATATCACGGTCTCCGCCACGTTGGAAGGATACCGGCGGCGAAACAGGATTGTTTACATGTGTTGTTAAGAGGAGGTTCTCGCAATTCTGCACTGTTTTACCATGCCTGGAAGTTACTGCTGTGTTAAAAACTGCTGCAGTACCTCTCATGATACATATGGAAAACATAGGAACAATGGAATACAGTTTTTCTTAGGTTACACCAAGCGCAAAACAGCGGTATTTGGAGAAGCTCTCAAGTGGCACAGAGACCTGGACCATTTACCTCCACGCACACATATGGACATTGGGAATTATATTGTTTTAGGTTTAAGTTACTACACAATGCAGGAGTTTAAAAGCCACAAGTCTTTGGAAAGTTACGAGGCTTTCTGCTGTGGCTGGGTCCATCTACAGCAGGTGAAGAAAACAGTGTTTTACTGGCCAAAGTAAGTTTATTCACAGGCGTTTTAGCGTATTGTAATTACATTGCATTTAGAATGCACTTCTTGACCAAAATGACAAAGTAATTAACTGCGACTGTTTCGTAAACACTAGATTGTAACGAGATGTTCAATGTATACGAACGTTTCCAACATGTTTTGATGTAGGCTAAAACTGTGTATGTTTAGTTATAATTTGATTTTAACCCAATGACACATAATGTACCAGGTTTTTTTTGTTGGGGGCTGCAAAGTGGACAAACCAGTTCTGGGTTAGCTAGGGTAGTTAAATGTGCGATTGCGAGATGTAAATGTCCGGGTTAGATTAAAGCCATTAACAGCGTGAATGCAAAGTAACTTACATTGTAAACAATATAATTCCCAATGTCCATATGTGTGCACTGAGGTAAATTGTTCAGGTCTCTGTGCCGCTGCAGGGAGCTGCCTGAGGGCTTCTCCAAACACTGCTGTTTTGCGCTTGGTGTGAGCTTGTTCCTGTAAAGTCCCCTTTCTTTCGCCTTATGATTTTGCATTGCTTTTCTTTCTTTCTTTTCTTTCGCGTATTCGTAGATCAGGCTCGATCTGTTCCGCCGACAAAATAAATGCACAAAAATGAAAGCGCTCTGAAATGTTTAGTCATGCCTCTGTGAAGTTCTGAAGGCATTGCCCCTGGCAACAGATAGCGTATCCTTCCATCAGGGCCGATCGGCTCAGACCCCTCCCAAATCAACCCAAATCGGCACATGACTCCTCAATCTCAATAGCCACGGATATGGGACCTTACTATTTACCATTCATTCTGTCATCACCATTATAGCTTACAGGGAATCCAAAGTGCACTCAAATACGAGACCTGTTGGTTATTGGAGGATCTTCTATGTCTGGTCTGTTAAATGCATTAGACATTTTGCAACGAGCCTTCATCGCATACTGAGTGAGCGAGCGCCTTAGGGGCCGTTCACATATCACGCCTAAAAACGCGTGGAAAATGCTAGTCGCGCCGCTTTCTCCTCCTTTCCAAAGCGCTTGGGCAGAAGTGCCCCTGAGGCGTTTTTGCTAAGCAACAATGACGTGCTCTCTCCATGAGACGCGGAAATTTCAGCAAAGGATAAATGGATTTGCAGCTCTAAAAATCGCTTGCAGTAGCTCTGCTACTAAATTTATTCCAAAATTGCAATCCATATACAACTATGATCAGCTGTTCCTTCATCTTGGCTGAGCTTTCAACGTTGTTACGGGAAAGGATGAAGCTGATTGGTTAGTTCTTGTCACATGACCCGCGGTGGGCTTGCGGCATTCTGAAAAGTTGAGATGTTTTTACATTTTGCTGTATCTAAAACGTACCGAACCGAACCGTGACATCAGTGTATCGTATCGAACCGAACCGTGAATTTTGTGAACCGTTACACCCCTAATATATATATATATATATATATATATATATATATATATATATATATATATACTGTATATATATAGCCAATACAAAAAGAACTTTTCATCTATTCATTCTTTACAGGTAATCTATAGTCATTCTGAGGCTTTTTTTTTCTTTTCTCATTATAGAGTGCAACACTTTTCATTCCAAAAGCATCCCAATTTATTAATTTCCTCTATAAAGAAATTAACTTACTATAGTATTAACTAGTCACTACACTATGCACGTAAACCATGCATTATTCCTTACATATAGATTAAGTTTAAAAAGTACACTTTCCCTTCAGGAATTTTCAGTTTGAACACCATGAACTGTATTTATACTATGAAATATAATACAATAGTGCATATGCACACAAAATTAAGACTCATCTACTTTAGTTAATCATTCAATTCATGAAAAATATTTTCTTTTTTTGTATCAAATCAAAGTTTGTAATATTGTGATTCTTTGGAGCTGGTTGTTACAAAGCAATTTTTAAAAACTCTATAACATACACATACACATACGAGTACCGCTTAATTCTCAATATGGAACCCAACCTTCCATGGTTCTCAGGGATTCATCATGAAGGCCTGGCGCCGGACTTTCCGCTGCGTCTAGCTACCTAGGGTGATGGAGGATCTTAACAGGGTGTACAGTACTGACACTCTGGAGCAGTTTAAGCGAGCTGACACTAACCTGGGCCTCTCAGTACCACTACCTGTTTGAGGTGAGAACGCAGGAGGAGACCAGCTCTACACGAAGGCTATAGAACCTAGCGAAAGTGTTAGGGGTCGCCCAGCATGGAGTCAGGTCCCAAGAGGATATAGAGGTTAAATCCTTCCTGGCCCCTCTAAGGAACCTGACGATGAGGTCATGCTTACCTAAAGACTTCATTCATGGGGTCATGGTACACAGCATTAGCGGCAACCTGGACTTTAGGGGCACCCCTGCCCAGAGAAACACAAGATCTGACAACGGGGTGAAGGTTTAGCGACAAGCAAGTGTAACTTTGACCCGGTGAGTGCCATGCTTCCACACACCCACCTCAGGACTCAACCATAAAGCCAGTGCTGGAGCGGTCTCATATGTAACAGGCCAAGTGGTGTAAGTGCCGCTGCGGCCACCATATGCCCCAGGAGCCTCTAAAAAAGTTTCTGACTGCGTACGTTCCTCTGTGAGGCATGCTGTCTGTTCGACCGAATCCAACTCCATAACAAGAAAAGAGATCCTCTGCGTCTGCGAGTGTTTGCTCTTTTCCCAGTTGACTCCGAAAGCCCAACAGGCTCAGGTGCCGGAGCACCAAATCCCTGTACTCACACAAGTGATCCCGAGATTGTGCTAGTATCAGCCAATCATCTAGATAGTTGAGAATGCGAAGACCTAGATCTCTGAGGGGAACAAGACCCCCTCTGTGACTTTTGTGAAGACACGGGGAGACAGGGACAGCCTGCAGGGCAGGACCTTGTACTGATATGCCCGTCCTTTGGACATGAACCGCAGAAAAGGTCTGTGGCATGGAAGGAACATGAAATATACATGAAACATGATACATGAAAGTACTCGTCCTTGAGGTCGAATGCTACAAACCAATCTTGGGGATGGATGCACCCGAAAATGCATTTCTGCATCAACATTTTGAACAGTAGCCAATAAAGGGCCTGATTCAAAACGTAACCCAATGCCTTTCTTGGGTACAATGAAGTAAGGGCTGTAAAACCCAGTCCTCATATCAGTTGGAGGGACTGGCTCTATCGTGTCCTTCGCCAGTAGGACTGCGATCTCTGCCCGCTGAACAGGGGCATCGGCTGCTTTTAATTTAGTGAAGCGGATACCACTGAACTTGGGTGGACACTGGGTGAAATGAATAGCATAGCTGAGGCTGGTGGTCCGTAGAAGCCAGAAGGCAGCGCTGACCAGGCACTCAGAAACCGTACAAGGGGGCCATACCCACGGTGGGGCAGCGAGGTGGAACCCAGGGACCCAACTCAGGTGGCTTGTGAGCAGGCCAGAGTGTAGTGTGAGTGCGGGGTGCAGCTTTTGTTAACGCTCTCAAACCGCCCACTGCTGCCATCTGACGAAGGAGGAGGATGAGTGAGGTCCAGTGACTCACCGTCTGCAACTCTCTGTGCCCTCCTGAGACCCAGAGAGGGAGAAACCTACTCTCTCATCGAGAATTCCAGATTCTCCGCCTGGCCCTCCTCCAGGGGAGGACGAAGTGCCTTAACCATCCCCCAGAAAGCAGTTAGCTCTCTCTGGGTTTCCCGTCCCGGGGCCTCTTGGTCTTCCACTCACCGCCAGGTTTGACGGGGGCCAGGATGGGAGGGGCAGCCTGCCTGCACCCAGCTCTACGGCACCACTTGTTGGAAGCTGCTGTGGATGCGACGTGGTAGTGGGGGCGGATGCAGGGGGCTGCCCTCGGCGATGACCAGGCTGGGACACTGCGGCCAGCTGATGGGTGGAGGCAGCAGCTGCCCACAAGGCAGGATGCGTCGGATCGCCTCAGTCTGCTTTTGGGCAGCTGAGAACTGGACAGTCTCCAGAGACCGGTCTGGGGCACAGGGGCATTGAGAAAACCGGACCTTGTTGATGTCCCTCGTGTCTGCCAGACAGAGCCAGAGATGGCGCTCCTAGACCACTAATGTGGACATTGCATGACCCAGCGAACTCTCGGTGACCTTCGTCGCTCAAAGTGCAAGGTCACTGGGTCTCCACGCCAGGAGGAGATGGACTCAAGACACAACTGCATCACTACTGCATGCTCCACTGGCAGGATTGCCAAATACATTCACAGTTGAGCAAAATGATACTAACGATCGGCTCCGAAGTGAAAAGCTGGTATGCATTGCACCTGCTGCCTTGTTATACTTACGCTGTGTTCAGCGGCAGCTGGATGCAATAATTGTATGCCAATGTTCATTGGCTCGTTTAGTTTACACTCGAAGTAGACTGGTCTATCAAAGCAATATCCCATTTTGCATCGGTCACCGATGTGGCGTTGAGAGTGACCGACTGAAAGGAAACTAAATTTACAGTGCCACAGCACCATTTATTTTCAGACTAGGTGCCAGAACAATGCAAACAATAAATAGGCAACATTTCATGTTTATTGATTCATATAGCACTTAATACAATATTTCAGGTTTTAAAGTTGTTCCGCGGTAAAGCACAGGACAATAACTAATAAATAAATAAATAAATTCAATTTCAATTGGAAAGCCTTTGTAAAAAACAATAGTGTTATTATTCAGCTCAGTTTACTTTACTGTTCATTTAATTTAGTTCAATAAAATGCCAATGTTGCAAAGATCATCTGTTATGAAACAAACTCAATTCAATAATAAAGCAACTCTACAGAAGACAAATGTATTTATTTCTATTTAGCTTTATTCAGATTAATCTCAAGTCAGTTCAGTGTTGATTCAAGTAAATAATACTAAGTTGCAAAGTTCAATAGTTGTGAAACGATTTAAAATCACTTATAAAGTCCTACTGTAAAGAAACACATCATTATATTACGTGTTGTCCTTTAAAACTACATGCAGCAGTAAAGATACGGTGGTATCAATGAAGTCTGATTCACATAGACTAACTACTTGTGAGATTATTCCTTTTAAAAAGAAATGGTCAAACTAGTAACTGGGTAACCTTTCTATGCCATGCTTCCAAGTAAATGACAAAATCATGTAGGAAACTGTGCTGAGAAATAGACATCTCTAGTTCTCTGTTAACAGTGCAAGTAAATCTCTCATGTCCCAAACCAACCACTCCTACAACCAAATATTATTTACTTTGATAAAATTATCTGCTGAGTAGAGTTATTACAATATAAATCTAATTAAGTGCTTCGTCTGCGCTGCACAAGAACGATCAATACATAATATGGCTGTCGCAGCTGCTTCCTATAATGCATGACTTCCATCAATATTGTCAACCATTAAAACTGTCTTGCTACTTTTTTCCCCTACAATAATCATCTAATGTTAAATGAAAACAAATAATGAACCTGATTGGACAATAATGCATTGTGTGCTATAAATGTACTAATAAACAGCCCATATGTGTGCCTATATCCCATAGTGTGATTTGGTTCCTAAACTAAAGTTCAATTCAATTCATGTTCAATTCTAATTTATTTGAATAGCTCTTTTTACAATACAAATAGTTACAAAGCAACTTTACAGAAAAGTATATTTCTACAATATTTAGTAATAGCTTATAAGTGGTGACTGTCAGTTTGTGCACATATGACAGGATTTGTAGAAAAAATAATACAAGACGTAGTCAGCCAGATTATGAACATTATTAATATCATTAATATTTAATAATTATTATATGATGCAGTCACACTTGTAGCAATATTTGTTAGTTCTGTTGTTAATTCAGGGTTATCATCATCTGAGGTCCTCTGAGGGTCAGCATCATCTCTTCTCAGGTGTTCTGGATCCAGACTGGAGCTTGTGTAAATACTAGTTACCACGGGATGTAAATCCCGTGGCAAAACATGGAAACAAATAGAGACATCATTAGCATAGCTGCTGTTCCTACAAAGTAAAATTAATAAGTTTAACCCAAGCTAAAGAATAAGAATGCACATTTGATCAGATATAACTATACTCACAATTTAAGATAAATTTTTCAAATGCTTGGCGAAAGAGATGCGTTTTTAATCTAGATTTAAACAGAGAGAGTGTGTCTGAACCCCGAGCATTATCAGGAAGGCTATTCCAGAGTTTGGGAGCCAAATGTGAAAAAGCTCTACCTTCTTTAGTGGACTTTGCTATCCTAGGAACTACCACAAATTCAGCGTTTTGTGACCTTATGGAGCATGATGGATTGTAGCGTGGTAGAAGGCTAGTTAGGTATGCAGGAGCTAAACCATTTAGGGCCTTATAGGTAAGTAATGATAATTTTTAACTGATACGGAACTTAATAGGTAGCAGTGAAGAGACTGCAAAATTGGGGTAATATGATCATATTTTCTTGACCTGGTAAGGACTCTAGCTGCTGCATTTTGGACTAACTGTAGCTTGTTTATTGAAGAAGCAGGACAACCACCTAGAAGTGCATTACAATAGTCCAGTCTAGAGGTCATGAATGCATGAACTATCTTTTCCGCATCAGAAACAGACAACATGTTTCGTAGCTTGGCAATGTTTCTAAGATGGAAGAATGCAGTTTTTGTTACATGGGAAATATGATTTTCAAAAGACAAGTTGCTGTCTAATATAACACCCAGATTTTTGACTTTAGAAGTAGTAACAGTACATCCGTCTAGTTGCAGATTGTAATCTACAAGATTCTGTGTTCTGTTTTTTGGTCCAATAATTAAAATCTCTGTCTTATCCGAATTTAATTGGTGAAAATTGTTGGTCATCCAATCTTTTACATTTTTAACACACTCTGTTATCTTATATATATATATATATATATATATATATATATATATATATATATATATATATATATATATATAATCATCAGCATAACAGTGGAAGCTAATTCCGTATTTTCTAATAATATTACCAAGGGGCAACATGTATATTGAAAATAGAAGGGGACCAAGGACGGATCCTTGTGGCACTCCATATTTTACTGATGATAAATGAGATGACTCCCCATTTAAGTAAACAAAATGGTAACGATCGGACAGGTAGGATCTAAACCATCTTAGAGCCTGCCCTTGAATACCTGTATAGTTTTGTAAATGTTTGCTCGATTAATGAGGAAAGGTCACCCATAGATATAAAGGGAACTGAACTACTAAAGTATTAATAAAAACAAATAAACTGACATTAGGAATCAATCTCTTGTTCTCCTTATGTTTCTATATGTGTGTTAACAGCAGCAAATGAAGAATGATGCCAGGATGTGGTTTTTCCAACAACAACAAAAAAAAAAAACTTTTTGCTTCGATTTCAGTTTAATAAGAAATAATTCACATTATTATTATATTTTTAAAAAGTCACATAAATCACTGTTTACACAACTCACTTAAATTACACTGCTCCATAATATACATATGAATCTTTGCTCTTTCGTGTTTGTTCACCTTCTCCGAGATATGATGCATTTCGGTGACACCTGTAGTTGTCCATGCGATGTCTGTCACTCTCTCGTGATGGAACAACTACTTCTCAGCCTATTAGCCTTTTTCTCCGCTCATACCATGTCCTCGAAAATCCTCGTTTATATGACTTCCCGCCCTTTGTAGATACATGTTTGATGTTTAAATTTCGTCTTGGTTGTCCTAATTCTTTAATAACCAATTTATCCTTATTGCTACATCGAAATAATGGTATTTCTTTCAATCACATGATAAAATTAATCTGCACTGAGGTAACATTCGCTGTGATGTCGATCAAGATCAGCTGACAAAGGCATAGCTGTCCCCGTCTCTCTGTTTTTTTTTTTTCACATTTGATAAAGATATTAAAGAATTATTTTTTTTTTAATTCAAAATAGTTTTTAAATATTATTGTACTGTTCCCACCAGTCGTTGCACATGTTAAAGTTTTGCACGATGACGAAAGCACATAAGGGCTAGCCCTCCCTCCCGGAACTGCAGTGGCTGCAGTTAGAAAAAAAAAAAGATCTTTGAATGGAAGTCTATAAGAGCACTCGGGGCGATTATTTCAATTAAATTAAATTCAGGTTTATTTGTATAGTGATTTTTACAACACCAATCATTAAAAAGCAACTTAATTAAAAAGAAACAAATAGAGACATCATTAGCAAACTGCTGTTCCAACAAAGCAAAATTAATTAATTTAACCCGAGCTAAAGAATAAGAATGCACATTTGATCACAATAGATCACAATTTAAGAGATACATTATTCGAATGCTTGGCGAAAGAGATGCGTTTTTAATCTAGATTTAAAGGGGGGGGGGGTGAAATGCTCGTTTTCACTCAATATCCTGTTAATCTTGAGTACCTATAGAGTAGTACTGCATCCTTCATAAATCCAAAAAGTCTTTAGTTTTATTATATTCATAAGAGAAAGATAGTCTGTACCGATTTTTCCCGGAAAAACACGACCGGCTGGAGGTGTGTCGTGTGGGCGGAGCTAAAGAATCACGAGCGCGAATAGGCTTTTGCGTTGAGAGCATGTGGAAGCTGTGACATTACCGTGAGGGAAAACCTATCATCTTAAACAAACCATGGCTTACAGTCAGATTCAGCCGTTTATTTATGATCCAGAATCAGATCCAGAGGCTGAAACTGAACGAAAGCAGCAGCAACGACTCGCTCCGAGCGGGGCTCGAACCCGGGTCTCTGGCATGGGAGGGGACGCACTAACAAGGAGGCAGAGATATTTGAAGCAGTTTTACTCACCGCCTGCGGTTCCAACACACGATCGTGACCCTTTTTCCTTGGGATTGCATCATCCTTAAGAAATAAACGATATGCAAATCCGTCGTCAAACTGGGCCTTGTGAACAAGCATCTTCGAAATGCAGGGAACACACAAAAACACTTGCACAACTCCGTTGATGCTCTGTAAAAATAAACTCCATCCACTGGTCCCTTAATGCTGTTTTTTTTTTTTTTGGTAATCTGTGCAGGGTTGTCTTGCCCTGGCAACCAAAAACAGAACTTCTTTTGTGACTTTTCGCGACGCTCTCGCTCTGATCAGTGAATTGCTCTGATCAGTGAAATGTCTGTGCTGCTGCTCAGCCTTGCTATACGGGAGCGCGCGCTCTTCCGGCAGACGTGCCCTCAGGACCCATATAAGGAAATTCCGCTCCATCTAACGTCACACAGAACCATACTCGAAAAAAACTTTCCGAAACTTGTGACAAACCGGAAAGAGTATTTTGGGAACAAAAATACTCCTTCAAACGTACAACTTAATTTTTTAAACTTTGTCCATGTTTAGCATGGGAATCCAACTCTTTAACAGTGTAAAAAACTCAGTATGCATGAAATAGCATTTCACCCCCCCTTTAAACAGAGAGAGTGTGTCTGAACCCCTAACATTATCAGGAAGGCTATTCCAGAGTTTGGGAGTCAAATGTGAAAAAGCTCTACCTCCTTTAGTAGACTTTGCTATCCTAGGAACTAAGGAGTGTGATGGTTTGTAACGTGGTATAAGGCTAGTAAGTACGCAGGAGCTAAACCATTTAGGACCTTATAGGTAAGTAATGATAATTTGTAGAAGATACAGAACTTAATAGGTAGTCAGTGCATAGACTTTAAAATTGGGGTAATATGATCAGACTTTTTTGACTCTAGCTGCCGCATTTTGGACTACCTGTAGCTTGTTTATTGAAGATGCAGGACAACCAACTAGAAGTACATTACAATAGTCCAGTCTAGAGGTCATGAATGCATTAACTAGCTTTTCTGCATCAGAAACAGGTAACATGTTTCGTAGCTTGGCAATGTTTCTAAGATGGAAGAATGCCGTTTTTGTTACATGTAAGGTCAAGTCAAGTCACCTTTATATATACAGTATAGCGCTTTAAACAAAATACATTGTGTCAAAGCAACTGAACATCATTCATTAGGAAAACAGTGTGTCAATAATGCAAAATGATAGTTAAAGGCAATTCATCATTGTTCATCTGTTCAGTTTAAATAGTGTCTGTGCATTTATTTACAATCAAGTCAACGATATCGCTGTAGATGAAGTGACCCCAACTAAGCAAGCCAGAGGCGACAGCGGCAAGGAACCGAAACTCCATTGGTGACAGAATGGAGAAAAAAACCTTGGAAGAAACCAGGCTCAGTTGGGGGGCCAGTTCTCCTCTGACCAGACGAAACCAGTAGTTCAATTCCAGGCTGCAGCAAAGTCAGATTGTGCAGAAGAATCATCTGTTTCCTGTGGTCTTGTCTTGGTGGTCCTCTGAGACAAGGTCTTTACAGGGGATCTGTATCTGGGGCTCTAGTTGTCCTGGTCTCCGCTGTCTTTCAGGGCTGTAGAGGTCCTTTCTAGGTGCTGATCCACCATCTGGTCTGGATACGTACTGAATCCAGGTGACTGCAGTGACCCTCTGATCTGGATACAGACTGGATCTCGTGGCTACGGTGACCTCAGAATAAGAGAGAAACAGACTAATATTAGCATAGATGCCATTCTTCTAATGATGTAGCAAGTACATTGAGTGTTATGGGAAGTGTTCCCGGTTCTGGTTAACCTAATTAATGCATCCTAAAAATCCTTTAACAGATTTGGATATTAAAAGCATATTTGTATGTTATGTGTAAGCCAGGTTAAAGTGGGTCTTTAATCTAGATTTAAACTGCAAGAGTGTGTCTGCCTCCAGAACAATGTTAGGTAGGTTATTCCAGAGTTTAGGCACCAAATAGGAAAAGGATCTGCCGCCCACAGTTGATTTTGGTATTCTAGGTATTATCAAATTGCCTGAGTTTTGAGAACGTAGTGGACGTAGAGGATTATAATGTAAAAGGAGTTCATTCAAATACTGAGGTGCTAAACCATTCAGGGCTTTATAAGTAATAAGCAATATTTTAAAATCTATATGATGTTTGATAGGGAGCCAGTGCAGTGTTGAAAGGACCGGGGCTAATATGGTCATACTTCCTGGTTCTAGTAAGAACTCTTGCTGCTGCATTTTGGACTAGCTGTAATTTGCTTGCTAAGCGTGCATGAACAACCACCCAATAAAGCATTACCATAATCTAACCTTGAGGTCATAAATGCATGGATTTACATTTCTGCATTTGACAATGAGAGCATAGGCCGTAATTTAGATATATTTTTGAGATGTAAAAATGCAGTTTTACAAATGCTAGAAACGTGGCTTTCTAAGGAAAGATTGCGATCAAATAGCACACCTAGGTTCCTAACAGATGATGAAGAATTGAAAGAGCAACCATCAAGTCTTAGACAGTGCTCTAGATTATTATATGCAGAGTTTTTAGGTTCTATAATTAACACCTCTTTTTTTTCAGAATTTAGCAGTTAGAAATTACTCGTCATCCAGTTTTTTATATCGACTATGCATTCTATTAGTTTTTCAAATTGGTGTGTTTCACCGGACCGTGAAGAAATATAGAGCTGAGTATCATCAGCATAACAGTGAAAGCTAACACCATGTTTCCTGATGATATCTCCCAAGGGTAACATATAAAGTGTGAAGAGTAGCAGCCCTAGTAATGAGCCTTGAGGTACTCCATACTGCACTTGTGATCAATATGATACATCTTCATTCACTGCTACGAACTGATGGCAAAGTGTTCAAGTCTATGCAAAAGAATGTTGTGGTCAATTGTGTCAAACGCAGCACTAAGATCCAATGAAACTAAGAGAGAGATACAACCACGATCAGATGATAAGAGCAGATCATTTTTAACTCTAAGGAGAACAATCTCAGTACTATGATACGTTCTAAATCCTGACTGGAAATCCTCACATTGTTGTTGTCTAATATAACACCCAGATTTTTGACTGTAAAGGAAATAGCATCTGTCTAGTTGCAAATTGTAATCTACAAGATTCTGTGTACTGTTTTTTGGTGATAAATTAGATGACTCCCCATTTAAATAAACAAAATGGTAGAGATCGGACAGGTATGTTCAAAAGTCAAGTCAAGTCACCTTTATTTATATAGCGCTTTAAACAAAATACATTGCGTCAAAGCAACTGAACAACATTCATTAGGAAAACAGTGTGTCAATAAACCATCTTAGAGCATGACCTTGAATACCTGTATAGTTTTGTAATCTATTACGAGTATGTCATGAACTATGGTGTCGAACGCAGCACTAAGATCAAGTAAAACAATGAGAAATTCTTCATACAGATCCTTTTTTTGTTCAGGAAGGAGCTCAATTGAGCAGACACAACTTTTTCAAAAATTTTAGACATAAATGGAAGATTTGAAATAGGCCAATAATTTGCCAGTTCACTAGGATCTAGTTTTGGTTTCTTAATAAGAGGCTTAATAACCGCCAGCTTAAAGGGGGGGTGAAATGCTCATTTTCACTCAATATCCTGTTAATCTTGAGTACCTATAGAGTAGTACTGCATCCTTCATAACTCCAAAAAGTCTTTAGTTTTATTATATTCATAAGAGAAAGATAGTCTGTACCGATTTTTCCGGAAAAACACGACCGGCTGGAGGCGTGACGTGTGGGCGGAGCTAAAGAATCACGAGCGCCCTGGCAACCAAAAACACACTTCTTTTGTGACTTTTCGCGCTGCTCTTGCTCTGATCAGTGAATGTCTGTGCTCAGCCTCTCAGTGCTCTGCTATATGGGAGCGCGCGCTCTTCCGGCAGAAGTTCCCTTAGGACCCACATAAGGAAATTCCGCTCCATCTAACGTCACACAGAGCCATACTCGAAAAAAACTTTCCGAAACTTGTGACAAACCGGAAGGAGTATTTTTGGAACAAAAATACTCCTTCAAACGTACAACTTAATTTTTGTCCATGTTCAGCATGAGAATCCAACTCTTTAACAGTGTAAAAAACTCAGTATGCATGAAATAGCATTTCACCCCCCCCTTTAAATGGTTTTGGGACGTGACCTAAAGATAACCACATGTTAATATTATTGAGAAGCGGTTCTTCTGCTACAGGTAACAACTCTTTCAGTAATTTAGTGGGTACAGGATCTAATAGATACAGTGATAAGTTTATTTAGCTCTTCCTGTCCTATAGTTGTAAAGCACTGCAGTTTATCTTTGGGTGCGATGGATGAAAGTGAAGTGTTAGATGCTGTAGAATGTACATTCACTATTGTATTTCTAATGTTATCTATTTTATCAGTGAAGAAGTTAATAAAGTCATTACTAATAAACGTTGATGGAATATTTGAATCAGGTGGCGTCCTGTTTATTTGTTAATTTAGCCACTGTGCTAAATAGAAACCTTGGATTGTTTTGGTTATTTTCTACGAGTTTGTGGATAGGATCTGCCCTGGCAGTTTTTATAGCCTATCTATGGCTAGACATGCTTTTTTTTTTTTTTACTTTTTTTTCCATTCTAAAAACTTCCAAGTTAGTTTTTCTCCATTTTCACTTCAAGACTACAAGTTTCTTTCTTGAGAGAGTATTACAGTATGTTTTTCTCTAACCTTTTTCAATTTGATGGGGCAACAGTTTCTAATGTATTAGAGAAAATAGTGCCCATGTTGCCACTCATTTCATCTAGTTCATTTGTTATTTTTGGGTACAAATAGCAGTTGAGATAAATCAGGCAGGTTATTTGCAAATGTGTCTGTGGTGGCTGGAACAATAGTTCTGCCCAGATGGTTACGCTGAGCCATATAGTTAATATCAGTGATATGCAACATGCATGATGCAAGGAAATGGTCGGTAACATCATCACTTTGAGGTACAATATATACTGCATATCAGTAAGATCGATTCCATGCGATATAATTAAATCTAGTGTATGATTAAAACGATGAGTGGGCCCGGTGACATTTGTCTTGACTCCAAAAGAGTTTAATAGATCAGTAAATGCAATATCTAATGCATAATTTGTATTATCAACGTGAATATTAAAATCTCCTATGATTAGCGGTTTATCAACTGTAAAAAGAAAAAAGGTATATCCTGTAACTGTATCCTGTTTTCTGGGTAACATTGAGAATATCGCTATATATTGTTGCAACACCTCCACCACTACCAGTCTGACGGGGCTCATGCCCATGCAATTTTCAGTTTGACAGAAATCGCCCAAAAAGGTGTGGTACTACACAAAATGTGACTCGACACTGATTGTACTACTTAGAGGCAGCACAAACAGTCTAGAATAGTGAAAGGTAGCATAACACTGTGGTTGAATGTAAAAGGAAAAAAAACTTCTCTCCCTTTCTTTTGGTGGTGCGTCGCCCAATTGCCCTAATGGAGAAACTGCCACTGGAGCGTTGTGTCCCTTGAGAAAAAAATAAATAATTAAATTATGCTACTTGGTATATGGGTAAGTACATTCACTAATAGTACTTGTAGTGATGCTACTGCCCAAAACAAAATTAATGTAATCTCTCCATCACCACAGCAATTCTGTCTCTCTCTTCAATTCCCTTTTTCCCAGTGTCTGCAAGGAGAGATGAAGGCCTGTGGTCAGTTGTAATAAAGTCTCGATGTTGTGGACTTATTCACAGACACACCAGCAGCTGGAGAGCTACTGGTACACTAAACGAGAGCAATGACCACCCAGCACGAGTACCTTTAAAACTCATTTACATCCTGTCAGCTTACATTACCACAGGGCATGATGAGAGTGGACTGAATCAGGTCTGAATGCACACGAGACAGTGGCCAAGCATACCTGTACTGACCTGAATCAACGCTCACCAGCCTTTCTCTCACCCAACACTGGATTTTAATCAAATGTGCCCTTAAGCCCACATTTATGTGCTCTTATGTGCATTTTATCCTGATAACCCCGAAAAGAACTTAAATTACACTTTCAGTTTTGATCGTACAGATTAAAGGCAATACATCAATCGAATCTGTAAAGTGTCTGCTTTTTTTTTGTATACAGACATAATAACAACAAAACTCTGTACATTTATAAAATAAAGATAACAAACAAGGTGTGCTGTCTGCAGCCTTGGTCTGCCGTGATCTTCATTTAGAAACGAGTCATTAAAATGAACTGTAACTCAGTGAATATTCAACAAAGATACAATATATAGATATATATAGAAAGCTTGACGTGTCTACTTTTAAACTAAATAAGTGCTACGAAAAACAAATATTCCGTGATAAAGTAATACATGTGGAAACAATGTGATGTCCGTTTTTCACGTCTCCATTCATTATATCTAATGCGACCACGCCCACACTTGAACGTGCTATTGAGATTATAATGTTTCACTGAAGCACACGGCTTGAATACGCCCATACAGAAAACAAAGCAGAGAGACAGCAGGAATTTTATTTATTTTATTTATTTTTTTGCTTCGATGATAGATGTAATTCACCCCAAGAAGATGTGATGAGGAATACATCAGGATTTGAGATTTCCTCAGAAAAAATTAAAAAAAAAAAAAAAAAAAAATAATAATAATAATAATAATAATAATAATAATAAAAATAAATCTTTTTTTCTGTAGAAAATCAGTGTGTGACTGGAGCAATGATGCAAAAAATTCAGCTTTGAAAGTCAGCTTTGATTGTTCCTCATAAACTTTTTATCTGCACTCGCAAGTGAATATTACATTATTTTGTGGAATAATTAAACATATTCTAAATAAACTAAAAACATAAAAATGTATACATTTATTTTGTCCTTGTAACTCACAATCCTGACTAAAAGGCTCCTTATGCAGTTCATTATGTGGCCCTTTCTCTTCTCAAGTGTAAATCACAATTATATTCATGATAGTTGACGCCTACTTGCATATGATTTTTACAAACAAAAAGTGTCTTAGAAAATTTAAATCAATAAATTATTTTCAGTGAGTGAGTAAACAAGATGATTTTCACAAAATTTAGAAAGAAAAATTCTAGGCTACAAGCTCAAGTTCTCAAAAGTCCTGGGAACCGATGATCTGTATGTGTTTTATGGCCTTATTCAAGTGATTTACAATTAGTCGTTTTTCACTAACCACGCTTTTTTTTTTCTTTTCTTTTTTCAAAAACAAAATCATGTACATACATGCTGCTCACATATTATTATGGACCAGTTTGTGCTAATTACAATGATATTAGACTTTAGCCATTTAGATATTTATAAACAACTGAAAAAAGCACAAATGTCTGGGCATAACAAAACTTCTCCATGCCCCAAAAATACCCTTAGACCTCAGAGGGTTAAAGGTTTTAAATCTTTAAATAACATTTTTAAATTTAAACAAAGACCAATAGTTCTTTAAACTTGTTAAACTAGTTTAAGTTGATGTTCTAAAATAACAAATTAAAACGGAACACACTGACACATTTTAAAACAACAACAAAATAATAATAATAAAAAGAAAAGAATATTACTAAAACTTTAATTAAAATTAACATGGAAGCCAAGAAGAAGAAAAAGAAAATATTTTCAGTGATAATGAAATAACACTGTTCTGATATAATTTCTCCAAATTCATTCATTCATTTGCGTGTGTACAGTATGTGTGTGCATTCATGTGTGTGTGTGTGTGTGTGTGTGTGCGTTAAATTACATATGTTGTCTACTCTTACTTTTTCAAATAATTAATTAGAAATTATGATCCACATCATTAAACCTTACAGTATCCTGATCCTGATTTTTTTTAAAAATGTATTCAAGTGGTATTGTGACTATTGTCTCCATGAACCATCGCAATCAAATAACTTTGACTTTTAGTCAAGTTATAAGCTATGAGTGTAACTTCCAAGAAGCAAAAAAAAAAAGTTTAATGAATTTTTAACGACCAGCGGGACTATAGGGCCAACTGAGAGCCCTCCCAGAGCTTTACACCCATCAGTGTGATTTGTGGACTGAGCTCAGGGGGTGTACACGGCTGCTGAACCACAGGAATTAAGTGCCCACGATGGGGGTGCGTCTTTGCTTCACATCAGGGTCCAAATGATGTTTGAAATGTTTTAATCAAATCCTATGTTTTCATTAGTCTAACAATGCATGTCGCACAGTGTGCAAAAGCATCTTGCAGGCCTCGAGGGGCACAGGATTTGTATAGAATATGAAGTCATTTCTTGGTCTCATGAGGTGCAAGAGCAGAATGTCAGCTATTCTATACATTTAAATGATCTGATAAAAGTATTTGTGCTGATTTAGCCTATTTATAATAACCTTGCTGTGCTATTCCTTTAAAGACCTGTTTTAATTCCATTTGCATCTGTTTTTTTTTTTTTTTTTACTTTCTGGGCATTTTGGCTCTTTAAATTTAAAACTCTTTAAATAGACATTCTCACACTCTGACTAGTTTATCTGTCTGCAAATGATGTTTAAGAATGGATATACATGGAACAATTTAACTTTAATTTGAAACAATTGAACAATTTAATTAAATTCACTTCACACGAGAATGTAAATTATGTCATTTTATTGGCATATTCAAGCAATACTGAGTATTATATGTTCAAATTATCTCTGTTGTTGAAGCAATTAGAGCTCTTCAGAATTAAAAATGTAGTATACATCTAAAAAAAAACAAAAGAATTCTTAAATAGGTGATAAGAGCAGCACACACAGATATATCAGGTTTTTAATTTGCATGTGATTGACAGAACTCCACTAGCGAGACGTGAGGAGGTCTCTGAATGTAGTCATTTGCCAAGAGCTCTGAGATTGTTTTGGGTGTCAAGGGGACATCTTTTTATTGAGCTTGTCTTCAGGTCTTAAGCAGCTGTGAAGTCTTCTCTTCAACCTATTAGCCTTAAAGGCCATTAAATTGCTAATACACTTCCCGTAATTTAAATTGACTGGATGGTAAAATTTTCCAAAAAGAGAGTGAAATTAATAAGTTCGTAGCATCCAACAAAGTCACTGGGGAGTTCTCCTGATTAGGGCATGGCAATTTAAACCCTCTACTATGCTGAAAAGACGATTCTTGCACAAGAATGGGGTTTGAGTAACCTGCCCTTTAGGTAGAGCACCTGCTTCATTAATCATGTGCCAGTGATAGTACCGGTTCTCCTGTGACAAACGGAACAGAGCCCAGTGAATCCCATGAGCGTCCACATGACCCAGAGCTTCCTACCTCTTGCATCCTTCCACCTCTAGGGCCTCTATTTCTGTGAATCCACAGAGAGGTTGCATACAGAACAGGAACTGCAATTTCGAAAGCAATCTGACCTAAGAATCCTCTCTAAATCATGTCTCAGGATGAGAATAGTTTTGATACAGATTGAATTATTCTGCGCCCAGTTCCACTTAATAATACATATACTTTATTGGTTCTCTTTGTAATTATTTTAAAAATGTCAAGGAAAAATTATCATATGTTTGGAAAAGAAGCCTAATTGCAGCCTATTTACTTTTTTTGTCTGTTCTGAATTGAATTCGATGTTGTACTTGCATGATTTATTTGTCCCAACATATTTATCACTTTTATTTATTTTCATTATTATTCTATTTTCTGTGCAGTAACAATGAACATGACTAAAGCTTTAAAGTTCAGTGAACATCCCCAACCTCAAAAACCCTCCAAAAGAAAAAAAAAAAAACTCTATAAAGTGGCAAAAAGTTTCACTTCCTTAATGATGTTAATGTCAGGCAGCAACAAATATTCTCATCCCATATGGCAACTAATATGGGAACTAATATTTCACTTTCATAGTTGATTTATCCATGTTTCCTCTTCTAAGGAACTCAGCCTGCATCCTTGAGGGCGCAGTGTTGAGTCCCCTAGAAGGGGGACGTATTGGGTTACGCATGTAACCATGGTTCACCGAGAGGGAATGAGATGTGGTGAAGACGACTTGCTGAAGTACAAACTGAGCTTCAGAATGGGGAAGAAAGGGTATTTAAGTGTTTTTGTACATGGAATGGTTGTTGGTTCCAGATGGGCTGGTCTGAGTATTTCAAATACTGCTGACCTACTGGGATTTTTACACACAACGACAATGATTTACAGAGAGCGTTGTTTAAATGCCACAGCCTACCTGAGTATTGTTGCTGATCATGTCTATCCCTTTATGAATACAGTGTACCTATTTTCTCATGGCTACTTCCAGCAGGATAATGCACCATGTCACAAAGCTCAAATAATCTCAGTCTGGTTTCTTGAACATGACAATGAGTTCACTTTACTCAAATGGCCTCCACAGTCACCAGATCTCAATCCAATAAAGCACCTTTGGGATGTGGTGGGATGAGAGATTCGCATCATGGATGTGTAGCCAACAAATCTTCAGCAAATGTGTGATGCTATCATGTCAATATAGATGAAAATCTCTCAGGAATGTTTCCAACGCCTTTTTTAATCTATGCCACGAAGAATTAAGGCAGTTCTGAAGGAAAAGGGTACTACCAAGGTGTACCTAATAAAGTGGCCAGTGAGTGTATAATTGCATGCTATGTGACCACATTTAAATACCCCCAAAAGACTGTAACATTAACTGCAGTTGGATGGTGAAGGAGCCAACTGTATTGTGAAGTTGAGAAGATTTTCCAGACTTATTTAAAGATCTGAAAGATTGTGAAGAGATAAGAGATTTCAATTTCTCCCACACTGCCTCACACCTTGCTAATAGGAGCATGCTGAAGCGATTATCAAAGTAACCACATCAAGAGAAGCTCCCAGCAGGATGAGCAGAATGCATCTGTCGAGGTGAAGGTGTGTGGAGACCTCACAAGTGCCACATGGGCATTGGCATGAAATATAAAGAGTATTGACCTACACAAAGAGCCTCACTTGAAAGAAATTTGTCATACTCCAATACAAAGTACATATATTTATGCAATGTCCATATAACATTTAACTATACAACTTTATTTATTTATTATTCATTATTTTTTATATATATATATATTTTTCATGAACAGAGCGAACTCATCATTAATTAATCATCATTGCATTTTTCTAGAAGTCATCAGTGAAAGTGGGTATCTACCAATTGGTTTTTTTTTTTTTTGACAATTTTCCAATATTAGCACAATTTAGATAATCTCAGATCAACATTGTACTCTTTCAGACATATGCTGCTAGTGTGTTTCTGGTGTTGCTGATTTAAGTCGTGGCCAAAAGTTTTGAGAATAAACTGCTTCCCACCTAGAAATTTTTAATGTTCTAGGAACGTTTTCAGCGGCTAGTTTTATTTTAGTTCCCAGAATGTTCTGCTAAAAGTTAGGATAACATTCTCGAAAAACATTCTAAAAATGTCTATTGATAGCATTGGGTGCCACGGATGAGTTTTGCATGATGTAACCAGAATACATTGCAACATGAAGCATGTCACCATTGTTGAGATTCATACACTAAATCTTGATCTTTTTTTTTTTTTTTTTTTTTTTTTTTTAAATGCTTGAAATAATCTGCTTTAAATTCAGCTGGGACTCAGGCGCTTGAGCTATTATGCCGTTTTAATAAATAATATGCACTATACATTATATTGGGAGAAAACAGGCAACCAGACCACATGTGTGTTGTATTATTCAATAGCAATACAATAGTGTCGTCTAACCACATGTTCTCTTGCTGTTTTTGCTATAATAAAGATTACAGCAGCTAAAGAACATCAATGCCAAGTAAGTGTCAAATTGCACAACTAAACCCAACACTTACCACCAAAACTATCAAACCAAACTATTACTTTTAAACAGACATCAACATCCAACATCTAAACATATGCTTAAATCTTAATTAGAATGTTAGGGGATAATGTTCTAATAATGTTATTAATAAACATTTTTAGAATGTTTTTAGAGAACGTTATCCTATATTTTGAGAGAACGTTCTGGGAACAAAAATAAAACTACCCGCTAAAAACAACAATCTATGGGAATGTTTTTAGAACATTTTTAGAACAAAAAAATTCTAGCTGGGTTTTAGATCTGTTTCAGTTGTTTCTGTGATGTACTGAAATATAATTGCAAGCACTTCTTAAGTTTCAAAGGCTTTTATTGAAAATTACATGACATTTATGCAAAGAGTCAGTATTTGCAGTGTTGGCCCTTCTTTTTCAGGACCTCTGCAATTCGACTGGGAATGCTCACAATCAACTTCTGGGCCAAATCCTGACTGATAGCAACCCATTCTTTCATAATCACTTCATGGAGTTTGTCAGAATTAGTGGGTTTTTGTTTGTCCACCTGCCTATTGAGGATTGACATCTGGGGAGTTTCCAGGCCATGGACCCAAAATTTCAACATTCTGGTCCCCGAGCCACTTAGTTATCACTTTTGCCTTATGGCGAGGTGCTCCATCGTGCTGGAAAATGCATTGTTCTTCACCGAACTGTTGTTGGATTGTTGAAAGAAGTTGCTGTTGGAGGGTGTTTTGGTACCATTCTTTATTCATGGCTGTGTTTTTGGGCAGAATTGTGAGTGAGCCCACTCCCTTGGATGAGAAGCAACCCCACACATGAATGGTGTCAGGATGCTTTACTGTTGGCATGACACAGGACTGATGGTAGCGCTCACATTTTCTTCTCCGGACAAGCCTTTTTCCAGATGCCCCAAACAATCGGAAAGGGGCTTCATCTGAGAATATGACTTTGCCCCAGTCCTCAGCAGTGCATTCACTATACTTTCTGCAGAAGATCAATCTGTCCCTGTAGTTTTAATTTTGGAGAGAAGTGGCTTCTTTGCTGCCCTTCTTGACACCAGGCCATCTTCCAAAAGTCTTCTCCTCACTGTGCGTGCAGATGCGCTCACACCTGCCTGCTGCCATTCCTGAGCAAGCTCTGCACTGGTGGCACTCCGATCCCGCAGCTGAATCCTCTTTAGGAGATGATCCTGGCGCTTGCTGGACTTTCTTGGACACCATGAAGCATTCTTTACAAGAACTGAACCTCTTTCCTTGAAGTTCTTGATGATCCTATAAATTGTTGATTTAGGTGCAATCTTAGTAGCCACAATATCCTTGTCTGTGAAGCAACGCAATGATGGCTGCACGCGTTTCTTTGCAGGTCACCATGGTTAACAATGGAAGAACAATGATTTCAAGCATCACCCTCCTTTTAACATGTCAAGTCTGCCATTCTAACCCAATCAGCCTGACATAATGATCTCCAGCCTTGTGCTCGTCAACATTCTCACCTGAGTTAACAAGACGATTACTGAAATGATCTCAGCAGGTCCTTTAATGACAGCAATGAAATGCAGTGGAAAGGTTTTTTGAGATTAAGTTCATTTTTATGGCAAAGAAGGACTATGCAATTCATCTGATCACTCTTCATAACATTCTGGAGTATATGCAAATTGCTATTATAAAAACTTAAGCAGCAACTTTTCCAATTTCCAATATTTATGTAATTCTCAAAACTTTGGCCACAACTGTATATACATTATTTATGGATGACCTCTTATATTTGTGAGTAAGCTTAAGTTGCAGATCTTTAGATATGTTTGTTAATGCTCAGGTTCTTAGACATTTATGCATGCATCTCATTTCTTTGTGTTTATTACTTTATCAACTTTCATTGTGAAGTTAAACAAATGTATTTATTTATTTTGTAAATAACTTAATATTAAGCACACAATTTAAACATTTATTTATTATTAGTTAAAACATTATTGGTGATGACTGAAGAGAAAATTTGTATGCTGAACTAATTGTCATAGAAGTTGTTGCTGAAAGCCATGAAGAGCGTCTACATCCAGATAACATCATCCGTCGTAAAAAGCCGAACTCCACTAATGATAAATCCCTGTAAGGTGCGCTTGTAATTAGAGCCTATAAAACACCAAACACGATCAGAAACAAAGGAGTGAGAGCGCTTGTCCTGCAGTTTATCCAGCTTTTCTCCTTTTGAGGAAAACCTTGTGACTGGAAAAAGTTATGAGGTGTGAGTAAATGAGTACAAGAGGAATTGGATGCGCATCAGAGATTAATCAACCCGAGACGCTGCTGGTAGGATGACTGTTTAAAACTACATTAACTTTTATACAGATAAATGCATCTTGTGTGTTGAAATGTTTACATGTTTGGGACATTTTTACTTTGATTATGATAAGGCTGCATTGGAGTGGGTACGAATCATATATGAATTTAAAAGTCTGTTAAAGGTGCATTTGTGTTAATAGTTGGTTATAATTAGGAATTGTATTATTTTTCTTTCTTCTTTAAAGGTTATCAACCTAATTTGAACTTGAGCTTTCTACTAAAGGAATGACTGTTTCAAGACTAATCTAACTGCAAACAAAATTCATCTGTCATGATATAAATGAAATCAACGGATTGAAAATCAAGATTGTAACAATTTTATTGAAAGTAAAAGCCATTTTTGAGATAATTACTGTGTCCGTGGTTGACTAAGCCCCTTGTCAAGTTAGAGGCAAAGCTGATGTGTGAAATCCAAGAAGTAACTTGACAGTTGATAACCACAGCTTGCAGCCACAGCTTGTAAACACAGTTTGATGATCAGCGTAATAGCATTGGACTTCACATTTGGTGGCGGTGCAGAACGGCCAAGCTCAGACGGTGCGTCATTGGAGCAAGAAAGTGAAAGTTGTTGTTGCTGTCGGAGTGTTAAGTGGATAAGTTGGAAATGGCTGAAGAAGCAGTGGGGAAACCAATTGAGCAGCTTAAAATACTTTTCACGAAACAAGTCAACTTCCTTAGCAGAGAAGCTCACAGGCTAATGGAGGAGGAGCTCAAGGAAGAGTTCAAGAAGCTCTCACTCGTCGCATGGAGGGTATTTGAGACAAATGATAATTACAGATCTGGACTTCTTGCTGATATGGAGGCTGATGAGAGCAAAGCTGAGGAGCCAGTGCAGCAGGAAGCTGACATTAAGAAGTCTGTAAGTGAGTGTGATTTGAAGTTTAATGAAATTGAAAGAATCATTCAAAATAACCCCTGGTCAAGATATGGATTGCAAGAAGTGACTGATGCAGTATCTGAAGCTGAGAGAACCTGTAATCGAGTTGCAAGCATAGCTATTGACAGCAATGAGTATGAAAACTATGAAGTACAATTTGATGTTCTCGCAAAACTTTGTCAAGCTGGGAGAAATTGACCCCTGTTGATGAAAGGGGAGGCTTGGAGAGACGTGTAAGGAGGTTAAAGGAAAACAGCAATGACCTCGAAGCAAAGAAAGGTGAGTTCGCCAGAGTGCAGAGGGTCGCTGAAGATGCATTAGTCGAAAGCCCCAGTATAATAACTATGCCAAACACAACACCACATATAACTCAAGTTGAACCTATTGTGAGGTTCAGACCAGCAAGTTTGCCTGTGTTCGATGGAAACAAGAGAAACTTCTATCGTTGGAGAAAGGACTGGGAACAACTTCAACAACAGGGAGAACCTACTGGATCTGTGGAAGTCAAGAAAATTCAATTATTAGACAGCATATATGTCAGGATTGTGAAAGATCTCCGACTGTCCTCCTACAACACTGCTGTGGATATTTTCAGAGTGCTTAAAAATCGATATGGGAACTATTATGCGATTACAATGGAAATTGTGGAAGAATTAGAGAGAATTCCTGTGATGAGAGGAAACCAGCCACGCAAAGTGATTGAACTCGTCCAGACAGTGGAGAAGGCTTTAGTGGATCTTACTGACCTTGGAGACACGGGGTCATAAAAAACCCTCTTGTGGTCAAATCCATAGAAAGTAAACTTCCTGAATTCATGAAATGGGACTGGCTTGCTTTAGTGACGGCTCCTGGAAGTGAGGTTACATCAGACAACCACTTTGACAAGCTTCTTGAATTCCTGAAGAAGAAAGAAGGAATCTTTGAGAGACTTGAGCAACTTAGAGTCACAGAAAAAGTGGAAAGGCAAGAAAGAAAGCCAGAAAGAAGTCATGCATTCACTAAATCAACAAAGACAGCTCCATTTGAGAGTGTGTGCATTGTGTGTGGATCTGAGAAGCACAAAGGTAAAATCTTATTTTGCAATAAGTTCAAGGAACTGCAGTTTGGAGAAAAGAAAGTAATTCTGAGAAAACTCTGATTGTGTAGGAGATGCTTGGTGTATCATGAAGATGACAGCAAATGTAGAGATGTATTTCTGTGCAGGAGAAAAGAATGCAAAGGAGGAGCCTCTGCAGATCATCATTATTTTTTCTGTCCCAAATAGGAGACCAGATATGAGCATGAAGGCAGAGTCATCCCCAGAGAAGTGAAAAGGGGAAACCGATTTACTGTGGAACAAGAAAAATTCCTCTCTGAACTTTCTCCTGAAATGGTGGAAAAGTGTATCAAAGCGTTTACAAATAGAGCTATGAGGGAAAGATATAAAGAAGGGAAGCTAGGACTGTTGGAGGAAAATGGACTTCAGGAGCTTCCGGTCATTATGATGCTCAAAGAGGTAACAACTAATGCAGGACAAACAATTGGAACTCTAATTGACCTGGCATCTGATACAAATTACATAACTCATAAAGCTGCTGACAGGCTCGGATTGAGTGGAGAAGAAATCAACCTGGTTGTTCATGGAGTGGGTAAAATGGCTATCCGTGTAAGAACCAAAAGGTATCTCCTTAGAATTCGAGTGAGAACATCAGCAGGATCTGAGAAAGCCCACCAGCATGTATGTTATGGTTTAGAAGAGATTGCAAGAATGCATAAGAGTGTGAGTCCACATTAACTGAAAAAGTTATTTCCGGATGTAGACCTGGCAGAACTAAGGAGACCTGAAGAGATAGAACTTCTTCTCAGTTATCGGGAAGGAAAGCTTGCACCACAAAGAATAAAAATTGTAGGAGATCTTGTTCTTTGGGAGAGCCCACTTGGGAAAATGGTGGGTGGAGCGCACCCAGACTTGTTTGAGGAAGTAAGTGTGACTGCTTATGAGTCAAAGACACATTTTGCATGGTCAATGAGAACTGCTGTGGTCAAGTATAACGAAGTTCTGAGAGAAAGTCAACCACTATTTACCTCCAAAACCCCAAAAGAAAACAAAATGGCCTGCATTGATGCAAAAAGCACATTTACAAGTGGCAAAGAATTTCTTCAATGGTGGAGCTGGGATAGCATCGGAGCTGCATGTTAGACAAAGTGTGGTGGCTGCCGCTGCGGGAACTGCCAGTTGGGAGGAAAAGAGATGACTTTGGCAGAGGAGAAAGAGCTAGAGATCATAAGAAGTGGCCTTACTTATGTGCAAGTGGATTCTCACAGTGATCGACCCCATTGGGACGCAAGGTACCCATGGATCCAAGATCCTGTTTCTCTTCCTTACAACCGGAATGGAGTGGAATTGACATTCCTGAGAACAGAGAAGCAGCCTGGGAAGTGGCCTGAGTGGAAGAAAGTTTACACTGGACAGGTTCATGAAATGGTTAAGAGAAATGCCGCAGTAAAGCTACCAAAAGCAGTTCTTGACAAGTGGACTGGTCCAGTCTGGTACATAAGTCATTTAGTTGCACCAAACCCACATTCAGTCACCACGCCTATGCGTCTTGTGTGGAACAGCAGCCAGAAATTTAAGGGGCTGAGTATGAACAACCTCCTGCTGAAAGGACCTGATGTGTTAAATTCTATCAGAGCTGTCCTACTCAGGTTTAGGAAGGGAGTGTTCGGAGTATTGGGAGACATCCGAAAGATGTATAATTCGGTATGGCTGGAAGAACGAGAAATGCTTCTCCACAGATTTATTTGGCAGGATACACCTGAGGAAGAAATAGAGGAGTATGCCATAACCAGAGTTAACATTGGAGATCGCCCGGCAGGTTGTATCGCACAGCTGGCAATGAGGGAGACCGCTGGTTTAGCAGCTTTTGCTCACATGAAAGAGGAGCGAAGAGTGCTCGAAGAAGACAGTTATGTGGACGATATCCTCACATCTCAAAATGATCAGAAGAGGCTGGTTGAGATAGTGAAGGGCATTGAGGAAATCCTGGAAGCTGGTGAATTCTCATTGAAGGAATGGGTTTGGTCTGGTAAAAGTGGGAGGTCTGGGTCTGAAAAAAACAAACAAAGAGTTTTCAAGCCTGATTCCTGGGAAAACTGTGGTGCTTCCTAATCAGCTGGGTGAAGGGGATGATAAAGCCCTTGGAGTTGGATACCTGGCAGAGGAGGATAGGATTTATATAATGACTTCTGTTAATTTTTCCAAAAGGAAAAAGAAGGTGAGGATTGGGCAGGATCTTATTGAAGAGGACGTTAGGTTGAGGACACCAAACCCATTGACGAGAAGACATCTATTGAGTCAGGTGGCAGGACTCTATGACCCACTTGGTCTCATCACACCAGCTAAACAGAAGGGCGCGATCCTTGTTAGGAAAGCATTCCGGGAAGCTGGAAGTGGATGTCTAACAAGACATTCATGGGATACTGCACTCTCTGAAGTAATCCGGGGAGAAGCTATTGATTTATTTGAGGAGTATGTACAACTCCAGAAAGTGAAGTTCCAGAGAAGTCTTACGCCTCCAAACTGGAAAGGAAAACCATGGGGAGTCACTTTCTCGGATGGGAGTGACAAAACCTATGGGGCAGTATTATATCTTCGATGGAATACAAGCCAAGGAGTGGATGTTTGCTTAGTTGAGTCTAAAGCCAAGCTGACACCACAAGAACTGATGGGGGATCCAGTAAAGGCTGAAGTCTGTGGGGCAGTCTTTGCAACACGTCTTAGGAAATACTTCGAAAAACATGGACGGATCAAAGTAGAGAAATGGTTCCATCTTTTGGATAGTCAGATGGTACTGGGAGCCATCCAGCGCGACAGCTATGGGTTTCAAACTTTCTTTGCGAATAGGATCGGAGAGATTCAGAAGACAGGAGCGATTGGCGACTGGTGGTGGATTATGGGGAATCTGAACATCGCAGATATTATCACACGAGGGGCAAGCCCTAAACATCTTGATGAAGATTCTATGTGGCAGAATGGACCAGAGTTCCTTAAAAGGTCAGTAGACAAATGGCCCAAGAGATCAGCAGCTGAAATTGCTGATGATGCTAGAGAAAGAGTTAACAAGCTCCAGAGGAACGTCTTCTCAGCAGCGGTGACTAGAGCTCAGATGGGGAAAATAACTGAAGAGAAGCAAATCTCAGTACCGGAGCCATTTCGGATGAAAATGCTGAGCAGACTAATCACTGTAGGACTAGTAGATGTTGAAAAGTTCAGTAGTCTGTCAAGGTTGGCAAGAGTCATTGGCTGGGTGTGGCGCAGCGTGAGGAAATGGCTAGAGATAAGACATAAAAATTCAACATTTAAGAAACGAGATATAGTTGGAAACAGTGGATTTGTGCTGACAGTGAAGGAAAGGGAGGACGCTTTGTAGGCAATCTTTTTGGCGGCACAAAAGAGCACAATGTTTCCTGAGACCACACTCTGTAGATTGGTTGTGTTTAAAGAAGAAAACACCGGACTTCTTGTGTGCAGAGGAAGATATGAAACCTTTGAGAAAGAGAGACTCACCATTCCATTATTACCCATGGAAGCATGAGTATCATTGCTACTGGCTCATGAAGCACATGATGCAAATCATGAGGAGATTACTGGGACACTTCTTAGGATGAGAAAAGTAGCATGGGTAGTAAAAGGTCGGAGATTGGCCAAAAGGGTGGTGGAAAGTTGTGTCATCTGTAGGAAAGCAAGAGCAAAGAAGTGCAGGCAGATTATGAGTGATCTCCCACCTGAAAGGATTGGACCAGCTGCACCCTTTGAATTTGTAACAGTGGATCTATTCGGTCCCTATGAAGTGAAAGATGAAGAGAGGAAAAGGGTGCGATTGAAGGTCTGGGGAGTTGCATGGCTTTAAGGGCTGTTCACATAGATGTTGTGAGCAATCAATCCACTGAGGGTTTCCTGTTGTCTTACAAGAGGTTCACTGCTTTGAGAGGACACCCCAAGAAAGTGTGGTCAGATCTAGGTTTAAACTTTGTGGGAGCACAGACAGCCCGAAATATCTTTATGAGTTTCTGGAGCGAGTAGAGAAACCGGAACTTGAAGAGGAAGCCGGGAAACATGGAACTGAGTGGTCTTGGAAATTTCATCCAGCTAACTCACCCCATAGGAATGGAGCAGCTGAAGCTGCTGTTCGTGTGGTGAAAAGAGCTCTTCTTAATCTAGGAGGTAATGGTATCTTCACGTGGGGAGAGTTCCAGACTTTTCTGTATATGGCAGCAAACCTGGCAAACGAAAGGCCCATAGATGCACGAACTCAAAGTCGTGACTATTGTTTGGAGTATGTTACATCAAACTCCCTGTTGTTGGGGAGAGCAAGTCCAAGATGAGATCCAGGTGATTTCGATTTTGCAGGATACCCATACAAGAGATTAAGAGTTATCCAAGGAGAAGTTAATAAGTTCTGGGAAAAGTGGAGTCAACTAGCAGGACCAAACCTGTTCATAAGAAGTAAGTGGCACACAAAGGAAAGGAATGTTGTCGAAGGAGACATTGTCTGGGTTGCAGACCAGAATGCTCTGAGGAGTCAATACAAGTTAGGAAGAGTCATCAAGGCGAATACTGATCCTAAAGGTATTGTGAGAGATGTTGATGTCAGAGTTTCCTCAAGTCACCCAGTCTTTTGTTCAGGTATTGAGAAGTCAGACACAGGAAAGGTCACCAAACGTGGAAGCCCAAAAATTCCATCAACCGTTATTCATAGGGATGTTCGGCGGTTCGTTGTGTTGATCCCAGTAGAAGAGCAATCCAAGAATTTGGAAGAAAGGAGTTGATCGTGACCTCTTGGATTCAAGAATCAAGAATGTCAAGTGGGAGTTAAACAAATGTATTTATTTATTTTATAAATACATTAATATTAAGCACACAATTTAAACATTTATTTATTATTAGTTAAAACATTATTGGTGATGACTGAAGAGAAAATTTGTATGCTGAACTGATTGTCATAGAAGTTGTTGCTGAAAGCCATGAAGAGCGTCTTCATCCAGATGACATCATCCATCGGAAAACGCCAAACTCCACTAATGATAAATCTCTGTCAGGTGCGCTTGTAATTAGAGCCTATTAAACACCAAACACGAGCAGAAACAAAGGAGTGAGAGCGCTTGTCCTGCAGTTTATCCAGCTTTTCAAATTTTTTAAATCGGAGGATGCTTTGGGAATGACCTTTAGCGTGACCAGCTCTGAACCATTTGTGTAATCAGTCCAATAGACGGGTGAGACATCATAGGTGGGTGAAATCAGAGACCAGGAAGCTTAAAAGCACATCTGGCGAAGCCGGCAGGGAAGCCAGAAGTATTGCCCAGAGACATAGTGTCTCATTCCCTAGAGGAACCATGGTTACATGGCTAACCTGAGACGTTTCTCTTCAGGAACTCGAGCTGTGTCAGAGGACACTTTGGGAATAACTATGCCCACGCATAGGATAGCACTGATCCACCGCTTAGCATAAGCTTCTTCTGGTGGAAGCACTTGGCATAACCAGTGGGTGTTTGCTCACTGACTGGCCACTGACAGGGGCACTTTAGGACACAATGGCCACCACGTAGACATTCGGGGTGGAGTGGATCAACCCTGCGGAGAGAAGGGCCTGGAGTAAGTCCAGGGCCCTCATTTGTTAACAGTGCATAGAAAAGGTTCTATATTTTGTCCAACGAATTAAATTTAGAATGTGCCTAAGTACAAGAAAATCCGCATTTATCAAACGTGCGGACGCAGTTCTTACACACATGAGTAAGCAATTATTGTTGATAAATACCACATGTGCGTAAGTACCATTCTCTTTCACATTCATGGTCAATAGCATTCGGAAACGCCTCCAATTAACTATATATGGTGACAACACTTCCCTTTAAAAATTACGCGATTGTGTTTTTTCCTCACTGCAATAATGGCAAAGAGAACAAAGAAGAGGAACTTCACAAACACAGAATTAGAGGTACTTGTAAATGAAGTTGAATCCAACCAACAGATATGGTTTAGTTCATTCACTGCAGGAGGAATTACAAATAAAAGAAAAAATGCTGCATGGGAGAATGTCACCAATGCAGTTAATTCCGTTGGGTCTGAGGAGAGAACTGTCCCAGAAAAAAAAAAAAACTGTTTTATATTATAGTATTGGCTAAAAAACGTATCACAGCACACAGACGAGAAATGTCCGCAACTGGAGGAGGACAGACAACAACGGAACTTTCCCCATTGGACAACCGCATAGCCTGCATCATCAGAGACACGGCTCTGTCCAGGATTACTAAGTACAGTGACACTGATGCTCTTGTGACAGAACAAACAAGCCCATTTAACACCCAAAGTGAAGGTAAAATAAACCAACTGGAATAGGATATTGTGTTTGCATACATTTTATTTCAATTTGTAAACTTTTAATGAAATCATTCATAGGATAAACTCAATTAAATTAATGTGAACGTGTTTCCTTAATAGCGACACCCGTTGTGCCTGAGGAGCTTGAGGAGCCGGGCCCATCCATTGCCCCTTCCATGCGTCGTGCGCCAAGAGTGCTTAGTGAGGCGGTGCTACAAAATCAAGAGGAAACAACAAAATCCATTAATGACCTAAAGGATCAACTGAGCAACATAACGAATGTATTGATTCAAATCAACAAGTCTCTGAAACAGATTGCCTCTTGCGCAAATACAATTGCTAATAAACCATAAACCGCTGACTAATGTGATTTTCAGTTATTTGTTTCCACGAAGCTGCAAAATACAAAATGAAATCGCTGTAATGTTTCTGCACTCGACCAATGGCCATACTTACCTAAAATGTCTTTATGATCCTGTCTTGTCTGAATGCCAGCGGCATTAGGAGGTGGCAGAGGCACTGCATCAGGCATAGAGCCGTCTGGTCTTGGGGGTTCCTGCAGAGGGATGCCCTGTCTGATGGCCAAGTTGTGTAGCACACTGCAAGCCATGATGATTTTGCATGCTTTTTCTGGCTGATACTGCAGTGTCCCTCCCTTGCTTGACAGACACAGCCATCATCCTTTCAGCAGGCCTATTGCGCGCTCAACTGTGCTCCTTGAGAACGCATGGGCACGGTTGTATGCCTGTTCCTGCTCGGTCCTCGGGTTGGTTAGGGGGGTCATTAGCCATGGCTTTAGCGGGTAACCTTGATCACCTAATAATTAAATAGTTTTAAGGAATTGTACATAGCCCTACAATAGCATTTTAAACATGTTGTAGCCTTAAATTCACCAATTAGCCAGCCATCCTCAACAGCGCCTTCTTGGAGACGCACACCCACAGAGCTATTCTGCAGAACAAACGAGTCATGTGTTCCTCCAGGCCACCGCGTAACGACATTTAATAACAACAAATTTGCATCACAAATTATTTGCACGTTAACAGAATGAAACCCTTTTCTATTTACATAATTAAATTTGTTGGTTGATGGTGCTTTTATGGCGATGTGGGTGCAGTCTATAGCTCCAATTATGTTTGGGAATCTAGCAATAGCATGAAAGTCCCATTTTATTGCGGCTTGTTGAGGATTTCGATAAGTGAACTGGATGTAGGTTGGGGCCAAGGAAATAATTGCATCCAACACTGCCGGCATGATCCTACTCACTGATGGCTGGGATATACCACATATGTCTCCAACCTCACGCTGAAATGTGCCAGTAGCAAAAAATCCAAGGGTGGACAGGAGTTGGATGTGCACGGGAATGGCTTTCGTGCGATTTGTTTCTCTCTCCAACACTGGTCCTAAATCACGACACAAATCCAGCAGTACATTTTTGGGAAAGCGGTACCTACTTAGAAGCCACTCTGTGCTCTCGCCAAGCAGATCAGCGCGATCTTGGAAAACGTGCTCTTTTTTTCAATTCAATTCAAGTTTATTTGTATAGCGCTTTTTACAAAACAAATCGTTACAAAGCAACTTTACAGAAAATTGTGTTTCTACAATATTTAGTAGTAGCTAGTAGTTTGTGCACATTTGACAGAATTTTAGAAAAAATAATAATAATAATACAAGACGTAGTCAGCTAGACGATGAACTATCAATATTATTAATTAAGTTATTATATGATTCAGTCACACATTTAGCAATAATTGTTAGTTCTGTTTGTTGATTCAGGGTTAGCATCATCTGGGGTCCTCTGAGGGTCAGCATCATCTCTTCTCAGGTGTTCTGGAACCAGACTGGAGCTTGTGTAAATCCTAGTTACCACGGGATGTAAATCCCGTGGCGAAACATAGAAACAAAATACAGACATCATTAGCATAGCTGCTGATCCAACAAAATAAAATTAGTTTAACCCAAGCTAATGAATAAAAATGCACCTTTGATCAGATGCAACTACACTCACAATTAAAAAGATACATTATTCGAATGCTTGGCGAAAGAGATGTGTTTTTAATCTATATTTAAACAGAGAGAGTGTGTCTGAACCCCGAACATTATCAGGAAGGCTATTCCAGACTTTGGGAGCCAAATGTGAGAAAGCTCTACCTCCTTTAGTGGACTTTGCTATCCTAGGAACGACCAAAAGTCCAGCGTTTTGTGACCTTAGGGTGCGTGATGGGTTGTAACGTGGTAGAAGGCTGGAGCTAAACCATTTAGGGCCTTATAGGTAAGTAATGATAATTTGTTACTGATACGGAACTTAATAGGTAGCCAGTGCAGAGACTGTAAAATTGGGGTAATATGATCATATTTTCTTGACCTCGTAAGGACTCTAGCTGCTGCATTTTGGACTACCTTTAGCTTGTTTATTGACGAAGCAGGACAACCACCTAGAAGTGCATTACAATAGTCCAGTCTAGAGGTCATAAATGCATGAACTAGCTTTTCTGCATCAGAAACAGATAACATGTTTCGTAGCTTGGCAATGTTTCTAAGATGGAAGAATGCAGTTTTTGTAACATTGGAAATATGATTTTCAAAAGACAAATTGCTGTCTAATATAACACCCAGATTTCTGACTGTAGAGGAAGTAACAGTACATCCATCTAGTTGCAGATTGTAATCTACAAGATTCTGTGTAGTGTTTTTTGGTCCAATAATTAGTATCTCTGTCTTATCTGAATTTAATTGGAGAAAATTATTTGTCATCCAATCTTTTACATTTTTAACACACTCTGTTAGCTTTGATAATTGGGAAGTTTCATCTGGTCTCGTTGAGATATATAGCTGAGTATCATCAGCATAACAGTGGAAGCTAATTCCGTATTTTCTAATAATATTATCAAGGGGCAACATGTATATTGAAAATAGAAGGGGACCTAGCACGGATCCTTGTGGCACTCCATATTTTACTGATGATAAATGAGATGACTCCCCATTTAAGTAAACAAAATGGTAGCGATCGGACAGGTAGGATCTAAACCATCTTAGAGCCTGCCCTTGAATACCTGTATAGTTTTGTAATCGATCTATGAGTATGTCATGATCTATGGTGTCGAACGCAGCACTAAGATCAAGTAAGACTAGAAATGAGATGCAGCCTTGGTCTGACGCAAGGAGCAGGTCATTTGTAATTTTTATCAAGTGCGGTTTATGTGCTATGGTGGGGCCTGAAACCTGACTGAAATTCTTCATACAGATCATTTTTATGCAGGAAGGTGCTCAATTGAGCAGACACAACTTTTTCTAAAATTTTAGACATAAATGGAAGATTTGAAATAGGCCTATAATTTGCCAGTACACTAGGATCTAGTTTTGGTTTCTTAATAAGAGGCTTGATAACCGCCAGCTTGAATGGTTTTGGGACGTGTCCTAAAGATAACGACGAGTTTATGATATTGAGAAGCGGTTCTTCGGCTACAGGTAACAGCTCTTTCAGTAATTTAGTGGGTACAGGATCTAATAAACATGTTGTTGGTTTAGATACAGTGATACGTTTATTTAGCTCTTCCTGTCCTATAGTTGTAAAGCACTGCAGTTTATCTTTGGGTGCGATGGATGAAACTGAAGTGTTAGATGCTGTAGAATGTACATTCGCTATTGTATTTCTAATGTTATCTATATTATCAGTGAAGAAATTCATAAAGTCATTACTATTTAACGTTGGTGGAATATTTGAATCAGGTGGTGTCTGGTAATTTGTTAACTTAGCCACTGTGCTAAATAAAAACCTTGGATTGTTTTGGTTATTTTCAATGAGTTTGTGTATATGCTCTGCCCTAGCAGTTTTTAGAGCCTGTCTATAGCTGGACATACTGTTTTTCCATGCAATTCTAAAAACTTCTAAGTTAGTTTTTCTCCATTTGCGTTCAAGACTACGAGTTACTTTCTTTCTTTTAGTTGCTCTCTCTGCGTAGCGCATTGTTTGCCAAGTCTTCCAATAACGCAAGATAAGCCATTGCATTGAGACAAATATATTTCACATCTGTCTTTTATAGGGTTTGACACCAATTAAGCATCATGTTTAGAACTAGACAAATTATAAAATGAGTGTTTTAAAGGAAACACAGGACATATGTGGATTGCTTAATGCTTACTGTGACACTCTTAAATGCTTTTTATGTGTAGTGTCGCTATTCTGCCACTAGATTATCTGCGTAAGCATGCTCAGAGGTGTGCTCATATTTACACACATTTCTACGTATAAGTACAACTTGGTGAATCCCACACTTTGCGTGAAATTGTTCTTACGCACCATTGATAAATGAGGGCCCAGAACTGTACCAACTGGGCAGTTAACCCTCTGAGGTCTAAGGGTATTTTTGGGGCCTGGAGAAGTTTTGTCATGCCCTGACATTTGTGCTTTTTTCAGTTGTTTATAAATATCTAAATGGTCTAATATCACTGTAATCAGCACAATCTGGGCTATAATAATATGTGAGCAGCACGTAAGTACATGATTGTGTTTTTGAGAATAAAAAAATGTTATACGTGGTTAGTGAAAAATGAAAAATGTCAAATCACTTGAATAAGGCCATAAAACACATACAGAACATTGGTTCCCGGGACTTTTGATAACTGTAGCTTGTAGCCTAGAAATTTTCTTTCTAAATTATGTGAAAATCATCTTAGTAAGAAAGAATGTGAGGACAAAATAAATGTATATAATTGTTTGTTGTTTATTAAGAAAATATTTAATTATCCCACAACATAATTTAATATTCACTTGTGAGTGCAGTTAAACAGTGTATTAGAAACAAAGCTGACTTTTTTATTTTTATTTTTATTTTGCATCATTACTCCAGTCACACAATCCTTCAGAAATCCTTTTAACAATCTGATTTTCTACAAAAAAATATCATTATTAATATTATTATATATTATAATATATATAATATAATCATAATGTTTCACTTGATTATACATTATGTCAGGAATTATAGCTTGGAAAAAGTCTAACTAGTAAAATGTTTACACTTGTGAAAACTAGTACAAGTATATAATTAATTAAAAAGAGACTTACTTATGTTTATGATCTCTGCTGAATAAATCACTTTCTTTTTTTTTTTTTTTTACTGAGGAAATCCAAATCTCAAATCCTGAGGTAATCCACATCACATCTTTTTGGGGTGAAGTATGTTTTATTCCTCTCATCGCGAAGCAAAGAGTAAAATAAAAAAACTTGAAGAGTCTCGCTGTGTTGGTTTCTGTTTTTGGTTTCTGTGAAACATTAGAAACTCAAAAGAGCGTTCAGCACGAGGGCTTGGTCACATTAGAAGATAATGAAGGGAGACGTGAAAAACTGACATTGCGTTGTTTTTATATGGATTACTTTATCACAGAATATTTTTTCGGCATGTTTTCGGCAACACTTGTTTGGTTTAAAAGTAGACATGTCAAGCTTTCTATAGATATATCTCTCATGTACAGACGAAGCCTTGGCCACATTTGAACCATGGCCCCAATGGAGCTGTATGATTCAGAGAGAGAACCATAGGGGACAGTGCAATGTCTCACGAGTCCCAAACAGGTTCACCTAAGCCTGACCAAACATTCTCCATATCTGCTTCACCACCTCGGGCTGAAGCATTCATTCCCCGGGCCTCAGCCCCTGCCTCAACAGGATGCCTGCTCCTATATTCAGAATCCCAGGAATAAGAAATGCTCTCAGAATGAGGTGTTTGCCCTGGGACCACACAAGGATCTGCTACGCTAGTTTGTACAAACGGCATGAGCGCAGACCCTCTTGGTGGTTGATATAAGAAACCACCACTGTGTTATCGGTGACCTCTGAAATCTGGGAGAAAGAATTTTAGTGATCAAAGCATGACCAGCATCTCCAGGCAGTTTATATGCCATGTCAGATGGCGACCACTCCACAGGCCGTGGTCAGGGTGGCCACTCATGACTGCACTTCAAATGGTGAGGACATAAGCTTTTGCATTATGCGGTGACATGGAGCTCCCAGCCCTGGGCCCTGAGACAATTATCAAGGCATCCTCCACATGTCTAAGGCACATAGGACCTCTGTGTGACCTTTAGCATGTGAAGCTTCCACCACTGTAGGGGTCTCATGTAGAGCAGACCAAGAGTTTTCTTGTTGGATGCAGCTGCCATCAGACCCAGTAGTCTGGAACTGCTTGACAGTGAGTGACTGAACTTCTCTTACTCTGGTGACTGTGGTAAGGATTGACTCATTCCGAACAGGAGACATATGTGCCTACATCATGGTCAAATACCACACCTTGCCCAGATAAGTGTTCTCTGTGCTGGAGAAAGCACACTTTTCTTGGTGCGAGGTCCATGGTGAATACATTTTTAATTTTAAATGATTGTTGTTCATCAAATAATTTGGTTTCCTTTTTGTGACTGAAACGTGGCTTGGTGCTTTAGATAAAACCTTTATCTGAACTTTGTCCTTTTAATTACCTATTTTTGTTTAACTCACCAAGAACTTCTGAAAGAGGTGGAGGTATTGCAACAGTGTACAAAATGTATTTTAAATGTGGTCAACTGCAGTTCAGGAAATATTCTATAATACAATTATTTAGAGTTGATTCTGTTTCTTCATTGTTATGTGCACTTACTTATAGTCTATAGTCTAAGTATAATAAAGATTTTATTGATGGATTTTCAAATTTTTTGTTCTTACTTGTGGTAATTTTCTTATACTGGGTTATTTTACTAATACACGTGTACTGTCCTTCTAAGCCTTTGGCTAGAGAATTTTTTGCAGTTAGTCGATTTCATTTAGTTTGTGTCAGGATCTACTCAGGAGCTGGCCACACTCTTGATCTTTTATTGTCTTAGGGTTTCTCTATGACTAATGTTGTTGTAAATGTTACTTGTTTCTCTAATCATCTGCTTGTTTGTTTTGATGCTGCATTTCCTTTGCTAAATACGGTAAGCGATATCTTGCCACTTCACTCGTTTTATACATATTTTAACTGTTGATAAATTTTCATAGGCCTTTTTAGCCTCATCATTCTGTCATGACTTAGAGTCTTTTTCTCTGGACCTTAGTGTGTATGGGTATTTTTATATTTTAATTTGGTTTGTACAGAAATTTTAGATGAGACTGCACCCTTAAAAAAACAGAAAAAAACATGAAAGATGAATCTGTACTTCAAGGAAAATTTGAAGAATGGTTGAGTGAAAATGGAGCACAGATAGACTGCAAGTGTCACAGGTCGGAGCGGACCACAGATGTCGTGAGTCTCGCCCCTCCCTAGTTTCCACCTCAAGGAGGTCCCAAGAACACCCCAATGACCAGACACACGAGAGAGAGTGAGTATAATTAAAACAAACTTTATTTAAATTATTTAAAAGGTGTGAAGGGAAGGGAAAAGGGAATCTAAAATCCACTCTCTGGGCCAGAGAGTATAGGTCCGAGTCGCTTCTGACTCTGTCACGGGGACTCTCAGGTAAGCCTGTAGGTAATTTGTGTCCTTTGCTTCACGTGACTCAACAGGGTTTTTCTCAGTAGTGCCTTTGTGTTTCTCCTGCAGGAGAACTGTCGGTGGGGCCCTTCCAGTCCCTGCACGCAGAGTAAAGAAGGTAAGTAATTCTGATGAATTGGGTGGGGTGCGTACCTGACGCCGTTCGCAACGAGATTCTGAGTCCGCGGTTGGAAACGCCTAAAAGGTCCACAGGTAAGTATGCAGGTGAATATATTGGGGTCTTGGCCTTCGTTGTATAGATAAGTATGCAAGAAAGATACACAATCCTTAACTTCGATTTTCGTCCAGGTAAACCCTACGGATGGAGTTTGCAGGTGAGTATGCAAGGGCGATGCACTGGTATTTCACTCGGGGCGTACAGGTAAGTATGCAGAAGGAGAACTGGACCTTTACTTTGGACGTACAGGTGAGTATACAAGGGCAACTAGAGCTTGACTCTGGGCATACAAGTAAGTATACAAGGACAATATGCTGGCTCTTAGCTTTGGGCATACAGATGAGAATACAAGGGCAATATGCTGGCTCTTAGCGGTGGGCGTACAGAAGGGCATACAAAGGGCGACTGGAGTTTGACTTCGGGCAGACAGGTAAGCTTACAAGGCTATACGCTGGCTCTTAGCTGTGGGCATACAGAAGAGTATACAAAGGGCAACTGGAGTTTGACTTTGGGCATACAGGTAAGTATACAAGGGCAATAAGCTGGCTCTTAGCTTTAGGCGTACAGAGGGGTATACAGGGGCAACTGGAGCTTGACTTTGGGCATACAGGTAAGTATACAAGGGCAATACGCTGGCTCTTAGCTTGAGGCGTACAGATGGGCATACAGGGGCAACTGGAGCTTTGCTCTGGGCATGCAGGTGGGTATACAATGACAATACTGAATGGATACAACTCACAGACCCTCGAAGAGGTGGACATCAGGCTTTAGCCCTTTTCAGCTCGGGAGTCTAGAGAAGGTGTATATGTCACGACAACTGTGGTCTTCTTCACCGGGGCAGACTTCCCAGACCAACACTCAACACAGTCACCTCCAACCGTGGAAACACTCCCACGACGACTCAGAGCCTCAAGCTCAGACCTCTCGAATTTGAGCAAGAGTAGATAGAAGTACAGATTGAAGTTGCTGCACGTTGGGCCTTCCATGGCCTCAGCTGGTGCCACCACGCTGGGTGACTTCAGGTAGGTTTGTGCCACCGGGTATGTACCTCAGGAATGACTCGAACGCTTCCCTCTCCTCTCTTCCAGACAACGGACCAGAGATCTAGACAGGGGCAAACCTCTGAGAGCACTCCACAAACAGGTATTCATACACAAGGGCTACACAGCTGGATGTTCATATAGCAGCCAACACTTCTCTCAGTCGTCGTCCCCCACAATATGCACACTGTTCCTTACTTGCTATTGTTGACACGTCACCACTCGGCGGAGTAGGGGTCCAAAGCCACGAGCGGGCATGTATATAAAAGACGGTCGTCTCACAACACCGGTGCACTTTCTTCTCCACAGGGTTTTCTCTCCCAGCCTAGAGGGTGATTACTGACAACATGACACAGCACGACACTGCAGACTTCAAGTGTACACACAGCAAAGAAAAGGACTCACCCACTGCACTCCACACACTCACAGTGAATTAGGGTCAAAACCACATAGGACCGGGGATTAGTTCCTGGACGTTGGGGGCACCGATGCAGCAGACAGCCAGAGGAAACGTCACAGCCACGACAAGGCAGCAGACTCCTTTTTTGCTGGTTCTGGCTCACCCACCAATCCTATTACGGTGGGGCCGCTCACACTGGTCACAACTCACAAGAGGTATATGGATATTCCACACTTGCAAAATAACTGTTGACACGATGAATATTTCAGTGTACTCCCACTTTTATTAACACTGGATCTTTCCACTTCTCTTCCAGATAACCGACATCCGACACAACTGGCAGCACAATCTCCTTCCTGCAATCCTAGCAGATCTTCAATGTGTGTTAACTTCACATCACACACAATGCATCTGAACACAATGCTCCAATAAAGATATTCGTATACTCAGCCCTGTGTGTGTATCTCTCTTTGCCCAAGCTCCACAGTACACCTCCTGGCGCTTCCACGATGCCCACCATGTACCCCTCTTCCAGGTCAGGCACCTGCTCTACGGAGTTCTTCCGACCCTGCTCCTCAGGGAGCCGGGACAGGGCGTCCGCATTGACATGATCTTTACCCGGCCGATACTGGAGCTGATAGTCATAATTAGCCAGCTGGGCCACCCACCACTGCTCTACGGCACCCAATTTGGCCGTCTGTAGATGTACAAGAGGGTTGTTGTCTGTGACGACTTGTACCTTCGCACCCCACAGGTAATCCTTGAACTTTTCGCTCAATGCCCACTTTAGTGCCAGCAACTCAAGCTTGAAGGAACTGTAATTAACGTCGTTCTTCTCTGCTGGGTGGAGGCTCCTGCTAGCGTAGGCGATGACCCGCTCCACTCCCTCCTGACGTTGGGCCAACACTGCCCCCAAGCCCAGATTACTTGCATCTGTGTACAGCACAAAGGGTTGGTTGAAATCGGCATAAGCTAAGATCTGTGCTTGCAGCAACTCTTGTTTTAGCCGTTGGAAGGCCGTCTCACACTCGGAGTCCCATGCAATCGACGGGGACCCACGACCTCGAGGTCGCCCCGTTCCTGCCAACAGATGGTTCAGTGGCCTCGCGATCTTTGAGAAGTCTTTAATAAAGCGCCGGTAGTACCCCACAAAGCCCAGGAAAGATCTGACCTGTCTCACCCTCTTCGGGGCCTTCCACTCTCGCACGGCCGACACCTTCTCTGGGTCCACAGCGACCCCGGCAGAACTGACACAATGGCCCAGGAACTTAACTTCCCTCCTCAACAGATGGCATTTGTCCGGTTGCAATTTCAACCCATACTTCTCCATGGCTTGGAATACCTTCTCAAGATGTTGCAAGTGAGACTCAAAGTCGGGGGAGTAGACTATGACATCGTCAAGGTAGACCACCGTCGATTCCATCAGTTGACCTCCCAAACACCACTGCATGAGTCGCTGGAACGTGGCAGGAGCGTTGCAAAGGCCGAAGGGCATCCGGTCCCACTCGTATAAACCAAATGGGGTTGTAAAGGCAGTCTTTTCCCGGTCCGCTTCTTCCACCCGCACCTGCCAATAACAGCTTGCCAGATCCAGTGTGGAATACCAGGCAGATTGAGTTAAGCTGGCTAGCGAGTCTTCAATCCTTGGCAGAGGAAAGGCATCCTTCTTGGTGACTTGGTTTAACTTACGGTAGTCCACACAGAACCTCCAGGCTCCTGTCTTTTTTTGTACAAGTACTATGGGTGCTGCCCAGGAGCTGCTACTCTCCTGGACGATCCCTCTGTCGAGCATGCCTCGCAGCACGGTACGTACCTCTGAGTATAGAGTGGGTGGAATGGGACGATACCTCTCACGGCTGGGTCCAGCCCCTCCAGTGGGGATTTGGTGTCTTACCACACTCGTGCAGCCATAGTCTTCATCGTGTGTCGAGAACACATGTTGCCATTTCATCAAGAGCCCCTCTAGTCTACGCGCCTGAGCCTCCTTCAATCCTTCTCCTTGTAGAGACTAGCCCCGTAGATGGCCAGGCATTCCCTCTTCCGCCTTGTTCGGTGGCGAGTCCACTTGGGTTAGGGCTACCTCGACCACGGTGGGGCATACCCGAAGGCTGGGTACTAGGTATGTAGCTGGGTACTACATACCTGCCGAAAACTTACGTCCCGTTCCTCTCTCACCTGATGGGGGCTGACCATCGTCACTCTGGCCAATCGCTGGTGCTGTGCAACTGAATCGGGTAGGAACTCTCATTGCGTACTTTTACTGGGACTCGTCCTCGGCGGGCTACCGCCAATCCTCGGGCCACCTCCACATTTTGACAGTCCAGATGGGGCTCCACTAGTACCCAGCCTTCGGGTCCATACTCCTGTTGGGGGACCCTCACCCATACAATGGCCTCGCTCCTTGCTGGCACGGACAGAGCAAATCGACAGGCCACTCGGCCGGTGTCCTCTCGGTCCATTCGGGCCCTAGCCGTCTGGATCCGGCGGCAATCAGCAACGATCTGTTTCCATTCCTGCTGCTCTGCCGATGGAATTGTCTTCACGGGCCTTGCCCGAAACAGTTCCTCCCAACACTCAGCAATAACATTCATCCCCAAGAGGGCTCGATGGGTCCCTAAGCAATGATCCTGGACAATGACAATCCCCTTCTGTGGTACGACGATCCCATGGATCTCTAAATCAGTGATTAAATACCCGATATAAGGAATGTCCAGCCCGTTCACTCCCTTCAAGGTTAACCATGGGGCCTCGGTTCCTTGCATGCTTCGTCTTCCAAATACTTCTCGTGATAGGCTCTCTGAGAACAGGGTGACTTGGGAACCAGTGTCTACTAAACAGGGCACTTTGGTACCACATACTTGGACCTCCACCACAGGACTGTGTCCAATCAATCCGTCCTTCGAGCCTGTAGCTAATGCTGGGTCTTCTAAAGGGGTCCGACCACATGACCCACTGTGGCCGGTTGCTCTAAAACCCCCCTGCCGAACCTCTTCGAGAGCCACATTGGCGGCTGTAGTGTCCAGGCTCACCGCAACGATTACAGATAGGTCGCCCTTGTTCATCCCATTCAAATCGAGGGTGGGCAGGCCGACTAGGTCGCCTCCCGGGGTCTCGGGCGCCATCTGAATAGGCCCGTTCTCGCGGGGTAGGCCCTACCTCGTGCATCGGTGCCCCAAGACGCAGCTCCTCCAATAGCGTTTTAGACAATTCCTTCATCTGTTCATGGACGTCTTTCAAAAGCTCCATCTACTCCTTCGGGAGCGACAGTTAACATGTAAATGGACATGTAAACTCTGACGCACGGGGCCTTCCCACAACCCCAGCAGGAACTGGTCTCTCAGGAGCGTCTCCCCATCTCCAAAGACAAGATCTTGATGTTTTTGCAACCTGGTGAACTGCTCCCGAAGTCGTAAGGCAAAAGCTTGAATGGGCTGTCGGGGTCCCTGTTTACAACTGAAGAATAGCGCTCTGAGGGCGGCTAATGGAGTGGTATCCCCATACTGCTCGGACAAGAAGTGGAATACAGTCTGGGCTGTAGTTCGAACTGCTTCTGGGGCAGCCTGAAACTCTCGACAAGCCTCCCCCTCTAGGGAGTTCAAGACGAATTGTAATTGCTGTGCTGCCGTTAGTCCCTGGATACCAGCAAGATATTCAATCTGAACTTTCCACTCGGATAATCTCACCTCAGATTCTCTACCTCCATATTTCTGGATCCAAGGGTTCCCCATGAACACAGGCATGATTCGGGGCGGGGCCTCGGGCAACTCCTTGTCGGCCATTGGGGGACCTTGGTCGCTCAACTCGAGGTGGAATCCTGCCGACTACGCCAAAATCTGTCACAGGTCGGAGCGGACCACAGATGTCATGAGTCTCACCCCTCCCTAGTTTCCACCTCGAGGAGGTCCCAAGAACACCCCAATGACCAGACACACGAGAGAGAGTGAGTATAATTAAAACAAACTTTATTTAAATTATTTAAAAGGTGTGAAGGGAAGGGAAAAGGGGATTTTTCTCAGTAGTGCCTTTGTGTTTCTCCTGCAGGAGAACCGTCGGTGGGGCCCTTCCAGTCCCTGCACGCAGAGTAAAGAAGGTAAGTAATTCTGATGAATTGGGTGGGGTGCGTACCTGACGCCATTCGCCACGAGATTATGGGTCCGCGGTTGGAAACGCCTAAAAGGTCCACAGGTAAGTATGCAGGTGAATATATTGGGGTCTTGGCAGATAGGTAAGTATGCAAGAAAGATACACAATTCTTCGAATTTCGATTTTCGTCCAGGTAAACCCTACGGATGGAGTTTGCAGGTTAGTATGCAAGGGCGATGCACTGGTATTTCACTCGGGTCGTACAGGTAAGTATGCAGAAGGACAACTGGGCCTTTACTTTGGACGTACAGGTGAGTATACAAGGGCAACTAGAGCTTGACTCTGGGCATACAAGTAAGTATACAAGGACAATACGCTGGCTCTTAGCTTTGGGCGTACAGATGAGTATACAAGGGCAATATGCTGGCTCTTAGCTGTGGGCGTACAGAAGGGCATACAAAGAGCAACTGGAGTTGGACTTCGGGCATACAGGTAAGTTTACAAGGGCTATACACTGACTCTTAGTGGTGGGCGTACAGAAGGGCATACAAAGGGCGACTGGAGTTTGACTTTGGGTATACAGGTAAGTATACAAGGGCAATACGCTGGCTCTTAGCTTTAGGCGTACATATGGGCATACAGGGGCAACTGGAGCTTTGCTCTGGGCATGCAGGTGGGTATACAATGACAATACTGAATGGATACAACTCACAGACCCTCGAAGAGGTGGACATCAGGCTTTAGCCCTTTTCAGCTCGGGAGTCTAGAGAAGGTGTATATGTCACGACAACTGTGGTCTTCTTCACCGGGGCAGACTTTCCAGACCAACACTCAACACTCAACACTCCAACCGTGGAAACACTCCCACGACGACTCAGAGCCTCAAGCTCAGACCTCTCGAATTTGACCAAGAGTAGATAGAAGTACAAATTGAAGTTGCTGCACGTTGGGCCTTCCACGGCCTCAGCTGGTGCCACCACGCTGGGTGACTTCAGGTAGGTGTGTGCCACCGGGTATGTACCTCAGAAATGACTCGAACACTTCCCTCTCCTCTCTTCCAGACAACGGACCAGAGATCTAGACAGGGGCGAACCTCTGAAAGCACTCCACAAACACGTATTCTTACAAGGGCTACATAGCTGGATGTTCATATAGCAGCCAACACTTCTCTCAGTCGTCGTCCCCCACAATATGCACACTGTCCCTTACTTGCTATTGTTGACACGTCACCACTCGGCGGAGTAGGGGTCCAAAGCCACGAGCGGGCATGTATATAAAAGATGGTCGTCTCACAACACCGGTGCACTTTCTTCTCCACAGGGTTTTCTCTCCCAGCCTAGAGGGTGATTAATGACAACATGACACAGCACGACACTGCAGACTTCAAGTGTACACACAGCAAAGAAAAGGACTCACCCACTGCACTCCACACACTCACAGTGAATTAGGGTCAAAACCACATAGGACCGGGGATTAGTTCCTGGACGTTGGGGGCACTGATGCAGCAGACGGCCAGAGGAAACGTCACAGCCATGACAAGGCACCAGACTCCTTTTTCGCTGGTTCCGGCTCACCCACCAATCCTATTACGGTGGGGCCGCTCACACTGGTCACAACTCACAAGAGGTATATGGATATATATCTTCACCGAATTGCCCAATCAGTGATCGCCACGCTCAACAAGACACCCGTTCCCAATAACACGCCGATTTGGGTTTGCCGGCGTTCCCGGAAGCGGTGTTTGCGATATATGGTCCGGGCGGAACTTCCTCATTTTTGGTTCCGCCCCGCCACAGTCACTCCGCCACACAAGTATCATTTGATATGTTAAGAGAAGCTTAGGAAAACTTTCAGCCTATTGTGAAGGTTGCAAAAGCAAAATATTTATCAAATACAATTAGTAAGAACTAAAACAAGCATAATATATTAATACGATTAATAAAGTGATTTTTACTTCTACTAACTGGCTAATCAAAAGATGTGTGAGGACTTTTAGAATTTTTTTTTTTTTTTTGTAAATAAAGTTGTTAATCTTCGGTCACAGAATATTCTAGTAAACACCTTTCATTTTGAGTTAAACCATCAGAATAAATTTAGTAGTTCTGAACCTATTTCTTTACCTTAGTTGAAGCATATATTAAGGCACACTAGACCGGCAGAACATCCATCTGATCCTCTTTCTCCTCGGTTGTTGTTAAAGAGGTCATATGATGCAATTTCAAAATTTCCTTTCTTTTTAGAGTGTTACAAGCTCTTGGTGCATAAAAAAGATCTATAGAATTAAAAAAAAAGACTAAAGTCTCAAATCCAAAGAGATATTCTTTATAAAAGTTAAGAATATGCCACATCCCACTAATACGGCTTACGCACCCACGTCTACATCCCTATGTGTAAATATTTGCATAATGCCGCCCAAATGTTCATGCAAAGAAAGAAGGTGTGGTTTCAGTAACTGCAGTTAGTGTTGAAGCAGCCATTTAAGGGAGATGCTGTGTGTATCTAGTCGAAAGCAAAAGCACTTTATTTGGCCTTCCGAAAGTAGATGCATTTAGGAATCTTTGAGATTACTTAGAGCAGAACAGCAACACATTTTATGGATGACTGTTTCATGAACCTAGGAGAGGAGGTAATTCTGACTTTGCTACAACAATCAGCTACTGTAAGTATGTTTTGTTATAAGTATTTGCAATTGTATGTTCAAATGCTGAGTTTTGGGTGTTGTGTGTGTGTGTGTGAGTGTGCGCACGATGTTACATTTCCGACGAGTGTTTGCAGTGATCGGCCAATCACAATGCATTGGGTCAGTTGGCCAATCAGAGCAGACTGCTCTTGTCAGAAGGAGGGCCTTTGTCGAAAACAACACATTTAAAAGAGGCGGGGCATTAAGGACCTACAATAATGTCCAGTATTTGGAAATTAATGTGTTTTTTGATAATTAAAGCTTGTCAACATATTCCATTACACCAAATACACAAAATAATCATCTTTATAAAAGCATCATATAACCCCTTTTAACCCCTTAAAACTGCTAGACGCATATGGGAAAAGGCTTTTTTCTCCTTAACTGAAGCCTTTTTTAGTCAGGCAGTGAAAACTGCATGACCATTGGTTTGTGCATTGTATTAAAAAGCAAACCAATGGCTAGGCAGTGGAGCTGTACAAGCAAAAATGGGCACGGCATCCGCCCTCACTTCCATTGACAGCGCTGAAGAGAAGGTCTACGATAAGTGGCCTGCCCTGGATAAGTCAGCGGCCATAGACCTCTGCCAACCCATGGCTATCGGTTAGAGAGCAAAGGCCACTCACCCATTTGAACCATCTAAGCCCACTTCAGCTGTCGCTTGATGCGCCTACACCTCAGCTGGACAAGCGGCTTCGGGTTCCTGGTGCTAGAGCACCATTTGTGGCTCACATTAACTGAGATAAAGGGTGTGGATAAAGTACCCTTCTTCTATGCTCCAGTATCTCCCAAAGGGCTCTTCGGTCTGGCGGTTGATTCGCTGAGCACTTCACGGAGGCACAGAAATCGTCCCAGGCTATGCAACATTTCCTGCCTAAGCATTCCAGCTCCACTGCTGCCCCTGCTTGCCCTAAGTCTGCGCTGACTCAGCACCTGGTGCCGTTCAGCCCACCAAGACGCAGCAGACGCGGGGACATTCAGCAAAGTGCTACCCTCTTCCTAAGCGCCAGGTACCCCACCCCAAGATTTCGTTGGACCCAGCACCTCAAGCACCTCCTAAACTGTGAGACAGAGGGAACAGTGCAGAGGGAAATGTTTTTTGTGCAAAAAACGGGTTCTGAATATGCACCCAAGCAACCAGCCGCTGTTATAGCGGCAAAAATAGAAACCAAACATTTTCAAACAGAGAGCAAACTTCCTCTTCCATTACTCACAATTGTTTTGTCCCCGTGCAGCCAGTTACTTGAGTTGATTCAACCCCTCACCACGTGGGCCGAGGCCTGGCAGGCCATCCCCAGAGTGTCGAGGATATTCACTCCAATTTGCTTGAAAACCCCCATGCTTCAGTTGCGTGTTCTCCTCCCTTCAGGCTTTACCTGGCCCCCCGCTCTTTTATGAAGTGCATGGATGCAGCTCTCTCCTCTCTGAGACAGATGAGAATTTGTGCTAGGGGCTCAGGGTGAATTTTGCCAAGAGATCATTGCTGCCCAGGATATATACTAAAGCCTCATCAGTGTTCAAATAAGTCAGGTTTTCTCGTATCTCGTACATTTAATGATATTACTATAAATACCTTTGCACAACAATGCAGAGAAAGTTACTTTTATGTTATGTTAGAAAAACCCCATTACTAACTTAGACATGGAAGATCACCTTGTTGTTTTTAATTCTACTTGTCTCAATTATAGCAACAATCACTTTCTGGGGAATAATTAACTCAAATGAAGTGAATATTCATGAGTCTATGAATATTATGTGCTTATTGCTTACAAACATTACATTACCCAAAGAGGGAATATATCATTTAAAGGAAACCTTTACTAGAATTAATTTAATTTATCTAGACAATCTGTTTGTCCTGCGAACTGGATGTTAGACTTCCTTATCAAAAATCAAGAAACATTAATCTTCTGATTAGGAAAACAATATTTCCTATGTTTGTACGATTTAGATTAATGAAATTAATTCCAAGAAAACAAAGCTTTGTAGCTTAGATCACACAATTCAGGGAATTTCGATTTTGATGAGCAATAAAACAGGTTCTATTCAAGCAAATTGTTGTATTTAATAAAAGCAGACTAAAGAGTACATAATTACAATTCACACAGAGTAAATATGAGTATATAGCAAAACGAACAGAACAAATTAAACAAGATAAACAAACTGGAGTAGTAATTTTGTTTGAAATGGTTTAATTTGTATGTTCGTTTATTTTTATTTATTTGTGCTATTTAGACAATGTTTAAGTTTTTTTCAAGTTTGTAGGTGTCAAGGTACAGAAACCAAATAATTAAATGTAAAATAGCACTGGATAGTCTTCAATGTAAAAATGAAATATACATTCAAACTTACATTTATTCAGACACCTACAACATTTCTCACATTATTACAGTTTTGCTATATATATATATAAAATTATATCTGGTGTCTGAATAATTTTTGGTTTGACTGTTAAAACTACAAAGTAATTCAGTCAAGAGCAGTGAGTGATTTTCATTTTCATTTTCTTGGATTAACATTACAACAGCCAGTAGCTACATTAGGCGCGGTCACGTTAAGAGACGATGAACGCATCCAATATAATACACATCTCATTTTTTTCCTCAACTGTTTACTTTCACTTAAGAAATAACCCACAGTTTTTTCGAGCATAATTTCCAAGGTGGATATTTTGACATAATTAGCATGTATTTGTCGACACGAGCAAAAATAAGCAAATTCGATGTTCAAGTGTATTCAGACGCCTTTCTCTGCGTGAGCCCTGAACACCAGAACACCGCGAGTACTGAATTGGGTCGATCCTAGTGATCTGAGTGGTCTGTTAGGTTTATATTCAATATTTATATGCAATATTTTTCGGTCCTAGGTCATTTAGTGACTTATATACAAGTAAAAGTACTTTAAAATCAATCCTAAATGTAACTGGAAGCCAGTGTAAGGACCTGAAGACTGGTGTGATATGCTCAGACTTTCTGGTTCTAGTCAGAATCCTGTCAGCTGCGTTCTGGATGAGCTTCAGCTGTCTAATGGTCTTTTTGGGAAGGCCGGTGAGGAGCCCATTACAATAGTCCACCCTGCTGGTGATAAAGGCATGAACAAGTTTCTCCAAGTCTTGGCTGGAAACAAAACATCTAATTCTTGCAATGTTTTTTAAATGATAGTATGCTGATTTAGTGAGTGCTTTGACATGACTACCAAAACTAAGGTTTGTCTCCAGAATCACACCAAGATTCCTGACCTGATTTTTAGTTGTTTGACCCCTAGAGTCAAGGTATGCATTCACCTTGAAAACTTCATCTTTTTTTTCCAAATGCAATGACTTCAGTTTTTTCCTTGTTTAACTGAAGAAAGTTCTGGCACATCCAACTATTAATTTAATCAATTCATTGGCAGAGAGAGTCAATGGGGCTGTAGTCATTTGGAGATAAGGCTAGGTAAATCTGAGTATCATCAGGATAGCTGTGATAGGCAATATGGTTCTTTCTCATTATTTGACTTAGTGGAAGCATATACAGGCTAAACAAGAGCAGTGCAAGAATTGAGCCTTGTGGGACTCCACATGTCATGGACGTCCACTTAGACTTATGCTCTCTTAGACTCACATAATAGCCTCTCCCTTCTAAGTATGACCTCAACCATTTGAGTACCATCCCAGAAAGCCTGACCCAGTTTTCCAGTCTCTGTAGAGTCTCTGTAGAGTCTCTGTAAATGTTTACATTTGGAAAATGCAGAAAACTTTGCCTACACGAATCTAGCATCTAATGCTAGAAAGAGCAGTGCTAAATGTTATGTATGTAATCGCACAATTAAGGAAAAGACTGGGGCAACTTCAAACTTTAACAGACACCTCTTATGGATGCACCCAGAAAAGTAATTAAAATGCTTTCCATTGGCTAACGTTAGGTAAAAAAAAAACTATTATTAACTAATGCATATATGATAATAAACAGAATGGGCGATGTTTGTCAATTTGGCATCAGACGTCGACGATATCTAATGTCTGGTTCAGATTACACAATTTTTTTGTTTGTTGATAATTTACTAGTCACTTTGTCAGTTCAGATTACATTTTCTTTGTATGTTGCAATAATCACTGTGTCAGATGGATGACGCAAATTTGACTCCTAAAATTCTATGGTGTCGTGGACAAGAAACATGTTAGACTAACTTTACATGTTGCTTTCTGACCAGACGCGTGCCGTCACACACACACACACACACACACACACACACATTCGCTTGAACACATACAAACGCACTCACGCTAAATCACTCGGTCACTCACACACAAACGCTCTCTCTCTCACTCACACACACACACACACACACTCAACTGTCTCTCTCTCTCTCTCTCTCTCTTGGCATATCGTATTGATTTTTACGTTTTAAGGATCTTTAAAGTACAGTGTCCTGTAAAATGCACATTTCTTTTTTTGAGTGTATTTCTGTAATACAGTATTAAAGGATTAGTTCACACAAAAATGAAAATTTCTTAATCATTTACTCCCCCCTAATGCCATCCAGGATATCCATGTTTTTTTTTCTTCAGTGGATTTTCAGTGGAAATATGTTTTTTAAGGAAACATTTCAGAATGTTTTCTTCATATAATGGACTTCAATGCCTACCAACTCAGTTGGCTGCTATTTTTTCCTCAAAAATCTTTTCCATTGAAGAAAGAAAGACATGGATATCTTAGATGCAGCATGATTAAACATGCAATTTGTAAATGTTCTATGCTAGTTCTCAATCACAAGTTCACAACAATGGAAGTAAACACATGCTTTTGATGGCGTCGTAAAGTTGCAAAGTGTGTTGCAAAGTGTATGTCAAATCAGTAAATATACTCCCTTTGAAGGTCCCAGAGTGGAGACATGTAGGCACTGGGAGTTTGAGACTCAACTCAGACTTGAATACAGGACTCGAGTCTCGACTCGGACTCGAACACTGGAGACTCGAGACTTGACTCAGACTTGAGCTCTGGTAATAGTGACTCGACTTGGACTCGACTCTGACTATTCTTTGGTGACTCGGACTTGGACTTTTACTTGAACACTGGGACTCGACAGTTGGTGACTCGGCTACAACACTGTCAACAGCACACTATGAATGTTGAGAATGACCACCGTTCCTCTCAATGTCTTTCCGATGGTTTGCAAGGATGAACTCTGTGTGGTGAGTTGCTCTTTAAGCTGTTCAGTCTGAATTTCAGCCACATGCCGTCTCACAGTGTCAAGAGTCAAGATTCAAGAGGCATTTATTTGTCATTTGCATAGTTAAAAAAAACTGGGCATTGAAATGCTTGTGATGAGGCTCAGACATACAGTGACAATAACAAGACATAAGACATAGACGTACATGGAGAGCACTGAGGTTCTTGATTGACTACAGTGCCCATAGACAGAAAGACATGGACGGAGCATTATATGCCCATAAGTGGAAGTAACAGGTACAATAAAGGTAATCAGTGTTTAGAGTTATGGTATACATAAGAAGTCCTGAGGTAATATTATGATTACTGGGGTAGAACGGTGTCTAAAATGTCATTGTAGAGTGACGTAGAGCTACAGTATTGTTCAAAATAATAGCAGTACAATGTGACTAACCAGAATAATCAAGGTTTTTAGTATATTTTTTATTGCTACGTGGCAAACAAGTTACCAGTAGGTTCAGTAGATTGTCAGAAAACAAACAAGACCCAGCATTCATGATATGCACGCTCTTAAGGCTGTGCAATTGGGCAATTAGTTGAAAGGGGTGTGTTCAAAAAAATAGCAGTGTCTACCTTTGACTGTACAAACTCAAAACTATTTTGTACAAACATTTTTTTTTTCTGGGATTTAGCAATCCTGTGAATCACTAAACTAATATTTAGTTGTATGACCACAGTTTTTTAAAACTGCTTGACATCTGTGTGGCATGGAGTCAACCAACTTGTGGCACCTCTCAGCTGTTATTCCACTCCATGATTCTTTAACAACATTCCACAATTCATTCACATTTCTTGGTTTTGCTTCAGAAACAGCATTTTTGATATCACCCCACAAGTTCTCAATTGGATTAAGGTCTGGAGATTGGGCTGGCCACTCCATAACATTAATTTTGTTGGTTTGGAACCAAGACTTTGCCCGTTTACTAGTGTGTTTTGGGTCATTGTCTTGTTGAAACAACCATTTCAAGGGCATGTCCTCTTCAGCATAGGGCAACATGACCTCTTCAAGTATTTTAACATATGCAAACTGATCCATGATCCCTGGTATGCGATAAATAGGCCCAACACCATCATAGGAGAAAAATGCCCATATCATGATGCTTGCACCTCCATGCTTCACTGTCTTCACTGTGTACTGTGGCTTGAATTCAGAGTTTGGGGGTCGTCTCACAAACTGCCTGTGGCCCTTGGACCCCAAAAGAACAATTTTACTCTCATCAGTCCACAAAATGTTCCTCCATTTCTCTTTAGGCCAGTTGATGTGTTCTTTGGCAAATTGTAACCTCTTCTGCACATGCCTTTTTTTTAACAGAGGGACTTTGCGGGGGATTCTTGAAAATAGATTAGCTTCACACAGACGTCTTCTAACTGTCACAGTACTTACAGGTAACTCCAGACTGTCTTTGATCATCCTGGAGGTGATCATTGGCTGAGCCTTTGCCATTCTGGTTATTCTTCTATCCATTTTGATGGTTGTCTTCCGTTTTCTTCCACGTCTCTCTGGTTTTGCTCTCCATTTTAAGGCATTGGAGATCATTTTAGCTGAACAGCCTATCATTTTTTGCACCTCTTTATAGGTTTTCCCCTCTCTAATCAACTTTTTAATCAAAGTACGCTGTTCTTCTGAACAATGTCTTGAACGACCCATTTTCCTCAGCTTTCAAATGCATGTTCAACAAGTGTTGGCTTCGTCCTTAAATAGGGGCCACCTGATTCACACCTGTTTCTTCACAAAATTGATGACCTCAGTGATTGAATGCCACACTGCTATTTTTTTGAACACACCCCTTTCAACTAATTCAACTAATTGCCCAATTGCACAGCCTTAAGAGCGTGCATATCATGAATGCTGGGTCTCATTTTTTTTCTGAGAATCTACTGAACCTACTGGTAACTTGTTTGCCACGTAGCAATAAAAAAATATACGAAAAACCTTGATTATTCTGGTTAGTCACATTGTACTGCTATTATTTTGAACAATACTGTACATGGAGGAAAATTAAAGTGGCAGTGCAGATGCAATAAATTAACTTGAGCAGCACACATTCAGATGTATTCCTGAGTAGAGCAATGTCCAAAAGTCATTGTAGAGTGTCACAGAGTAATAAAAAAGTGGCAGTGCAAGTACAATGAAAGTAAACATAAGAGCAGCATGTATTCAATTTTTTTTTCTTTTTTAGATGGAGGACAGCTGGTTGTTAAGTAGTCTGATGGTGTGAAGATAGAAACTGTTCTTAAGTCTGGTTGTCCATTAACGGATGGATCGGAAACGTCTGCCAGATGGTAGAGTGGCAAACAGGTGATGAGGAGGGTGAGTGCGGTCCTTGATGATGCTGCGAGCCTTTCTCAAGCAGCGAGTTTGATAGATGTCCTGTAAGGCTGGGAGTTTATGTCCAATGATGAGCTCTGCTGTTCTCACCACTCGCTGAACAGCTTTGCGGTCCACAGAAGAGCAGTTGCCGTACCATACAGTGATGCAGCTGGTCAGAATGCTCTTTATAGTGCAGCGGTAGAAGTTTGACATGATGTTAGAGGAGATGCCAAACACCTTCAGTCTCCGCAGGAAGTAGAGACGCTGACGGGCTGTTCTCACTGTGGTCTCTGAGTGAAGGCTCCAGGAAAGATCCTCAGAGATGTGAATGTCAAGGAACTTGTAGCTCTTAACTGTCTCTACTATCTCTCCGTTGATATGAAGGGATGTGACCCTCTCTCTGTGACTTCCTGTAGTCCACAATCATCTCCTTGGTCTTGCTGACGTTTAGAGAGAGATTGTTATCAGCACACCATGTTGTGAGTGCATTAACCTCAACTCTGTAGGATGTCTCATCGCCATTAGTTATGAGTCCTAGGATAGAAGTATTGTCAGCAAATTTGATGATGGTGTTGAAGCTATGCTTAGCAGAGCAGTCATAAGTTAACAGGGAGTACAAGAGAGGACTGAGTACACATCCCTGTGGGGCACCAGTGCTGAGTATAAGTGAGGAGGATGTGTGATTGCCAATTCTGACCACTTGGGGTCTTCCGGTCAGGAAGTCCAGGACTCAGTTACATAAGTGACTTTTAAGACCCAGATTTTTCAGTTTGGCTATAAGTTTGGTAGGGATGATGGTGTTAAATGCAGAGCTGTAATCAACAAACAGCATCCGCACATAGGTGTCTCTTCCCTCCAAGTGTTCTAGTGCAGAGTGAATGGCCATTGCAATGGCGTCATCAGTGGATCTGTTAGAACGGTAAGCAAATTGTAATGGGTCCAATGTGTCAGGCAGAGAGGAGCAGATGTGGGATTTGACTAGCCGTTCGAAGCACTTCATGATGACTGATGTCAGTGCTACAGGGCAGTAGTCGTTCAGGCAGGAGACAGTTGTTTTTGTAGTAATGTTTACTGCGTTGACACTGGACATGCCAATGTTGAACAGAGTTCCAACAGAAGCGGCGGCTCCGAGAAATTCTCCAAGAAAACATTTTGAGCGGTGGTTGTGTCCACCTAAGGTAACAGAGAGAGGGAGCCATCTGTCCAACAGGCGCCGGCCCAGCTGTACTGGGCTACTGCGTGTGGGTAGTGTGCTCTGTAGACGTTGCAGGGGTCGAGTTGAATGTATACTTTCTGGGTGTGTGTCTGACAATTCATGATCAGGAGTCCCGGTTGCTCTCTCAATACAATGCCAGAGGCAGGACCCGGTGTGATAATGTCTGATGGCGGCTGGTTGACTGGAGGCACAGGATGACAATCCACAGCAGCATCCTGTTACATTCCAGAGAGAGAGAGAGAGGTAGGGAGGAAAAGGGGAAAGAGTGAGGGAACAGGTCAGTGAGGTTTGTGAGATGGGACAGTACTTTCCGCTTCGATGGCGACGGTTGAGTTTAGCTTGCATTGGCCCCTCCCTGTCTTTCTCTGCTAGTGGCCATATGTCTTTTAATCTGGTTACGGTGGACCTATTTGAGAACTGGTTCTCTCGATTCCTGGTTTAGCTGGATTTGGTACGCAACTGGGGAGGGTTTGTGCATAATCTCATGAGGTCCCGTCCAGTGTGGCAGAAATTTATTTGACAGCCGCTGGGAGCCTGTCAGAGGTGCCGGGGTGAAGCTGTAATAATAGACCCTGTCGCCCACATTTAGTTCCTGATGTGATGCTTTCTGGCCGTAATATGCTTTCTGGCCTTCAAAGCTTTTTTGCAGGTGTTGCTGGGCAAAAGCAAAAGTTGTTTTCAAGTGTCTATGGACCTCGCCGAAGTACTGGAATGTGATGTAAGCGGTGACAAGGTTGGAGTCTCCTGGTTGATACAGCAAGTGTAGTGGCAGGGTCATCTGCCGCCCAGTCATGAGTTCAAAAGGGGACACCCGTGTTGATTCCTGCGGGGTGGCTCTGATGGCCATCAGCACAAGGGGGAGTTTCACATCCCAGTCTTTCTGGTTAGCAGACACATACTTTTTCAGCATGGCAATGACTGCTCTGTTCGATCTCTCTACCTGGTCGTATGCGATTGGATGATGGCTGATGTAAGTTTAGCTCGTACCCCTAGGCATTTCCAGATCTGTTGCATGATCTCGGCAGTGAAGTGAATACCTCTGTCTGAGTTGACTCTCAGTGGCAATTTTTAACCGGGAGAAGATATGGTTCATCAGGAGGTATGCCGTGGTTTAGGCAGTGTCATTGGGTTCGAAATTTCCTGTAGTCAATGGTGGGTCGCCATTTGCCGTTAGGTTTGAGGACGGGAAAGATGGGGGCCGAGTTAGGTGCTGTTTCATTGATGGATGACACCTTTATCAAGCATGGATTCGATGATCTCCTGCACTGGTTTGTGTGAGGTGATGGGAATCTTGTACTGTTTGACATAAGTGGGAGGAGCATCAGGGTCTGTTGGGATGCACACCTTGTGGAGGTTGGTGAGACCACAGTCTAAAGAGATTTTGGCAAAGTATTCTTTGAACTTATACAGGACTTTTCTGAGTCCTTGAGTATCCGTATCGCTCTGAAGTGCATTGGTGTCTTGTAGAATTTGCTGCACTTGAGATTCAAAACTGGTTAAGGCTCCTCCGTCGGTGTGTCATCAGTAGGTTTGGTATTGAGAGGTGTAGTAGGTTCATTACTGTCTCACCGACGCTCTGGTGGGAGACAGTGTATACTGCGAGGTGTTGGTCCTTGGTGAGCTCTGTTCTGCACACCTGGTCACTGACATGACAGATGTGATCATGATGAATTTGAAGGGTGCAGTGAACAATGCGTTTCTATACTCTCTCCGGGCAGGTGGAATGAGCCCAGTCAAGTCAAGTCACCTTCATTTATATAGTGCTTTAAACAAAATACATTGCATCAAAGCAACTCAACCACATTCATTAGGAAAACAGTGTGTTAATAATGCAAATGACAGTTAAAGGCAGTTCATCATTGAATTCAGTGATGTCATCTCTGTTCAGTTTAAATAGTGTCTGTGCATTTATTTGCAATCAAGTCAACGTTATCGCTGTAGATGAAGTGACCCCAACTAAGCAAGCCACAGGCGACAGCGGCAAGGAACCGATACTCCATCGGTGACAGAATGGAGAAAAAACCTTGGAAGAAACAAGGCTCCCAACAAACAAGTTCTCCTCTAACCAGACGAAACCAGCAGTTCAATTCCAGGCTGCAGCAAAGTCAGATTGTGCAGAAAAATCATCTGTTTCATGTGGTCTTGTCCTGGTGGTCGTCTGAGACAAGGTCTTTACAGGGGATCTGTATCTGGGGCTATAGTTGTCCTGGTCTCCTCTGTCTTTCAGGGATTTAGAGGTCCTTTCTAGGTGCTGATCCACCAACTGGTCTGGATGAGTATTGGATCCGGGTGACTGTAGTGACCCTCTGATCGGGATACAGACTGGATCTGGTGCTACGGTGACCTCGGAATAAGAGTGAAACAGACTAATATTAGCATAGATGCCATTCTTCTAATGATGTAGCAAGTACATTGAGTGTTATGGGAAGTGTTCCCAGTTCTGGTTAACCTAATTAATGCAGCCTAAAAATCTTTTAACGGATTTGGATATTAAAAGCATTTTAGTATGTTATGTGTAAGCCAGGTTAAAGAGATGGGTCTTTAATCTAGATTTAAACTGCAAGAGTGTGTCTGCCTCCCGTACAATGTTAGGTAGGCTATTCCAGAGTTTAGGTGCCAAATGCAAAAGAATCATGTCTTCAATTGTGTCAAACGCAGCACTAAGATCCAATAAAACTAATAGAGAGACAACCACGATCAGATGATAAGAGCAGGTCATTTGTAACTCTAAGGAGAACATTCTCAGTACTATGATATGGTCTAAATCCTGACTGGAAATCCTGACATATACCATTTTTCTCTAAGAAGGAATATAATTGTGAGGATACCATCTTTTCTAATATCTTGGACAGAAAAGGGAGATTCGAGATTGGTCTATAATTAACTAGTTCTTTGGGGTCAAGTTGTGGTTTTTGGATTAGAGGCTTAATAAGCCAGTATGAAGGTTTTGGGGACATATCCTAATGACAATGAGGAATTAATAATAGTCAGAAGAGGACCTATGACTTCTGGAAACACCTCTTTTAGAAGCTTAGATGGTGTAGGGTCTAACATACATGTTGTTGGTTTAGATGATTTAACAAGTTTATACAATTCTTCCTGTCCTATGGTAGAGAATGAGTGGAACTGTTCCTCAGGGGGTCTACAGTTCACTGTCTGATATGATACTGTAGCTGACAGCTAAATTATTACAATTTTATCTCTAACAGTATCAATTTTAGAAGTAAAGTAGTTCATAAAGTCAATACTGCTGTGATGTTGGGAAATGTCAACAATGTTGAGGCTTTATTTTTCATTAATTTAGCCACAGTATTGAATAAATACCTGGGGTAATGTTTGTTTTCGTCTAAAAGAGAAGAAAAGTAATCGGATCTAGCAGTTTTTAATGCTTTTCTGTAGGTTACTTTCCCTGCCAAGCAATACGAAATACCTTTAGTTTTGTTTTCCTCCAGCTGCACTCCATTTTTTCGGGCTGCTCTCTTTAGGGTGTGAGTATGCTCATTATACCATGGTGTCATACTGGTTTCCTTAAACTTTCTTAAGTGTAAAGAAGCAACTGTATTTAAATGCTAGAAAAGAGAGAGTCCATAGTTTCTGTTACATCATCAAGTTGTTCTGAGGTTTTGGATATGCTAAGGAATTCGGATACGTCAGGAAGATAACTTAATATCTAGATAACAAGATAACTTAGTCTTTTGTGGTAGAAGTGATGGTTCTACCCTACTTGTATCAAGAAGTAGAATTTACAATTTTGGCTATGAAGTTTGCACAAAACTAAATAACGATCTGAGATATCATCACTGGTGGCATAATTTCAACACTATCAACATCAATTCCATGTGACAGTATTAAATCTAGAGTATGATTTCGACAATGAGTAGGTCCTGAAACATGTTGTCTAAGCCCAATAGAGTTCAGAATGTCTATAAATGCTGATCCCAATGCATCTTTTTCACTATCAACCTGAATATTAAAATCACCAACTATTAAAACTTTATCTCCAGCCAGAACTAGAACCATGTCTGTATGGTGCCCTGTATACTGTAGGACCTCAGTGAACAGTCACGCCATTAAGTGCAGAATCGGCTGCATTGGCAAAAGTAATTATAAAAGCCTACTTCCTCCCATCTGCGATCTGAACACAGTTAATGATTATCTGAGGAAAGCAATGCTCAAGATTGTCTGGACCCCTTTTTGTCAGGGTAACAAATGGCTAAAGGACATTGCGACATTAAGCGAAGTGATAACGTGATCATACAACAGAGGAAAGGTCTGTTGCAAAATGCCCCTGCTCATGAGGAAACTAATGGGACGTCAACATCCTGAGTCCCTAAAAGGGAGTTGATTTAATTAACTCTTTTTACAAGATACAAGGACCCTGTGTATCACAGCATCACATGATCCCAATGTATGGAAACGCCCCAGGAATTGTTAATAATTAGTGGACCTCAACACAAAGAACCAATACAGGATCATCCCAAGACTCTGCTTCCTGCTTGCTTGAAAATCTTGCTACCAACTGAACTTTTCAACAAACTATCTCAAAAGGACAACCATTAAGGAATCTGAAGGTTTAACTAGATTCACAAATAATGTTTTATGTCCTGTAAATGTTTGATGTGTTCAATGTAATCTGTGTAACTTTAATCATTGTTTTTATAACTTTAACAGATAGTGCTATTAAATGTGTGTAAGATATGGAAAGTTTAGTATTGAATGAGAGCCTAAACTTGGAGCAAATGAAATTTCCAGATTCTGTATTGTGTGCATATTATGACACTTTATAAGGTATTAACCCAAAGATCCATCCCACATGACAATGCCACATGATGTTTAATCGAGAAACAGTACGGGGCGTGTCTTAGCCCTGGAACAGCATCCCATTGGGAGATCGCATCGTGTGATGGACCAAATCTGCTTCGATAAAACCCCAATGCTCCAGTCTAGTCTCTAGTCTAGTCTCCAAGTGCGTTGTCTCTTGTCGACGGTTGTGTCGTGTATCGTGTCGCTTAAATGCGGTGCGGTGCGGTGCGCTGCGCTACGCCGCTCTTCCATCTTGGCCATGGCCTGAACTACCTACACGCTGGTAGCGGTCTTGCCATCCAGAACTCAAAACCACTCCGTTGAAACTTTGTGACATCGAAACCATGCTTGCTTGGTTGCTTGCCTCTTTTCAACCCCGGCTTCTAGCCATCAGCGTGCTTGCAAGTCATAAAGAACTTCAACTTTCCGTGACTGAATCTCCAAAGCTCATGCCGCGCAAACGAGAGGACTCAGAAGAAACTTTGTCCACCGTCAAGGCAAGAGCTGTTGAATCTCTCAAAATCGCCAGGCAGTCAACCAACCAATCGAGTCAAAGGGCATCCCCAGAAGTCATCTACGCAACCACGAATCCCAGCCGGGATTCCCCTTTCAGCTCAACGCGAGCCAAGAAGACGAAACGACACCGCGGCCAGCAGCACAACCACAAGTAAAGGCAAACAAACCTCTTGCTGAAATGATGCAAGGTCGTTATTAAGTTGTAAAGATAAACTAGGGCTCTGCTTTTATTGATTCTTGATACACCTATGAATTTGGTAGAGATTTTCTCATTAACTCACCTCATAAATCCATTGCAACTGTGTGTGTATGTGTATGTATGTTTGTGTGTGTGTTCATTTAGTTTTAGATCCATATAATCTATAGATTAGCTCAATAAATTCTTGTTTCATTTATAAAGAAGTATTGTCTTGTGTGGTGTATTTTAAGATTAAACTTTGCCCAGATCCTGTGCTACCTAGCCTGTAGCGTATACATTAACTTTCTCTTTGTATTATCTTGTTCATGAAGTAAACTCAAACAGATTTTAAGGATATGGTGAATTTTAAGTTCGCTGGACGAACCGTTGATGAAGTATAAACTAAATCAATTTGGACTCGAATCTTTAGATTTAATTCTTCTCAAAATAAATGAGCTAATATTTCCTTACATATGGTGGAGAATGCATTGTTTTGTTCTATTTTATCCGGAAGAATAGATCAAAGACAGAGAAACAGTTTGTTGTGCTATTATAGGTACTTTATTATGGCATGCCAGTGTGTGAATGAATGATTCGAGTTGTTGTTTGAAGCTGAACTGCAGTAAAGCATTTAATTGTCCTCCGAGACAAAATAAGTCGCCCTAAAGCGCATACGGTTTGAGACATTAATCTAGCTAATTAATGTTCTCTTGCCAGTTAATTCACTAAAACTGGTGAACTTGAGAATGCGGTGCTCAGAGAGAGTCTGAGAGTCTGAACGTTATGTTATGGGAGAATTATGAAATCTTGATCAAGTAAATCATTGTGGTTAAATCAATATGTGTTTTTGTCTATAGACTTAAACAAGTGCTGGGATCCGCCGAGATCTTAATAACGTATTTTATTAATTACAGTAAATCTGTAGATTAGTTTACCTCACTCTAACGAGCTGAGATGGTTCAGCGCTCAGTGTACATTGCCATAGTAACAGCCATAACCCAGAAGTTCTAAGAAACTTTTACCGGGGCAGTTTGAGCTATTTGTAAAGAAATAGCATAGCATGAGCTAAGCTATCTGAAGCTAAAGCCTTTGCATTGAAGCATATGCAAACGTAAATAGCCTTGAAGGCTAGCAGTTAGCACATGGCATTTTTGTGGGTTTAAATGCAGTGTGTTTGCAGTGTTTGAAGTGTTGAAGTGACTTTACATCTGAACTTTAACTCATTTTCACCTCATTTTTCTCTTTTACCTTTATTAATCTCCCTTCTCCTCTCCTCCCACTCGAAAGAACAAAATTAATAAACGCTAGTTTGTTTACTCTTAGCAATTGAAACGTTGTTTTATTAATAATTAATGATGGTTCCCATCCTCATTATTTTAATGATGCGTTGTGATTAATTCAGCTATAACATTTAAAATTTTAATATAACATCAGCAGATATAATGAGGCTAAGCAATTATGGTTTTGAAATTTTAATTTAATTTCATATTTAATTACAGATCTGGATTTTTTTTTTAATTTCATAAATTAAATTCAGTTCCTGCTTTGACATAGCAACAATATTTGCTGAATTGAATTATAATTGAATTATAATTTTAAATCCTTAAACTGTCATTATTGCTCTGAAATTTTAATTTCGTCTGCAGTTAAGTAGGGTTTGGGCTACCCTGTTTCAGGATACTTATTGATTAATTTAATTTGAATTGCTCTTAGCAGTTTTTAAAATTGAATTAATTAATTGTTAATCAGGAAATACCTTTTCTAATTTGAAATTTGAATTTAATTTGCAATTAAGTTGTGGATCTATCTGCTTGGACTTCTTTTCCCTTTCAGTTATTTAATTTTTATATAAAATTTTCATAGGTTTGTCCATTTGGCTTAAGCCTATTAGTGGCGAAACCCCAAAAGGAAAATTAGGATTTTCCTCAATACTTAGGTTAGTAAGTGTTATCCCTGCTAACACAGTAAAACCAACCTATAGGTGTATCGACTCAACAGCGCCACCACCCTGTCATCTTTCCTAAACATTGGGAGCAAAAATTCTCCTCTTCTCTCCTTCAGCTGTCCTCCTCTGATTTGACTACTGTTGCCATTTTGGGTTGTATCTGTGAGAATCATAAAAGCAGAGAACTTTAGAAACATTTAATCAAAATTATTGTGAAACCTGAACACTTCATTTCAAAATTGTCTGACTCTCACCGTACCTTCCCTTCTCACCCTGGGATTCCTACGCAGCCAAGGCTAAGGTAGGTCAACAAGAGAACTGATAGGCGTCCGCCAAATATTGAACACGCAGCTAGAAACGCTCTGATTTATGTTTGGTTGTCAATCCTACCAGCTGAGAAACCAATACTGTCATTGCTATTGTGTTCTTCCGCACTGAGGAATTTTAATATCAATCAGTCCTGATATTTAGAAATCCCTATTTCAAAAGCCCTGTCTAGAAGCATCCTTCTAAATCAAACAAATTATATATATATATATATATATATATATATATATATATTTTTTTTTTCTTTTTTTTTTTTTTTTAAACCAGAAAAGCATTTTGTGTTGTCTTCCTTACTCTCATCTTACCATTGGCTCTTATCTTTCTTTACAAGAAAAAGAAAACTCTTTCTTTTTATAGGCAAAGTGGAAGCTGCCAAATAGTATTTTGTTCCTTGCTCTGTTTGTTGCTCTTCTTTTCTCCCTCTGTTCTCTAGCTGTTCTACCTTTGTGTGCTCATTTATTTTCCCCACAGAAATTACAAATTAGAAGCACACCCACCAGAGATTCACAGTCACTGAGAACTACGCTAACCTGCCCATTACACACTCAACATCAACTAACACTTGACATTGCACCTCTGTCCTTGTTTTTTGTTTTTTTTTCTCCTCTTCAAGTTCTGTGTAAGTCTATGTTCTAGATCTCCCTCAAAGCGGCAAAACATGTCTCGCACAACAGACCCTGTTGGCCACTGGGAGGACCTCGAGACTTGGCTAAGTTTAACAACAGACAGCCTCCTACCTAAGGCTGCTGAATCACTGAAACATCAGACACAGGACAAGCTGGATGACAACATAACAAGCCTCATGAGACAAGACCCAAGTCAAAGCTACAGTCACAAAGAACTAGCCAAGATCAGTGGCTCCTTAGGCCACACACTCATCGCCACCCTCAAGCTGAGGGACAGGCACGCCGCCCATCTCCAGCAGGAGCTAACACGCGCACAACGACGTCTCACGCAGCTAGAACTGGAGGCTCAGGAACAATGGGAAGAAACCGATGAAGTGGAACAAGGCACAGAGGTGGAGATCACCAGGCTAAAAGAGACACTAGTAGCTACTACAAAAGAAATGGAACAAGTCAAGGAAGACTACGCTGATCTCTCCAACAAGCTACAGTATGTGGAACAGCTTCTGGAAAAGGCCAAGGCCGACTTCAGAGACAAGAACGGCAGAATTAATGCCCTAGAAACTCACCTGAATGAGTCAAGAAAGGAGATCAGCCACCTAACACGACAACTGGACTATATCAAAGAGGAGTCAGTCAGCTTCAGAGAGGAACTCAGACATGCCTACGCGCTGTGTTCTGAACCTCCATGGACCCAACGGGTCCCCTGTTCCTGGACTGACACGTGATAAAAAGGGGGAGGGGCAGTGCCGAAACACTCACCAGCTCCCTCTGAAGAACTTTACGTAACGTCAAAGCTGAAAGAAATGGCTCCAGCCAGCCATAGATCATCATGTGGCTTGGACCTCAAGGACCTCGACAAACTCGCCAGGAACATTTGCAAGTTTACCCCAAATGGGCCAGGCAGTCAGGAGATCAAAGGATATCCGCAAGATGTCAACTTTGATCTGGAAATGAGACTCAGTGTCACCGACAAAGATAGACTTTATTTGATCCGAGCAACATCCAGCTCAGAGGTTCGCAGTTTCCTGGACCGACAGCCGGCCCACATAAAGACTGATTACCAGCTGCTCCGAGAAGCCCTCATCAAAGAATTTGCTGACCCTGAGTCGGAACAAGGACTAGTGGCTGCCCTGGAGACGAAACAAGGTCGTCAGGAGCCTTCCCAGTTGTTCTACAGCCGACTCAAACAAGCCTACTTTGGGACTCGCAATAAACAGAATATGGAGGAGGATGAAAATTTTAAAACCCTCTTCCTGAGGAATCTTCACCCCGGGGTAAGCCACCATCTTGCCGTCCTTGCATGTCCACGCACAATGAGTGCTCAACAACTGCGAGACTTGGCACATAAGGACTACGCTAAACAGAAGAGGACTTCAGAAAAGAGCAGCAAAACCAATGCTCATCTGGACGTCACTGGGAAAACTCATGGGACCAAACAAGACCTCATGAAAGACATAGGGAAAGATTGTGGAACCAGCCAAGCTCATTTGGAAACTCAAGAGGAAAAAACTCATGGGAATTCGATGGAAACTCCAAAGGAAAACGACAAACACACCCTGGAGCAACCAGCCCAAGGAATCAACGAATAAAAACTCACAAAGATCCCTAGCTGACCGAGCTCAACCTGAATCCACACAAGAACAAAATACTTCACCGTGCTTTGACTCCCAAGAGCTGATGAAGATGATGATGAAAGAGTTCTTCCAACGAAAGGAGGAAGACCGAAAGTGGGAAAAGAAAGAGAATCCAGATACAGCCTGACTAGCGGCCAGGCGAGAAGACAGCGACCACCTGACCCAACAAACCACAGAGAACAGCACTCCTTCACCTCACTCTCAAAGAGCTATAACTACCCTAACTTCAGATGGACAATAAATCCTACCTGAAAACCCAGCCACAGAGTTAGTCGCTAACTCAACACCTGATGCTCCAGATCATAGCAGAGTCCAACAAACACCTGCTGACGAAACCTCTCAAGTCCCTGAAAGTGCTGTCTTGGTCGTCTGCCACTCCTCCAAAGAGCACCCGATCAGTCCTGACATCTTACCTGTTTCCTCCCAAACTCCAGTCCCTCAACTCCTAGGCGACCTCATTGAGAAAGGTATAGCAAGAAAGTTTTACCTCTCCATCATCATTGAATGCCACATCAAAGTCGAAGCCTTCTCGACACTCTAATGTCATCAGAACTCCTTGAAGAAGTCCAAGAAAGAACAAAGAGGTCTAATAGCACCCTCAAATTTCAAAGGTGTGAACTGAACCTCCACACATATTCCCACACGGGCCTAAAACTAAAACATGTGGCCCCAATTAACCTTACTGTGGGACCAATGAATATCGTCAACCCAGTGTACGTTTCACCACTCAACACCTATCCACTCCTCATCGGGAAAAACCTGCTTAATTGCTTTGAACCTTTGATAGACTTCAAGCACCTGAAGATCTGGATTCAAGTCCGCAAGCCTCTGCCCTTCCAGTCAGTAAACCCCAACGAGTCACAGTGTCAAGCCACGGACACCACTCTCCATTCACTGACTGATGATGCAAGGTCAAAGCCAAGAGCAAGCTCAACTCCGAGTAGCAAGAACCAAAACCCTTTCCTCTGCTCATTGCAAGCATCTGACTCAGACTCAGGTTCTCTTCAAATCATGACTGCCATAAACGTCCAAGACACACCAGTGTCCGATGCAGCACTAGCCCTGTGGTCTGAAAACTCAGCCATCAGCCTAAAGCTTTTCAAAACATTAAAGCAGAGACATCAGAGCCTACCACATGTCTCAAAGCACAGCCGCTTCCCTCTCAGTCCATGGTCAACAACCATGGCTACCTCAAAGATTGTCTGCGCTGGAGACCTACGCTGGAACAACATACTCTTGAGTCACTACTTCCTCGTTGTCCCCAACCTACCTCATGACATCTACATAGGAGTAGACATCATGGTTCGTCTCAACGCCTGCATTAACACAGTGAACAACTTCATATGGGCTCCCCCATCACACCAACTGACCACTTCAGTCAATCTCAAGAACCTTCGATCTGGCCAAACAATCCCAGATGCGTGCACAAAGATCAGTGAGCAAGAGGTCACAATACCTGCCTACAGCAAGAGTGTCAGCGTACGCCTCAACATGCGACCTGGCCAAACTCTCAACAGTAAGCTAGGTTTCTTCCAACCTTCCAGGACCTACCAAAGACTAAGACTGACCTTGGAAGCCACACCTCTCATGGAAGTATCATCTTGTACCGTGTATGTGTTGATAAACAACTGTACGGCCAAGGACATCAACATTCCCAAAGCCAGTCACCTGGGATGGCTCATCAACCAAGCGTTCCATGACTTTGAGCTAACAGTACCTGTCATTGGTCCCATACCAGCCGAACTAATGTCGGATGAATGCGACGACAACGTAACATTCACAAAGCCCCACAAAGTCATTGCCATCACTTGTGTTCTGCCAGTGTCCAAAGAAAGCATCTGTCGATCAGAACTAACAGACGACACTCATCTTGCTGTCTATGCTGTCTCAACGCAGTCTGCAACAGAATCAACTGAACAGGTGATCACTGAGGCCCAGAGTACCTTAAATGATTTGACAGAGGAACCCTACACCGGGTTCAATGCACAAGTCCAACAAATCCTCAGTGAGGCGGATGCCCTCCACAGTGAAATGGATCGCCAAGGACTTCGAGAGGTTCTATGCAAATACAAGGATTCCCTGGACTGTGGCTTGACTGATATCCACACGGTGCGCATCCCAACACATCCAAATGCACCACCCACATTTGTGCGGCAGTACAAAATTCCGATAGCGTCATACAAATCGGTCCAGGAGATCATTGACTCCATGTTGGAAAAGGGGGTCATCCGGCTTTGTAACAGCACCTACTCTGCCCCAATATGGCCAGTCCTAAAGCCCAACGGCAAATGGTGGCCCACCATAGACTATCGCAAGTTGAACCAACAAGTTCCCTTATCGCGACGGCCCATGACTCAGTTGGACCAAGAGATTCCCAAAATTAAAGGCTCAACGATCCTGTCCACACTGGACGTTGCTTCCGGATTTTGGACAATCCCTGTCCACCCAGATGACCAACACAAACTGTCATTCACTTTTGGCAATCGACAGTACACCTTCACATGGTGCCCTTTCGGCTATGCCAACTCACCAGCAGAATTTAACATCTTCCTAAACAAAGCATGGATGGTGTCCTTATGAAAAGCTCAAATGTGGCAGATCACCTCAAAGAAATTGACCACGTCCTGAAACAGCTGACAACAGCAGGAGCAAAAATTGCCCTACACAAAGGACAGTGTTGTAAAACTAAGGTAAATTATGTTGGCTTGCTCATTGGACGTGATGGCATCAAACCACAGTCCAGCCGTACACAAGCTATCCAAAACATAAATACACCCACTAACATCTCTGAGCTACGAAGCTTTCTTGGAGTGTGCAATTACTCACGACCCTAACCCTACCAGGGATCATGGATCAGTTTGCATATGTTAAAATACTTGAAGAGGTCATGTTGCCCTATGCTGAAGAGGACATGCCCTTGAAATGGTTGTTTCAACAAGACAATGACCCAAAACACACTAGTAAACGGGCAAAGTCTTGGTTCCAAACCAACAAAATTAATGTTATGGAGTGGCCAGCCCAATCTCCAGACCTTAATCCAATTGAGAACTTGTGGGGTGATATCAAAAATGCTGTTTCTGAAGCAAAACCAAGAAATGTGAATGAATTGTGGAATGTTGTTAAAGAATCATGGAGTGGAATAACAGCTGAGAGGTGCCACAAGTTGGTTGACTCCATGCCACACAGATGTCAAGCAGTTTTAAAAAACTGTGGTCATACAACTAAATATTAGTTTAGTGATTCACAGGATTGCTAAATCCCAGAAAAAAAAAAATGTTTGTACAAAATAGTTTTGAGTTTGTACAGTCAAAGGTAGACACTGCTATTTTTTTGAACACACCCCTTTCAACTAATTGCCCAATTGCACAGCCTTAAGAGCGTGCATATCATGAATGCTGGGTCTTGTTTGTTTTCTGACAATCTACTGAACCTACTGGTAACTTGTTTGCCACGTAGCAATAGAAAATATACTAAAAACCTTGATTATTCTGGTTAGTCACATTGTACTGCTATTATTTTGAACAATACTGTATGTGTGTGTGCATCAGAAATACATTTCTGAATCTTGTTCTGTGCATTTGTGAATCTTGAGTGCATTTGTAAATGTGTGTATTTCTGAATTTTGTGTACAGTTCTGAATTTTGTATGCATTTGTGAATCTTCTGTGCTTTTTAAATTTTGTGTGTGCATTTGTAAATTTTGTGCACATTTGTGTATCCTGTGTGTGTATTTATGAATAATGTGTGTGCATGTATGAATCCTGTGCGTGCATATGTGAATGTAGTGTGTGCATTTATCTTTATTGAGACTCTTTTGGCTCCGTAGTCTGCTTCCTGACCTGGGCCCCAGTTAGTCAAGTATAAACTCTAAACTCAAGTATAAACTTAATTTTTGAGTAAAAATCTTGTATAACAACTGTATTTACGTTTAGCATTAGCCAGCACTTTTAAATTTGCCAAGATGTAAATATTTTGATCGGAACAGAAGAAGGGTGTTTTGACCCGCGACTATGCTGCCTCAATCTCACCCAGTTGCCCTGCTGCAGGGGCTCTGTTGCCAGAACCGAACAATGTACAGGAATCCCTGAACTAGACTCATCCAAAGCTCTATCTAGAGCCCTAACATTCTTACTGTCCTCAATTAAAGTTTGTATGCGTGTCTCTAATTCTGAAATTTTCTCTGTCAGCCTACTTCCCTGCATTTATCACATGTGAATCCCTCATCTGCGAGGGATTCACATGTGTGAAACGCTGTATTTATTTTCTGATTTTTCTCCGGTCACTTTAAAAAGTGCATTTGTGCCATTCAGGAAGGAAATAAGAGAAGCTGGCATACAGAATTTTCTTCTTTATCCTGCAATGCTGAAGGTCGTTCTCAAGTCAAGTCAACTTTATTTATATAGTGCTTTAAACAAAATACATTGCGTCAAAGCAACTGAACAACATTCATTAGGAAAACAGTGTGTCAATAATGCAAAATGACTGTTAAAGGCAGTTCATCATTGAATTCAGAGATGTCATCTCTGTTCAGTTTAAATAGTGTTTGTGCATTTATTTGCAATCAAGTCAATTATATCGCTGTAGATAAAGTTTAAAAAAAACTAAGCCAGCCAGAGGCAACAGCAGCCAGGATCAGAAACTCCCATCGGTGACAAAATAGAGAAAAAAACCTTAGGAGAAACCAGGCTTGGGGGGGGGGGGGGGGGGGGGGGGGGGTTTGGGGGGGTTAGTTCTCCTCAGTCTCCAGCCAAACTCACTATGGTATGAAGGATAACTGAATGTGAGTTGACTCATGCTGGCTGCACTTACAGATAAATACGTGATTAATTACATCAGTTTGTTTTGCCAGCTGCCACATGCGGGTCACCACCTAATCTCTGGCTGACATTTCGTCCTGTACTGTATATGCAAATGCCTGCCAATCAATTTGCCCCCCACCACTCGCTATATAATTAAAACAAATTAATTTCAAGTAAAATTCAACACATTCTGTTTCGAGGAGGCTAGGGTTAAAAGGACAATATAAGAACATAAACCGTTACAGCAGACAAGTAAATAGCATTTACTGTTTTTTAGCTTCCTTCATCTTTCTTTATTTAAACAGTTTATACCGAAGAAGGAAAAAATCTAAATCGGTGAATATAAATAACAGAATGTAAGCGGATTTAGATACCAATAGCAGGTAACTGGAAGATCTGTGATATTGTATGTGTGTTGTGCGCTGCATGGATTCAATGTTTATGTCCCTGGACCTGGACACAAGAAAGGAGTGAATCTGGACAAAATTGTGTGAATCATTGTAGGAATCATACATTAAGGGATGTCATACAAGGGAAAAGACATATGGCACAATATCTGATTTAGAGTTGGTGTAAATGTATTGTTCAACATTATGTTTCTCTTTTCCATTTGCTCCTGAAATCTTACTGAATCTTCACACTGCAGCAAAAGACAGAAAATATCTAAATTCAGATTCCGAAAACAGGCAGCTTTTAATATGGTAACTTTTTATTATTATTATAACCTAGTGATGAGTCTGTAAAGCCAGTATTATTACAGTATGAACTTAAACATTCTTACAATGTGTTTTTAAATTAAAATGTCCATGTTATTTTATTTCCATTTGCATGCCAAAAGTAAAATTGAACTTACAAGACAATGAGTCTGTCAACTAGTGATATGAACAGGCCCTCCTCATAAAACTCTCATTCTTACTAGTTTGCTGTGAAGTCTTAACCTCACCCCAGCTCTTCTTTCATTTCTTCTTTGGGTATACCATTCATCAGTTCAGTTGGGCAAGACAGACATGGATAGTCAGAAAATAGTAGCTTTATGAGCTCTGACCCTGTGCTTGAAATACAGTCTTTGGTCTGTCAGTCTGTTCAACACAGGAGAGAGATGTTGTCTATGTTGTCTATTTTGATAGCACTTGCCTAAAATGTCTGTCTTGTTTAGGTTTAACTATGGACAACAATGTGTGACACTGCTGCACACACAAACATACATTTGCATGTACATTTCATGACTTTCTTACATGTCGTCTCTGCCAGCGGTTATTGGGTGCACACGATATACCATTGGCCATGGACATTCTTCTACACTCCATTCCTCTTCAGCTAAACTCTTTCCCGGTTCTTTCACACACACACACACATTACAATTGTCTCTTGTTTTGTCCTTGTCTCTTTGTCTGCTTGTTTAAAGAAGTTTGTCTTTTGGCCATTAAATGCTACGATGGCCAAACCGAGCAGGGGTGCCTGTTTTTGACATCACACGGTGGTCACAGTGGTACAGTGCAGATGGAAGCCAGTGAAACCATTATCTTTTTAGTAAAGGGAAATTGTGTTTTAATTATGTTGTGGGGTTTAATTATGTGTTACCACAGGCTGTCACTAGATGGAGCAAGGGCGACACGGATGGGCCAGCCAGTTGTATACATGTAAGGTTGTTTTGGGGGGCTCCACCAAGATGGCGGAGTGAATAGCCGCAAGGTTACGAGCTCTCGGCATCAAACTGGTTTTAAAGCACATATTAACCGCCAGCCTCTGCAAATGCAGCTGAAATAATTTACAAGAAAAGATTAACACAAACTCTCAGTGAAAGACCAAACGAACACAACTATAATGCCTAGAAAGTCCGCACAGAAGCGTCCTAACGACTCCATGTCCAACGAGGAGGGGGCTAGCTGCTTAGCTAGCGACCACGAGTATACCAGCGACGGAATGGATTGCAACCAGCAAACAAGCCTCGAAGAAGAATTCCCGCCCTTGCCCATAATGCCAAGTAAGCCTCCGCTTCATAAGAAACCAACTTTTACTAAAGAAGCCGGGTTCGGCTCAGACGATGCAGTGCGCTCCTTGGCTGATCTTATTAACAACAGAACACCCTCGAAAAAATGGTGGAATCTGTACGCGGCAACATTAAAGTCTTAAATGCAAAGGTGGTTTACATTGAGAAGAGGGTGCAAAGGAACGAGGATTCTGCTTTGAAAACCATGAACCGGGTTAGTGAGCTGGAGCGATACAGCCGCCGGTGGAACCTGCGGCTCCAAGGGCTGACAGAGGACAGGGAGGAAGATGTGCGGGCTCGAGTAACCAGTGTCTGTCAGGCGATTCTACCGGAGGAAAAGGATAGCCTTCCTGCTGCTAAAGACGTTGCGCATCGGTCGGGAAAACTTCGGCAAGATCAGACAAAACCTAGAGGCGTTGTCATGAGATTTATCTCTCGAAGATACAGGGATGCAGTTTGGAAAGCAGCAAAAAACAACTCTTATCTCCAAAACAACGGTCTTCGCTTCTCAGAGGACTTAACCCAAGAGGACAGAGAGAACAGACAAAAACTGTGGCCGCACATAAAGAAAGCTTGGGATGAAGGAAAAACGGCCTATTTCGTGGGAGGAAAAGGATTCGTGAACGGTTCGGAAATAATCTGTCAAGCTTAGTTCAGAAGGTTTGTCTAAGAAGTGCCTCGTGTTCAGGTCATTCTAGGATAATTATTCTGAATGGTTTTATCTCAGGGTAAAATTTTGTGTTACTTAGATAGCAGGGGTGAAGTTCCTGCTGGTTCAAAAAAAAAAAAAAAAAAAGAAAAAAAAGGGGGATTACGTTATAATCTTTATACGTCTCTTACTTATACGGTTATATGACATTATTCTTTTTTTACGTGAGTGATGTTATGGTGATGAGTTATAATGCTAAATATGGTGCCAATCTCGACAGCCCACTGTTAAACACTAGTAGTAGGCTATTTAACCAATTGGCTTTTCTAAGGTTAAGTTCTTTATCTTTCATAGTTCTTATTTTTGTCTTTATTAATGTTGTCATTTATCTCACTAAATGCCAGGGGTCTTCGTAATAGTGTTAAGAGAAAAGCATTATTTTTGTTCGCAAAACAATTCAAGTCAGACTTTGTTTATTTTCAGGAATCTCACTCTAATGAGGACGATTCTAACTTTTGGAGGTCTCAATGGGGAAATACTATATGGCTCCCCCACGGAACAGAGCGGTCAGCTGGGGTAGCCTCTTTAAATAACAGGTTTAATGGAAATGTCTTGACCACACAATGTGACCTTGACGGTCACTTTATTTGCCAAGTTATTGAACACAATGACTCAACCTACTTAGTTTCTAATATCTATGGGTACAATTCCAAGAAAGAAAATGTGAACCTTTTGTTGTCAATTGAAAATATTTTTACAGGTTGGTTGGTTAGATTCCCAAATGCGTTTATATTGTTAGGAGGTGATTTTAACATTATTCTAGATGGTTCTATAGATAAAAGTCCACCCTCTCAGCATAACAATTCAGACTCATACTTGACTGACTTTATGAGAAGATTTAAACTGATAGATATATGGAGAGAGAAGAATCCTAATAGCAGATTGTATACCTGGAGTAATAAATCAGGCTCTAGGCAATCACGACTGGACTATTGGCTTATATCTGACAGTTTAAACAAGGATTATGTTGATGTTAGCATCTGCCCTACTCCCTTAACTGATCATAAAGCTATTTGCATATCTCTTAATATCTCAGCTGGTTCTACACTTACCACACACTCAAGTTATTGGAAGCTTAACTGTTCTGCACTGCAAAATGGGATAGTCCAACATAAGATTAAGGATATGATTTCACTTTATTGGTCTAAAGCAAACAAAGAAAACTGTTTCGGGCTCAACTGGGACCTGCTCAAATATAAGATAAGAAAATATTTAAGAAAGTTTGGTGCTGAAACAGTCAAAGCCAAGTTAAAGATTGTCTCTAATATAACAAATTGATCCTGCAGAGTATTTGACTCCCTAACAAAGGAGGAAAAAGAAGGGTTATCTTACAAATCAAACTTGATGAAATGTATCGGCAAAAAGCAAAGGGTGCCTTTATCAGGTCTCGCTCTAAGTGGTTAGAAGAAGGTGAACAAAACTCTCGTTATTTCTTTAGTCTAGAGAAATATCGTTCCACCAACAACAGTATCAGTAAGTTAAATATTAATGGAGCTATCACTGAAGATCATCGTAAAATATCTGAGTTTTGTTCAAAATTTTATAAAGACTTGTATAGCTCTCAATATAGCCCAAATGCGTCTGATAATTTTTTTAACTCCCTTTCAGTAAAGATAATAAGCGAAGTGGATAGAGATCACTGTGACATGCCTATATCACTTGAAGAAGTACAGCAAGCTATAATCCAACTAAAAAATAACAAATCGCCTGGGTGTGACGGGCTATCCTCTGAATTTTATAAATCTTTTATCGCTGAACTGTCCCCTTTTTTATTGAAAGTCTTTTGGATGCCTCCCCACCTCTCTGACCCAAGGAATAACAGTCCTAATTCCTAAACCAAACAAGGATAAAATATTTTATTAAATATTAAATTTGTTTACTTAAAGGGGGGTGAAATGCTCGTTTTCACTCAATATCCTGTTAATCTTGAGTACCTATAGAGTAGTACTGCATCCTTCATAACTCCAAAAAGTCTTTAGTTTTATTATATTCATAAGAGAAAGATAGTCTGTACTGATTTTTCCCGGAAAAACACGAGCGACTGGAGGCGTGACGTGTGGGCGGAGCTAAAGAATCACGAGCGCCAGTAGGCTTTTACGTTGAGAGCATGTGGAAACTAACTGTGACATTACCGTGAGGGAAAAGCCATCATCCAAAACAAACCATGGCTTACAGTCAGATTCAGCCGTTTATTTATGATCCAGAATCAGATCCCGAGGCTGAAACTGAAGGAGAGCAGCAGCAGCAACGACTCACTCCGAGCGGGGCTTGAACCCGGGTCTCCGATGGGAGGGGACGCACTAACAAGGAGGCAGAGATATTTTAAGCAGTTTTACTCACCGCATGCGGTTCCAACACACGATCATGACTCTTTTTCGTTGGGATTGCATCATCCTTAAGAAATAAACGATACGCAAATCCGTTGTCAAACTGGGCCTTGTTTGTAAAACAAGCATCTTCGAAATGCAGGGAACAAACACAAACACTTGCACAACTCCGTTGATGCTCTGTAAAAATAAACTCCATCCACTGGTCCCTTAATGCTGTTTTTTTTTTTTGGTAATCTGTGCAGGGTTGTCTTGCCCTGGCAACCAAAAACACACTTCTTTTGTGACTTTTCGCAACGCTCTTGCTCTGATCAGTGAATCGCTCAGATCAGTGAGTCTGTGCTCAGCCTCGCTATACGGGAGCGCGCGCTCTTCCGGCAGAAGTGCCCTAGGACCCATATAAGGAAATCCCGCTCCATCTAACGTCACACAGAGCCATACTCGCAAAAAAACTTTCCGAAACTTGTGACAAACCGGAAGGAGTATTTTGGGAACAAAAATACTCCTTCAAACGTACAACTTAATTTTTGAAACTTTGTCCATGTTTAGCATGGGAATCCAACTCTTTAACAGTGTAAAAAACTCAGTATGCATGAAATAGCATTTCACCCCCCCCTTTAACAATGATTATAAAATCTTGGCTCTCTTATTGGCTAAAAGATTACGGTCTGTTCCGGACTCCATCATAGATGAAACACAATCAGGCTTCATGAACAAAAGGCATATAGGAAATAACATTAGGCTCATTTTTGATATTTTAGATTACCCATAAATGGTAGGAGAAGGTGGGCTCATGCTGTTTGTAGATTTCTACAAAGCATTTGATACCGTTGAGCATCCATTCATTTTACAGTCCCTTAAAAAATTTGGTTTTGGTGACTTTTTTTCCTCAGCTATTAAAAGTCTTTATAACAATAGTAATAGCTCAATTAGACATCCAGGTGGTATGTCTCCCAGGTTCAATGTCTCTAGAGGCATCCGACAAGGGTGCCCGGCTTCGCCTTACCTCTTCCTATTGGTAGCCCAGCTTTTGTCTGATCATATTAAATCAAGTGAGATAAACGGCATCAATATTTGTGGTAGAGAGCTTATTATATCTCAACTGGCAGACGATACCACTCTCTTTCTTAGAGATGAAAATCAAGTCTCTGGTGCAATAAATACCATAGAAAAATTTTCCATGGCCTCTGGCTTAAGGCTGAATATCCATAAGTGTGAAATCATGTCTATTAAGGGTGTACTCACACTAGGCACGGTTGCCATGAACCGGGCCCGAGTACGATTGTCCCCCCTCCCCACTCCCCCTCTGGCCTGCACTCACATATAGGGTTTCAGCATTCATGCCGGAGCACGCTTACGTCATTATGGTGCGACGGTTTCGGGATAAACAGGAAGAGCGGCGCTCTCTGAACACAATGGAGTGCATCGCTCTGTTTTCTTTGTGGATAATTTTGTGTTGTTTGGTCCACAGCCTGTTGTTAAACAGATGTGTCGCCTTAGTGGCGCGAACATTTTCACGTAATCGTGCTGCTCGTATGAGGATGTTTGCAAGATACCAGCTGAAGTGCAGCAAGGACTTTGCAGTTTTTAGTTTTTTTATGCGTTTTGCACCTCTGCCGTAGACCAAAGCGACCCTTTCCCTGCCATGTTGGTTTTGGAGCGTCGCAAAACCGTGATGCAAAGCGTCCTTTTCTGTGCCCCGGCACGGTTAGCGCTCACACTGCATGCGAACCGCGCCCGAGTCCAACTGAACCGTGCCCTGGCCCACCTCTTCCAAGCGGGCCAGGGCCGGCCAATCGAGCCTCGCCCGGGCACGATTCGGAGCACTCACACTAGTCAAACGAACCGCGCTTTGGTGGTCAAACGCACTCGGGCACGGTTCAAACTGGCAGTGTGAGTACACCCTAAGGACTGCATGAAATCTTCCATTTGTAATATCCCAGTCAAGAGTGAACTTGTTCACTTAGGTATCACAATTACCAAGGACCAACAAAAAAGGACTTTATTGAACTTCAACCCTATTATTCAAAGAACCAGAAAAAAGCTGAACCAGTGGCTGTTGCGGGATCTCTCCCTCAGAGGCAGAACCCTACTGTCTAAGACAGAAGGTTTATCACGGTTAACATATCCAGCTCTATCTCTGTATGTGGACAAAAAACATAGTACTGAGATTGACAAGCTACTTTTTAATTTTTTATGGAAAAATAGAACTCATCATGTGAAGAAGTCTGTTCTAACAGATGACTATGAAAAGGGTGGATTAAACTTTATCGATTTCTGTACTCTTAATAATACTTTTAAAGTAAATTGGTTGAAACATTTCTTTAAAAATCCTAATTTTATTTGGAATGTCATACTATGTCATATTCTGTCGAAATTGGGTGGGTTGAGCTATTTCTTAACCTGTAATTATAATATTGATAAAGTCCCGATAAAAATGTCATCCTTTCACCGCCAGGCCTTCCTTTCATGGTCTCTTATTTTCAAACACAACTTTTCACCCAAAAAATATTACATATGGAACAACAAAGACATATTGTTTAAACACAAATCTTTATTTATTTATTACTGGTTTAATAATAACATTATTTTTGTTGAACAATTATTTAACAGGGATGGTTGTCTTTACTCTTATAATGAGTTTCTAGAAGAATACAAAATTCCGGTGTCTCCTGGAGATTATGCTAAAGTCTTTGGAGCAATTTCCTCTGGTGTCTGCATGTTATATAGAGCTCAACCAAGATTGGACACACAACAATTAACTTTGTTATCGCTGACTGACACTTCAGTTGGTAAGATTTGTTTTCCTTTTAACAATGGTAAGAACAATAAACTAATTAGATCCCTGTTCAAAGATATTATCACAGTCCCATATGTGGTTCCATACTGGAATAAATTTGTTCAAAACATTGACTGGAAGAAGGTCTGAAATATCATTTAAAATAATTCATAAGTTTTACCCGTCTAATGATCATATTGTTAAAAAATTTAAAAAAGACATTGATGTAATGTGCACTTTCTGCTCTATGAGTATTGAAACAGTTACCCATTTGTTTTGGCACTGCCCTTTTGTCCAGAGTTTCTGGTCTGACATTTGTAATTTTATTGCAGAAAAAATTGAGAAAGATTTCAAATTGTTTTGGAAGGATTTTATTTTTGGCCTTTATGACCTCAACGGAACTAAGACTAGGCCTAATGAAACTTACATTATTAACCTCAATATTCTATTTGCAAAATTTTACATTCATAAATGTAAGTTTCAAAAACATTCAAAAACATCTTTTATTGCTTTTAACATTGAGGTCAAGCAATATGTCAACACGATTAAGTATTTTCTTAATCAAAAGGCAACAGAAACTGTGAAGGTGTGTAAACAATTTGGTATATTTTTGTAAGTCCGTACTTCCCCTGGTAAAATGTGATGATGTGAGTCTTTTGTTTATTTTTTTGTTTATGTTATAATACCTGCAATGTTGGAAACTGCACAATATGTTATTTTTATAATGGAGATGAATGCTCATGTAAACTGTGCAATTGTTGAATAATAAAAAAAAAAGGTTGTGCAGAAAAAAAAGAAAAAAAAAAAGGTTGTTTTGAGAGTTTTCAGTAAGCATGTAAATGGAGTTTGAATCCAGAGTCTTTATTTACAAGACACTACATGGTGTCAGAAGTGCTGTAGTTTAACGTGTAAGCAGCTTTAGTTCACTCATAAAAGCCTTGATAAACTGGGAAGAAAGATCAGGTTCAAATGGACAAAGATAATGTGTTCACTGCGCAGAGAGCAGCAGGACCATGTCCTACATTAAGCATACGGCCGCCCGAACCTTCTGACTTTTCAAAACCACAGGAATGGGCAAAGTGGATCCGATGGTTCGAACGGTTTTGATTGGTGAGCAAACTGCAGGAAAACTCAAACTCAAAACCAGATGAATACTTTAATTTACTGCATGGGAGATTTAGCCAATGGTATTCTCCGGCGATTACCGCTAGCATATGTATGCCTTGGCCGAACATTGCAATTATTCATCATTACATGACGAGCTGATTAGGGACAGACTCGTTCATAAGAAAATTAATTATGATATTAATGGATGTTAAATTCCATGAAATTAGAGGGTATCTAAAGGTATTTTGGTGCTCCCTAGTGGTTAATGCATTGCAGACATTATTTTGTCCTTGCATGCTTACCGTAGTGCAGCAGAAAATGGTTCACACTCCTGCGGGTAAGCGTGTTTCTCTTCTCTCCTGTTTATGGTGTTTTAAAAAAGTGATAAAAGTGTGCTCAATAAGAGTTTTTCTGATGTAAACGTTTGTAGTGATTATATCAACAAATGTGCAGTTGGATGGGTTTTTATGTCCGATGGATACTTTGTTGAGTAGCTACTTATCGTTGTGCCTCCTTACTCATGCGGTGAAATTAACATGCTACTGCTAATGCATCATCAGATAGCTTAATGGAATACACACAGTTTTTCTTATTTCAGTTGTTTATGTCTGCAGTGTTATCACCCTGTAATACATTTTGATGTATTTCTCAGGTTTGTGATTTTCATGTTTATTTTTGTCATTTTGTTAACTTGAAATTGTTACATAGTTGTAAGTTGTACGTAGTTCAGCAGAAAATGGTTCACACTGCTGCGGTGGTTTATCTCTTTAATGTTATCACCCTGTCTAATAATACATTTTGATGTAATTCTCAGACACAAATATCATTGCTGCGGAGAATAAAAGAAAGAACAGACAACCAAAGTCTTGTGTGTGTCGTCCATTCAAAATTTGTGACAGTTGTGTGGGATGTGCTAAGGCCACATTGAGGACAACAATCGTTTCATAGGCAGACCCCAAGAAGGGGGAACAACCCTAAACTAAAGCCTCATGCATCACTTTCAGACTAAATTAATAGCAACCAGTGCACTAAGTGTGGTAGCTCCTCACCTCATTCAAAGCGAGATTGTACAGCAAATGATGTAAAAAAAAAAAGAAGAAAAAAAAGCCATTTTAAGCGAGTGTGTGCATTATCAAAAGCTGTGCGTGAAGTGTATGAGGGTGACCCCATATTCCTGGGCAGCATTGCAGGTCCTGGCGAATCTTGGATGGTAAACAAATATATTTGTCAGAAACTAGTGTCATTTACGATCGATACAGGGGTTAATGTCACCATCATTCCAACAGAAGATTAGTAAAGAAAAATTACCTGCCCTCTGGGATGCAACAAGGCCGTTGCTTGGGCCAGAGCAAATGCAAATTCCTTTGGATGTAATTAGATTTGCCAGGCTTCTGCTAAAGAGAGGTGGAAAACAGGACTATACATAATTTTCTATTTGGCCTACATGTTTGCATCTTTATCTTTTGTTGGATTGCGCTGCACATGCATATTTGTTTAGTGAAGTTCACTAAACATTAAGACTTGTTAAAAGTGTTCTGCGTTACAAAAATGTGTGCATTGAATTGATTCAGTTGTGTTCAAATGATCACTAAACATGATGACATCTCTCTGCTTGCATGAAAATATTATTTTAGAAATTAATAATTATTTTAGCATGGCATACTTGTTCAGTGATAACTACAAAAAAAAGATAGCCATAAATTTTGTGATTGTTACAGACACAAACACAAATACTGTATGTTACATGAAAATGTTAATATGTAATGTCATAATAGTTTTGTACACAAATGTGTATATGTAATTGTTGCATAAGGCTATGAATTAATGTGTTTATTGATTAAAAAAAATAATGTCTTTTCATTTACAGTAGCATGAACCAAGAGTAGTCGAGTAACTAGAGTATTTTTAAATAAAAAACCGACTAGTAGAAATTAGTAATCGTGCAACCCCTAGAAGAGACTGGCTGTAATCAATGTGCATGTGACGTTGTGTTCCTGCAGAACATTACTGTGATTTTATTTGTCTTTATTAACTTTGTTGTTTTATTTTTTGATCTAGAGATTTAAACTATATTCACTATTTAGCCTACAATTATTAACAGATGTAATAAAACAAATTCACATAAGGTTTTTAACCAATTATGTAATGTTTGTGCTACTGCTGCTCTTAACTAACAGTATTGGTAATTACCAAAATATTTTTTTTTTATCTTTCTGTATTGGTTAGACCTTCAATATTTGTAAGCTTTTTAGTAATAGCAGTAAGCTATTTTCAATGCTATAATATAATTATTGCTGTTATCTTTGAAAGGCAGAAAAAAAAATTTAAGTGATGTTTACAGTGTATTTTTATTCAGTCAAAAATCTGTCAAAAAGTACATAATACCAGCAAGCATGTGAGCTGTTATCAAAGGAAAAGGACGCCATTTTTGTTATTATGTGAATAAATACTATCTAGTTGTTTCAGTTTGTTATTCGTCCAAAAATGACAAGTTTTTTTTTTTTTTTTTTTTTTACAGATTCCTTAATTATTTGTTTTGTCTTATGACATGTGATCTGATAAATTTTTAGGCACTGTATGTCTTCATAGCGTTCAGTTTGCACATTTGTTTTAAGGACATTGGGCAGAATGGTGAACTGTGTGTTTTTTTCAGTAAAACTAAAATAAAGAAAATAGGGGTTTACAATCCGATTGATTGATTAATCGAAAAAATATTCTGCCAACTAATCAATTATCAAAATAATCATTAGTTGCAGCCTTAGGTACATTACTCCTAGTCCATCATTCATGTGCCAGGAAAGAGCTTGTGGGTAGCTGACACTCTGTCATGCTCTCCTGTAAAACAGAGTGAGTCACAAGAAGACAAAGAAGACAAAGAATTCTGGGAAGACACAAACATATATGTAGACTAGGGCTGTGCAAAAAATCGAATGCTATTTTCATGCACATATCATCATGCTTCCTGTAATTAGAAGTATATCTCCAGCACGTGCGTTCAGATCAGGGTCGCCAGGTTTCACAACAAATCCTGCCCTGTTGCTTCTCAAAACTACTCCAAAACTAGCCCAATCGTATTTCCGGGAGGTTCCCCAATAAAAATTGCTTCCCGGAGTTAAAATATAAATTTTTTTTGGCAGGGTTGCCTTGGTAAATTTCGCATTTTAGGGGCTAAATATCACATTATTGGTATTGGGGTCACTTCAAACCACGGACATGAAAACAATCGCAGACTTGGCAACACTGGTTCAGGTGGAGCGGCAGTTACTACACAGAGCCGTAGTGTACCGACAACTAACACAAAATCGTTTTCAAAATCGACAAAGAATCGCCTGCGATTTTATCATCGATTTTGTGTAGATTGTCAGTGAATTACGGCTCAGTGTAGATAAATGCCAACCAGTGTTGCCAAGTCTGTGGTTGTTTTTCATGTCCGCGGGTCGAAGCGACCCCAATACAAATAACGTGATATATAGTCTCTAAAATGCTAATTTTACCAAGGCAACCCTGCCAAAAAATGGCAGGTTTTCAGCCTGCCTTCAGCTGAAGGAAATAGTCCTCAACTGCAGGACATGCATTAAAGAGAAACAGAACCCAAAATAACCCCTTATGCCCACTCAGTTCCCTGACCGGCCATGGCAAAGGCTAGGGGAAGATTTGTTCATGTTGGTAAACAAAACATACCTACATGTGGTAGACTACTAAACCAGATATGTGAAGATAGCTCAGTTAACACTTACTAGGTTTTCCGACATTTTTGATCACATGAAGTCCATATTCGCATGTCATGGAGTTCCAGATACACTGATTACTGACAATGGGCCACAATTCTCTGGCCACTCATTTGCATCCATTGCAGCTTCACAAGGATTTGTTAATGGTTCTAGTAGCCCAAGATTGCTCCAGGGCAACAGTGAGGATGAACGGGCAGACAAGACGGTGAAGTCTCTTCTCAAGAAAGCCAATTATCCATACCTTGCTCTTTTAACTCATAAAGCGACCCCCTTGCAAGCACAGTCCGGCTCAACTACTTATGGGTAGGAGGCTCAGAACGACTGTGCCTACACTGCCAAATCTAATACTCTCTGATACCATGGCTGTTTTTTCGAAAGAGAAGGAAAGGAAGAATGCAGATACAGAGCATTTTAATAGGAGTCACAGAGCCAAGACAATTCAGCATACTGCAGCCAAGAGATCATGAATGGATATCTGATGATAAAGAATCAAGATCAATTATTCCAAGTCACTCTGCTCCAAGGTCTTGCCTTGTGAACACTCAGCAAGGGACTGTGAGACATAACAGTCACCATCTCGTACAAATGCAAACAGAAGACAAGGAGGATAAAAGCAGAACACCTGATCAGCTTTCTGTTGCAACCTCTGAGCCACTCCTTACCACTCAGGACTCAGAGAAGCAGGACGTTCCGGATTTGACATTTGACCACTTCTAGAACCAAGTATGGGAGGCAAATAGTGAAACAAGACTGAACCTGTGAACTGTGCGTGGTGTGGGTACAGGTTCCCTACCACTTTATGTAAATAACTGGACAAATGTTCAAGAGGTAAGCACCAATGTTGAAACTACCTGTTTGTTCAAGGAGTTAGATCGGAGCAGATCCTCCAGCAAAAGAGGCAGAATAATAATCTAAGATCTGTTGAGACAAAGATAGTCTACCCTTTGTTCTCTAGAAATGGGAGACGTGGGGTTATTGATGTAACCACAAGCTGCCACTAGATGGAGCGAGAGCGACACGGATGGGCCAGCCAGTTGTATGTATGGTTATTTTGAGAGATTTCAGTAAAGAATATAAATACAGTTAGAGTCAAGTCACCTTTATTTACATAGCGCTTTAAACAAAATACATTGCGTCAAAGCAACTGAACAACATTCATTAGGAAAACAGTGTGTCAATAATGCAAAATGATAGTTAAAGGCAGTTCATCATTGAATTCAGTGATGTCATCTCTGTTCAGGTAAATGGTTGCATTTATTTGAAATCAAGTCAATTATATCGCTGTAGATGAAGTGACCCAAACTAAGCAATTCAGTGATGTCATCTCTATTCAGTTTAAATAGTGTCTATGCATTTATTTGCAATCAAGTCAACGATATCGCTGTAGATGAAGTGCCCCCAACTAAGCAAGCCAGAGGCAACAGCGGCAAGGAACCGCAACTCCATCGGTAACAGAACTGAGAAAAAAAACCTTGGGAGACACCAGGCTCAGCTGGGGGGCCAGTTCTTCTCTCACCAGATGAAACCAGTAGTTCAATTCCAAGTCAAGTCAAGTCAAGTTCATTTATTCGTCTCCCTTGGGAGAAATTTGGTTTAGAGACAGGGTACTGCTGCATAGGCAGACATAAAACATATAGACAACATAAAACATAAAACATCCAACAAAGGAGAGGGTACATAACTGGCAACCAGATGGGGACCAAAGTGCAAGAGGATCAAGCTTCAATACTTGAAGTACATTGCAATTACAATTACAAATTTAAAGTGCAATGCACAGTAAAGTGCTGGTGCATGTTAAAGTGCGGTGCACAATACAGTACTGATATACATTCGAACACACACTACAAATGCTATACATATTAAAAATTCTGGTACGAATTTAAAAAGATGCTGGTACATGTTACAGTTCTGATAAAAACCTCCCTACATTTGCTTATTAATGAGCTTAACTGACACTGGGACAAAAGAATGTTTGAACTGGTTGTATTTACATAAGGAGACCCTGTATCTTCTCCCTGAGGGCATCTGCGAGTATTCGCTGCACAAAACATGGGAACTGTCATTTAGAATGTTTTTTGCCTGAGTAAGGACAGCCTCGTTGAACAGTTCCTGAGGGTTAAGGGGGGGTGACCCATAATCCTGCCCGCTACTCTGACCAGGTTGAGAATCTGTGATTTAAGTTTGACACTCAGATTACCAAACCAACTGGTGATACCATACCGTAAGATAGACTCTATTGCTGCCCTATAGAAAATTAACATTATGTTTTTACTGACACCAAACAACCGCAGTCTGCGTAAAAAGTGGAGGCGCTGATGGATTCTGGCGCACACAGTGGCTACTTGTGTCTGCCAGCTCAGGTCACTATCAATGTGAATGCCTAGGTACTTGCATGAATTTTGTTGAGTAATGTTATTGCCATGTATTGTCACAGGGCTTCGGTCACCAATTGATTTGGGATCAAAGAGCATTTCTACAGTCTTACAGGTGTTAATCTGTAATTTATGATTGTCGCACCAGTCCACAAACCTGTCCACAGCATCTCTGTGAATGGATGAGTCAGAGTTCTTATGCTGTGTTCACACCAAACGCGAATAGAGCGTCTGGCGCGAATGATTTCAATGTTAAGTCAATGCAAAGGCGCGTTTACTATCGTCTGGAGGTCTCGCGGCGCGAATGGGGCGTTAAGCGCGGCGCGGAAGACGCGAATTCGCCTCATTCGCGCGTCTAGTTCGCGCGAATGACGCTAATTGACGCGCGAATAGGGCGTTTCGCGCGAAGGTGCTTTTTGTGCATTTAGCGTTTGACGCGAATTCGCGTCTGCCGCCCGAGTTGAAAAATTTCAACTTTGGCGTCAATTCGCGCCGCGTTAACCAATCAGGAGCCTGCTAGGAGTCACTCATTCAACAGAATGTTCCTGCAGCCTCCGGTTGTGCAGGAATACCCTTCTCCACTCATTCAACAAGGAGGAACGACAGATGTTGTCAGTGAGCAGTCAACCGGTGCTATATGACAAAAGTTCATATTTCTATAGAGACAGGAATAAAAAGGACATATATGTATATAAAAAACATATTAATAGATAAATTGAATAAAGGCCAATTGATAAGAAACGTTTCATTTTACCCCAAACGAATTATATTTTATCTTGAACCACTAAAGAGACATCAGAGCCAGCGGCAAATGTCAGAAGGTCTAGCCGAGCCGAGGCTGCTCTCGGCGGATACATGATGACGGAGCTCCCGCTGGTCGCATGGAGCTCATCTCCGAGATCGGCGAAACACATTTTTTTAAATAGACGCTGTCATTATAAATAAACCGCATATCTGAGTTTAAAACAACTACATTCTCGCCTGAAATACTTTTAAAACTACATTTCATGACACAGTAACAGTAATATTTTGAAAATTATCCGAATAAAAATGGCGGTTGAAAATGCTGCGTGAACTCAGCTGGCAGAAGCCCCCCCATGACGCGAATTCGCGTCTGTTGTGAAGTTAATTCCACGCGCGAATGATCTCAAAATGGTCAAGCGGCAAACTAGACGCGGTAGACGCGAATTTGACGCTCTATTCGCGTTTGGTGTGAACACAGCATGAGTGAGCAGACTAAGAACAGCTGTATCATCCGAAAACTTCACCACATATTGATTAGGCTCAGAACTAACACAGTCATTTGTATACAGAATAAACAAAAATGGTGAACTGACACATCCCTGAGGGGCACCAGTACTACATATTTCTGTATTTGATAAGGAGGAATTAAACTTCACCTGCTGTGGCCTCTTAGTAAGGAATGAGTGGTACCACCTGATTAAAAATGGATTTACATTCAGAAGGGCTAATTTTCTTAGGAGAATATGTGGCTGAATTGTGTTAAAAGCAGAGCTAAAATCAATAAGGAGCAGTCTAGCATATGCACCTGGGAATTCAAGGTGCTTCAATGTAAGGTGCATTATAGTTGACATGGCATCACTTGTATTTCGTTTCTTTGTATATGCAAACTGATATTTGTCTAATACTGGCTCCACCTCTGAGCGAAGTACATTTAACATAAGTCGTTCCAGGCCCTTGAAGACATTGGAAGTTAATGCAACAGGCCTATAATCGTTGTCCTCCTGAGGACATGCCTTTTTTGAAACTGGAATTATAGTGGACTTTTTCCAGATCTCAGGTACAACATGTTTATCAATAGAAAGTTGAAACAGCTGGTGCCATACCGGAGACAATTCCTCTGCAAATGTCTTTAAAAGAAAAGTGGACATATTATCTGGCCCCGTCGCTTTTTTTAGGTGCATTGATTTAAAAACCTTGGTTACCGCATGTGGATCTATAAAAATCCTGTCCTTCACAGTACAATTTACATTATCTAAAACATCACAGCAGTCACTATTGTTGTCAGATTCAAAACGCATATAAAATTGGTTCACTGCATTTGCTTTTAAACTCTCATCCTGAGCAAACAGGGGCTTCCTTTTAGCCTCCATGTTTGTCATTCCTCTAATTGAGTCCCACAGTTTCTTGGAGTTGAACATGGACAAGTTCTGTTCTGCCCGCTCCTTGTGCTGCAGCCTAGCTGCTCTCATATGTTTATTTAGCTCTTTTTGAGCTGTTTTGACTCCATCTGTATCACTAAGTTTAAAGGCAGACTTTTTCCACTTAATACACTCCTTAAAATTTTTTGTTATGTAAGGTTTATTGTTCGGATATATCTTAACAGTTTTCTGTGGAATGATGGAGTCAACACAAAAGGAGATGTAGGCAGTTGTGGATTCTGTTGCCCTGTCAATGTCCGCCTCCTTGAAAAAGACGTCCCAGTCTGTCAAGAGAAAACATACTTTCAGTTCCTCAATCTTATCGTCCGACCACACCTTTACAGTTCGGATTTCTGGTTTGCTGGACTTAAAGACTGACCGATATGTAGGTAGCAGATGAATTGCATTGTGGTCAGAGTTGGCAAGGGGAGGTTTGGCTCTGGCTGTATAAGCATCCCTGACATTACCATAGCACTTGTCAAGAATGTTATTTTTCCTGGTGTTGCACTTCACATATTGATAGAAACCAGGTAGACTCTTGTTCAGGCTGCTGTGGTTAAAATCCCCTAGTATCAGTATTGGGGCGTCAGGTTTGTTTTGTAGGTGACGATGGACACCGTCAGCAATTTGATTTGCTGCTCTGTTGGCATTCCCTCTTGGTGGGACATAGACAGCACACACAAAAATGTTGCTAAATTCTCTTGGCAGGTAGTGTGGACGTAAAGTAACACACAGTAGCTCCAAGTCCGGGTTGCATATAGTGTCTCTTATTGCAAAGTTTGAGCACCAACTGTCTTTGATATAAATACATACTCCTCCTCCCCCTACTTTGCCCGAATTTGCGTCTCTGTCCAGGCGTACATGAGAAAACCTGTCTACCTGTACGAAATTGTCTGGTACATCTTTACTAAACCAAGTCTCTGTGAAAATCATTAGGCCTGACTCACGGTATTCATAGCAACCCCTGGCCAGTAAACGCAGTTCAACCAGCTTATTTCTCAGGGAGCGGGAGTTACAAAGCAGCATCTGAGGCAGCGGTAACTTACTAGCCCTCCGAGTGCGCTGTCTCATGCTGCCTCTCTTGCCCCTCTTCCTCACCTTCCCATCGCGGCGATGACCTGCGCCGTGATGCCGATATAGCTCCCTGGGCACGTCATTGAGTAGTCCTGCCGATGGTAGAACTCCGCCGTCTTGCAGTGCCAGCAGCTCGGTTCCGCTGTATGTTAGCTGGTTGATAATCCCATCCGCAAAACACTGGATGAACTGGCCAGACAGGATTAGCCACGCCAATGCTATCCGCTCCATTCCCCTCTATCTCATGTCGCATATATAAAGTAAACAGTTTAGAGCATGAGTCACTGTCACCGTATGTCTTGCACAGTGTGCCCACTGGACGCCGACGTAAAACGGGAACATAAACGGAGACATAACGAGTAGTACGAGTAAACAAACAATTTGCAGCAGGAGCCCTCCTCCATGTCGCCAGCAGGGCAGGCCAGCAGGGCAGCGCCATCTTGAAGGAATTCCAGGCTGCAGCAAAGTCAGATTGTGCAGAAGAATCATCTGTTTCCTGTGGTCTTCTGAGACAAGGTCTTTACAGGGGATCTGTATCTGGGGCTCTAGTTGTCCTGGTCTCCGCTGTTTTTCAGGGCAGTAGAGGTTCTTTCTAGGTGCTGATCCACCATCTGGTCTGGATACGTACTGGATCCGGGTGACTGCATTGACCCTCTGATCTGGATACAGACTGGATCTGGTGGCTACGGTGAACTTGGAATAAGAGAGAAACAGACGAATATTAGCATAGATGCCATTCTTCTTATGATGTAGCAAGTACATAAGGTGTTATGGGAAGTGTTTCCGGTTCCGGTTTACCTAATTAATGCAGCCTAAAAATCCTTTAACGGATTTGGATATTGAAAGCATATTAGTATGTTATGTGTAAGCCAGGTTAAAGAGATGGGTCTTTAATCTAGATTTAAACTGCAAGAGTGTGTCTGCCTCCCGAACAATGTTAGGAAGGTTATTCCAGAGTTTAGGCGCCAAATAGGAAAAGAATCTGCCGCCCGCAGTTGATTTTGATATTGTGGGTATTATCAAATTGCCCGAGTTTTGAGAACATAGCTGACGTTTAGGATTATAATGTAAAAGGAGCTCATTCAAATACTGAGGTGCTAAACCATTCAGGGCTTTATAAGTAATAAGCAATATTTTAAAATCTATACTTGTTTGATAGGGAGCCAGTGCAGTGTTGACAGGACCGGGCTAATATGGTCATACTTCCTGGTTGTAGTAAGAACTCTTGCTGCTGCATTTTGTACTAGCTGTAGTTTGTTTACTAAGCGTGCAGAGCAACCACATAAAAAAAAGAATTACAATAATCTAACCTTGAGGTCATAAATGCATGGATTAACATTTCTGCATTTGACATTAAGAGCATAGGCCATAATTTAGATATATTTTTGAGATGGAAAAATACAGTTTTACAAAAGCTAGAAACATGGCTTTCTAAGGAAAGATTGCAATCAAATAGCACACCCAGGTTCCTAACAGATGACGAAGAATTGATAGAGCAGCCATCAAGTCTTAGTGTTCTAGGTTATTACATGCAGAGTTTTTAGGTCCTATAATTAACACCTCTGTTTTTTTTTCAGAATTTAGCAGTAAGAAATTACTCGTCATCCAGTTTTTTATTATAAGCTAACAGTGAAAGCTAACACCATGTTTCCTGATGATATCTCCCAAGGGTAACAAATAAAGCGTGAAGAGTAGCGGCCCTAGTACTGAGCCTTGAGGTACTCCATACTGCACTTGTGATTGATATGATACATATTCATTCACTGGTACGAATTGATGGTGGACATACAGTATAAGTACGATTTAAACCATGCTAATGAACTTCCATTAATGCCAACAAAGTGTTCAAGTCTATGCAAAAGAATGTTGTGGTCAATTGTGTCAAATGCAGCACTAAGATCCAATAAAACTAATAGAGAGAGATACAACCACAATCAGATGATAAGAGCAGATCATTTGTAACTCTAAGGAGAGCAGTCTCAGTACTATGATACGGTCTAAATCCTGACTGGAAATACTCACATATACCATTTTCTCTGAGAAGTAATACAATTGAGAGGATACCACCTTTTCTAGTATCTTGGACAGAAAGGGAGATTCGAGATTGCTCTATAATTAACTAGTTCTTTTGGGGTCAAGTTGTGGTTTTTTGATGAGAGGCTTAATAACAGCCAGTTTGAAGGTTTTGGGGACATATCCTAATGACAATGAGGAATTAATAATAGTCAGAAGAGGATTTATAACTTCTGGAAGCACCTCTTTTAGGAGCTTAGATGGTATAGGGTCTAACATACATGTTGTTGGTTTAGATGATTTAACAAGTTTATACAATTCTTCCTCTCCTATAGTAGAGAATGAGTGGAACTGTTCCACAGGGGGTCTATAGTGCACTGTCTGATGCGATACTGTAGCTGACGGCTGAATGGTTGCAATTTTATCTCTAACAGTATCGATTTTAGAAGTAAAGTAGTTCATGAAGTCATTACTCCTGTGATGTTGGGAAATGTCAACACTTGTTGAGGCTTTATTTTTCTTTATTTTAGTCATAATCCAGAGTCTTTATAAGACACGACAACGTGTCTGAAGATTAAGTGCTTATGTGTTGATATAGTGAGGAATATATGTGTTTAATGAATACCAATGATATTTATTTAATGTTGGATATTGAAAGTTAAACAAGAACTAATGTGAAATTTAGGAAACTTACCTGAATACTCACATGTATAAAGTTACATGACATACAGCTAAGTATGGTGACCCATACTCTGAATTCGTGCCCTGCATTTAATTCACCCAAAGTGCACACATACAGCAGTGAACACACACAAACCGTGAACACACACCCAGAGCAGTGGGCAGCTATTTATGCTGTAGTGTCCGGGGAGCAGTTGGGGGTTCGGTGCCTAGCTCAAAGGCACATAAATCATGGTATTGCTGGCCCGAGACTCAAACCCACAATCCTACGGTTAGGAGTCAAACCTAACAGTGCCCGTAAGGTGACTTGTTCGGTTTACTTAGTTTTGGCGATTCCACGAAATTACTCATGGGAACTAGGGTTGGTGAAAAAAAATTGATTATTGATTAATCGCGAGTATGTTAATGGACGAGTATGAATCGATTATTAAATTTTCTAAAATCGATTTTTTTTTTTTTTTTAAATATGTGTATTATTTTCTTTTGTAAAAAATGTTATACCAGGAGCTGATCATCATTATTGAAAAATGGCTCTTTTTTTAGATATTTTCATATTTGCATTATGCCCTCAGTATTATTCAAGAAAACACAGCATTTTCTTCTAAATATGTTCAGTGCCTACATTGACCTTATTAGCCCATCTTAGTACAATCACTGGAAGTAAATGCTGCAGATGCTACAGTCATACCAAGACAGGTCAGTAAGTGGCAATAATAGTACTCCAAAGTACACAGGAATTGATTACCTAAAAGACATGAAAAGGACACACATTCATTTTTCTTTAACAAATTTAATAGCAAAATATGCACCATTCAACTGAAAAGCTATAAAAAAATGAAAATACTGTATAAGACGGTATGGGATTAACAAAAACATTTCTCCTTCCCTTCATTTCTTCCTTTCTGAACGTAGTTTTTTTTTTTTTTCTAAACATGCAAATGGTGACCACTGAAAAACAATTGAAAAACCAAAATAAATAACTGTAAAAGACAGTGTGGAAAACATGTCTCCCTCCCTTCATTTCTTCCTTTTTGATGAACATTGTTTTTGGTCCTCGGAACCTTTCCTTTTTAACATGGTTGATGATGCTTTGGATTGATAAAAGAGAGGAAAAAACTGTGATGGTGCAGATGATGTGGAGACTTGTGCAGATGAGGGTTGGGGTGGTCTTCTTTTTTCAAGGGCCTTTTGAGCAGAGGTGGTGGAGGCTTGTGCAGAGGAAGTGGAGGCTTGTACAGAGGAGGATTGGGGTGGTATTCTTTTTTCCAGGGCCTGTTGAGCAGAGGTGTTGGAGGCTTGTGTAGAGGAGGGTTGTGGTGGTCTTCTCATTTTCAGGAGGGACTGTTGAGCAGAGGTGGTGGAGGCTTGTGCAGAGGAGGTGGAGGTTTGTGCAGAGGAGGATATTGCTGGCCTTTTGGTTTTTCGGGCCTGTTGAGACAATTTGTTTGCCTCCTTTGAGGATAGAATCCTTGCTGCCTCACTAAGCCTTTTCTTCTTTAGTGCCTGTGCAGTCTCTTTCTTTTTCTTTAAATGTAATTGGTAGTTTTGGAATGAGGAAAGGCAGGATCGCCTTAAAGGCTGGTCAATGTTCATAGTTGAGGCTGTCCAGTTCCTGGCCTTAAGTGTGGACTTGATCACTGCGAGGCTCTCGTATGTTTCCACATTCATGGAGCACCTGTCAGACTCTAGGATATCATCCATTAAATTGAATGATCCTTCCACCAAGGGGCCTGTAAAAATGGACAGAATCGCTTTAACAAGTTTGCACAGGGTGGGATACTTCACACCTCTCTCTGCATTTTTCAAAGAAGCAACATGGCTCCACCAGTCTACATCAACTAGACAGTCCCCTTCAATGTAGTTTGGTACACGAAGAAGCATGGCCGCATCCATCTGGTAGGCCCGGCATTCTTCAACCAGTTGACCGATCTCTTCTGGAGGGACAACATTTGGCAAGGCCTCTCCTAATGTAGTGAATGCTCCAACAACTGCATCGGATTGAATTAGAGACGGCGTCAGAGCAGAGAGTGATGTTAATATGATGTTATCCAGGGGAAGGTTTTTTAGCAGAAACTCTGCTGACCTCATATACCCTTCTCTGAGAGAGTCATAGATATGTCCAACCCATACCTTCCTCTCCACACGAGCTTTGTTCATTGCATTGTAGCAGAATTGTCCAACAGAGAGCAGAATTGTCCAACAGAGAGCCTCTGGTTTGACAGTTGCAAATCCCTGCTCCGTACATCAACCTTGAGAATCTCCTTGTGACTCAGTGGAATAGCCTTTGGTCTCATAAATTTGCTCAGGGGCTCTCTAACAAGGGCCACCATTTCCACATGCAACAAATGCACCATTGGCTTTTCATGTTGAAGCTCTTTGACAAATCTCTGAAATGTCAGAAGGACCCCTGCAAATATAAAAAACAACAAATAATTCAATTTGAGCAATTAAATGAACAAAAGTATGATTATGTATTTAAAATACAATATATACTGTAACTAAATAATAATACAACTAAATTCATTTCCAGCGAAACATTAATTGGATCAGAACACTTGTCATACATATAATAGAGGGAATTACTTTTTGATATATTCCAAGATAACTGTATAACAATAAATTTTTCTTTCTGACACAATGAAAAAAAAAAATCAAGCTTCTGTATAGCCTCTGAGGTGACATATGTTTCTAGGTATCAAGTCTAGGTCTTGCATCCTCTGATAAATAAAAATTAGATTAGACTAATGAGACTACAGAGATGGCTTTTGAATATGCTACTCACTTTCATGTTACAGGAGTAAATTATAGGAAACTGATACCTTGTTACATAGTTCTTCACAATATCGTACTTAAATGTTGATCATATTCTCATTAATTTGGTTATTGTTGCTGTAGAAAAGACCTGACTGTTTCATTGCATCATGACTTAGGTCATTTGTTAGATCAGGTGCTAGTGGACTTCAAACACAAAAAATATTTAACAAATACAACATTTTAAGTTGCATTTAGTTTGCTTAGTCATACAAAAGATACCTCTGTATAAGTCAATCATGACTTTTACTCTTTCGAACTCTGAAATGACCACAGAGATCCAATCTTTTCGGTCTTGGTTAACTTGTGTTCCCGTCCGGGACGCTGCTGCCTGTTCTTTCTGAAGAACTACTATCCTGGCCTTTTCCTCAGTTGTGAGGTCATGCCGCTCAAACACCTGATTAAGAAGCCTTCTGTAGTACACACACACACACACACACACACACACACACACATACGTTTATGTAACTATATAGCCTATTACCTTAATATGCTGCTAATTTGCTATTTTCCTAACACCTACAGTAATCATTTAAAAAATATCTTAAAAGATGTTGCATCATTAGGCCTCCTGTACATTCGATAATGAGCTAAAAAATAACTAAACTAAATAACAGACATTAAATACACACTTGTTACACCTGTTATTATTAAAAGAGTTTTATTAGGCCTACCTGTATTTGTGTTCCTCATTTGCGTCCATGACATGATAGTAGTGCACCACGAGTACATCCAGGAGTTCATTCATTCTACTGCAGACTTCAAGCATCTGAATGAATCGGTTACTAATGGGCCTTATTTTGGGGGTTGAGATGGAGTAAACTCTGAAATTGTGCAAAAATCTCCTTCTGCTTGGGGGACTTCTCTATGTCATAATAAACATCAGAGCAAAAATCTTCCACCTCTGATTGAAATGGGCTCATGAGAGCCTTAGCCGCATTTGACACCATATGGACAGTGTCTCCCGAAATGTCCAACAGATTGGGGTTCTCCTTTCTAGCTAGGGTCTCAAGCCCCGACTTCTTCCCCCTCATCACTGCGCAATTGTCTAGTAGCATACTGGTGACCTGCCTCCACTCTAGCCCATATGAGTGCAGGACGTCATTTAGTTCCAGCATCAAAGCTGAGGCATTTGCAATATTGACTTTTTTGCTGGCAAGATGCTGTGTTTTCACACTGCCTGCATCCTCGTCATAAAATCGGACCAGTACATAAGAATTCTATCCATACTTTTGTCCGTGGCCTCGTCAATGTTGACTGAAAACATGGCATTCTTAAACTTCTCAGACAGACGATTTTTAAACTCTGGCGAGATGCCATGTGTAAGAAGATAGCTTGCGTGCTGCCTGGAGACAGACAGATGCGCCAGGGCGGCTCTATTCTCCGCTAATTTTTTACATAAAGTGACGAGTGGGTGGGCGATATTAAATGACAGGTCAAGCTCAGCAATGAAGGAGCACAAGCGAATTTTTAAATCGGTCACACGATCGGTCATTGAGGGTGGAATAGATGCCGTGGCTGTTGCCCCTGGCAAACGTGAGGTGTGTTGCAGTGCTCTGACTGTTGCTTTGTGAACAGGGTCTAATTCGTGCCATGAAAGTACTTTTTTCCCGCTAGTTCCATACATTAGTTTTCTGGCACACACAGTGCAATAGCATGCTCCTGGTTGCCAGAGTTTTTGACACCAGCTTCCAAAGGGCTTTCCGTCGCTACCCACATCCTCAATCCAAGCCCAGCGCCATTTATTCTTTATGCTTTTATCAATGTCTTTAATGTCTTCCCCTGGCTTCATAAACATAGGCATGACTTACGTTTTGAGTTGAGAAATATGAGACACAATTTTAAACACCTTCGCGCATGGAGCATTGCCTTAACCTGTATCAATCTATTTGACAAAGACAAGAGGCCCGCCCCTTAACTACTTCTGATTGGCTCATGAGTCATTGGGCGTTAAAGCTGCTCTCTGACCTGCGCATCTCAGATCTAAATGACAGATCAATACGACGACATATAGTGGCATGTTAAAAAAAATGTATTTAATAAAAACAATCTAAGTTTCCGAGATTAAAGTCGAAACTCCGAGATTAAAGTCGGAATATTCAGAGAATAAAGTTGAAATATCTAACCTCTGCAAATAATAATAATAATATTAATAATAAAAATAAAGTCGGAGAATAAAGTCGAAATGTTCAGAGAATAGAATACTTTATTCCGTGCGGAAACAAGGGTATGGTTGTGACGATGACGCGCTTGATTTATTAGCCTATGTAGCCTACTGCTGTTCTGTTTGCATAGACAGAACATTGCAAAACGTTTAGATATCGTTTCAGCTATTAAAACAGTTCCGTTTTGTATGTCTGGCACATTGATTTAGTTTATGTTTTATTAAGTTCACTTATTTATGAATAAACTAGTGTATTCTAAATCAGTGACGCAAGATCCTTTGTGCAAGCTTCCACTCTCCGCACAAACCAATGGATATGCGCCTATACCTTATTTATATCTGACGAATAAAAAATCTTCCCATTACAACTTAATTAATAAAAACAGAAACAAAATTAATTTGCCATTACATACAAAACGGAACTATTTTAATAGCTGAAACGATGTCTAACAGAACAGCAAATATTCTCTTCCGTGCTTTTAAAAACAGACATCAAATAAACATTAGACAATCTTTTTTATTATTATTATTATTTTTTTAACATGGCACTAAAACACCGCCATAGACCAATATAACCAGAACCTGATTATTTTTTTTTTTTCGCAGCCACAGTAGCCTACGCCAGAAATCCGGCGTGGTGCCGGAACGCTATCACCCCTGCAGAAAGAGCAGGTGTGTAACATGGAAGAACCAGGAACGAGCAACCAACCGATCCACCCAGCTCCATCTGGGGTCAAAGCAAGCATGTGGATTAATTTTGATTTTCATTGCAGGACCTCTAAACATGTTGATAAAACGCATGGCATCTGTCGACATTGCCACACTAAACTGAAGTACTGCGGCAATACGAGCAACTTGAGGGCCCACATTTCACGCTTTCATCCAGAGGAGTTAAAGACAACCGCCTGAAGCCCGTCATCCCACCGAATCAGCACGCTCTCCACGATATGACAAAATTGGCACCCGGGCTCAGAGAGAGCTAAGAAAATCACAACGTCGATATCTTATTTTATAGCTAAGATATAAAGATATGAGGCCATACAGTGTGGTGGAAAATCAAGACTTCTGCTACATGGTCCACAGTATGGAGCCAAGGTATGTGGTACCATCCCGGAGCTTTTTTACACACAAGTCGATTCCTATTCTTTACAAGGAGACAAAGTTTTTTAGTGCAAGTCAAGTCAAGTCACCTCAATTTATATAGCGCTTTAAACAAAATACATTGCGTCAAAGCAACTGAACAACATTCATTAGGAAAACAGTGTGTCAAAAATGCAAAATCACAGTTCAAGGCAGTTCATCATTGAATTCAGTGATGTCATCTCTGTTCAGTTAAATAGTTGCATTTATTTGCAATCAAGTCAATTATATCGCTGTAGATGAAGTGACCCAAACTAAGCAAGCCAGAGGCGACAGCAGCAGGACCCGAAACTCCATCGGTGACAGAATGGAGAAAAAAACCTTGGGAGAAACCAGGCTCAGTTGGGGGGACAGTTTTCTACTGACCAGACGAAACCAGTAGTTTAATTCCAGGCTGCAGCAAAGTCAGATTTTGCAGAAGAATCATCTGTTTCCTGTGGTCTTGTTCCTGGTGGTCCTCTTTACAGGGGATCTGTATCTGGGGCTCTAGTTGTCCTGGTCTCCGCTGTCTTTCAGGGATGTAGAGGTCCTTTCTAGGTGCTGATCCACCATCTGGTCTGGATACATACTGGATCCAGGTGACTGCAGTGACCCTCTGATCTGGATACAGACTGAATCTGGTGTCATTCTCCTAATGATGTAGCAAGTACATAGGGTGTTATGGGAAGTGTTTCCGGTTCTGGTTTACCTAATTAATGCAGCCTAAAAATCCTTTAACGGATTTGGATATTTAAAGCATATTAGTATGTTATGTGTAAGCCAGGTAAAATAGATGGGTCTTTAAAAATAGATCTAAACTGCAAGAGTGTGTCTGCCTCCTGAACAATGTTAGGTAGATTATGTAGGTTATTCCAGAGTTTAGGCCCCAAATAGGAAAAGGATCTGCCCGCAGTTGATTTTGATATTCTAGGTATTATCAAATTGCCTGAGTTTTGAGAACATAGCGGACATAGAGGATTATAATGTAAAAGGAGCTCATTCAAATACTGAGGTGCTAAACCATTCAGAGCTTTATAAGTAATAAGCAATATTTTAAAATATATACGATGTTTGACAGGGAGCCAGTGCAGTGTTGACAGGACCAGTGTCCCTCAAGTGTGCTCCCAGGGTAGCAATAATTGCGATGCCTGGACCTCCAGAGCCACCGTCTCATATGTGACCATTACAGCTCATCATGTCAACAGTGAGTGGAAGCTAATTTCATACGTGCTTCAGACGAGAGCTATGGATGATAGCCACATGGGCGCTAATATTTGCGAGTTTCTCAAAGCTGTGGCGGACGAGTGGGGGATAGAGACACACGGCCTGGTTCTAGTCACCGACAATGCTTCAAATATGAATGTGGCTGCAGAGCTTGGCAACTTTCTACATGTCCGTTGTTCCGCTCATACCCTAAACCTTGCCTGCCAACGAGCGCTGAAGTTGCCCGCTGTAGCCCGACTGTTGGGTCGAGTGAGACGGATCACCGCCTTCTTCCACCGCAGCACCACAGCCAGTCATGTGCTGTAACAAAAGCAGGCCCTACTAGGTAAGCAAAAGGCTTAAAATTAATTAAAAAAATAAAATATTTACCTTTGTAATAGAAGTAAATCTATTTTAACGGTTGCATTCAAAGCAAGCTTTTTATTCTATTCTAAATTACCAATTAGGCTATTTAAAAATATAATTCCTTATATAGGCTACTAGAAATTAGCTTTTCTTCTTTTTTAATTTTACCAGAACTGCCTAAACACAAACTGAAGACAGATGCTCCAACAAGGTGGAATAGTGGCTTTGACATCCTTGAACAGCAGCCTGCCATCTGCGCTGCGCTCCTATCCCCTCAAGTAAGTATTGGATTTACGATTTAATCAGACCTAGTAGCAAGGTTTGAAAAATATTTTAGTTAATTGAAATAAATAAAAAACTAGACTTTAGAATAAAAATATTATACAAATATGATAGTGTATACACAAAAAAAAAAAAAAATATATATATATGTCAATTCAATTTGACAGGACAGCCTTGAGGAGGCACTGGTGCATGTGTTTGAGACAGTCTAAATGACTGTGAGTCATTGTGTTGGCGTGAATGGAAAACTCTTATAGCATACAGTGTTAATTCCTTTATTTTAACTTTTCCTGTTCTCAATTCCCATCATCCTTACAGGTGAGGAAAGGTGCGCATGACATCTGCACACTGAGTGAGGAAGACGCGTCCGGCGCTGAACACCTTGTGAAGACCCTCAAGCCCATGAAATTGGCCACCACAACAATGTCTGAGGAAAGCATGCCTACTCTCTCAATCATTGCCCCACTACACACACAGCTCCTGGCCGACTTCACCCCTGCACCAGAGGATGATCCGATGACCCGGGAAATCAAGCATGATCCTCGCTTTAGAGCTATCCCATTCCTTTCAGAGGATGAAAAAGTGGAGACATACAGCAGAGTGACTACAGAGGCTGCATCATCCCTCGAGGTATTCTCTCTTGATATTAATAATTTTACTGTTTTTAGAGAATGATTAATTAATGATGTGATTAATAGAATGCTTTGTATCAGTTGTGTGCTTTGTATGCTTTGTGTCTTATTTCACTGCTTCCCTGTGTTAGGTGATGAGGCAAAAGAGGCTGAAGTTCCTGAGGGGGAAGGTGATGACATGGCTGAGGGACATGATGATGGTGAGGAGGATGATGCAGTTCATAAGGTTTGCGACGAAGCCCTGAAGCTGGATGAAGATGGCCCTTCCACGCCCTCTACCTCAAGACCATCTTCTCTGACTGCACTGCTGGGCCAAACATTTAATGTTGCTGTCACCACAGCAGAGCCCAAGTCGGCACACACCAGGGCTGAGGAAGAGGTTTGCATGTATCTGGAGACCCCTTCGCTTCCTCTCACCGATGACCCTCTTGAGTGGTGGAGCACCAACCATCATGTATATCTTCTCCTAGCTAAACTGACCAAACGATATTTATGTATCCCAGGTACGAGCGTTGCTGCAGAGAGAGTGTTCTCCACTGCGGGAGACATTGTGTCAGCACGACGGAGCACACTCATGCCACAACATGTGGACCAGCTGGTCTTCCTCCATAAGAATCTGGTCATTCCAGAGCTATGAATGTTTAGTACAACTTGATTGCTCACAAGTTAGTGTGTTGCATTTTGACACTGTGTTCTACAGTACAGTATATAAGCTGAAGCTTATAAGTTGTTCAAAAATTGTCATTTTGTCTTCTTAATGATTAAATTGGACAATTTTCTTCTAGACAGACAAGGTGTTTAGGTGGAGAAAAAACGTTCTTTACCTTGACGTTTCGACTACAACCTGCAGTCTTCCTCCACCTGAACACATTGTCTTTCTAGAAGAAAATTGTCTAATTTCTACAGTATGTTGGTTCTGATCTACTTCCTAAAGGAAATAAGCCTTTCATTTATTTGTTATTGTTTATTTCAACTTGATGAGTCACAACACAATGTGATGTATTCATTTCTGTGTTCTACAGAACATAAGCTACATACAAATAACACAACATAGAAAGTGCTTTGAGTTGTTGTTACTCAATAAAAGAGTTAAGTAATTCAGTAGCTGACTTTTTTTTAATGCTGCAATCAATTTGTAGTGTATTTTTACTGTTGTGAAATCGAGAATCGTTAATAATCGAAAATCGACTGTAATCGAATCAGGACTTCAATAATCATAATCAAATCGAATCAGGAAATCAAACAGATTAACCACCCCTAGTGGGGACGTGATAATATGTCGTGGCCATGAGATAATTTTGTCGAGGTAAGAACATCCTTATGTCATGGCCTTGAGAAGCTATGTTGAGGGAACAGCATCAATTTCTCTTGGCCACGATTCTTATGTTGAGGGAATGACATGTTTTTCTCGTGGCCACGAGTTTAATGCGTAAACAAACCTGTGTGACCATAGCAACCCGGGATTAAAGAAAACAGCGGTTCAAATGAAAACGCTAATGACAAGCTAACGAGTGCTAATGCAATGCAGGTGTACTGCACTCACGGATATAAAATAAAAGTGAACAATCAAAATTAATCTGATAAGATTGATCGATAATATCAGAAATATGGTGTGAATTAAGTTATATTTTATCACTTTAAAAAAACAGAGAGTGATAGTAAGATAAAGATTATAGAAAAAAAAATGGCGACATGGAGCTGTGAATGTCTTGTGAAATATATTTTTCTTAATTATGTTACTGTTTTGTTGTTTCTTTGGTACTTTTTGGGGGTGTTCACTAATACTATTTTACCCCTCCCCTCAAAGCAAGCTTCTTCACATGAGTTTTTTAACATCATCAAATAAAAAATCTAAATATATTACAAGCTGTTTTCATCATCAGAAACAAAGCTGAAATAATAATAATAGTTAAAAAAAAATGCATAAGCATAATGCAACAATAACACTGTTTCAGCTATTCAGACTTGCTGTGTCGTCACCAGTCACAAGACATTTCAACTCTTTTTTTTTTTTATCTTGTGCTATAATGCCTATAATACTATTTCTAAACTAAACCGTTTTCTTATAGAAAACAAAAATTAATGTAAATTATAGTTTTAATTAAAGGGGTCTTATGATACGATTTAAAATTTTCCTTTCTCTTTGGAGTGTTACAAGCTCTTGCATTACAAGTGCATAACGTCTCAAACCAAAGAGATATTCTTTATGAAAGTTAAGAGTCATACACACCTACCTAAAGTGGCTCGTTCAAACATCCACCCACATGTCTACGTCATGATAAGGGAAGATTTGCATAACACCGCCCAAAGTTTCACACAAAGAAAAAAAAGGCGTAACTTTTATTCTCGCTTTTGCCACAATGCCATGTCGTGGAGTCGCTATGTGTTTCCTTCCAAAAGAGGACTCAAACCCAAATATTCAGATGTGTGCAGCACAATTTATGGGGACTCCATAAAGGAGGATGAGGAGTTTCCTGTGAGAGTAGCCTACAATGTCAGTGACTGTTTCTATAAAGTGGGGCAGTTTCAACTTTGCAAGGACAGTTGCTTCTGACTCACAGTCTGTAAGTACAATGTTATATGTAAAGGATTTGCCACTGATGATTCAAACGTGAGTTTTAAGCGGTGTAGAATAGCGCTTGTTGTTTGTCGTTTCTCCGATCGGGACATAGAGGACCCCTCTAAGAAAAACTGTGGCTTATGTGTTAATATTGTCTGAAATCTGTTTTCTCCCCTTGTGATCCCCATGAGCAAGTTTCTCCCTCATTTGGTTCAGGTGTGTCCCGTTTATTTACACTGATTCAGTCTTGTCTGTTCATTTGTCCAGTGTCATCTATACTTTAATCTATGTGTGTGTGTGTTCCTGCCTGCACTGTGTACCCCTGTGTTTGGATTATTAAAACTATTTTTGACTCACCCTCATCTCCGCATTCCTCGACTCATCACTGTAGCACCTTGACAGTTTATCTGTAGTTTGCTGTGTATTTTCCTGAGTGTTCTTCAGGCTGATAAAAGATTTTGGAAATTATCCTGTTTTGTTTGTGTTGTACTACATATTGTGACAGAAGTAAAGTTGACCGATTAATATTTTTATGATTTTTAGTGCCTACAACTGTAATTTATATTCAAATATTGATGGTTTTAGAAACTGCAGACAATTCAGTATTACATCTATGGTACCATCATTAAGGCGTCAATCTTTATTCTTTGGTCATATTAGGAGGTTTTGTTGATTGTTTCTGTCCTTCTGTATTTAATGCAAATGAAATGGTGATGATTTAAAATGTTAATTTCTGCAAAGGTCCTTCAGGAGTTTTATGGTAAACTATAAAGAAATCTCTACTGATGACCTATAGCCATCAGTTGAGCTCTTTGTTTCCACATACTATACATGTGAACTGGCCAATATAATGATTTGAGTTTTTTTCTTTCCACTGCAGATCAGAGGAAGCAGATTTCCTGCTGTGTCTGTGACATGCCAGCTTGCATTAAAAGCTAAACTATGTTGATTTTAACGGACCATATGGTAATCTGAATCTGTGTCATGTCATGTCGCTAATGGAAATGACTGTAATAAATAAAACAGTGCAGACAGATGCAGAAGTCTTATGCAGAGAAATTAAGGGACTGTTTAAGACAGGGAGAGAAGTGTCCATTGGCATGATTAAATATACAGTCGTGGCCAAAAATATCGGCCCCCTTGGTAAATATGATCAAAGAAGGCTGTGAAAATTCTTCTGCATTGTTAATCCTTTTAATCTTTTATTTAAAAATTTCACAAAAATGTATCCTTTCATTGGATAATTAGAATTTAAAATGGGGGAAATATCATTATGAAATAAATGTTTTTTCTCTAATACACATTGGCCACAATTAATGGCCCCCTTTTATTCAATACTTTTTGAAACCTCCATTTGCCAGTTTACCAGGTCTAAATGTTCTCCTATAATGCCTGATGAGGTTAGAGAACACCTCACAAGAGATCAGAGACCATTCCTTCATCCAGAATCACTCCAAACCCTTTAGATTCCCATCTCCATGTTGGTGCTTCTCCTCTACAGTTCTCTCCTCTCATTTTCTATAGGGTTCAGGTCAGAGGACTGGAATGGCCATAGCAGAAGCTTGGTTTTGAGCTCAGTGACCCATTTATGTGTTGTTTTTGAGTTTTGTGTTTGAGTTATTGTACAGTTGGAAGATTCAAACATGGCCCATTATACGATCACTTACTGATTTTTTTATCTGTTGGTATTTGATAGAATCCATGATGCCATGTGTCTAAACAAGATGTCCAGGACCTCCAGCAGAAATATAGGCCCACAACATAAAAAATACAGCTCTATATTTCATTGTTCACATGCTGTACTTTTTATCTCCATGTTCACCAAACCCATCTTGAGTGTTTGCTGCTTAAAAGCTAATTTTTAGTGTCATTTGACCATAGAAGCCTCTCCCAATTGAAGTTCCAGTCACATCTGATAACTGAAAATGCTTTAGTTTGTTTTTGGATGAGCCAGGAGAATTTTCTTGTAACCCTCCCAAACAACGTGGTGATGTAGGTTCTGTTTGACAATTTTTTTAAAGGTTTTCTGAACCCAAGATTCAACTGTTTTCTGCAAGTCTTTAGCCACTGAAACTCTCCTTCTCACCGTGCATTAGGACGATATAGACACACCTCCTCTTCCAGGCAGATTCATAACCTTTTATGTTGATTGGAAATTCTTAATTATTGCCCTGATGGTGGAAATGAGAATTTTCACTGCTCTAGCTCTTTTCTTAAAGCCACTTCACCAATTTGTGAAGCTCAGTTATCTTTTGCTGCACATCAGAAATATATTCTTTGGTTTTTCTCATTGTGATAGATGATTTAGGGAATTTGGGCTTTGTTTTCCCTCCTCATTATATTTCTGTGAAACAAGTAGCCATGGCTGGATAATTTCATGTTTATAATCACGCTGGAGTGCTCAAAATTGTGAATATGAATGGGAATATACTTCAGAGATATTTTACTCATAAGAATTTCTAAATTCTTATTATCCAATGAAAGGATACATTTTTTTGTGATTTTTTTTATAAATAAAAGGTCAAAAGGATTAACAATGCAGATTAATTTTCACAGCCTTCTTTGTTCATATTTACCAAGGGGGGGCATATTTTTGGCCACGACTGTAACAACTGAAATATTTTCCACACATTCTGTTCAGAGTTGTGCTGATATAAATATTTCCTCATCTTAACCAATCACTTAATTTCTCTGCCTTAGACTTCTGCATCTGTTTAGACATTCTTTTTTATGTATTTATTTATAATCATTTCAGTGCACTGGTATTTTGAGGGATTTTTTATTTATTTATTTATTTATTTATTTTCCGAGGGCTGGGGCTTGACTACTGTAGAACTAATTTACTTTGTGTAACAAAAAGAGTGACAAGGTTATTCAGGTATGAGAATCCAACTTTTTTTTCCATGGGACAAGGAAAGTTATAAAAGGTTAGTAATAAATGCAAATGAAATAAATAATTTAAGACTTCACTTTAGGTCTCTCTTAGTGGCAGTGTACAACTCTGAACAAACTGCATGGATTTCTAAAAGTGTATCCTTTGACAGAGACAAACCAGCTTGGATAACCCTGACCTGCTGGAGTCTCTCTCTGTGTTGCCTCTGTTGCTCCCAGTAGCAGCTGTGCTCCAATTACAAACTCATGACACCGCCTGACCCATATTAGCATGTAATTAGGACCCCCCCCCATTCTCTCCTGACCACACCATGATCCTAATTGCCTCCAAATGTTTCCTGCACCACAGTGCATTCAGGAAACTATCAATAGCAACCTAGTTGGTCTTACACAAATGGGTGGAACAGTTATTGAACATAACAGTTATGGAAATTAGGTGGGCATTGGTGGTCTTGACTCATTTATAGCTTGAGTACACTGACGAAAGTATGCCCAAGGTGCTATTATTACTCACAATGTCTTTGCAATTGACCCACTCTATTCAATTTCAAAAGACATTTGCATGTTCCTGGTCTTGGACTGTGGACATTATTTAAAATACCTCTTTTTTTTCAAGCCCTTTCATCCAACCACATTTTTGACCGTCTAAATAAGACCCCAGCCATTATGTTAATGCTTTAAAAACTGTACAGCATTTAGTATCTTCTAGCAAAGTACATATACAGTAGGCCAGGTTTTACAAACAGGGTTTAGACTAAGCCAGGATTAGGCCAGAGTTCAATTGGGACAATAAAGTAATTTTTATGAACTTGTTTTAAAAATAATAATAATCATCAAATGATCTTACTGGTGTACACCTTGAGACAAAAAAAAAAAAAGGCACTGACATGTTTTTAGACCAAACAGTGCAAGTTAATTTTGAGCTGAAACTGCGCAGACTATGCTTTAGTCTGGGACTAGGCTTAAGCCTTGTCTGTGAAACCAGGTGTAATGATAAAGCTTCCTAATCATCGGGAAGAAGGAGGCGGGAACCGGCGCACAATCAAAACTCATTTTAATATCCAAAAATAAACACAAAACAGCGCGTCAGCCCCTCACGGCGACTGACGCGCACAAATAAAAACCAAAACATAAAATAATGTCCCAGGCCTGGTCCTCTCTCGTCCTTCACGGTCGTCACTCCAGTTTTATATCCTTCCATCTCCTACGTGGGACTCGATAGTAGCGGTGGGGCTCAGGTGTAGCTCATCTCCAATCACTACACCTGGCCTCACTCCTCGTTCCCACGCCTCTCGGCCCCGCCCCACTCGCCACACCAGGGAATAGAGGAATTTATAATGTGTACAGATTATGCATCGGTTGTGCAGCCTTAGAATTCAGTATTACATGTATGTTAGAACCTATTCCATCTAAGCTCCTAAAAGAGGTGCTTCCAGAAGTCCTAGATCCCCTTCTGACTATTATGAATTCCTCATTGTCATTAGGATATGTCCCCAAAACCTTCAAACTGGCTGTTATTAAGCCTCTCATCAAAAAACCACAACTTGACCCCAAAGAACTAGTTAATTATAGACCGATCTCAAATCTCCCTTTTCTGTCCAAGATACTAGAAAAGTATCAAAAGTAACACTTTTTTTTAAGTGTTCCTGTAGCTCAATTGGTAGTGCACTGGCATTAATGGAAGTGCATTAGCATGGTTTAAATCTTACTTATATGACCCCCATCAGTTCATAGCAGTGAATGAAGATCACAAGTGCAGTATGGAGTACCTCAAGGCTCAGTACTAGGGCCACTACTCTTCACGCTTTATATGTTACCCTTGGGAGATATCATCAGGAAACATGGTGTTAGCTTTCACTGTTATGCTGATAATACTCAGCTTTATATTTCTTCCCAGCCCGGTGAAACACACCACTTTGAAAAACTAATGGAATGCATAGTCGATATAAAAAAACTGGATGACGAGTAATTTCTTACTGCTAAATTCTAAAAAAAAAAAAAAACAGAGGTGTTAATTATAGGACCTAAAAACTCTGCATGTTCAAGTTCAAGTTTAAGTCAACTTTATTGTCAATCGACCATGCAAAAGTACATTACGTAGCAGACTGAAATTGCGCTTCTCCCATACTCCAATGTGCAATATTAAAACAAGATTTGACACATACTAATTATAAACTAAACATAGGACAGCACTAAACAAGTACAACTAGATATTCAACAAACAGACAAATCAACATAGCATATGACCTACAGTGAGCTTACAGTTTCCAGACTATCGCAGAGTTTCAGAATATAGTCAGGTTAAGGTATTTTACTGTAGTGCAATATAAAGTGCAATATGGCAAAGTGCAAGTAGAAGCATGAAGATAAATAAGTTTTGTAAACTTGTAAAATTTTTGTGCAAGGGGATGCATTCTTGTGCAAGGGGATATTGACATATGTGCATATGAATATTTTGCAAACATTGAGTATGCCTTTTCCACAGTCTCACAGGTCTTTGTGTGTGTGAGTTGTGGGGGGGAAAGGGGAGGGGGGATGTTATAATCCAGTTTTCATGAGTGAGTTGAGCAGTTTTATGGCTTGTGGTGTTATAATCCAGTTGTCATGAGTGAGTTGAGCAGTCTGATGGCTTGTGGGAAAAAGCTATTACTAAGTCTGGAAGTCCTGCAACGCATACTGCTGTAGCGTTTGCCAGATGGTAGGAGGGTGAACAGTTTGTGTGTGGGGTGGGTGGAGTCTTTGATCTTTGATGAGTCTTTGGTGGCTCTTTTGTGGCAGCGGGATGGGTATATGTCCTGGATGGATTGTTGAGCTGATTCGATGATCTTCTCAGCTGACCTCACCACCCGCTGTAGAGCTTTACGGTCAGCAACAAAGCAGCTACCATACCAGACTGAGAGACTGCTGGTGAGGATGCTCTCAATGGCACCCCTATAGAAGGTAGTGAGTGCCAGTCGGGGGAGATTGGCTCTTCTCATCATGCGTAAGAAATGGAGGCATTGCTGAGCTTTCTTGACAAGGGAGGTGGTGTTTGTAGGCCATGACAGGTCATCAGTGATTTGCACCCCCAGGAACTTGGTGCTTTTCACTGATTCCACAGCGCTGCCATTGATGGTGAGGGGGGTGTGTGTCCTGTGATTTTTCCTGAAGTCCATAGTTATTTCCTTTGTTTTATTAACATTAAGATGTAAATTGTTATTGTCACACCAATTAATGAGTTGGTGTACCTCATCTCTGTATGCGGAGTCGTCGTCGTTGCTGATGAGGCTCACCACTGTCTGCAAACTTGATGATGTGGTTTGAGTTGTATCTGGCACAACAGTCATGAGTCATCAGTGTAAACAGCAGAGGACTCAACACACATCCTTGAGGAACCCCAGTGTTCATGATGGTAGTCTGTGAAGAGTTTTTGCCAACTCTTACTCTCTGTGGTCTGTTGGTGAAAGTCTAGTAGCCAGTTGCAAAGTGGGGTGCTGATGCCTACAGTACTGAGTTTATTCACCAGATGTTGAGGGATAACTGTATTAAAGGCAGAGCTGAATTCGATGAACAGCATCTGCACACAGCGGTTTTTGTTCTCCAGATGAGCCAGACTGAGGTGAAGTGCTGTTGCTATGGCATCATCAGTGGAGCGCTAAAGCATTACAATAATCTAACCTTGAGGTCATAAATGCATGGATTAACATTTCTGCATTTGACATTGAAAGCATAGGCCATAATTTAGATATATTTTTGAGATGGAAAAATGCAGTTTTAGTGGCTTTCTAAGGAAAGATTGAGATCAAATAGCACACATAGGTTCCCAACAGATGACGAAGAATTGACAGATCAAGTCTTAGACAGTGTTCTAGATTATTACATTTAGAGTTTTAGGTCCTATAATTAACACCTCTGTTTTTTCAGAGTTTAGCAGTAAGAAATTACTCGTCATCCAGTTTTTTATATTGACTATGCATTTCATTCGTTTTTCAAACTGGTGTGTTTCACTGGGCTACGAAGAAATATAGAGCTGAGTATCATCAGCATAACAGTGAAAGCTAACACCATGTTTCCTGATGATATCTCCCAAGGGTAATATATAAAGTGGGAAAAGTAGCGGCCCTGGTACTGAGCCTTGAGGTACTCCATACTGCACTCGTCATCGAAATTATACATCTTCATTCACTGCTACGAACTGTTGGCGGTCATATAAGTACAATTTTAAACCATGCTAATGCACTTCCATTAATGGCAACAAAGTGTTCAAGTCTATGCAAAAGAATGTTGTGGTCAGTTGTGTCAAACGCAGCACTAAGATCCAACAAAACTAATAGAGAGATGCAACCACGATCAGATGATAAGAGCAGATCATTTGTAAGAGCAGTCTCAGTACCATGATACAGTCTAAATCCTGACTGGAAATCCTCACATATACCATTTTTCTCTAAGAAGGAATATAATTGTGAGGATACCACCTTTTCTAGTATCTTGGACAGAAAAGGGAGATTCGAGATTGGTCTATAATTAACTAGTTCTTTGGGGTCAAGTTGTGGTTTTTTGATGAGAGGCTTAATAACAACCAGTTTGAAGGTTTTGGGGACATATCCTAATGACAATGAGGAATTAATAATATGATTTAATAAGTTTATTCAATTCTTCCTCTCCTATAATAGAGAATGAGTGGAACTGTTCCTTAGGGGGTTTATAGTGCACTGTCTAATGCGATACTGTAGCTGACGGCTGAATGGTTGCAATTTTCTCTCTAATAGTATCGATTTTAGAAGTAAAGTAGTTCATAAAGTCATTATTGCTGTGATGTTGGGAAATGTCAGCACTTGTTGAGGCTTTATTTTTCATTAATTTAGCCACTGTATTGAATAAATACCTGGGATTATGTTTGTTTTCTTCTAAAAGAGAAGTAATCGGATCTAGAATTTTTAATGCTTTTCTGTAGGATAGGTTACTTTCCCGCCAAGCAATACAAAATGCCTCTAGTTTTGTTTTCCTCCAGCTGCGTGTTATACCATGGTGTCATACTGGTTTCCTTAACCCCTTACTAGTAACCCCCCTTTTTTGGCATGGAGACCGAAATTACATACCCAAAATAAAAAGGTTTCTGCTCATGATTCTTTCTGACTAGATACATAATCAACCTTTGTTCACAAAGCTGACACTTCAAAGTTTACTGTTCAGGAATCAGAATCACTCAGACATTATGATAATAGAGATATATAAGCTCAAACATAAAAACAAAAATAAAAATATTAAAAACATATGTTTTAAATGTATTTAAAAAATTGTTGATGTAGGAAATGAGTTTGAAAACACAGTGTAGCTAAGGCCACAAGTCTTCCAAAACTTCATAAAAAATGTCATAATCGAATCTGTAAAACTGTGATTTTTATGAAATATTTTCTAAGGTCATGTCATGTGTGTTTTTAGAGAAGGCTAATCAGATTGATTTATGGCCCTTGTCATCCCTGTAAGATCTCACATGTACTTTTCTGTGTATTTTGTGTGTGTGTTGACTTTGCAAAACTCCCTATTCATGATTCTATTGTTCTCACCAAACGGGTCTTTCACACCTCCGCCAGGTATGACACATTATCCGGATTATTCTTTTATCATTATTCTTTTGTTTTTATTCCACCTTTATTAGCATTGATTGTGGTTTTTCAGGCTTTACAAAGCAACAAAGCAGTGATCTCACTTCAGTCTCTCTTTGCGTTTAGCCCTTATTTATCAAAAGTCTTACTATAAAAATACAACAAAAAAATTTCTTACGACCTTACGTGAATTATTGAGACAATAATGCATTATGAAGAAGAAAAGCACCTGCTATTAGTAGCATTGTAGCTAATGTTAGCATCAAGCTACATCAGACAATTTATGAAATTATTAGTACACTTTTACTCAAAACTAACTTTAAACCCCGATTGAGTGTTTATAATAACTTCCTTTAGCGATCAGGGTTGGAATTTGGTCGTTTACTGTTGTAAAAATATATTATTTGTAGCCTTTTTCATCGCTGCACAAGTTAGCATTTCCCATGTACATTTTCGATTTTTTTTTTTATAAAAACGCCCCAGATCTCAAGAAAATCTCATACCAAGCTTTACTATCGTAATTGCGGGTTTATTATTCGGATATTTCGTGTGTAAAGAGGTCTTTCAGTGTTGTTTTGGCCAGATAACTACCAGGAAGTGTGCAGGAAGCATGTGACACGATGTGGTGGTGTCCAGATATGACACTCTCAGATTGACATTGGGAAGGCCCAATCAGAGTCTGAGTCATACACAGCACAAGCTGACACCACTGCGCAAACAACACAGATCGCTGGGAGAGGCTGTTTATCATCAGATCTCGTAAATCCGTGGAAAATGAATAGAAATGACGATTCTGTCTGAAGAAATATGAAATAAACATCAGTAAATATATCCATATATCTCCGCAGATATGCATCTTTTGTCTATAAATCCTTATTGACGCTGTTCAGTGAGTCTATGTGAACACAAATAAACCGCTGCTGACGTGACTGAATATGAGTGAGTGGTGAATTTCTATTCAAAATGTGGCATAATACTGATTTGGGTCATTCTACGGAAATGTCCATTTTTCTGTCCCCAGCCTTTACAGAAATATTACACTTGAAAAACACTTTAGGTTTACAATTTTTTTATATTTAAAAATGAAACAATATGTTATTTGAACAATTACACTTTCTTGAGCCATCAATGTGGCAATATTTGATTTTTATTAATTAATTAGAATTCCAAGCACTACAGAAGTGCTCGTCCCCAGTCATGTACAGAGGGAAAATGCTTTATTTTGAGGTCAAAAACAGTGTTTTCTTCCATTTAAAATACAACCATGTGTCCATAACTATAAAATATATGATGTAAATTACATTAAAAAACAAAATGCTAAATAAATATTATAAAATATATAATGAAAGTAGTGGTCCCCTGGAGTTGTGTCACTGGTGTTACCGTTTAACAAAAAAGCTCTTATTTTGAAATAACAATCACGCTGATGACATCACTCGACTTTCTTCTTCCAATTTTCTGGAGATCTATGAAGAGAAGCCCATGGTAAGTCCACTGTCTCTTTTCAAGAGCTGAGAAACAGCGACTATACAGAAAGCGTAGGGATGCTGATCCTGAACGCAGAGCAGAGTATTTGCAGAAAAAGAATCAGAGCTATGTCCGTGACATTGACACACAAAAAAGAAAGAGAGTAAGTAATTTGAGTGAAAGGGAGAAGAGATATGAGCGAAAGGCATGGAGAGCCCGTCAGCAAAGATGCAGGCAAAGAGTCAGAGCAGGAGCATTGACAAAAAATCTCATTCTGTATGATTTATAAGCGTTTTGAAAAATGGGGACATGGGTTATGTCCTCATAAGTCACCCTCTCCTTGTAATACCTGTGTCATACCCATGTCATTATACAGAGTTGTGTCCTGATATGATACAGAAATAAGAGCACTCTCTCTCGCTCACTCTCACACACACACACTCTCTCTATCTCTCACACACACACTCAAGCTAGGGTTAAATGAGTGAGAACTTTTTTTCAAGAAAATATTTTGCTTTACAGACAACTACAACAAGGGAGGAGACAACGCAGGAGAGATGCACAAAGGAAACAAAGGGAAATAGAGAAACTGAAAGACAAGATCATCGGTTAGAAACGAAGATATGTAATGGTGAAGAAATGAAGTTAAAATGTTAAGTTAAAATGTTGTCTATGATATTTTTCTAACTCTGATTTCAGTTCTTATGAAATGAGTCATTTGTATATGTTATGTATGTCACTGGTGATTTGTTGTGTCACTGGTGTTACTGTTTTTTTTTTTTCTTTCACATTAAATAAAATCTGTCATATGTGGCATAATGATCATTTTAAATTCATTGAATTCTGCTGCACTTACGAGTTAAGCTTTAAATGATTGTATTATTGCTTGTTTAAAACCTTTTTTTTTTTCAAATATTTTCATTGTTATAGCAAATACATGGTTGTGCAATTGAACTAACATCATTCAGTCACACTTTTAACAAACCTGATTAAAATAAATAAAACATAATCACTGTATTAGTTAGATCATCATTAATTTTCTGTACCTCTGACTGCATGTGCTGAAAAAAAAATTAAAAAATATTTCATAATCACCTTTAATATCGCTAAAGAAGTAAGGTAACACCAGTGACAAAAAAATTGTGTATGCGGTCTTTAAATACATGCACACAAAAAATAAAAAAATCATTAAGCTGTAATTTATGTGTACTCATAAAGTCAAAGGGTAATCTAATAATGTGGTCTAAGTTTAAATGTTAGAAAAAGAAATCAATTTTAAGAGATCTTGCCATACCAAATGTGGACGTTTCTGTAGAATGACCCATTCATTATTTTGCACTTCTGACATAAATCACTAAATATCTGTCACTGCAACAATGTTTTATCAAAATATTGGTCAAATATCGAAACTAGAGTCTTTAAACTTTCAATTGATGCACAGTTTGTCAAGATGAAGTAAGACAGTGATGTTTAATGTGCTGTGAAAGTGAAACAATAATAAACTGGGGCCGTCAGCGATGTTTGCACGTAAAGGGGTTTTAACCTTCCTTAAGCGTAAAGGAGCAACTGTATTTAAAATGCTAGAAAAGAGAGAGTCCGTAGTTTCTGTTACATCATCAAGTTGTTCTGAGGTTTTGGATATGCTAAGGAATTTGGATACATCAGGAAGATAACTTAAAAAGCATTATTTTGTGGTAGAAGTGATGGTTCTTCCATACTTGTAACAAGAAGAACTTACAGTTTTGGCTATATGAAGTTTGTACAAAACTAAATAATGATCTGACATATCATCACTTGGCTGCATAATTTCAACACTATCAACATCAATTCCATGTGACAGTATTAATCTAGAGTATGATTTCGACAATGAGTAGGCCCTGAAGGGTGTTGTCTAACCCCAATAGAGTTCAGAATGTCTATAAATGCTGGTCCCAAGGCATATTTTTCATTAGCAACATGGATATTAAAATCACCAACTATTAAAACTTTATCTGCAGCCAGAACTAACTCGGATGTAAAATCACCAAAGTCTTTAATAAAGTCTGTATGGTGCCCTACTGGCCTGTATACAGTAGCCAGTACAAACATAACAGGGGATTTATCATTAACATTTGTTTATCTGGATAATGTTATATGAAGCACCATTACTTCAAACGAGTTATACTTGAAACCTGCCCTCTGAGAAATCCTGAAAACGTTCTCATAAATTCAAGCAAAACCTCCCCCTTTGCCTTTTAGACGCGACTCATGTTTATAACAGTAATCTTGGGGGGTAGACTCATTTAAAATAATGTAATCATCAGGTTTTAGCCAGGTTTCTGTCAAACAGAGCACATCTAGATTATGATCAGTGATCATATTATTTACAAAAAGTGTTAACGTAGAAAGGGATCTGATATTCAATAAGCCAAGCTTTATCATTTGTTTATCCGTATTGCATCTGTTTTTCATTTGTTGAACCTCAATTAAATTGTTAATCTTAACTTGGTTAGGACGTTTTTTGTATTTTCTAGTTCGGGGAACAGACAGAGTCTCTATAGTGTGATATCTAGGTGAAAGAGTTTCTATGTGCTGAGAATTAACTGACCTCTGTGACGTGAGGCAGCTAGCAGATTGTCGGTCTAGCCAGTCTGTCTGCTTCCTGACCTGGGCCCCAGTTAGTCAAGTATAAACACTAAGACTATTTGCCATATTTCTAGAGAGAAGAGTGGTGTCACCCCAGTAGGAATAAAGACCATCTATTTTCAACAGGTCAGGTCTACAGCAAACGCTTCTCTGAAACTTCTGTCAATATGATTTCAGAGGTCATAGATTCAGCATCATTGCTCTCCAACACTCGCACCTTTGCATTAGCTGCAGCCAACTCTGTTTCAAGTTCAACTCTTTCCATTGCATTTTGCACTTTAATTTTTTTTCCATTTCCAAGGTGTGTTTTTCTTCAGTCCTTCAGTACGTTCCAATAGAGTTGGCTTTTCAGCTTCAGCTTTTAACCGTGCGGAAAACACTGACGAAGATTTTGAGGCAACAAATGCACCAGAATGTGAAGGTTCTACTTTACTGGCCTATGCTGCCACAATGGATATACTGTCAAGAGGAGACACCACAGTTTTGGGTTGATAGCTTTGAGCACTCTTCCACATTTCTACCTCATTCAAAAATGTTTCAAAGGTTTGTATCTTTGATTGGTACCAATCATCATTTTCATTTCATCATTTCCTCTTCCTCATACAGCACTTGCACAGATTGATGAACATCTTTAAATTCATCCAATGCCACATGGAGCTGTTCAATGCCTGTGTCAATGGCTTCAATATCTCCACCTTTTAAAAATTCCTTTAATTCATTCATTCTACGTGTACACACACCAAGTTTTCCTCTGCGAATTGTGCAAAGCTCTTTAAGTTTGTCATTAGCCATATTTAGCTTTTTTGAGAAAAAAAAAAAGTTATTTGAAAAAAAAAAAAAAAAAAATTAACACAGAACAGTTATCTTTAACTCAGTTGATTTTCATCTGGCTTCATTTAAGCTGTATGTGCATGAACAAAAAATCATGGTCCGCTCCAGTGGCAAATCCAGTAACAAACTATAATGCACTCCAATAGTGAACTTGAAAAGGTAAATTCTCAAAAGATCCAAAACTTTGTCAACTCCAACATTTCCAAACATTTCGATTGTGAAGCAGTGTAAACGGTGGCAAAGTTATTTACTTTATATATTGACAGACCACTCTTAGCTAGGACGTATTGCTTAGCTTCTTTGACAAGCTATCCAACACAGAGAAATTTAAATTGTACCTTTTTTGAGGTGGATGAGACGGGATTCCAGCCGATAGATGAACAGGGCAGGTAAGCAGAGCAAGGCAGGAAGGCAGCAGGCAGGTAAGTAGGTTGGTAGTAGCAGAAAAAACATGGACTCCAGTAATCCAACAAACGATTGGTAAGTGGTTAAAAAATGGTGGTTAAAAAAGTCACAACTTGATATTAAAAATAATGTCCAACTAGTTTTCAATAGTGATTCAATTAAGTCAGTATAGATTCTTTAGTGATTCAATGGCAATTCAATAGCGATGTAAAGAACTGTATGCTTAATACATTCCAACAGCTTCTTCTTCTTCTTCTTCTTTGATGTTTTATGGCGGTTGGCAAACCAGCTTTAGGTCCATTTACCGCCACCTACTAGGATGGAGTGTGGAGCATTGACGGTAATGAAAACTAACTAGAAAAAGAAAAGAAAAAGAAAAAAGGTAACTAACCTATGTGGTAATTATTTAAATCCTATTAATGACCTCTGTATCTTTGAGATACTTAATTATTCCGTGAAACATTTCTATATCCACATCTTTATTTAGAATGTTCTGAAGTGAGATCTGATTTGTTTCTATATTAATTTATTCTATAAGTTGTAATCTATCCTTATCATATCCTTTACATTTTATTAAAATATGTTCAACTGTTTCAGGAAGATCACATTTTATACAAAGTCCAGACTCATGTTTACCTATTATAAATAAAGATTGGTTAAGTGCAGTGTGTCCAATTCTAAGATGAGATATTATGCGGTCTTCCTTTCTATTTCCACAAATTCTCCTCTCATTTCGAGCTGTTCTTTGAATATTGTATAAATGCCGTCCTTTATTCTCACCATCCCATTTAATTTGCCACATATCTTTTAATGCTTTTTTAATTAGCCCTCTTATTTCTAATTTACTCAATGGACTATTAAATTCTATGTCTGGACGTTTTAATGTTTTTTTCATGATCTGATCCACCACTTCATTACCTTCTATACCTATATGTGCAGGTATCCATACAAAATAAATAATTGTTTTTGATTGTATTCTGAATAAAATTAGTAAAATGTCTTGTCTTGTTGAGGATTTTCCGCTCTTTAAACTTGACAGTGCTGAAAATGAGTCTGAACATATTACTACTTCTTGTATGTCTTCAACCCACTGAAGAGCCAAAAATATGGCAATCATTTCTGTGGTATAAACTGACAGATGATTAGATGATCTTTTTGATATTCTATACCTGAACTTTGGAACATATATTGCTGCTGCTGTGTGTCCTGTTTCAGGACCTTTAGATCCATCTGTATATATACGAGTTTCTGACATATATTTCTGATCTAAATATTTCTGTACTATTGAACTTTTAGATTCTTGTCTATTTTTATAATTTATACTCACTAAAACCTGAAAGTCAACTACAGGCATTGGGAATAACCATGGAGGTGTTACTGGCAACACAACAGTATTGCAAACATCACAATTACTTATTCCAATTTCATGTGCCTCATTACTTGCTTTCCATCCAAAACTATTTATATATACATATTCATGTTCCCAACAGTCTTCTAATACTTTTTTGACTGGATGTATTTCCGAATGCCCTTTTACAGTAGACCAGTATACTAGTTTCAGCTTCAACCTGTGAAGCTCCAGTGTCATCTCATTCATTTCAACCTGTAAAGCTGATGCAGGAGAAGTTTTAAATGCTCCACAGCATAATCGCAATGTCTGGTTTTGTATTATATTTACCTTATTTAAAAGAGATACTAAGGCTGTTCCATATATCATACTCCCATAATCTAATGTAGATCTTATAAGTGCACAGTATATTCTTTTTAGAGACTTTCTATCAGCTCCCCAATCTACTCCCTCTAAACACCTCAGTACATTTATTCCTCTTTTACATTTATCTACAATCTGTTGAATGTGTTTTGCAAATGTTATCCTTGAATCCAACCAAATACCTAAAAATCAAAAATTCAGATACTTGCTCTAGCTTTTGTTCATACAATTTTAACTTAACAACTGGTGTTTTCTTCTTTTTTGAAAAACATATTTTAGTCTTTTCCACTGATATTCAAAATCCCCAGTTCCTTGCCCACATTTCAACTTCTTTAATAGCATTCTGCATGCTTTTTTCTACATACAGCAAATTTCTACCTCTTTTCCATAAAGCCCCGTCATCTGCATATAAAGACTTTTCAATCCCTGGTCCAATGGTATTAACATATAATTTACCAAATAACAAGGTCAGGGTCCAGATGCAGGGAAGAATTTACTTTAATGAAACAAAAAGGCCAACAAGGCAAAACAAAACTGGCATAAACACGATCACTGGGAAACCACACACATCTCGAGGAACACTATAGAAACACAGATCAACATTTACAAGTACAATTAATCCAGGCAGGCAGAGTGGTGGGAGTGAGGAGAATATATGTTCGTGAACAAATGGAGATCAGCTGTGTGTGTCTAAGTGAGTGAATGGATGCAACAGGTGTACCGAATGAACCAGGTGTATAGTGTATGGTGAATGAGTCCGGGAGATGGGGAAGTGGTGGTGAGAGGGAGGAACACCGGGTCCGGACTCATGACACCATTATGCTGAACAATATAGGGCTGCACACACTACCTTGTGGGGTACCATTCCAACAGCTTCCTAAGTTCCTTTTGTTTTAGAAAGGTGAGAGGTGGCCATCTTTATCTTCAAACATTCTCACTGACTATCAAACTCAAAGTCCCTACCAAATAAAGTATCTTAAATCTAACAAAATATACCCATACTCCAATAGCACAACAACTTAGTCAAGTCAAGTCACCTTTATTTATATAGTGCTTTAAACAAAATACATTGCGTCAAAGCAACTGTAGCAGAAATGAGTCGAACCAGACAAATTAAAGAGTCTATCAGAGCTGTGTGCATTGAAACGAGAGCCGAACTCCTCAGGAAGTCATAAATCAGTTCTAGTGCCACAAGAACCAAGCAAGATAACCAACCAACCAACTTGTTCACACAACAGCTTTCAACATTAACACCAATAGAACAATTATTGACAATTTTAATTCGAAGAAGATATTGTCAAATTTATTGTTCGTGATTGAAATGCAACGCTGGACATCACATGTAAACCCAGGAGATGAAGTTAAATACTTGCATTGACTTCCCCCACCCAGCAGAACCAGACTGAAATTCCTAAGGGGGAAAGGCTTTAAACCTTTGTCTTCACAGAAAAGTCCCTTTGCCAGAGAATGGCAAAGAAACTGCTTTTTGTACATTATTTATGGACCAGAATGAACTCAAAAAGACTTATAAATGAATCATTCCATTGCTTAACTCCATATTCATTTATGTGTAACCCACACATTCGACTATCATGTATAATCACTTATTATGTATGTCTTTTGATAACTATAGGATACATAGTCATGTCTAGTATTGATATAATCAAATTTTCTTGCTTGATATTGTCCTGACAATCATTTATTTGTAAAATATATCATAATCGTGTTATAGGAATCATGTCCAAAATTAGATCCTGCGAGGCAGGAACCACATGATAAACAAGATGATAAACAAGATAAACAAATGATTTATGATACCCCCCCCCCCCCCCCCGAGCCAAGACCATATCTGATTGGTCAAGGCAACATTTGAGGGGTGGCCAACAAGGAAGTTTAAATACTTTGGATACCATGAAATTTTGCTTTTAGTTCTAGCATTGCTTGTGCTATCAGTCATGCCTTGCTTTTAGTCTGCTTTTAGTTCCAGCCTTGCTTGTGATATCAGTCATGCTATTAGTCATGCCTGCTCTTAGCTTTTAGCTTGTAGCTTTGCTACCTAGCTTTAGCTTGTAGCATCTAGCCATGCAGTTAGTCATCATTGTTCTTTGAGCACAGTTCCAGCATGCCTGCCTGCTGCTACTATGCCACGATGAGAAGGAACACAACCTAGTCTCGTCAAACTTTATTTCTTTTCTTTTCCGTTTGAGAGTTTCGTGTTCTGAGTTAAGTTTTGTAACGTCGAGTCTCCGACGCCTGACCTCGGATGCCCGTTCAACTTCGACCAGCGCACACGACTCTGCACTTTCAGCCAACGCCCAACAACCACGGGCTTCCCAAGACGTCACTTCACTACTGAACTTCCAGCCAATCAGCGACACCGGGATACCCCTTTCAACGGGAGTCCCTTTCACAGGAAACGAAGGCAACGTATCCGCAGATATTTGTTGTGCTGGTGTATCTAATATAATTTTAGTCACATTGAGGAACTCAATGCGAGGGCTAATTACGTGATTGATGGTTGTTCATGTCTATGCAATTTAACGTATTGCTGTAAACTTGGGATTCCATATTTCCATTCTCTTAAACTCATCTTTCCCTAACTTTCGATCTTCCTGCATCTTGTGTGAATGTGTGAGTGCGTGCGTTTATGTGTTAGATTAGTTTATATGTCTTAGATTTATCTAATAAAGCCTTATTCATATTGAAAAGAGAAGTATCTTGTGTTTTGTGCTTACAAGTTAATGTCTTAAACTGCCGATCTTGTTACTGTGCTAATTGATAGTGTTTTCACTATAGTTTGGATATTAGTATCCAGCGCAGATTTGATGTTAAACGGCTTGTTCACTGAACCGCAGGCGCGTCTCCGTGAACAGCCGTGAAACAGTGATTCTGTTTAAATTCCCTTTAAAATCTTAAATGATTCCCTTTGAGCTAAATTGACCTGTTTCCGTTACATTTTATTATGGTGGAGAAAAATGCGGGCAGTTTAATCTAAATTGTGAGCATAAACCAAGTCATTTAATATTTGATTTTGCTAAAGGAATGAAAGATGAGAAGCTTGCGAGACGTGAGTATGTGTGTTTGTGTGATGCGTGACGTAATGAATGAAAGCAGCCAGAGGAGACTGTGTAACTCGACTTCGTCTCTTCAATGTTAACAGCAGTAAGTGAACTTAAAAGTAAACATCTGAGATCGTACAATAAGGTAGAAATTGAGTGTGTCCCTCATTTGTGTAATGCCTTGTTTTATAGCTGATTTGATTTCACTGCCTGTTCCAGTGCCTTTCTCGCTATCTCAGTCACTGTTTGCTGAACGGAGCTAAACTGTTAGTGTTTCAAAAATAAAGAATAGTTTTTAGCGTATTCCTCAAAACTATTTATCAAAGCCCCCATATTCATATAGTCTGATTGCCAGTGCGTGTTCCACTGCCGAATCAAATTTGATATTTGACTCCCCTAAGTTAACGTTAAACATTAGAGAACAATGTTTGCCCATTTGTATCCGTTCACAAAGTGAATGCAATCTCGCGTAACACTGCGTGTGTCCGAGAATAATTTGAATGGGAGTGTTTAAAAGCTTGATCAAGTAAATTTTAACTGTGTACCAACAGCGAAGGAAACTTTTTTGTATCCAGAGAAACTAGCACCGAGATTCAGATCTGCAGAAGGTCGCTATCGCTGTGCCCCCCTAACTACAGCAGGAAGCTGCTATATTTGAATTAAGATAAATTTAACTCTATACAAACTGAGAGTTTAATTGCCACATCGCAAAACCAACTGAAAGGCGGTGTTGTTATTTGTACAGTGTTGAAATGAGCCGACATTTCATGTAACACGCTTAACTGTATTTGCAACAATGCAACGATTCATGTGCTAACGTTAATCCAGTGTGTCTTGGTTGCCATAGTGACGACCGTGACCCGGAAGCCTTAACGATTTAACCATTTTAAACATCTTAACTAACACTTGTTAGTCTCTTTCTTTTTATCGCTCTCTTTTCTCACTAGACCACTTATTTTCATTTTACTAGAAAGGGAAATACTGACTCACAATTATTAATTGTCAAATTGAAATTGAATTGAAACATTACATTTATTTTGAAGCATTTAAAATTTCCCTCTCAGATCATTTCACATGATCTTTTATTTCTAGTATTCTCTTTTGGGCCTAATTATTTTAGGAAGACTTAAGCCTTGAACTTTGGAAGTTTAAGTAAACTTATTCTTCCTAATTTATTTATTACCTATCTGAATATATGCTATTCAGACCTTTACTTATTTGAATGCGTTTTACCCCTCTTCCTGTTTTGGTTATACACTTAACCACTATTGTTTTACGTATTGATTTCCTCTTTTTAATTTCATTTTTGCATATTTTTCCCATTTATTAATTTTTTTAATTTTACTATTTCTTACCATTTCTTTACTTTGTGTATCCTAGCCTGGGAACGACAAACCTGAGCCCTAAAAGGAGACATTGTTATCCCTCACTACGAGTTCAAATTAATTAGAAAGACAACTCTCTTTCACTTAAAGTTTATTTTGTTTGATTAGTTGTGCAGCAACTAACACAACGCTCTCCTTGTAGTTGAGATAACCGCTACTGAGACTTACCATCTACGTCCTCTCTCTCCTTTATTTTCCTCTTCTCTTTTTACATTTGTAGGACATGTAAGAACCATCAATCAATTCTAATTGAATTAAATACACAATCGTGCCAAAGACGACGAATCATCCTTATGAATTTGATTGTAATCATCCTCTCATTTGTTCTTCCTATCCTCCCTACATTTGGAAACGCAATCCAAGTTTTAGCATCTCATCCAACGTTGAGATCAATTTAATAGAGATATGTGTTGAGCAACTGTCACCTTCGCAGACTCCCTGGTGAGTGGTCCAACTGAAAGGTGTACGGTGTCAATCCTGTCAGGCTAAGAAAAGAGATATCAGAATTATTATTGTATTCTTTTGTCCAAAGCAAGAAATATAATAATATTGTTTATGTTTTTGATAACATTTAATTGGAAAAAATAATTTTCCTCATTTGAAAAACAGAAATTTTGCTTGTCATTTGAATTTGTTTTTCACCTCTGTCTCTCTTTTCCTCTTCCTCATTAGAGTGACAAAGTCTTCGCATCTCTAGTCTACTTAGACCCACTGAGACCAACACAGTCATCACCACATTTCACTAGTGGTTCACAATCACTGATACAACACTTAGTTGTCCCACCACACATAGGCTTTTACTCCACACAGGTCTGTGTCAGTCTCTCTTCTCCCCAGCGTGCCAACATGCCGCAGATTGCAGACCCCATTGCCCATGGGGAAGATGTGAACATTTGGCTGAGAGGCATGACAGACAGCCTCACTCCAAAGACATTTGAACTGTTATTATTTTTAATAATAATCCTAATCCTGAGAAGATTCCTGACACAAGATTCAAGCCAGAACAACAACCACAAGGAGCTAGTCAAGATCACTAGCTCACTAAGCTATCCCTTCACAACCCAGCTGAAACTGAGTGACAAGCACATCACCCACCTTCAAGAGGAGCTGACACGTGCTCAACGTCGCATAGACAAGCTGAAAGTGAAGGTTCAAAATCAACTCAAAGCACCCAGCGAGAGGGAGCGGGAAACAACGGAACAAGTTATGAAGCTCCAAGCAGCCCTGGCAGCAGCTCAGCTCGACCAGCAACATGCAACGGCTGCTCAGAAAGACCTGGTAAACAGACTCCAGTATGCCGAACAGCTACTAGAGAAAGCCCAGCTAGACATCAGAAACAAGAACTCTGAAATCAGTGCTTTGAAAGACCACCTTGAAAGGTACAGAACTGAAATGGACAATCTGACCCAACACCTAGAAGATACCAACGATGAGCTCTACATGGTCAGAAAAGAACTCCAAAATGCTTACAAGCACAAACTAGAGCCAAGAAAAGAGAAACATCTCTTAGCCTCATCACTGCTGAGCAGAGCAGAGTCCCACGTCCAAGAACTGGCATATGACAAAAGGAGCGAAGGGCCACAACCCAAAACCTCACCTGCCTTTGCCACACAACCCTTTCCTGCCAACGAAAGAAAACCTCCCGTCCAAGGCCTTGGTGTTGCACACGGGATGACCATCAAAGACCTCAACAAGCTGTCTAAAAACATCAGCAGGTTCAACCCGAACTCCACAGAGAGCCCCGACATCCAAGCTTACCTGCGAGATATTGAATTTCACCTGGAAGTGAGACCTCATGTGACTGACAGAGACTGGTTATCCCTCCTTAGAGCCACGTCCAGCTCCGAGGTACGAAACTTTCTAGATCGACAGCCCAGTCAAACAAAGTCAAACTACCAGCGACTTCGTGAGGTCCTGATTAAAGAGTTTACAGACCCAGAGTCTGAACATGGACTGTTAACTGCCTTGGAAACCAAAGTCGTCAAGAGACTCCACAAGCTTATTACAACCGACTCCGACAAGCCTACTTTGGTGCACACAGCCCTGACCTTGAAGAGGATGTGAACTTCAAAACCCTCTTCCTAAAGAATCTGCACCCCGGAGTCAGTCACCATCTAGGTGTCATGGCCTGTCCGAACTCCATGACCATCCAACAGTTGCGTGACCAAACACAGAAGGCCTATAACAAGCAGAAGTTGGCCTCAAAGAAAGGTAACAAAACATCCACACTCTTGAACTCTGTCAACAAAGACTCAAGCCTTTCACTGGACGACACCCAGTGGCATCACAACACCAGAGTCTTCCATCAAGAGCACAGAGAATGTGACGCCCATATCCACGACCGCTTTCTGCCCAACTGCTGGAAAAATCCATGGGACCAGCCACGCTTCTCAAGAAACCAAAAGGATAAGAACATCTGGAAACCTAACCAGATATCCAAAGGTAATCAGCTGACTCATCCAAGAGCAACTCGTGTAGGTAAGCGACAACAAAACCCACCTCAGCACCACTCAGACATGCACAGTGCTGAGTATGCACAAGAACATAACCGCTTACCATTAGAAGACACGGAACAAGTCATGGAACAACTAAGAGAGTTCCTTCAAGACAATTTACATGCAGGTGACCACAAATTTGAGTCATGCTCGCTGTGACCAGCGACAGAACGGAAGGCCGGTGATCACCTGGTGCACCACATCAGAGATGACAAGCACCTGTTCATCAACAACCCAGAACGAACAAGTCTTTCACGGCCAACTGTTGATGAAAAATCTGAGGTACTAAAGGACATCACCTCAGACACCTAACACAGTCACTAACAAACTGTCAAATTAACTCCAACTCCAAGAACCACATTCCCTGTCTGTGCAACAGCAACCACCAGAGCACAGAAGGTCAGAAAGTCTGCTACAGCCAGAAGGCATCACAAGAAGAATGCAACATAGGAGACAAAGTTTTGCAACCCAGCTTCACACAGCCATGCCAAACTGCCTCCGACTGCGTGCTAAAGAACTTCCTGCCTTGCTGGACTAACCCCTCATTAGACCATGGACACGCCCTCATCCAAGCCAAGGGTGCAGAGAGCCAGTCTTCAGTGACATGCTAGAAAAAGGGGGAGACAACACAGACTTGAACAGATCTGACCACACATGCACTACACCAGTAACACACAACATTACCTACAACCAGAGGTAAACACATCTACTGATAACACAGTCAACAAACATATTCTTCCCACAGGTAGAATATCCAACTTTTAGTTTAACAAAGTTACACATACCCACCATGAAGAAACGTGCAGCCATCCTCACAATAGGTAGAACACCTGACACTAAGTTAAGGTTCATGACACACTAGCTGCACCTGACATCCTAGCTCAATAGTGGTTGTAGCCCATGCTAGGAAAACCCACAGCAGCTTTGTTTTGTTTTGTTCTTCTTTTACCTATCCTTCTCCTTCCCCTTTCCTGAGTAGGTGAAACGCCTAGACACCCTGCAAGGGTCGAAGGTCTGATATTAGGATTGACTCGCAACACCTAATATACGCCAGCCACTCTAAACTGAATGGAAGCCAGAGAGCTCCATGCATGATAGGTCAATTCATTGAATTGAAAATGAAATTACTAGAAAACTAATGGTAAATGTGTAAAGTAAGACAACCTAGAAGAACCAAACAAAGTTAACCACAAATTTGATTGATGAATCAAAATAAAACAACAATTTCCAAAATGATCTAAACTATCCTCAATGTGCTAAACTACATTGACTAATTGAACTTAACCACGTGTACCTAAATAACCTGATGCCTGCACCAGTACAGTAACTGTCATGGAGATGTTGTCTTGCTGTTTGCTGTGTTTGTCTGCTTCTTCTGCCTTTGTTTCTCCAGCGATCGACGATGTCTTCACCTAAACACCTCGCCGATCGAAAGGGGGATATATGTAGCAGAAATGAGTCGAACCAGACAAATTAAAGGGTCTATCAGAGCTGTGTGCATTGAAACGAGAGCCGAACTCCTCAGGAAGTCATAAATCAGTTCTAGTGCCACAAGAACCAAGCAAGATAGCCAACCAACCAACTTGTTCACACAACAGCTTTCAACATTAACACCAATAGAACAATTATTGACAATTTTAATTCGAAGAAGACATTGTCAAATTTATTGTTCGTGATTGAAATGCAACGCTGGACATCACATGTAAACCCAGGAGATGAAGTTAAATACTTTCATTGACTTCCCCCACCCAGCAGAACCAGACTGAAATTCCTAAGGGGGAAGGGCTTTAAACCTTTGTCTTCACAGAAAAGTCCCTTTGCCAGAGAATAAAACAAATGATTTATGATACCCCCCCGAGCCAAGACCATATCTGATTGGTCAAGGCAACATTTGAGGGGTGGCCAACAAGGAAGTTTAAATACTTTGGACACCATGAAATTTTGCTTTTAGTTCTAGCATTGCTTGTGCTATCAGTCATGCCTTGCTTTTAGTCTGCTTTTAGTTCCATCCTTGCTCGTGCTATCAGTCATGCTATTAGTCATGCCTGCTCTTAGCTTTTAATTCAGTTCAATTCAATTCAAGTTTATTTGTATAGCGCTTTTTACAAAACAAATCGTTACAAAGCAACTTTACAGAAAATTATGTTTCTACAATATTTAGTAGTAGCTAGTAGTTTGTGCACATTTGACAGGATTTTAGAAAAAATAAAAATAATAATAATAATAATACAAGACGTAGTCAGCTAGACGATGAACTATCAATATTATTAATTAAGTTATTATATGATTCAGTCACACATTTAACAATAATTGTTAGTTCTGTTTGTTGATTCAGGGTCAGCATCATCTGAGGTCCTCTGAGGGTCAGCATCATCTCTTCTCAGGTGTTCTGGATCCAGACTGGAGCTTGTGTAAATCCTAGTTACCACGGGATGTACATCCCGTGGCGAAATATAGAAACAAAATACAGACATCATTAGCATAGCTGCTGATCCAACAAAGTAAAATTAGTTTAACCCAAGCTAATGAATAAAAAAAGCACCTTTGATCAGATGCAACTACACTCACAATTTAAAAGATACATTATTCGAATGCTTGGCGAAAGAGATGTGTTTTTAATCTAGATTTAAACAGAGAGAGTGTGTCTGAACCCCGAACATTATCAGGAAGGCTATTCCAGAGTTTGGGAGCCAAATGTGAGAAAGCTCTACCTCCTTTAGAGGACTTCGCTATCCTAGGAATGACCAAAAGTCCAGCGTTTTGTGACCTTAGGGTGCGTGATGGGTTGTAACGTGGTAGAAGACTAGTTAGGTACGCTGGAGCTAAACCATTTAGGGCCTTATAGGTAAGTAATGATAATTTGTAACTGATACGGAACTTAATAGCTTGTAGCTTTGCTACCTAGCTTTAGCTTGTAGCATCTAGCCATGCGGTTAGTCATCATTGTTCTTTGAGCGCGGTTCCAGCATGCCTGCCTGCTGCTACTATGCCACGATGAGAAGGAACACAACCTAGTCTCGTCAAACTTTATTTCTTTTCTTTTCCGTTTGAGAGTTTCGTGTTCTGAGTTAAGTTTTGTAACATCGAGTCTCCGACGCCTGACCTCGGATGCCCGTTCAACTTCGACCAGCGCACACGACTCTGCACTTTCAGCCAACGCCCAACAACCACGGGCTTCCCAAGACGTCACTTCACTACTGAACTTCCAGCCAATCAGCGACACCGGGATACCCCTTTCAACGGGATTCCCTTTCACAGGAAACGAAGGCAATGTATCCCCAGATATTTGTTGTGCTGGTGTATCTAATATAATTTTAGTCACATTGAGGAACTCAATGCGAGGGCTAATTTACGTGATTGATGGTTGTTCATGTCTATGCAATTTAACGTATTGCTGTAAACTTGGGATTGCATATTTCCATTCTCTTAAACTCATCTTTCCCTAACTTTCAATCTTCCTGCAACATGTGTGAATGTGTGAGTGCGTGCGTTTATGTGTTAGATTAGTTTATATGTCTTAGATTTATCTAATAAAGCCTTATTCATATTGAAAAGAGAAGTATCTTTTGTTTTGTGCTTACAAGTTAATGTCTTAAACTGCCGATCTTGTTACTGTGCTAACTGATAGTGTTTTCACTATAGTTTGGATATTAGTGTCCAGCGCAGATTTGATGTTAAACGGCTCGTTCACCGAACCGCAGGCGCGTCTCTGTGAACAGCCGTGAAACAGTGATTCTGTTCAAATTCCCTTTAAAATCTTAAATGATTCCCTTTGAGCTAAATTGACCTGTTTCCGTTACACAACTGAACAACATTCTTGAGGAAAAAAGTGCGTAAATAATGCAAAATGACAGTTAAAGGCAGTTCATCGTTGAATTCAGTGATGTGATCTCTGTTCAGTTTAAATAGTGTCTGTGCATTTATTTGCAATCAAGTCAACGATATCGCTGTAGATGAAGTGACCCCAATTAAGCAAGCCAGAGGCGACAGCGGCAAGGAACCGAAACTCCATCGGTGACAGAACGGAGAAAAAAACATTGGGAGAAACCAGGCTCAGTTGGGGGGCCAGTTCTCCTCTGACCAGACGAAACCAGTAGTTCAATTCCAGGCTGCAGCAAAGTCAGAGAAGAAAGTGCAGAAGAATCATCATCATCAGGACCGGGTTAATATGGTCATACTTCCTGGTTCTAGTAAGAACTCTTGCTGCTGCATTTTGGACTAGCTGTAGTTTGTTTACTAAGAGTGCAGAACAACCAGCCAATAAAGCGTTACAATAATCTAACCTAGAGGTCATAAATGCATGGATTAACATTCCTGCGTCTGACTTTGTGAGCATAGGCCATAATTTAGATATATTTTTGAGATGGAAAAATGCAGTTTTACCAATGCTTGAAACATGGCTTTCTAAGGAAAGATTGCGATCGAATAGCACACCTAGGTTCCTAACTAATGACGAAGAATTGACAGAGCAGGCATCAAGTTTTAGACAGTGTTCTAGGTTATTACATGGGTTTTTAGGTCCTATAATTAACACCTCGGTTTTTGAATGAGCTCTTGTTACATTATAACCTTCCACGTCCTCTGCATTCTCAAAATCAACTGCGGTTGGAAGATCCTTTTCCTATTTGGCGCCTAAACTCTGGAATAACTTACCTTGTTCGGGAGGCAGACACACTCTTGCCGTTTAAATCTAGATTAAAGACCCATCTCTTTAACTTGGTTTACACATAACACACTAATATGCTTCTAATATCCAAAGCCGTTAAAGGATTTTTAGGCTGCATCAATTAGGTAAACCGGAACCGGGAACACTTCCAATAACACCCCATGTACCCCATGTACTTGCTACATTATTAGAAGAATGGCATCTATGCTAATATTAGTCTGTTTCTCTCTTATTCCGACATCCTGTAGGTATCCAGACCATATGGTGGATCAGCACCTAGAAAGGACCTCTACAGCCCTGAAAGACAGCGGAGACAAGGACAACTAGAGCCCCAGATACAGATCCCCTGTAAAGACCTGGTCTCAGACGACCACCGGGACAAGACCACAGGAAACAGATGATTCTACTGCACAATCTGACTTTGCTGCAGCCTGGAATTGAACTGCTGGTTTCATCTGGTTAGAGGAGAACTGCCCCCCCCAACTGAGCCTGGTTTCTCCCAAGGTTTTTTCTCCATTCTGTCACTGATGGAGTTTTGGTTCCTTGCCGCTGTCACCTCTGACTTGGGGTCACTTCATTTACAGCGATATCGTTGACTTGATTGAAAATGATTGCACAGACACTATTTAAACTGAATTGAGATTACATCACTGAATTCAATGATGAACTGCCTTTAACTGTCAATAATGGCATTATTGACACACTGTTTTCCTAATTAGTGTAGTTCAGTTGCTTTGACACAATGTATTTTGTTTAAAGCACTATATAAAGGTGACTTGACTTGACTTGTTACATTTAAGCAACATATACTGTTTCACCTGTACCGTGTATAAATGAAAATGTGTAAACATGAATTATGAAAACTAGTTTTTTTTAAATCTAACATTGCTCCAGTTGTGATATAATTTTTAGCTCGCCACAGAAGTGCTGTCTAAGATATTTGTTCTTGTCCTCCTCTTTTATCTTGATATGTTGATAGGAAATTGGCTGCTGTGCTTTTACACTCCAGTAGACATGCTCGGTTTGTGAATGTATAGATGGGTGTGATATAGGGTGCCGTTTAACCCAGAAAAAAGGCAGAGACAGGCCCCGGGGATCCAATGCTTGCACAATACATCCATCATGAAGGGCAATAGAAAGCATGGAATGGTGGGCCGCATGTCCTCCCCCTGGGGACATCTGCTGTAGGAGAGATGAAAAGACACACTAGTTGTCAAAACATATCCACCACACGTGGATACATTGTGTATGGCACATCTTTGACCTCCCACATGTCTACCAGCTGAGAGATTAGAATCTTATATCTGTATGGTATATCTGTATAACAGAATATGTGGTGCAAATTTGATCAAATATTATACAAATCCAAACTCTGCTGTTTAGCAGCTCTTAACAAGACAATAGTGTTATTATTCTGCTCAAGTCAGTTCAGTGTTGATTCGGTTCAATAACAGTGTCGATATTGCAAAATTGGCAATCATGGAATAAATCTGATTAAGCTATAAATCTATAAATCTACTGGAGGCGATGGTGTCATCATATAGCTCAAATCAGTTTTTTTTTTTCTCATCCAGTAAGTGCGCTCAACCACTTATAGTACATATTACTTGTTTTATAATCCCAGCCAAGCAAGCTAAAGGTGACAGTACTTTTTGAATCAAAGTTGTTCTACATAATTAACTAATAAATTATCCCTAAATCTATTTGGCTAAACAAGCATATATCCAAATGAATCCAAATCAAAATATATATTAAGCAATATCTTTACCTTCATAATGTGTAATTTTATTGTGTGAAATGTTAGTGAATTACTTTTTAGAGAGAAGAGGGAGGGGGGTTGGGTAAAAAGAGCAAGAAGCTTCTTACACTCTTGAGATTCAGACATTTAATAATGTTTATCACATGACAATGTTCAACACATACTCCCTTGACATAAGTTCCACAATGCATAGAAATTTGAAAAAGAATTCATAACAATCAATAGTGAAAACTTTTTCTCATGGAAAAACAAAATAAGTGAAAAGATTCATGTTTCAGGTTAAATATATAGTTCAGTCATGAAACTCTAGATGGCACAGGGTGATTGTAAAGGTGGAAAATAATTTATTACAAATACTTTAATTGCAGTACTTGAGTACATTTTTACATTTCTTCTACTTTCTTGAGTATAATTAAATTGTGGTACTTTTACTTAATTATTTACTTAATAAAACTAAAGTATTCAACTTCGCTACAATAATCTGATTTTAAATCGTAGTCAGATCCTGAAATGGGTCATACCAATGATATTACACAGCGGTATAATAAATAGACACTTATGGAGCAGTTATGGGGCAAGAATAGTCTAAGTGTCTAAAATACATGCACACAGTTCAAATGAATGGTAAAAATGTACAAAGCTAAAATAACCTCAACATTAACCACAACATTAAAATAATAGCACATTAATTTTTACGTGCATCTGGATGATCGATCAACCACGATTTATCTGTAAATCAGATGCATTTTAATTAACTTTTTCTGTGTGCGTGCTTTGGTTGTGAAAGCACATGGCGAAGAAACGAGATCTATGTATGACCAGACGATTTATTTACATCCAAAGCGAGAAGATCTGAACATTTAGTGCATGTTTCATTCATACTCGAAGTTGAAGGGCCAGGGTTGCCAGGTTTTCACAACAAAACCCTCCCAAATGCTACTAAAAACTAGCCCCAAACTAGCCCAATATAAATAATGCAGTGTTAACTGACGTTTATAACAATATAGAAACTATTCTGCCTTATGTGTTTATATAAACTAAATTGTCTTCAGTAAAACACTGATTTTTATTTTTTATTTTATATATATAAAATACAAATTACTGTTTATTGTCCAGCAGTTTATCTGATTTCTTAGCCAATAACAAGTCATAAGGAAAAATAAATCCTGTCAATTAAACAAAAGTCAAATTATTATTATATTTTTTTTTTTTTACTTTTGTTCCCCTCATTTCTAAAATGATAGATAGCCTATGCCCCTATATGTGCAGTACAGAAAACAGTGCACAAGTCTTCTTGTGCTTGAATGGTTTTAAGTCATTAAAGTGTGCACAAAGGAATTGATAAGAGGAACCAATATTTAATTTTATAACAACTCAGGGGCGCTGCCAGGAATTTTGGTCCCCATGACAAAAAAATCAAATTGGGTCCCCCTTGCGCAGCTGTTGTCACCATATCTCTAGGACCTAACTGTCCCATCAAAAGCTTTACATAACTCTAATCAAAGGCTTGCAACTGTCTTGCTGCTTGTAGTTCAATGCTAGTACTAGCACAATATTTACTGTTGGTTATTTGTAAATGCAAGTCTGCATACAGTATGCAGTTCACTATTTGATGCAAGATTAAAAGCCACCTTAAAAATGTCCTTAAAGCAACACTACACTCTAAAAAGTGCTGGGTTGTTTTTTCAACCCATATGCTGGGTTGAGGCCGCTGGATAGGATTTTGGGATGTTTTAACCCAAGTTTGGGTTGAAATTTGTTTTCCGTTTTAACCCAGCGGGGTTGGGTTGTGAACGCGGACGTGAAGGAGAGCACGCACGTCACGTCAAGATTGTATGTCTCCAGTGCGAGCAGCCGCCATTTTCTCAGCATGAAAGAAGCGAGAAGCGAGGGAAAGACTATGGTAAGTAAATATTCAAAATGTAAAGTTATCGTTTATTTTTTACCTGGTTGTATGAAAGGCGGAAAGTTTTATTGAAAGGCGGAAACAAAGAAGCTTAAGGTTACATTACAAAAAAAAAAAAACAGACGCGGTTTTCGCCTCAGACATGGAGGTCTTAACGGCATCATTTAACATTACTGAACAGAAGAGGTAATTTTAATATAACGTCAGTGAATGTATTTTGTCATATTTACATTAGATTTTACATTATCTGTACTTTTTGAGGCGTTAATAGACGGTTATGGTCACGGTTACACTCATGTTAATTTGTCTTTTGTTTTTTTTACGGCTTTACTGAATGTATGTTTGTCTCCTAAAGGAAATGGCATTGTGCAGTAAAGACTAGCATTATTTTGAGGCTGTTGAAGTGGTAACTGTTAAAAGTCTGTTTTACATGTAATATTTCAGACTTGTCGAGCTCGTGTCTTCATTGTCCTCGCACCGAGAGTTAAAGACACAGAAGCTGTTTGTGTAAGGAGTCTCAGACTGTGAGGAGGAGATGGTGTTCTTCTGAAGAGAGGGACAGACGGGTTTAAGGAGAGCAAACTTCAGAATAACATCAAGTTATCTTATTTTTACTAAGACTAAAACAATGTTTGTTTTTGTAGATGTTGAAATCCAGAGACAAGATAACTTCATTCTTTTGAGACTGATGTTTTTATTTTTTTTTTTTTTTTTGAAGATTAATGTTTCTGTTGTGTCCTGCCTGTTTACTTCACATTTTGATGCAGCAACAGTGTGATTATTTGTTCATATTTTACTGAAACCATTGATGTCCCTCTTTGCAGAACTCAAACTAACTTTGGAGTTAAGTGGACAGAAGTCTGCTTGTGTGAGGAGGAGGTGGTTTTTTCAGCTTATTCTGAAGAGAGGGAAAGATAGTTTTACGGCAAGTTAACTTCATAATTTCATGTTATTAGTTGTTGTTGTTTAATACTAAGAGTAAAATAATGTTTGTTTTTTGTTTTTGTAGATGTTAAAAGCCAGAGACATGGGAGAGCATAATTATTTTGAGATTTTATGTAAGTTATTTTTAGAAAATAAATGTTTCGGTTTACTTCACATTTTGATGCAACAACAGTGTGATTACATGCTCATTTAATTAAAACCATTAATGTCTGTGTTTTTCATTGCAGAACTCAAACCAACTTTGGAGTTGTCTTGACTGATTTGGAGAGTCATCATTCTTGGTCTTCCCTCTTAAAGGTAAAGTTCACACAAAAAAAAAAATCATTTACTTGCCCTCATGTCATTCCAAACCTATAAGACTTGAATATATTGAAATTAATATATTTTTAATTTTCTCATAATTTTGTTAATCCATTTATAGTCTATATAATCAGTATTTTCAAGCCTCAGAAATACAGAGTTATTGTAGAAGTAATTCATTCCGATATTTATATATGAATAAATCTTAAATGATTTGATAGCAATGGAGGACACAAATTGAGAGAATATTAAATATATTCATTTGTTTTCCAAAAATGAGCAGAGTTTGTATGAGTCTGGAACAACATGAGGGAGAGTAAATTATGACCATTTTCATTATTTGATGAACTAACCATTTGAAAAGCAGCCCTCCACGTACATGAACATTTGTGAGGTATGTGAATGTCATGTCTGTTTTAATGCTTCAGTAAAGAAGCTATCTGAAAGCAGTATATTTATTCAAACAATATTTTGTGCCCTCACACTAGTGCTGCTATTATAGCATTCTGGAGCGCTGTGGTGGACAAAGACATTAAACAACCACACAAAGTGTTGAAACTTTAACACAGATTATTTACCTATCCTTACGGATGTGAATACACCTCTATCTGAAAATGGATAGTTTAATTAAATGTTTTATTTTTTCAAATGTGTTTCTCTTTCTAGGTCACTGATGAAGAACAGGCGGTGACTGGATGAATACTGGTCAAAGAAGAGAACTTCCTTTCCCCTAAACTGATGCAGCAGTGGTTTTAAAAGTATATACAACTGAACAAAGTCCAATTTGATCTTAAGTTTTATTCAACGAATGTTCAATGCTTTATGAACTGTAGCTGTTAATGCCATCCTTTTCTGCATTTCTTCTTACATGTTACTTTTTGACTTTACTCTTGTTTTTAATAAATATTTTCCTTTTGATAATTATTATTTGTGTGTAAAAGTGATATTTAAAATGAACATTATTTGTAGGTTTAATGCCTAGCTCAATTTGGTTTCATTTTAATGTAGCAATGTATTGTTTCCCACATCCTTGCACTCTGCGAGTTAATTTTCTGCCAGCAAGAGGCGCTAAGAGCGGGTAGGTAGGTTTCGAAGGTAACGGCTGCAAAGCAGCGCTGAGCTCACAAACGCTGCCTCATCAAGCATTACATGCGAAATGAATTTGAACATTTTCTAAATACAGTACTTTTCCTTCTGAAATACAGTGATAAAAAACACCCGCTCTGGTTTTTGAAACCCTGCAATGTAGTCAATTTAAACCATAAAAAAAGCAATGATACATGATAACCCAGCGTTGGGTTCGTCCCTCTTTGACCCAGCGCTGGGTTGTCAAAGTAACCCAAATTGGGTTGTTTTCAACCCAGCAGTTTTTAGAGTGTATGTAAAAATTGTTACCTTAAAATAATATTTCCAAAATCGTTTCAGTGGTTCATCAAGTTGTAACAGGGTGAAAGGCACTTATGCCTCCCTGGAATGATGCTAACATTAACACAGTGGTAGCTAATTTATATGTAGTTTTCAAATTTAAATAATCATTAATTATTCTTTCTTTATACCAAATCAATTAAGCTTATGAGATATTTGAATCAAGGAATACATTTGGAAAATCTTGAATAAATTATGACAATTTTCATTTTTGGGTGAACTATCCATTTAACAGAAGTGAAAAAGGAGCAATCTTTTTTTTTCTTTTTTTTTTTTAAAGCACAATAAGACAAATACAATAGAGATACAAATTTAACTATTTTTTTCAGGTACTGTAGGTTTTACTTAACATGTATACATTTATTTAACGTCTTTTGTTGGCTAAAATTAATGACATGAGTATTTAATTTGGAATGTTGTCCTTTTAAGACAGAAGGAATACATCAAATACTGACACATGTTAAGTTTTCACCCACCTTTTCACATTCACTTAATCCATAACCTACTGTATTTACGTGAGATATTCTACAAGATAAACATTTGGGCTGTTGTGTGTGTATTTGAGTGCTGAGAACTGATTGCTCTGTATATGAGAACTGAGGGAGCAGAGTGTTCGCCCGCGCGAAAGAGAACACTTCTATCAGCGTGATTCCGCCTATCCCGCCTTTACTAACTTTAAGTTAATCGACAACGAATTGTGACTCCCGGGAAAAACGGGACGTCTGGTCACTTCATCCCTGCCCCTTCAGGTGCTGAGGCTGTTGTTTCAGATCGCTAGTTCGTGTTTTATTAGTCTATCCATCCACTGCGGCTGTTATACTGACTAATAGACAAATGGCCCTTATCGGATCACAATCCAATGACAGGGATGCACATTTTGAAAGACAATATAGGATGCATTTTGAATGTCCAGTAGTCCTCAAATAACATATAGTGCAGTCTCATCTAGTTAACGAAAACGCTGCATGAATTTCGTCATAATTTCATCATCAGATATTATTTTTAGCTCATCAACATCTTGTCTTAGTCACATAAAAATGTTCATTAATGAATATTTTTTCGTCGTTGTGTTCGTTAATGAAATTAACACTGCTAGCGTGCTGTGCCACGGTCGAGTTTACTCGACAAGATGCGGCACTGAATAAAACGTCCGATTTTGTCAAACAGGGTGTCAAATTTCACGCGACCTCCCCTGCACCAGATAGCAGACATGTAATACTTCATCTCTGACTGAAAAAAACGTCATGGTCCTATACCAAATCTTCGAGCTAGAGCGCATTGAATCAGTGCGAATAAAAGAAATCATATGACGTCATAATATGCAAATTAGATGGGAAAATAAAATCCCTACATAGACATTGGGTCATCCTTAATATTTTTATAATTTACAGAAAGTCTCTATCTTTTATACATTTTTAGATAGCCTTTTGAAATTAAGATGTCAAAATCGAAAGTTTTAGGAAAAAACCTCTGGCGCCTAAAGGGTTAATTGACTGTCTGCAACTAACGAAACACCAGGCTTATTTGAGATGCGCCTTGCCTCGCCTAAAATGTATGCGAGAGTAGGCGGATGCAGTGAGAGGAGGAGTGAACAAAGCGCAGGCAAGCCGGACAGATCTCTCTTCTCGTAGTGGATCTGACACCTGTGAGATCAAAGATGGCTATCGCGGCATTCACACTCGTGCACAAGTGTTGCTAATAAACTGGATGTAATTCAAGTTCTGTTGCTTTTATATGAAAATAAATAAAATGAACAAGACACCCATTTAATTACATACCAAAGACGTGTTTATCAGTATTTGTTTCTTTAATCAGGGTTGTGTCTAGAGCATTTTCAGTGGGGGGGGGGGTCCAAATGGGGTAGCTGCCAGTGACCAAAGAAAAAAAAAAAGCTAAATTCTACAGTATATTACGTAAATCCTATTGATTTTATTATTTATTAACTTGAATAAAGTTACTTGTAAACAAAGGCAGTATTAAAGCACATTTTTGATTAATTTAGTTTTTTGTCATCCCTTTATGTATAAAATTTGAGAATAAATTAATTATTTTTCCTTTTTTTTAAAGAAACTCCCTATATCTTTAGTTCTTTTCATGGCTTGGCACTGCTCTCTTCCCTGCCTTCAAAAGAAACACTTATGTGTGTCTGTTATTCTCAATCTAAAAAAAAAAAAAAAAAGTTAGGCTTGACAATTTAACTGATTATCTAACTGACTCACTCAATCAATCACATTTATTTATATAGTGCTTTAAACAAAATACATTGCGTCAAAGCACTGAACAACATTAATTTGGAAAACAGTGTGTCAATAATGCAAAATGATAGTTAAAGGCAGTTCATCATTGAAATCAGTTATGTCATCTCTGTTCAGTTTGAATAGTGTTTGTGCATTTATTTGCAATCAAGTCAATGATATCGCTGTAGATGAAAATACCCCAACTAAGCAAGCCAGGGGCGACAGCAGCAAGGAACCAAAACTCCATCGGTGACAGAATGGAGAAAAAAAACCTTGGGAGAAACCAGGCTCAGTTGGGGGGCCAGTTCTCCTCTGACCAGACGAAACCAGTAGTTAAATTCCAGGCTGCAGCAAAGTCAGATTGTGCAGAAGAATCATCTGTTTCCTGTGGTCTTGTCCTGATGGTCCTCTGAGACAAGGTATTTACAGGGGATCTGTATCTGGGGCTCTAGTTGTCCTGGTCTCCGCTGTCTTTCAGGGATGTAGAGGTCCTTTTCTAGGTGCTGATCCACCATCTGGTCTGGATATGTACTGGATCTGGTGGCCACGGTGACCTCGGAACAAGAGAGAAACAGACAAATATTAGCATAGATGCCATTCTTCTAATGATGTAGAAGGTACATAGGGTGTTATTTGAAGTGTTTCCGGTTCCGGTTTGGATATTAAAAGCATATTAGTATGTTATGTGTATGCCAGGTTAAAGAGATGGGTCATTAATCTAGATTTAAACTGCAAGAGAACAACCACCCAATAAAGCATTACAATAATCTAACCTTGAAGTCATTAATGCATGGATTAACATTTCTGCATTTGACATTGAGAGCATAGGCCGTAATTTAGATATATTTTTGAGAAAATGCAGTTTTACAAATGCTAGAAACGTGGCTTTCTAAGGAAAGATTGCGATCAAATAGCACACCTAGGTTCCTAACTGATGACGAAGAATTGACAGAGCAACCATCAAGTCTTAGACAGTGTTCTAGGTTATTACAAGCAGAGTTTTTAGGTCCTATAATTAACACCTCTGTTTTTTCTGAATTTAGCAGTAAGAAATTACTCGTCATCCAATTTTTTATATCGACTATGCATTCCATTAGTTTTTCAAATTGGTGTGTTTCACCGGGCCGCGAAGAAATATAGAGCTGAGTATCATCAGCATAACAGTGAAAGCTAACACCATGTTTCCTGATGATATCTCCAAAGGGTAACATATAAAGCGTGAAGAGTAGTGGCCCTAGTACTGAGCCTTGAGGTACTCCATACTGCACTTGTGATCGATATGATACATCTTCATTCACTGCTACGAACTGATGGCGGTCACATAAGTACGATTTAAACCATGCTAATGCACTTCCACTGATGCCAACAAAGTGTTCAAGTCTATGCAAAAGAATGCTGTGGTCAACTGTGTCAAACGCAGCACTAAGATCCAATAAAACTAATAGAGAGATACACCCACGATCAGATGATAAGAGCAGATCATTTGTAACTCTAAGGAGAGCAGTCTCAGTACTATGATAGGGTCTAAATCCTGACTGGAAATCCTCACATATACCATTTTTCTCTAAGAAGGAATATAATTGTGAGGATACCACCTTTTCTAGTATCTTGGACAGAAAAGGGAGATTCAAGATTGGTCAATAATTAACTAGTTCTTTGGGGTCAAGTTGTGGTTTTTTGATGAGAGGCTTAATAACAGCCAGTTTGAAAGTTTTGGGGACATATCCTAATGACAATGAGGAATTAATAATAGTCAGAAGAGGATCTATGACTTCTATGAAGCACCTCTTTTAGGAGCTTAAATGGTATAGGGTCTAACATACATGTTGTTGGTTTAGATGATTTAACAAGTTAATAACATTTTTTGTCTCCTATAGTAGAGAATGAGTGGAACTTTTCCTCAGGGGGTCTAAAGTGCACTGTCTGATGTGATACTGTAGCTGACGGCTGAATGATTGCAATTTTATCTCTAATAGTATCGATTTTAGAAGTAAAGTAGTTCATAAAGGCATTACTGCTGTGGTGTTGGGAAATGTCAACACTTGTTGAGGCTTTATTTTTCGTTAATTTAGCCACTGTATTGAATAAATACCTGGGGTTAAGTTCGTTTTCTTCTAAAAGAGAAGAAAAGTAATCAGATCTAGCAGTTTTTGTCAGGGAAAGGAACAGGATCCAACTGCGGTTGAATGAATGAGACATTTTATTGAGAAACTCAGAGGACTTAATCCGTTGGAGCACGAGACAGTCAGCACTCTGCATGAACAGCCAGCTCGAAGATCCCTACGGCGACAGCCGCACAGCAACGAGGAACAGGTGGCAGATCAGCGCTGGAAAGCCGATGCGTCCGAAGGAGACAGCCGCCTGGTAGATGTGGGCTACTGAGGAACGAGAGGCAAGGCAGGGGGAAAAAAACCCCAAAAAGCAGGAACAGCAGGTCGACTAGATAGAGGAAAAATACAAAAATGGAGTCAGAAAACTATGGCTAGTAACAAGAAGCTTACTTTAACAACGCTTACGGACCAAGATAGCAAACACAAGGGTATGATAAAGGGAAGATAAAGGGAAGAGTAAGACAGGGTGCAGGTGAGGGAGAAAACGTTAACAGGGATAACAAGAGGGGCGGAAAAAAGATAGCGGGAATAGTGAAACACCTGGCGAGCCAGCAAAACCCAAATCATGTGCTCCAGGAAAGAAAAAGCCTCAGCCCCCACTGAGACCATGACAGTACCCCCTCCCCCAGGAACACCACCAGGCGACCTAAGGGAGGGGCTTACCATGTTTATGGCGGAAGTCGTCAATCAGCGACCGATCCAGAATATCCCGAGCTGGGACCCAACTCCTCTCCTCCGGACCGTAACCCTCCCAGTCCACCAGGTATTGAAAACCCCTGCCACGACGATGAACATCTAGTAATCTCCTAACAGAATAGACAGGAGAACCATCCACTAGATGAGGGGGAGGGGGGCAGGGGAGGAACTGTTGGTATTAAAAGGGGATCTTAAAACTGGTTTAACCCTGGATACATGGAAAACAGGGTGAACCCGACCAAGAGAGGAGGGCAACTTGAGCTGTATCGCAGCCGGATTAATGACCTTGGTGATCTGGTATGGGCCAATGAACCTGGGTGCCAATTTGCGAGAGACAGCCCTGAGAGGCAGGTCCTTGGTAGACAGCCATACCTTCTGACCACAGACATAACGGGGCGCTGGGATCCGGTGGCGATCAGCCGCTGCCTTGGTCCGTCTAGAGGCCTGGACCAGGGCCTTCCTAGCCTTCCTCCAGATGCGACGACATCTTCGAACAAAGGCTAGGGCAGACGGAACTGCAGCATCGGGTTCCTGAGAGGGAAATAAGGGAGGAGAGTAAACAACAGAACATTCAAAGGGTGACATACCTGTGGATGCTACTGGAAGAGTATTATGGGAATACTCAATCCAAGTGAGCTGTTGGCTCCAGGAGGCAGGGTTACGGAATGCCAGGCAGCGGAGAACTCGCTCGAGATCCTGATTGGCTCGTTCACACTGACCATTGGTCTGGGGATGAAATCCTGATGACAGACTTGTAGAGGCCCCAATCTGTCGACAAAATTCTTGCCAAAACCGGGAGACAAACTGGGGACCCTGTCAGAGACTACGTCCACCGGATGGCCATGGATACGGAAGACATGGTCAATTACCAGTTGGGCGGTCTCCTTGGCAGAGGGGAGTTTGTGTAGGGGCACAAAATGAACCACCTTAGAAAAGCGATCCACCATTGTGAGAATAACAGTGTAACCATTCGAGACAGGCAAGCCAGTGACCAGGGGCGAGAAGGAATGGGCAAGGGTTGAAGTTGGCCAATGTAGGGACGGTTAGAGACCTTGTTCTGGGCACAAACTGAACAAGCCAATACAAACTGCCTGACATCCTGGCCCATTGAGGGCCACCAAAATCGCTGACGGATGGCAGCCAGAGACCTCCTGATTCCTGGATGGCAGGTGACCTTAGATTCATGACCCCACTGAAAGACCTCAGGGCGTAACACTGCCGGCACGAACAACCGACCCGCCGGGCACTCAACTGGTACTTCCACTCCTCGCCCGGCCTCCTCCACCCGCCGCTCGACGTCCCAGGAGAGAACCCCCACCACCACTCCATCTGGGAGTATAGTTTCGGTAGGCACCTCCTCCCCCGGCGCTCGAACTGACGGGATAGAGTATTAGGTTTGATGTTCTTAGCCCCAGGCCGGTACGAAAGGGTGAAGTTAAAACGGTCAAAGAGTGCCCAGCGGGCCTGGCGCGGACTCAACCTCTTGGCCGAACAGAAATATTCTAGGTTCTTATGATCCGTCCAGACCAAGAAGGGCAGCGCAGACCCCTCCAACCAGTGGCGCCACTCACCCAAGGCCAACCTCACCGCCAACAGCTCACGATTACCTATGCCGTAGTTTCGTTCAGCCGGGTTAAGGCGATGGGAAAAATATGGACAAGGGTGCACCTTCCCATCCTTACTGGAGTGCTGGGTGTAACAACATTGAGTTTTACAGAATAATTAACTCAAATGATATATAGGGAATTTGAATAATTAATCAGGAATATGATTAACTTATATCTCAGATGACAGTTACATTAAATTTGATTGATTATGAAAAATAGCTCAATTGCCTATACCAATAAATAATCACAGGGCATTGTAATTTACTCATTAATATGTCAATATTCCATTCTTCATATCAATTGTTGTGATAGCTCTTACTGTAAATTACTGCAAATCAAACAGCGGTTTGTCCATAGAGAAAGTGATACTTGCAAAGTGTCCAATGTGCGTGAGCTGGACATCGGGGCGCGCTGGATCTTTTGAAACCGTCGTGCGCGTGTTGGAGACCGGCGCACGCTGGAGCACGTGGTCTTTTGTTCTGTCCTCGCGCGGTATTTGAAAGGTTCAACAAACAATGTTCCAGAATTCGTCTTCCTTGCGTGGAGAGGCGAATAGTTGAATAAACTTAGTAAAGAAAAGAAAAGAAAAGAACGAAAGCTTCCAAAGGAGCCATTAAAATGGCTTTTTCTCTCAGCCCCTGTGCTGAGGGGGGCTTGCGCTATGATTAACACATGATAACACTGCAGATAGTCCCAATTTATATGGGAAACATCTAATGTACCAAAAAGGGAATACGTAATACATGTATAAAACATAAAAACAGAAAGTTAATGAATACATTCCATAGAATGCATTGGGGAAAGAAACCAGTGATTTGGCTTCTCTCCTCTCCTGTTGTCCAGGGTGGTCGTAAAGTTTTACGACCTGCAAAAGTGGGGGTTACATACACATGACTATTTGAGAAAGAGTTAGGCTGAGGAGAACATTTCCACTTATAAGTCAGCACTTTAACCATTTACCCAGGATTAACCATTTTTATGCAATACACAAACATTAAAAATACATATTAATAAGGACTTACAAAAGTAAGGAACTTTACGAAAGGTTTCCTTTGTGTATGTTGGAATGTGGTTGGTTTAGTGTCTCCTTTGAGGCTTGCACGGGTATCGTAAATTAATTTAAGTCCAGCCAGGCTGGCGCCAGGCCAGGCAATTAGTGCAAAATGGGTTTCATTTTTTTATGCCTGAATTTAACCCATGAATCGATGATCTGCATATATGTTACATGGGACAAGACTGTGCCTACCCCAACCTCGGACGCGTCCACCTCAACAATGAATTGGCGTTCAGGATCTGGAACAGAGAGAACAGGAGCAGAGATAAACCGGGACTTTAAATTATCAAAGGCCTCCTGAGCCTGAGTACTCCAGGTGAATGGTACCTTAATGGAGGTGAGCGCCGTTAGGGGTGCAGCTACCTGGCCAAAATTCCTGATGAATCGCCGATAAAAGTTGGCAAAGCCCAAGAACCGCTGCAGAGCCATCCTGGAGTTGGGGACTGGCCACTTGGCGACAGCCTTGACCTTGGCCTGATCAGGCTTGATCTCCCCTGCTGAGACTATAAATCCCAGGAACAAAACAGACTTGGCATGGAACTCGCACTTCTCCGCTTTGACATAAAGCTGGTTCTCAAGAAGCCGTTGGAGGACCTGGTGCACATGCTGAGTGTGTACCTGAGGGGATGGAGAAAAGATTAGAATATCATCAAGGTACACAAAGACAAACCTATTAATCATGTCTCCCAACATGCTATTGACCATGCCCTGGAAGACAGCCGGAGCATTAGTAAGCCCAAACGGAAGGACCAGGTATTCATAGTGTCCCGTGGGGGTATTGAAGGCTGTCTTCCACTTATCGCCCTCACGAATACGGATGAGGTGATAGGCGTTGCGGAGGTCTAATTTAGTGAAGACCTTGGCTCCCTGCAAAAGTTCAAAGGCAGATGACATTAATGGCAAGGGGTACCTGTTCTTTATAGACGAGTTTCCTATGTGAAATAGGCGGGCCGCCATTATCCTTTCACTCTGCCAATGTCTTCCGGTTGTGTCTGCCGATAATTTCCGGTTAGCGAGTTAGCGTCTTTTACTGTCTTTGGTTAGCGTGCAGAAAAAGTAAATTATGGATGGTGTTACACGCCGACACGGCTCCGGGACATATTGTGCTGTTCGCGGTTACAACAACTCGTGTCGATTGCTGAATGTTCGGTCGGAAGGAGAATGTTTCGACCATCAACCATCTACAAGGCGCCAATGTGGATGTGCTCCCCCGTATGCGTTGTATGAGAAACCAAAAACAGATGTTGAATCTCGGAAGTGGCTAGCGGCTTTGAAGTTGAAGAATCCGGCCAAAAGACTGTTTGTTTGTTCTTATCACTTCATTGATAAAAAGCCCACAGAGGAAAACCCTTTCCCGGCACTTTGGTTGGGATACGAGCGACCTCCCCAGCAAAAGAGACATAAACTCGACAGAAACACAAGTGACACGCAATCAGATGGTAAGTGTATCTTGATATTTTTCTGGTTAGCTAAAGTTTGCAGCATAAGTTCAACTGTTGATATATGTGTCTCTGTCCTGTGTTAGTTAGACTGGTATATACATTTATAGTTGATGCTGTTTGTCTTTTAGAAGTGTGCATCGAGCCGAAGTTTAAAGATGCTGCAACACAATGGGAGGACCTAACAAAAACTGACCACAGCTAAGTGGCAAAGTTGGACCACGTGAACAAATCGACGCAGACTGGGGGTCAGACTGTGGCTGATGATATGCTCCTGGATGATGATACCTCGCTGCTGTACACAGGACTGCGTCTGGTATATTTTTTTACTTTGGTGAAAACAATGTTGCCATTTAGTAAACCATCATGTAGTATTCCTGTTGTTGACCAAATACTGATGACCCTCATGAAACTTAAACTGAACCTTGTGTTAGGGGATGTGGCAAAGCGCTTTGAAGTGTCTAAAGGTGAAGTAAGTGTGGTGATTGCTCACTGGATTGATACATTGGGTGAGCAGCTTGAACCCATTTAAATTGTACATATTCCTTTATTTTATGTGTGTGTGTGTGTGTATATATATATATATATATATATATATATATATATATATATATATATAATTTCAGGTAGAAAAACCTGTGTACATTTATTGTTATTGTTCCCTTTCTGGTGTTGTGATTATTGATAAGACAAAACAGAGTTTTAACTAAGAAAAACTTGTGAGTGCTATTCTTTTTCAAATGAGGTTTAAGTCCCTATGAAAATCAAAACCTTGGTTACCTGCAGTTGTTTTTTTTGTTTTTTTAATTGTACATATTCCTTTATTTTATGTGTGTGTGTGTATATATATATATATATATATATATATATATATATATATATATATATATATATATATATATATATATATATATATATAAATAATTTCAGGTAGAAAAACTTGTGTACATTTATTGTTATTGTTCCCTTTCTGGTGTTGTGATTTTTGATAAGACAAAACAGAGTTTTAACTAAGAAAAACATGTGAGTGCTATTCTTTTTCTTGTATTGTAAATATTGACACATGACAATAAACAAATTGATTTGAGAAGAAATGAATTAATTTTTATTGATCCTATTCCATAACAAAGGGACAATTTTATTAACTCCTTAATGGATGATTTTTTTAAAATAATTAAATAAAAACAAAGTAAATACAGGAAAAAAAGCTCACAATATCACAAAAAGAAAAAGACTGGAATAAAATATTAAATAAATAAAATTAATAAATAAAGAAATAAGTGACTGATATAAAAATAAATATGAGTAAGTTAAAGAAAATAAATCCGTTTGATAAAAACAAATAAAAGCTAGAAAGGACTTGTCACAAATTTGTTACAACAGGGAACAAGGGGTTAAAAAAGGAATGACTAATCACCCCAGTACACATAAGCAGGTCATGCTGATTTTACAACATCCATGTATCTGGAACACAACTCCAGCCTTCCATCATCGAAGTCATCGACAACTTTTGGTAACATGTGGGTGAAATAGAAGGAGTGTAGCCTTGAGATATGTCCCTCAACAAAGGTTTGGTCATAGAGCACGTTGAGCTGCAGACATTCAGTGGTACTCCAAATCACCAACAAGGCTTGCCGTAGCCCTGTGCAGTGCATGCCCAGTTGCACCTGCATGTAATATCCCTTTGGCCCATTGAAGGACAGATGGAATTCCCCTGTGGGCATACGTTTGATCTCACTGCTTTTAGCAGCAAGTGCTTCAGTAAGGGACTGGTTTCTGACTAAGACAGGGCACTTGATCTCCAGTAGTGTGTCTCTGTTCATGACACCATCCGGACTCGCAGCAAGCCATGACTCACTCGGGCAAACCACCAAACCTTTCACATCGATGTCATGACCTTGGTCTTGCAGGTATTGCCTGGCGTGCTCTTCACCCTCTGCTCCTTGCCGGGTTGCTGCGTTACCTTGAAAGGTAGGATGGAGGTGTTCAGACAAGAATTTGTCTGGTGCTGTGGTAGCCCGAACTGGCACATTCTTGGCTGTGCTTGCTGTTATCCGTACCCGTCGCATGTCATGCCACAGTTGTTCCCTGCTCTGTTCTTTTGTGTGCTGCTCAATGTACATAAATTGGGTTGTGGTCATGTCAATGTATGTGGTGTAGAATTCCCTACATTTCTCACATTCCAGTTGTGTGTTGTGATCACCATGATGAAGGGGCAGTGGAGCTTTTGATGTCTCGGCAGACTGAGCAGGGAGGCTGGTGTTAAAAGTGAGCTGCATTAGTCCACTGCCAGGTGCAGTGAAAAGTGCCGCTATTGGTGTGGAGAGACAGTAATTTTGCTATTCTTCCAGTGTCTCATGGACTTTTACCTTGCGACTAGGTGTAGAAACTATGCTGGAGGAGGATGCCTGTGATGCTGGTTGGTATAGGTTATTTCTGCTGTGTCTTCGGAAAGACACATCCCTCATTTTTTTGCTGCCCAGTATTGCTTTTTGTCCCGGCATTCCAGCAATTCTGCACATCAGTGCAGGCAAGCCCTGTCTTCCCTTGCCTCACAGCATTTTCTACCTGCAGACAGATAGAAACAAAATCACACACTTTTTAAATAATGGTTTGAGCATCACAGCAAAATTCTTTTAGAGAAAACATTTTGTAAATCAAAATAACATTAACATCAAAGTTTAACCCCTTTATGCCTGAGTATATTTAGACTTACATAAAAAAAATCTGGAAAAATATGAAAAGAATAATAAAAGAAAATACCCGCTGCATTTCTGTGTTTTTAATTCAACATAATCAAACAATTTATGTAAAAAAAAAACTCAACAGATGTTTACTTCATCCCAAGTACAAGCAATAAACAGTTTTTATGGTTAATATTTTACCTTTACCTTTGTTAGATCACATTTAAGAATTGCAACCTTGTGCGGGAACGGCAGGGGTAGTTCACACTCTCTCACACTTAGACACAATCTCTCTCTCACATGCATACACACACACACACACACACACACACACACACACACACACACATTTGTATTACTCGAGTGTTCTGTTATAGATTAACACACGGATAACTTTACATACAAACATCTTAATACAAGCATAAGATGGGCTAACGTACCTTCCAAAGCACGGCGGCTGAATGGCTACAGGAACGTCCGGGTCCGGCGATACAGGTACAGCCTGCAGTCTCCACATCTCCCGTCTTGGTAACTAAAACCCAGGCGTTATGCGCTGAATTGTTAACGGACTGGCTTGGTTGAACATCGGCCTTTAGGTAAATTAAACTGCCCATATCGTGTAAAAGTACACAGCCCACTTTGTCTGAATGGAGATACTGAAACGCCTCAGAGCTTTTCAGGTTATTAATTGCATTCCCATCCACCGCCATGGAATCAATAAAATAAGAAAAGATCTTGGATGTTGTTATGCTGGGCCATATCGACATGTTGTCCACCCATGACGTTACCTTACTTGGATGTGGAATGGTCAAAACACCATTTTTAACAAGCTTTTCGGTCGAATGTTGCCATTCCAACGCCATTTTTGCACCACTACTCAGACCGCGCCGGAAATTCTTGGCAGAAACAGGAAGTAAACCGGAAATGCCCTGGAAACTTGTCTATAGTTATGTCATTTAACCCTTGATAATCAATGCAAGGATGCAGAGAGCCATCCTTCTTCTTAATGAAGAGGAACCCAGCGCCAGCAGGGGAGGTTGAGTGGCGGATGAGTCCGGCCTTTAAGGATTCCTGAATGTATGAGTCCATGGCCTCTCATTCAGGACCTGACAGGGAAAAAAGGCGACCCCGGGATGGAGAAGTGCGTGGGAGGAGATCGATGGCACAATCAAACGGCCGGTGAGGAGGGAGAGAGGTGGCTTGGGACTTGCTGAATACCAGCCGCAGATCGAAGTACTCTGCCGGTACCCCAGTGAGGTCAGCAGGCTCCACCTGAAAAACAGGAGGCACAGACACAGGAGAAGAGGCAGGACCAAGGCAACATGCATGACATGAGTGACTCCATGAAACAATCTGACTGCTGGACCAATCCACATGAGGGCTGTGCTGAGCCAACCAAGGATGCCCCAGAACAAGTCTGGCATGAGGGGACTTCAGAAGGTACAGCACAACAGACTCATGGTGATTGCCCGAAACAACAAGGCTTACACGAGGAGTGTTGTGGGTGATGGTGGCGACCGGCTGACCAGAAAGACCCCAGACTGTGATAGGAGAAGGAAGAGAAATGGCTGGAATGCCCCAATTCTTAGCCGTGCAGTAGTCCAGAAAACTGGCTTTAGCGCCAGAATCAATAAGTGCCTTGCAGTAGTGATCTGAGCCCTGGTATTTGATGGTGGCAGAGATCTGGGTACGTGACTGAAGGGAGATAAGGGGAGAAACGCCCACTAGGACTCCCCGGTTGACTAGTGGGGTCTGACTTTTAATGGGCACGACTGAACAAAATGACCTGACCCTCCACAATACAGACAGAGGCCCTTCACCAGCCTATGTTGTCTCTCCTAGGCAGACAAATGCTGTCACTCCAACTGCATGGGTTCAGAATCCATCTGGGGTGATTGAGGCGGTGGTTGAGTCTTGAATGGCAGGGTATCTTCTAGCCCCCAAGATGGACGGGAAGTCAAGCGTCGTTGACGTAAATGAAGATGGCTTTCGACCCAAATGGCCAGATCGATAAATCCCTCGAGGGTCTTGGGCAGCTCGTCTGTCGCGATCTCATCCTTAATGTCAAAGCTCAGCCCCCCCCCCCCGAAACATAGCCCGCAGCGCCTCCTCATTCCAACCACAAGAAGCCGCTAGAGTCTTGAACTGAATGGCGTACTCTGTAACAGAACGCCCACCTTGACGGAGCCGTGTGAGTCTCGAAGCAGCCTCATCCCCCTTCACGGAGCGATCAAACAACTTCATCATTTCACAACGAAAATCCTCAAAGTTTGAACAAAAATGGGCCCTCGCGTCCCAAACGGCCGTTCCCCAGTCACAAGCTTTTCCCGTCAGCAGTGTGATGACATAAGCGATCTTCAAACGCTCTGTAGCGTAACGGCGCGGTTGCAGCGCGAACAACAACGCACATTGAGACATTAAAGCCCGACATGAATTCGGATCTCCGTCATACAAGGGCGGATTATTAGCGTGCAGCTCGGGCTCGAGCTGAGCGAGAGGCTGGGAAACCACCGGGGCGGTGGATGACAGAACACTTTGTAGTTCACGGAAGCGATCACTTAATATGGCCATTTGGGTAGTGAGTGTCTCTACCTCCGCTCAGGTGGACGAAAGCTGGCTGGCTTGGTGGCCGAGGAGAGCGCCTTGATGCGCGATAGCCGATCGAACGAACTCCATCTCTGGCCAGTCCGTACTGTCAAGGAACAGGATCCAACTGTGGTTGAATGAATGAGACATTTTATTGAGAAACTCAGAGAGCTTAATCCGTTGGAGCACGAGACAGTCAGCACTCTGCATGAACAGCCAGCTCGAAGATCCCTACGGCAACAGCCACACAGCAACAAGGAACAGGTGGCAGATCAGCGCTGGAAAGCCGAAGCTTCCGAAGGCAATGCACAGGTGAGTTGAGACAGCTGCCTGGTAGATGGGCAAAAAGCAGGAACAGCAGGTCGACTAGATAGAGGAAAGATACAAAAACGGAGTCAGCAAACTATGGCTAGTAACAAGAAGCTTACTTTAACAACGCTTACGGACTGACACAAGATAGCAAACACAAGGGTATGATAAAGGGAAGATAATCAGAGTAAGACAGGGCGCAGGTGAGGGAGAAAACGTTAACAGGGATAACAAGAGGGGCGGAGAAAACTTAGTGGGAATAGTGAAACACCTGGCGAGCCAGCAAAACCCAAATCATGTGCTCCATGACAGAAAAAGCCTCAGCCCCCACTGAGATCATGACAGTTTTTAATGCTTTTCTGTAGGATATGTTACTTTCCCACCAAGCAATACGAAATACCTCTAGTTTTGTTTTCCTCCAGCTGAGCTCCATTTTTTTGGGCTGCTCTCTTTAGGGTGCGAGTATGCTCATTATACCATGGTGTCAAACTGTTTTCCTTAACCTTCCTTAAGCGTAAAGGAGCAACTGTATTTAAAGTGCTAGAAAAAGAGAGAGTCCATAGTTTCTGTTACATCATCAAGTTGTTCTGAGGTTTTGGATATGCTAAGGAATTTGGATACATCGGGAAAATAACTTAAAAAGCAGTCTTTTGTGGTAGAAGTGATGGTTCTTCGATATTTGTAACAAGAAGTAGAATTTACAATTTTGGCTATATGAAGTTTGCACAGAACTAAATAATGATCTGAGATATCATCACTTGGCTGAATAATTTCAACACTATCAACATCAATTCCATGTGACAGTATTAAATCTAGAGTATGATTACTCTCATGCAATTATCAAGTAACGTGTCACCAGACAATTATTATTATGGAACATTCTTTGCATATTGTCATTTGGTGCAATCTTGCTATGTGGTCACTGTCACAAAATAAACTGATACAAAATATGCAAATCACCACGACTGTTTATTGTTTATTGTTGTCGCCCGGCGTATTTTACTTTTATTGTGTTTTAATAAACGTTGACTGAACAATCGATTGAAATCAACCACGTCCAACGCGAGCAGAGCCTGACAGGGTTGATCTGAGAAAACCATACAAAAATATTAGACTATACATAAAGGTTACCTACCAGCTCTTTGTTTTATGTCTTGTGATGTGTTGTTCTTGAACGATTCAAATCTTTAATGTAACTAGGGAAGAACGAGTCGTCTCTGTGACGGCGACATCACTTTGAATGTGTTTTTGTTTGTTTCTTACAGTGGATTCTATTCTTCGAAAATTACCTTGTTGTATGATTTATGTCTTTTGAGTTCACCCTTCAGATTAGACTATATAACTGTAGTGTTACTTGTTTAGGATTCAAAATGTTATTTGCTTTTAATTTATGTCATTATGTCCTTTTTGAGCAAGCATCTTATACATATATTAAACCAATTTGCCAAGTCTGCCTGGGAAAACATTTATTATACAAGCAAACTCAAAATTGGATTAAAAATTAAACTAGGTTACAAATACTTGGATTATTATATTATTATATAGCCTAGTGTTTATTTAATGATAGACAGTCAAAGATACAAATTAATCAATATTTTATTTATAACAAGGTTTTATTTATTTATAAAATATTAACACACCACAGATCCTCAAGAAACAGTAACAAAAACACAGTGACAGAAATGTCAGAAATAACGCATGGATCTATCACGTGATTAAAGAATGATTTGAACCCGAAGACTTGTCAGACAAGAGGTGAGTTAATCACAGACTGAAGACCCAGGTAAATAATTAATTAATCTTTTATGTATCTTTATAGCATTTTAGTTTTGTATTGTTTGTAGTGTGATCAACGTTTGTGTAAGTACTAGATGTGTTGGGGAAGTAACACGTAACGTTTTAATTATATTTAGCTCAAATGAACATAATGACTCAAAAAAAGATTAGTTCATTTTGCTGAACGCGACTCAAAAGTCCAAGTCAGCATAATGATCCGAACATGTTTCAATTTCCCACACTTGATAAAGTAAAAGTCCAAGTCCGCGACAAGCGTTGTTTCTCTGACGACGCTGCACTTCTAACTTCTATAAGTCTATAGTCTATAAAATGATTGGCCATAAAATGAACCAATCACAAGGCATCTTATAGGGGGGGCACCTGGGGTGGCCAGTCGAATTTCAGGGGGGGCCTTTAATACAGACATATGTTTTGTTTTGTTTTTTATAAAAATGAAATTGCATAACCCAAAGTGATTGCACTTTCAGACAGTTTGGTAATATTCACACATGACATATACACATAAAAATTATATTAGAGTTTTAAAATCAAAAATTTTAAAAGAGAACATTACATCACAGTTGTTTAAACCAATAAGCATTAAGCTGTGTCTGTGAACTATGAAACTATGAACCCTGATTCTCCTGCCAAAGAAGACAGTAAGACAACTTTATTTGTTGAAGAAGACGACGACGCTAGCAACCAAACCGAGCTAACTACAGACGCAACCACCAGCACCTGCGAGACCCCAAGTTCACAACCCACTCTGGCTAACATCCTAGCGGCTATTGGAAAACTGCAAGAGGACATAACGGCCAGATTTAATGGCCTGGATTCAAAACTGCACCTCGTTCAAACCTCCCTTACCAACCATGCAACACGTATTACTGATCTTGAGGGAGCAATGACCGACCATGACACCCGCATAACCAGTCTCGAGCGCCACTGTGAGGAAATGATTGAATCCAACACAGCCATGAAGTGCAAATTAACTGACCTCGAAAGCCGCTCTAGAGGGTCAAACATTAAAATCGTGGGCTTACCAGAGATAGTTGAGTAGGGAAATCCGACTCATTTCATAGCCAACCTCCTGCCAAAACTTCTCGGATCCGACAACTTCCCCGCTGGCCTGAAAGTGGACCGAGCCCATTGGATAGATGCACAATCCTCATCGTCGTGGCCGCGCACGATGATTGTCAAAATACACCACTTCCCAGAGAAGGAGAAAATACTCAACCTCACCCGCCTCCAATCTCCACTGACATTCAACGGAGACCGGATCAGCATTTATCCAGATTTTCCACCTGAAGTTTCTGAGCAGCGCCGGGCCTTTGATGGCGTAAAGAAGAAACTGAGGGAGGCGGGAATAAAACACGGTTTCTTTTTCCTGCGCGCCTGATTCTCACATTTGGGACCGAGCAGAAAATATTTCTTAAGCCTACTGATGCCGAGGCATTCATAGACAAATTTGTTACACCTGCTGCTACCGCGCAGCCGACCTGAGACACCCCACTCTCTCAGAGTTGTTTCCAGAGGCGCGTGCAACGCCGGACTAGACAGCTGTCTTCCGTCTTCTCACGTTTAGCAAGTTCAGTTCCTTGCTCTCCCTAGCTTATATGCAAGCAAATAGACATGAGGGTAGATGGGGCCACTCAAAGGGCCCACTGCTAAGGTAATTGTATACTATGATTATTTCCTTGAACCGTACAATTAGAACCGTACAATTGAACCGTACATTTCCTTGTAGTGTTAAATCGTTTCCCAATGTTAATGTGGGTATTCATGTTCTGCTTCGTTTGGGGAAGTAGGCAGGGGGGTGGGATTAATGTTACCATCTTGTTGCCATTTTTTCCTCTCTTATGTTTTTGTTTTCTCGTTCTTTTATTCTGCTCGTGCATTCAGTGTCGATACCACTATTGTTGTTATCACACCACATTATTCTGGCATTATCTTCTCATGGTTACTAGCACTTTTTCGTCCTCACCACAAGGTGGTAGTCTAACCTTATTAAGCTGGAATGTCAGAGGTTTAAGAACCATTTTAAATTTTGAACCTATTATTTTTTTACAGGAAACGCACATTAAACATTCAGATCAATGGAGGCTAAAATGCAGTTGGGAGTCACAAATTTATCAGTCAACATTTTCTTCTAAAGCAAGAGGAGTAGCTATATTATTTCGCCGAAATGTCCCATTTTAACACATTTCAACCATTTCTGATCCAAACGGTCGCTACTGTATATCATTGTAACGGGCCATATTTTGTCATGGCATTTAACATTTCTTAATATCTACGTGCCAAATTTTGACGACCCTGGCTTCTTTAGAAAAGTTTTTAATCTCATTCCGGACTCTTCCACTTCTCACTTAATTGCAGGAGGAGACTTCAATAATATATTGGATTGTTTTACTGATAGGCTTTCTACACGCCCAATTGCTCTTTCCAAGTCCACCATTACCATAAATAACCTAATCAGATCCATGAACCTTGTTGATATCTGGAGGCTTCAACACCCCACTGCTAGAGATTACTCTTTTTTTTCCACATGTACACAAATTATACACAAGAATTGATTATTCTCTAACAGATGCTAAACTGACTTCTGATGTTATCTACACCAAAAACCACAACATTTTAATCTCCGACCACTGCCCTATAGAAATAAAGATAGACTTAGGCAGGAACAAAACCCACATTTGACTGGCGATTCAACCCACTACTACTCAACAATATTTATTTTCACCAACAAACAGCCAACCTCATAACAGACTATCTTTCCCATATGACACATCTGACGTTACAGATTCCACTCTATGGGAAGCTTTCAAAGTTGTTATGCGGGGCCACATCATAGCCTACGAGGCTAAACTGAAAAAAGACAGACAGAAGGAAATGTCAGAAATCACAGCTCAGTTGTCAGTCCTTGAAAGTGACTTTCAACAATCTGCCTCACCTTCTACACTGAATGAGATTGTGAAACTTAAATTAAAATATAACACTATTCTTTCCAACCAAGTGAGTACTATGATGTTAAAGATCAAACAAAAAAAAATTGAACTGGCTGACAAACCAGATAAATTATCAGCCTGTCAGCTTAAAAGCATACAGGCTAACGGACAATCCATAAAATCAAGACAAAAACCTGTACTATCACCACAGATCCAAAAGAGATTAATAAATGTTTCCGCCAATTTTATGAAGACCTTTACACATCGAAAACCACTGCAGATGCCACGCAAATCTCTGACTTCCTTCATACCCTCCATCTACCTAAACTGAACGCCTCAGCACAAGCAGACCTAAATGCAAATATAACTCTAGAGGAAGTTGAGACGGCAATACGCTCCTTCCCGAATGGAAAAGTGGCTGGCCCAGATGGTTTTAACATAGAGTTTTACAAAGCATACTCAGAAAAAATAACTCCTCTCATGTAACGGATGTTCAACCACTCCACCGCTACTGGCCTGCTTCCTGACACCTTGTATTCAGCCAACATCTCCTTGATATTGAAAAAAGAAAAGGATGAGTTAGACCCCGCTTCGTATCATCTTATTGCTCTCCTTAACTCTGATCTTAAGGTGTTCACTAAAGTGCTTGTCAACAGACAGTTCACACAGATGATAATAAACTAGTTCATGTTCATAGTTCTTTTTTTTTAAATGAACTAAGTTCACATATCTAAAAAAGAACTAGTTCACGTTCATTTGTTAAATTCTTTTTAAGATAGGCCACTATCTTACTCAATAGAACCTCTTTACCCTCCATCACCAGCTGCAAATCACTGCCACTCCAAAACTAATCAAAATTGTTGTACCAATTAACAAGAGACAATTATTATAGCCAGGAGAAAAATAATGTTGAGATAGAGAATATATTTACCCCTTAAATAATGTGTAATCATGATATATAGAAATTGGAAAATACAAGGTGCAGTCAAGGTATACTGTATGTTCAGTGAAACTTTTATTTAGCCAGCATGAACCAAACAGGAGTCATAGGCTTCAAAGTGCAATAGTCAAACAACATAACTTACTGAACGTAAACATTTGGAGAAAAAAAAAGAAGGTTGACTCCTGAGTGCTTGTTATGTCATGTCTCTTATAGCACCACAAAAGAGTTACAGTGGATATTACTAGTCCAATACATCAACCAAGAAGTTAAACTTCTTTAAAGAGCCACACAGATGGGAAATCTAAAAATTACCTGTATTACAGTGTATGATGTAGCTGTCCATCAGTGTAAACAATGTGCAAAGTAATTAAACCAAAAAGTACACGATTTATAAAGTTATTGGCTTCTAAAGTAAGGAGTCGACTCTGAATCGCTGAAACGAGTCGTAATAGATTTCAAATCTTTTGCCCATCTCTATGTACGTCACTAGGAACACTTTGCATAATAATCTCCGCCTACCGTCTTGGGAGAAACGGAACTCTGACCTGCCCCACCCCCCACACAGACACTCTGGTTGGTGTGATAGCATCTTGTCGAGGAGACAGTGTATTTTTAATTGTAAAGGCAAGTTTGTTTTATTTTCAGTGCCAAAGAATGAAGATCAGAAGAACCAATGGCTAAAATTCATTTTTACCACAATACTACAGCAGTACAAATCCCTTTTGTTGTGTTCACAACATTTCACTGATGACTGCTTTTCTAATCTCGGTGAGTACAAGGCGGGATTTTCAAAGCGTTTGGCCATAAAAGAGGGTTTATTACCAGCTTTATTTAGACCAACGAGCATCTCCGAATCACAAACGCGAAGTATGATTATGAAGTTATGTGTCTGTTTTCTCCCGAGCGTCTTATCAGTATGTGTGCTGACTGCAGCCTATCTGCGCTGATCTTTATTTACAAACACGTCATTAAAATGAAATGTAACTCTGTGAATACTCAACGAAGAGACATGAGAGAGATATCTATAGAAAGCTTGACATGTCTACTTTAAAACTAAACTAGTGCTGCTGAAAACAGATATTCTGTGATAAAGTAATCCATATGATAACAACGCGATGTCTATTCTTCATGTCTCCCTTCGTTATATCGAATGTGACCACGCCTCCGCGCTGAACGCGATATTCAGATTCAAACTGAAGCATGCGGCTTGAATACACCCACATAGAAGAAAAAGCAGCGAGACTGTTCAAGTTTTTTATTTTACTGTTTGCTTCGCGTTGAGAGGAATAAGACATAATTCACCCCAAACAGATACTAACGCATAGTTTACCGTGGAGGTGTGTGCGGAACAACCAATCAAACATGACTATGTTAGTTGACCAATCAGAACACAGTATGCTACCGAAAGGTGGGGTTTAAGGAAAATGAATCTTTTGAACAGCTTCGCGCGAACCATTTGGGCAACTCTGAGAATTGAGGTAATTTTAAAATGATATTTTGACAAAATGACAATGTTTTTTAACCTTGGGTGGATTTAAACCTAATGTACAGGACTTATAAACAGTGATAGGAAGCTTAGAATTTTCATCTTACTTGCTCTTTAAGCTTTCTGTTTGCATTCAAGAGCAGTTGCTTCTCAAAGTTTTCATCACCAAGCCTGTTTCTCCTGGGCCTGAATATTTGGCCTCCGATACTGAAAAGTCTCTCCACTGGAGCGCTTGAGGGGAGTGCAGTCTTGTATTTAAGGAAGAGCTTTTTGAGCCTGGGCAGCAGCATGCACTCTGCAAAGCCATCTGTGGTTGGTGCATCCAAGTAAGTGTCTGCTTCATTTTTTTTTTTGAGATTCTGAGGCTTTTGGTTAAACCTGAAGAAGGAAGCTGTTGAGTCTTTGTCAGTATCACCACTAGGCTGAGACTGATCAGTGTTTTGTTTCGGAGTCATCTGAGTTGCTAGTTAGAAGTTCTCGTTTCAGCATAACTCGGTAAAGCTGCCGTTTTTCCTCATCCTCCACCCAGTTGACCTTGAATATTGGCAATAGCATGGCTGACAATATGTGTTCCTTCTTCTCAAGCATGGCTTCAACCCTTGTTTTCAGTGACTGCAGGATGTTTAGTATGAGAGGACGGCATGTAATCAGACCTTGAGCAGCAGTGGGCTTTGTGCTCTCCTCCAGCAGGCCATTCATATCATTTTGTAGTTGTACAATGGTCGGAGCCAAATACCCGAGGAAGACGTTTTTCTCTCCCTGCAGGATGTTCAGTGCAGATGCTAGGGGCCTCATTACATCCACAAACTTGTGTATGAAGCGGATTTCCTCTGCAGAGAGCCGCCTAAAGCCAAACTCATCACAGACAGCATGCAGGATAAGGTTGTCATAAGCAAGAGTGACAGTATCAGCAGCTTCATTGGTGTCTGCCTGGGGAATTAATGTTGCTATGTGAGACAGTCGCTTCATAGCAAGATACAAAGAATTCCACCGTGTATCATTTGGGAACACAAAACCAATCCCAAGCTTTCCCTCAATAAAATCTGATGCTTTGGGGCTTCTTTTAATCCGGATCCACAAAGCAGATGCCTTAGCAAAAAACAGCCCTCGACAGTGTTTTGTACTGTTTATCAGTTACCTTCTCTGTGTCTTTGGCAACAAGATTTAAGGTGTGAGCCATGCACCTTCTGTGAGGGGGAAGACGGGGGTCTTCCAATGCTGAGAGAGGCTCAGGTTCCATGTCATCCTCTTCATTTACAGCAGGAGGCGAGGTAGATCCTGGTTCATTTTCAGTTGCTGCATTATCACTGTCAACATCTCGATCTGGATCTTTATCAGCAGTGGGAAAATCTTCTGTGAAACAGTTGAATGCTTTCACAAAATTAGAAGCATTGTCTGTCACAGTGCACACAATCTTGTTTTGGATTCTGAACCCTTTATGCACCTCTGACAATGCTTTGGCGAGAACATCATGTGTGTGTGCTCCTCGAACACGACGCCATACAAGCACTGCAGAGATTCTCTGAGAGATATTATTTTTGTTGAGCCAATGAACAGTAATGCCTAAAAATGCTTTATTCACTGCAGTCCAGCAATCTGCTGTTGTGCATACGGCATCAACTTCAGAGAGTTTATTCTTTAAATCAGAAATAATCTCCTGGAATGCATTGTTCAGTAGTTTCTGTACCTGCTTTCTTGAAGGCACATGCCTGGATGGCTGCACACCTGTCACTAATTTGATGAACGATGGCTTCTCGACCTTACTCAAAGGCTGCAGATCTCCCACAATGTAATCCAATATAAGCTTGTCCACTTGTTGCTGGGAAACGAAGGAAACAGCAGGTCCTTTACTAAATGCAGTGAGCTTAACTTGGGTGGGTGTGCTTGGCGGCGGTCCTCTCTTCGTTAATCATTTCTTGCGTTCATCATTCAGTCGCAGATATTTGCCAAGATAGCTCGGATGCCGCAACTCGATGTGTCGCTTCAAATTTGAGCTCGATGTGGTTGACGTTCGTACTTGTTTGTTTAGTCCCGGTGGGCACAGTTTGCACAAAAAAGTAAGGTGTTTCCCGTCTGAGTCTTCCTTTGTTTGTACATACAACTCTGCTAAGTGCTCTTCAAAACTGGCTTCAGCAGTAGCTAAGTTTGAATCACGTGAACTAGCACTAGCCATGCTAGACCATCAAGGTGTTTGCCGTAAACAGTGTCTGTCATAAAACCCAGTGCTTAATTTGTAAAGTGGGAGGTCCCGGAGCGCAGAGGGGGGGTGGATCCGGCGACTCAAAACGGGGGTTTGTAGGTAACGGAACAATAAAAATAAAAAATAAAAAATTATATTTACATTTTAATCATTTAAATCATTTAGGCAATTAATTTTAGTGACACAGGAGGTGCCGAATCCAATATCGGAGGTGACGGAACATGTTCCGGCTCAAATTAAGCCCTGGTAAAACCTGACTTTTCAAATGAGTGTGAACGTGAACTGCGCGTGCTGTTCATTCCTGCCAGAGTGAGCGCCGCTCTCATTCACATACATTGTATGAAAAGTGATTCGTTCAGTTCAGCGTTCGGCGAAAATATGAACGCGTTCATGCACAACACTGCTTTCGACCAGGTCGGATGGAAATACATCCTGGTGGTGATAAAGGAGTTTGGTCTGGGTGATAATTTTGCCTCCTGGATCGAAATGCTATACGTCCAACCGACAGCTTCGGTTGTCACTAATTGTGACAAATCACCCATTTATTCATTGCAACGATCCTGCCGTCAAGGCTGCCGGCTAAGCCCACTGCTTTTTGCATTGGCAATGGAACCTCTCGCCACCAATATAAGGACATCCCTCCATTGCTCCTTTAATCCTAGGCAAAGTTGACCACCGTATTTCGCCTTACGCGGACAATGTAGTCCTGTTCCTCTCCCATCCTGAAGAATCGGTTCCTCTTTTACTCGAACTTATTAATAAATTTGGTGAACTGTCTGGCTACACTATAAATTGGGACAAAAGCGAATTTTTATCTCTCAAAAATAACTTGAGCCAAAAATGTTGTTAATAGCTTGCCCTTCCATATTGTTACAGACAAAATAAAATATTTAGGATTGGTTATCCCCAAAAAAATGTAGAAATTGAACTATTTAAATATGTTAGAAAAACTTAAATCTAATATTGAAACCTGGAGGCTGTTACCTTTATCTATGATAGGGTGCGTGAACGCAATTAAAATGATGGCTCTCCCCAGGTTCTTCTATCTTTTCCAATCTTTGCCTATATTCATACCGAAAACATTTTTCAAGCTTTTGAACTCCATAATCTTTTCTTTCATTTGGGGATTTAAGGGACACCGCATTTCTAAAAAACACATCACCAAACCCAAAGCGACAGGAGGCCTTAGCCTGCCTAATTTCCAGCACTACTACTGGCCCGCAAATTGTAGAGCCTTGACTTATTGGCAAAATGCACACCCAGGTAATGTTACAGATTCTATCCCTGCATGGCTTGCAATTGAACAGGACCTTCCTGAAGGCTCTCTCCCTGCTCTTCTCTTTTCAACAAACAAACTTCCGACAACTATCGCTGGTTATAGGTTCATAGTTGCCAGCTCCCTAAGAATTTGGCAACAAATTAAAAAAACATACAATCTACCCGATTTTTCTACCCCCAATCTACCCACCCCCCTCTTCCCTTTAAGTGATAACACTTTTTTGATCTGGAAGAATAAAGGTCTTGCCACTTTACCTGACCTTTGCATTGAAAAAGCTTTTGCTACCTTCACGCAACTGAAGGAAAAATAAACACTCCCACCTTCACATTTCTTCCGTTTCCTCCAGATAAGGGATTACACACGCAAAACCATAACAAACTTCGAGTCACTCCCTGTCTCCACAGATTTGTATGCTCTACTAAACCAGGCCCCTGATTCGAGGAGACTTGTCTCTCAGTTTATCAACATTTTTACAGCTTATGAGCCTGTTCCTACTCGACACCTAAAAGAAGCCTGGAAGAAAGATCTTGGCATTACAATCAGTGCTGATGACTGGGATACTTGCCTTTCCTCCATAAACACCTGCTTGATAAACTCTCGACATCAACTCATCCAATTCAAAGTAATCCATAGACTCCCTTATTCCTGCACTAAACTACACTCTTTTTATCCCCCTGTTTCCCCAATCTGTCCAAAATGTAAAGCAGAAGAGGTCACTCTTGGGTCATCTCTTCTGGTTCTGCCCTAAAGTATATGAATTCTGGTCTGATATTTTCATTAGCCTCTCCACGATTCATGGTTGTGATATCAGACCCTTACACTGCTATATTGGGCGGGGCCCGACACCTTACTATTCTAACCCATCTTCAAAAAAAAATGGTATAATATAGTATGGTCATTGCAAAAATAAATATTTAACTTTATGGAAAAATGAAAATGTGCCATCTTTTAAGACCTGGTTATTAGAAATCACTCACCTATTGCATCTAGAGAGGGTTCGACATAGCGTTTGTTTGACCTCTGCGACCTTTGACAAAATGTGGCAGGCTTTTATGTTGTACTTGTCGAGACTATAACCCTTTGGGTATTTAGGTGTGTGTGCATTATTGGTGCTTCTCGCCATGTACATGTATTTCACCTTGTTGAGATAACAAGCATGTTTTTACTGGTGCTGATTGCTCCTTTACTAACAGTGCTTTGCATTACTTCTGAGTAGTTTTTTTTTTTCTCTGTAGTTGACTTTACTTTTATATTATCTATACTATTTTGTTTTTTTCTGAGTGAGGGAACGTGTATTCCACTTATTTCATTTATATTTGAGTTTATGTGTCTTTATTTGTATTTTTTCTGTCTATATTTACACTGTTTGTGTAATTGAAAATGTGTAAATAAAATATATATAAAAAAAGAGCAATTACTATTGGGTATGTCGGTGGTGGCTATGCGATTCAGTTCGCCGGTGTCCTCCCAAGTTCAGGGGCATACGGTTCACCTCTGTGCTGGACAAAGATGCTCCCGTCTTGCGAGCGGAAATTGCTTTGCTGCTGGCAAAAGATGGGATAGAGCCGAACCCTCCAGCTGAAATTAAGTCGGGGTTTTATTAATATCTTGTGGATCATTCGTGATTCCCCCTGATTGTGTGGTTATGCCATTAATGGATCTTTCAGATTCTAATTTTTTATTTCTCCATGCTAACAATTTACCAGCCTTTTCCCCCTGATCATAAAAAGCTTGGTTTAACCACAGTAGACTTTTTGCTGCCTTATCACTTGTAAGCTTGTTGTATTGCGCTCTTAGAGCTAGTAATTGTTTTTGTTTGCAATAATCCTCTTGCTTATTTGTCTATTTCTATTTTTTTGTTTGTTTGTTGTTTCTCTAATTTAACCATTTCTGACTTTGCTCCTTGCTTCTAGTGCTTTTAAAACTGATAATTTCCCCTCTAATATATGTTTCAAATGCTTCTCATCTAATCGATGCATTAGTTTGATCAGTATTAATTTCAAAATAAATGTCAACATATTTAACAAACTCTAGATTTTGGAGCCACCATACCTGCAGACGCAAGTTAGAGGGAGATAGTTTTAGCTTATCAAAAAATATAGATAAGGAATTTGGCGAATGGTCACTAATAACTATACAACCATACCAACAGTTTTTGATTTTTGATACCAATTCAAAGACCAGTTATTTGTTGACCATAAGGTACAAATGACTATTTCTAAATACTGAAACAAAATTACTACGCCACCCCCAACTTTAACAACTTGGGAGAAAAGACCACCCGTTCAATCAATTCAAATGAATGAATTTGAAGCCAGAGTACAAAAGGAGTTTACAATTTATTCAGAACAGCTATAGCAAAATATAAGCTCCATACATACAGAGACTGTCGACAACCCCCTCTACTGGTTCAGAAAATATTACAACACCAAATGGGGCATAAAGGAATGAGTTCTAGCAACAACAAAAAAATGCACACAATTAAATGCACACAATAAAATAAAGTAAAATAAAATATTAATCACATCAAGCTTAAACCTGTAGGAAATATAATTACATCACACCTCAAATCCAAAAGAATAAACAAGGACGACACCCAGTACAGTAGAACTCAATTTCTATGCAGGCCCACAGCGTAACCCAGAGTAGAGGGAGATTTATGCCCAGACCAAGCTTGTTAAAGCAGGAGCATAAGATTATTGCAATTGTATCAGAAATAATAGTTTAAAGAAATACAAAAGAAAAATTGAACGGAAAATAAATACACACAAGAAACAGTGGTTGCCTAACCGACAGCCACAATTACTCCTATTAAAAAACATATTTAATAAATTTCGTCCCCTTGGAATAATAATGTTCTATATGCATTCCGTGTAGTTTTGAGATATTCAGCTTCAAAATTTTTGCATTCTATTCCACTGTGTATATAGAACCTTCTTGTTTTTTGAATAAAAATCCCATAATGTATACAACATAAACAAAATCTATCACAAAATGTAAATACGTTGTCACAGAATAACAATATGGGAATAACTCAATTTTGACAAAAATGTCAGATAGAACCTTATAATTCCAAGGGGACGATTTATATTAAAACAAAGCATACAATATGCAATGCATAATACATGAGCATTTAACACATACATCCAAATTACATACCTTCTTTTAAAATAGCCAGGTTAACTTGGCTGCCTCCTTTGAAGAAGAGTTTTTCTTCTTTTGTCCAATATGAGTAAAACTACAATAAAGAGTTACATTTTAACATTACTACCCCTCCAAACTGCACGATAAAACCCCATGCTTAAATGGTACATAAAACAAGTCGAAGCAGCGCTGTTACCTGACTGATGATATCAGGTGCTATTAAGCCATCGATTCATTTGTTACACCTCCTATTCTGGAACGGGCTTTGCGTATCAATAACTCCACTGTAGCCGTTATGTACTGGGTTGTACATAATTATTAACTCAAATGATATATAGGGAATTTGAATAATTAATCAGGAATATGATTAATACATATATCTCATATGACAGTTACATTAAAATGATTGAAGATGAAAAATAGTTCAATTGCATATATCAATAACTTATTACAGGGCACTGTAATTTACTCATATGTCAATATTCAATTCTTCATATCAATTATAGTGATATCTCTTACTGTAAATTACTGCAAATCAAACAGTGGTTTGTCCAGCAAACGGCCGTATGATTAACTTATCAACTTTCAATAAAGTTATCACTTCTTATAATTCAAGGAAAATATTCTCTGGCCATGAAAACATTATCCTATCATTATGAAATTTTGTTACGCAAAGTAAACAGCGTGTAGCTAAAGATCAGACATTTCATTGATTCGTAATGTGAGCGGTTCAGAGGCAATCATGAATATATTACATTTACATTTATTCATTTAGCAGATGCTTTTATCCAAAGCGACTTACAGATGAAGACAGTGGAAGCAATCAAAAACAACAAAAAGAGCAATGATATATAAGTGCTATAACAAGTCTCAGTTAGGTTAACACAGAACACGTAGCATGGGATTTTAACTAATATAATAAATAAAAAGAAAACAGAATAAAAAAAAAAAGAATAGAGCAAGCTAGTTAGAGGTCTTTACACATACGCACACACATACATATACAACTGCATAATAAATGAAAAGAAAATAGAATACAAAAAGATTAGAAAGGTAGTTCGATTTTTTAAAGAATAAAATTAGACTAGTGAGTGTTAAAGTTAGAGGGTCAAATAAAGATGGAAGAGATGTGTTTTAAGCCGATTCTTGAAGATGGCTAAGGAATCAGCTGCTCGGATTGAGTTGGGGAGTTCATTCCACCAGAATGGAACATTTAATTTAAAAGTCCGTAAAAGTGACTTTGGCTTCTTTGGGATGGCACAATCAAGCGACGTTCACTTGCAGAACGAAAGCTTCTAGAGGGCACATAAGTCTGAAGTAATGAATTTAGGTAAATGGGTGCAGAGCCAGTGGTAGTTTTGTAGGCAAGCATCAATGCCTTGAATTTTATGCGAGCAGCTATTGGAAGCCAGTGCAAATTGATAAACAGAGGTGTGACGTGTATTCTTTTTGGCTCATTAAATATCAATCTTGCTGCCGCGTTCTGAATTAATTGTAAAGGTTTGATAGAATTGGCTGGAAGACCTGCCAAGAGGGCATTGCAATAGTCCAGCCTGGACAGAACAAGAGCTTGAACAAGGAGTTGTGCAGCATGTTCTGAAAGAAAGGGCTTGATCTTCTTGATGTTGAATAAAGCAAATCTGCAGGATCGGACCGTTTTAGCAATGTGAATATATATTGGCTTTTAATAATTGAACTAATAATACATCAAACTACAAATCACACAGAGTAAATAAGCGTACGACAATACAGACAGTAAACTTTGTAAAAGACATAACGGAATCCAAATGAGGGTGAGAGAGAGAGAGAGAGAGAGAGAGAGAGAATGAATGAGAGAGAAAGGACGAGAGAGAGGTGAGAGAGAGAGAGCGTGATCACAGAATGAGCTCAGTTATGCAAACTCACAGACAGTAACCCTTGAAAGACAACAATGAATCAAATCATAGACAAACTTTAAGCAGCATTTTAAATTCCATAGAGAATGATACTTGCACGTGTCTCTTGTGATGCTTTGTGCGCTTGAGCAGCGTGAGCGTGGTCTTTGTGGCTAGGCGACGTGTTCTCTCGTGTCTTCCGGGGCTGCTGCAAAATCGCGTGGTATTTGAAAGGTCCAACAAAGCAATGTTTCAGGATTCGTCTTCCTCGTGTGGAGAGGCGAATAGGTGAATAAACTTAGTTCGAAGGGCGAAAACAACTGAGATAAAAGCTCCCGAAGGTGCCATGAGAACGGCTATCCTCTCAGCCACCGTGCTGAGAGGGATGGTGATAGGAGAGCGGACTGAGGCCGCGAAGAAGGACGAGCGCCAGAGAAACGTGGAAGCGAAGAGAGCTAAGAGGGTCGAAGAAAGAGAATGAGGAACTTCCTGGGTCAGCTCTTATGGCTTGAAATGGTTCACGCCTCTGTTCGCGTGAACAACCAATGAATGTCCGCGATCTGAGGCAGGAAAAATTTCCCCACTCTGGCTTATAGCATTTCAGTAGTGATTTTCCAGCAAATTCATAATTCCAGATTAATACATTTTTCATTAATTACCTTTATATAAGTGAGTCCGTCAAAGCATGACGATTAAACAGATACCAAAAATAACATATATAAATGATCAAAACATGAATTTACATTCCAATGCAGAATTACACACATTTAAAGTTTGATTAACACATGATTAAACTGCAGATACTCTAATTTATATGGGGAACATCTAATGCACCAAAAAGCAATACTTAATACATTTAGAATACATTGAAAAAAAAGTAATAGTTTAGGATACATTGAGAAAAAGGTACCGGTGAACTGGCTTTTTCCTGTCCTGTTTCCCAGTGGGATCACAAAGTTTTATGAGCTGGACAGGGGTAGGGTTACAACCCATGGTTCTATTTGAGAACATTCATTCCAAAAACATTTCCCATTTACCAGTCAGCAACTTATAGTCCTCGCATAACAGGATTAACCATTTTTATGCAATTCACAAACCTACTCAAAATACATCTTATTAATAAAATGGGTTTGTTTGTGTGTGTGTGCTTATGTGTGTGTGTTTTGTGGAATGTGTTTTGTTTCTCCTTTGAGGCTCACATGGGTATCGTAAATAATTAAAATCCAGCCAGGCTGGCGCCAGGCCAGGCATTTAGTTTAGAAAGAGTGGTGTTTATATGCCTGAATTCAACCCATGAATCGATGACCTGCATATCCGTTACATCTCCCCCTTTTCGTTGGATGAAGTCCCTGTGTGGACATCATAGGACGGCAATCATCAGGATGGGCAGATGACAGGTGAATCATGATGGTCATGTAGCAGGTGGATCATGATGGCAGGTTGTTCCTGGAGCTGAGGATTCAGCTCGATGAGGTTCGGTGTTGTCTTTGACTTGGCACCCCCTTTCTGGGGATTCCATCTGAGACCTCCAGCCACGGCTGTCGTGAGTTTGGCTGTAGAGGTTTGCATCTCGTTGAGTCTCCTGTATAGGATGAAGGTCACGCCAAGGGTCAGGGTGGGACCAATGACAGTGGAGATGCGCCGTGCAGTGTCGGCAGCAGCCCAGGCTCGGACCGCAGCTGTGTGCACAGGAGTGCTGACGAGCCATCTGTCACCTACAATCTCTGCTTGCATTTCTGTGACTTGTGTACGAGGCTTGGCTTCGGCAGGGCAGCGTGTGTCGCTGACCAGGAGTTGCAACCCGCAGATTCCTTCAGCGTTGTGTCTGAGGAAGGGTTTGCTAAGGCAGAGATAATGAATGTCTTTGGTCAAAGTACACATGTGCAGGTTTGGGGCCAGGTACAGCTGTGTGCTGCTGTTGTGGTAGGCCACCACATCTGGAATGTGTGTCTTGGTGTGGGTGTTGCTATTCCACAACCTGACACTGACAATGTCTTTAGGTCTGTAGACTTGGCTTGACTCGCTGATGGGTTTGTTCAGGAGCACATTCACTTCTCTCTGTTTGGGATTGACGTGCAGTAGGATGGCGCTATCCAGAGAGTTGGCCAGGTCTATTTGTGGCACATCAGCTGGCGTGGTGATGGCGTAAGCCAGCACAGTTAGCACAATGCTTAAGGGTATCGTGTATGGTGGGGTTCTACCCGTGGTTAGGCTGTCATTGCAGGAGCTAACCTCCCACAGCATGTCTGTTGTTAACGCTGTAACCAGCTGAGTCTGGGTAACGTCATTCTGGAATGCAGTAAACAGCGGTTTCATGGAGTTTATGGTCTTGTTCGCTGCATTGACACTGGACATACCAATGTTAAACGTTCTGGCGGCAGCAGCGACTCTGAGCAAAGCTCCCGGGAACGGTTTGGAGCAGTGGTAGTGTCCACCAAACTCCATTTGTGTAACAGTCACTTTTTCATGTTGGTTGGACATGTGTTTTACATCGGCCTCAGTGTGAGTGAGGGAGTCCTCTCTCCATTGGACCCCTGTCCAAACCACAGCAACATCCTGGTACAGATAACAGGGAAAGAGAGAGAGAAAGGGGAGGAAGAAACAAGTGAGGGCTGTCTTTGGTTGGACAGGGCAGTCTCTTTGCTTCGTGGGCGGCGACTGGGTTTAGCTCACCCTGGCCCATGTTTTGCCACATCTTGCTGCTTGCTTCAGTGTCTTGTCAGTGGCTCTGGTGCTGCGTGGTGCAGCACATGATGCGTCATGGAAATATATTGGCATTATCCCCCTTTTGTCCTTGTACAAACAGATGTTGAAGTCAGCTGGTGAGTTGGCATAGTCGAACAGACACCTGTCGAAGGTAAACTGACGGTCGCCAAGTGTTAATGCCAGTTTGTGTTGGTTTTCAGGGTGCACCGGAATGGTCCAGAATCCAGAGGCCACATCTAGTGTAGGCAGGATTGTGGCTCCTCTGATTCGGGGCATTTCTTGTTCCAGCTGGGACTTGTGCCATTGTGACAGCGGCACCTGTTGATTCAGTTTCCTGTAGTCACTGGTGGTTCGCCATTTGCAGTTAGTTTTGAGGGCGGGCCGGATGAGGGCTGAGTAGGTGCTGTTGCATGGATGGATGACACCTTTCTTCAGCATAGATTCAATGATCTCCTGCACTGGTTTGTGTGAGGCGATGGGAATCTTGTACTGTTTGACAGAAGTGGGAGGAGCATCAGATTGCGTAGGTATGCAGTTTAAAAAGTCTTTGGCACAGGATTCTTTGAGCTTATAAAGAACTTGTCTGAGTCTTTGGCGATCTGTATCGCTCTGAAGTGCATGAGCATCTCGTAGAATTTGCTGCACTTGAGATTGAAAACCTGTGTGAGGCTCCTCCGTCGGTGTGTCATCAGTCAGTTTGGTATTGAGAGGTGTAGCAGCTTCATCAGTCTCACTGACGTTCTGGTGGGAGACTGTGTATACTGCGAGGTGTTGGTCATCTGTCAGATCCATTCTGCACACCTGGTCTTTGCTCACTGACATGACAGATGTGATGGTGACGAATTCGAAGGGTGCAGTGAACAATGTGTTGTTTGTACTCCCTTTCGGGTATCAGTGCAGGTGGAATGGGCTCAATGACAGGTAGTACAAGTTCAAAGTCAATAAAGTCATGGCTCACTAGCCATCCCAGCCGGTAGGCCTTGGGAATGTTGATGTCAGTTGCCGTGCAGTTGTTGCACAGGATGTAGGCTATACAAGATGACATTTCAGTGAGGGGTGTGGCTTCAAGTGTGAGTCCGAGTTCCACACATTCAGGTGAGGATTGAAAGAAACCCAGCGTGGGGTTTAAGGTTTGACCACATTGCAGGTTGAGCTGAACAGCGACCCCTTTGGTGTAAGCTGGTACCACCGTACCCAGTTCGCTGACTAAGGTGCAGGGGCTTGAATTTGAACTTGAGCCACGGCTGGCTACTGGGGTTCCCGTGACCTCTGTGACCTGACAGTCTGGCTCTGTGGGAGTTCCCGTGACCTCTGTGACCTGACAGTCTGGCTCTGGCAACCTGTGTGGCTGGAGGGAAAGAGGTTCTCGCACTTGAGCAAAGTCTTTTAGCTGTTTGAAGTTCAGTAAAGGGTCAAAGTGGTCTAGCAGGTCTTTGCCGATGAGAAACGTATGAGTGTTCATTGGTGAGACATAAATGGGATGTACTAGACTCATCAGACCGATTGTCAGGTGAATGGAAACAACCTGTTCAAACCAGATGTCATTCTGGCTGTACGACTGTACATTCAGTTCACAAGTTTGAGGTGTAAGAGTTCGATCTTGTCTCTTAGCTTCAAATTGGAGTCTTTTGAAAAGGTGAGATGAGATCACCATCAGGTTTGATCCTGTGTCGATCAGGTCTTCCATGCTCACTCATTTTCGGCCCACCCCCTTTTCGACAAGGCTGCCCAGGAATGTTGGCATCAGGGCAGGTGTGACGATCGATGGGTGGTTAGGACCGGTCTTGTGTAGCTCGCTGCGAAGGCAGGTAGTCAAAACAGCATTTTTTGGTACCTTGTGTTTGTGGTACCTGGTGTGAGGACCTGTGCTGTCTCATTCAGGGTGTGCAGCTGTCAGCTGTGGAGCTTGGGTTATGTTGTCACCTTGTGCTGTGACAGTTAGTTTTGTGGTCTGTGGATGACGAGCAGTGTTCTGGGTGCTTGGCTCATACAGATGGCAGTTAGACAGGGTGTTGGTTTCAGTTATTATGCTTAGACATAAGATGTTTGGTTCATCTTCCTTGTCTTTCTTGCGAGTTTTCATGTAAAGAAGCTCTTCCAGTATCCTCAGGATCTCTGCTGTCTCAGCCGTGGCTGCCCTGTGTTTTTCTGACGTGAACTCAGGATTGAGTTTACCAGTGTCATGTCGAGAGTGGTTCCACTGCTGGCTGTCGGGGCTTTGTGTCCTGGATGGTGGGGATCGGCTCCTTTTGGGTCACCGGCCCCAGAATCTTTCAGAGTGCTTGCTCTGGTGCTTTGGACAAGCATCACCATAATTGTGTTGCCCTCTGCTGGCTTGGAACGGTATTGACTCTCTGTAAAAAGGTCTGTGACTGTGGTGTTGTAGGGCGCCCTCTAGGGTTAACTCCAAGCAGTGCTCAGAGACAGAGATTTTGGGGTTTTTCACAGTCTTTTCATAAATAGTCTTTTGCTTGGTGCAAGCTTTGTCGGCTAACTTTCGTAACTTTTGTGTAGTAATGTTACGCGGACACGCTGGGACTCTGAGATGAAAACTCCAACTGGCATGTGGGTTTCGGAGGAACAGAGTTTTTAAGTCGACATCCTGTTCCATACCTGGTTCGTTGTAAGCTCCGAAGTAGTCTTGTCGTAGGTGACTACAGAAAGTCTGTTGGTTTTCAAGTCGGCTGTGTTTGAGGTCCATAGCAATAAGGAGCCCATGGTTTGAGTCTGGATCAGAGAATTCAAGAATCAAAGTTTGTAGCAGTGGCTGGTAGTACGCTTTGACAGTCTCTGGTTGACGATCCAGAAAACAATGCACATCACGGCTGGACGTGATTTTTAACAGGTACAATGTGTTCACATCTGTCACGTTGGTGACAGTTTGCAAGTGAAAGTCAATGTCTTGTAAAGAAGCATGAACGTCATGTCCTCCTGCAGGATCTGGATTGAATGTAGGGATGCTTCTGGCTATCTTGTCAAGTTCTATGTGAGCCGTGCAGTGTTTAGTGGCATGCGTTCTCTGGATGGGTTCTCCCCCCTCCGTTGTTGACAGTTGTTCTTGTAAGCTGGCTGGTGATTTCTTGAGCCGTGAGCTTACATCCCCTTTTTCAGCTCTGGGTTCTTGGCTGAAAGGGTTGGAGTGGCGGGCCGGGAGAAACTTTGTGGTGTGCATTTCTCCGATCCAGCCACTCTGTAATCTGTGAGATTGTTTCAGTTCTGTGTGAACAGTGTCAAGTTAATCTTGAAGCTCGTCTCTCTGCAGAGTAAGCTCGTTGATTTTAGCTCGGGACGCTTGCAAGTGTGTTTTGCAGGCCCAGGTTTTATAGTCTCTTTCTTTCAGTTCAGTCTTTGCTCCTTTTAAGAGAGCGTCACCTTGCTGGAGTTTTTTGTTGAGTTCTTTTCTGGCTTCTCTCTCCAGCTGTTCTCTTTGATCTGTGTCAAGGCGAAGATCTTGCAGCACATTGTGAAGTCTTTCTACTCCTTTCTGTAGCTCTGGATCTGTGTCGTCCTCTTTCTCGCGCTGGTTCTGGGTCTCGAGGAGGAGCTGATCAAGGCGACTCTGGGTTGGCGCCTGGTCCTTCCGCTTGAAGCTTAAGTGTTGCTGCTTGCTGTCCAAGGTTGATGTTGCTCCATTCACTGAGCCGTGCCTGGGCGATGAGAATGTGAAGTAGGCTTCTTTGTAGTAGTCCCTTTGGGTTGGATCGTGTGCCATCAGTTCATCTAGCTCGGTGTCTAGTTGCTCTGGGTGCTGCAGGTTACTGGCGTCCTTGGGCAGGAAGGGGGTCATCACTGCTTTCAACCATGTCGAGAGGTGGCCCCGTGGACTGCTGGACTGGATGACTGGAACATCCTGACTTCACTGTCGGTGAGAGAAGCACAGCACACACACAAAAAGACCAATGCAAGTTTGTTCTAAGGTTAACGAGCTATGTTAATACGGGCTGTGCCGTTTATGAGGATTTTGGGGCTAACTGATGCAAACTGTCAGAGAGTTCAGTAGCCAATTCACTTGGGTCAACGAAGGACCTGAAATGGAGATTTGACAGGCAGTAGCCTAGCGGGTCGCGTGATGACACCGGCTGCTGGTTGTCGTTGTACTATTTAGCTTCTTTGGTGGCTCTCACAGGTTAGGTCTCTATGTGAAATGAAAGAAACAAATCACAACAGAACAGAAAATAGAAAAAGATCAAAGTGAAACAACACTTGAAATAAGATAAAAACAATAGAAACACAATGTGTTAGTGAGAATAATGAGGCCTAAGCCTACTGCTAGATTTTAAGAAAGGGCCAACAGGTGAGTGGGCTATCTGGGTAGGAAACCTAGAAATATGGTGTGGCTTGAAGAAAGAAAATGGGTCAAGCACTTAAAATATATCCGGGGGGGTTATCTAATATTCTGTGGCTTATAATAAGTGGATGGGTTTTATAACATTTGGTTCACCTGGGTGAATTGAAGCCATTCAGGTGGAAACCAGTGGCTTGGTCAACCTCTCCGGTGCTCCCCAAACACTCAACCGCAGTGTCCCCGGCCCTCTGTTACTCTGGCGTTGCGCCCTCTCAAACAGCTTGTGACTTTTAACACAAACTTTGGAGTGCCAAATTGCTGATCTCTCCACTGCATGCCGCAACGGACAGAGACAAGAGGAACCGAGTTTCACTCACAGCTAGTGTCGGTAACGCTGGTCGGCCCCCTTGCTCACTGGAAACCTGAAATGACTGTCCAATCACCAAGGGAGTTCTACAATCAAATACACAAAGGATGAAAAAAGGAAACTTAAAGTTAATTAAGGTTTGGTTTGTTTAACATCAATTGAGTAAATATATATGTAGAAAGTAAAGGTAACAGCTTTACCTAATAATGATAAAACAGCAAACAAAACATTATGATAATGATGGCAATTATCAAAATAACCTAAGCCAAAAGAGAGAAGAAAAATAATAAAAATCATAATAACCAAAGACAGGAATGAAACACGAGAGAAGAAGTAGCTGGTTTTCACCACAAGGGAGTGTACTGCCTCTCTGTGCTTAACCTGGTGAGCAGAAAACTTAATTCAAATAAAAAATTCAAAACTGGTTTAAATCAAAATTTAAAATAAGCATTTAAGAATTAAAAGGAAAATCTGAATAATATCCTATTAATAACCAATTGATAACAGTAAGGTATCATTAATAATTATTAAATTAATCCGAAACGGTAAAAGTAGACATGCAATTCAAAACAGAATTGAAAAGAGAGATCAGAGAGCTGGAAGCTGTTAACTGACTTAACAGGAGACTGACACTAGATGGCTTACCTTCTAAGTGGATCAATCAGTGGTTGACCTGAAACATCTAGATTTCCACTATTAAACAATTACATTTTAATTCAAATCATGTTTGAACCAAAATCAAAGTAATTGTAAACAGTCAAGGGAAGGGAAAATTCTTTTTTTAACCTAAAATAATACTTGCACAAAGCTGTAAATGCAAATAATTGTTGAGAATTTAGACAGCTAATTCAATAAATCACAGGGGATTAGAAATTAGCAATTAGAGCGCATTATTTGAAACGGCCACGAGATGGCGGACTTGCACTCATGCAAACTGGAATCAGAAGGCAGGGCGTAACTTGAAACTTCTAAGCAAAAGACCCCCTCTGGTGTTTAGTAAGCGGAATTACAGCCAATTTAAATATGACTTAGAATCTGATCGTTTGTCAGGCTGATTTTCTGGATCAAAATCACAACTAACAAACAGACAAAAGGTTTTACCTTTGCAGTGCTATATACTGCACAGGAGTGTGAGGACAGGATTCGTTTCACTGCCAAGACACAAATGTGAAAAACAGGAATTTTCCATCTGTTGACTCCAATAAACATTTATCAAAATAGCACTTATGATTTAAATGTTTTAGGTTTACAAATCAGGTAGCTAAGCCAATTTTAGACCAGGAGTTTTTATCGTTTGTTTTTGAATATCACTGTGGTTCACCGCAAATTCAATAATGATGTTTAATAAGCAAGGCCTTTTTAACTGAATTAGAGGAACATCGCTCATGTTCAGATTTACATGTTGCAACTAATAAAAGATTTCTTTTAATTATTCATATTAAAATGTTCTCACTGCAGCGAGATCTTGGTCTTTCTTAACAGGAGACTTTTAACATTATACTGCAGTTTACTTTCATTAAAATAACAGTGACTATACTGTTTAGTTTCTATAAATACCTAACGTTCTGACTGGTCAGCTTTTTGCCTCAGTCAGTTAGGGGTGAGTTCGCGTCTTGCGACTTATCTCACAAGTACATAATTTCATAGCGCGCGTGCAGAAATTATTAATAACCATATACACAGATTGATTGCTCACAATCTAAGTTTGAAATGCGCGCGTAATCTCCACCAAATAATATGTGGCCGCACTGGGTTGTACATAATTATTAACTCAAATGATATATAGGAAATTGAATAATTAATCAGGAATATGATTAATACATATATCTCATATGACAGTTACATTAAAATTATTGAAGATGAAAAATGGCTCAATTGCATATATCAATAACTTATTACAGGGCACTGTAATTTACTCATTTATTTGTCAATATTCCATTCTTCATATCAATTATAGTGATATCTCTTACTGTAAATTACTGCAAATCAAACAGTGGTTTGTCCAGCAAACGGCCGTACGATAAATTTATCAACTTTCAATAAAGCTATCACTTCTTGTAATTCAAGGAAAATATTCTCTGGCCACCCTGCACTTCCCTCACTCCCCATCATAAGACAGAACTGTGACTGCAGTGGATTCGTTCAGGTTCCTGGACACCACTATCTCTCAGGACCTGAAGTGGGTCACTCACATTGAGTCTATTGTGAAAAAGGCCCACTTTTATAATTCCTTCACCAGCTGAGGAAGTTCAACTTGCCACAGGAGCTGCTGAAACAGTTATAATCTGTGTTCTATTGTATTAGTCGAGGGAATTCAATATATTAGCTAATGCACATTCCTCATTCTCATTAGCAGATATAAAACCATTTGTTCTTACCTGAGACCTAGACATTTGGCGAAAAGACACCTCCTCGACACCCACACCTGCTCAACTAGGTCGAGCCTCTTGAAGCTTAGTAGGAATTTTCAGTTCCAGAAGAATATGTTACCCATAAATAAATTACTCAGAGCCTTTTCTTTTAATAAAGGTTTAACGCATCACCATTTGTAATGGCTTCGCTTTTTTAATAGACAATAACCCATAAGCAATAAAAATGAAAGTAACAGTAAGTAGGTGTTCACAATTTCGAGTGACTCAACATTTTACAGAATGTATTGAGGATACCTCAGGTAAGCCATTCAGGTTTTCACTGCCACCTAATGCATTAATGAAAGCAGTGTTTATTCCTTCAAACAAGGATTGCACTTCATGTATCAAAGGGTTTCCAAGCTGTGGATAACTAAGTATTTTATGCCTCTCTCTTCATTTAGCAGATCGTCTGGGTAAGTCTCCTGAAAGCTCAATTTTCTTCCACATTGGAAGTCTGGTTGTGTCCACTAAATCCATCTCCAGCATTTCCTTGGTCTGTATCTGATGTTGTATCAGGGAGATTTCTTGCCTCAACGTTTTCAGGAACATCAGTAAAGCATTCTGTTGGAACCTCAACATGTAAGTTGTTCTCCTACAGCTCTGGTAGGTAAAGCTTGCTCATGTCGCAGAGAAGTGACATGTAAGTGACTTCTCTGATCCATCAGAGCTGCATCTTCTGTTGAAAGAAAATTGATAATTTCAGGGGTATGAGAGGTTTTCTTCCAATCATTTCACCTAAGAATTTTGTGCACAGTAATATTGGATCAGGAATTGCATCATCTGTCTCAAGAAAAGAATCTGGATTGTCAATGATTTGTGAATCAGGATTCAGCCCAGTCCTGCCTCTTGTGTTGTTTACTCACAACTTGTAAACTGGTAAGTCAGCAGCTTGCTTCACAACCACATAGATTTCAGATTCACATCTGTCTGCTAACTTATGCTTCTCGCCAATATAGACATTACTTACTAACACACAATCTCCAACTTCCACAGAAGAATTGGTCACATGTTTGTTGTATCGGATTTTGATCTTTCAGAAATTTTCTGTGCATTTTGTGTAGCAATCTCATAACCCTCCTTTAAGGGAAAATAACGATGTTGAATGTACTTTTGGATTACTTTGCAGAGTAATCCAAAAGAAAGTTAAAGCAGTAACCGAGATTGACAGCCAAACATCAGCTCATATGGGGAAAATCCTGTGGATTCATGTTTGGTACAATTATATGCATGGACCAAAGCTTTAAGAAAATCCTTTCAATGACCTTCGTCCTTTTCTTCCAATGTTCCAAACATGTTTAACAAAGTCTGTTTAAAGTCTGTAAAGTTTGTTAATGGTATGGGATTCAAAGTCTGGTCCTTGGTCACTATGTAACCGCTCAGGGAAACCATAATACACAATTAACTGATCCCATAGGCCAGTGGTTCCCAACCTTTTTCAACTCACGGCCCACACAACCAAACACATATGTTTGCGCGCTGCAAAAAAAACACAAAACACTATTGTTGGATTTATAACTTAGTACTCAGAAGCTAGATGTCACGGTTCATGAATTCACTGTCTCTCTCTTGTCTAGTGTGCTGTTGTGTGTATCTGTGGGTGTGGTCACTTATCAGCGGTGATCAGTAGTGCCAGCTGGATTCTATTGTTTGTTCCTTTTATAAGTTCAGTAACCAGTGTCTCATGTTTTCAGATCATTGTTCTTCCCGGTGTGTTTCCTGTACCTGTTCCTGTGTCTGTTTCGTTGGATTGGATTCCCTGTGTCGTTGTCGTGTTCTTCTCCGGATTATTACTCAGCACTGAATCACCGAGCACCGTCACGAGGGTTACTACACTGGACCAGAATACCATTCTAGGGGTCATAACTGGACTGAGCACCTTCACCAATTGTCCGCCGAGATCCCTGCGTCACAGTTCCATCCTGCGTTGTGTCCGCCCGCCTGTTCTGCTGTGCTGACACCGTCATTGTTCAGTGTTCTGACCATTGTGCTGAGTACTAATAAAGGGCGTTATTGCATTTACATCCTGTTTCTGTCTTACATAACACTAGATTGTTAACTGTATTTAATGAATGGACTGTGCTATCGCGATTTCTTTGATCCATTTTGCTATTTAAATTTTAATCATGATTTTGACACACATATATGCTTTACAGTCATAAATGCATTCAGGATGAATTTGAAACATATTTCCAAAAGAAAACTAATTAGAAATTGTCAAAATTATCACTATAGTAAAGGTGTAACAAAATGTATAGACTTGTGGCAAAAAAATATAAATAAATAAATCCCGTGTCCAGGGACTTTTTTTTTTCTTCTTTTTTTTCCATGCATTGTTCATAGAGCTCATAAATTTTAGCGGTGCCTTAGTTGTTTAAATAGATTTTTATATACATTATACAGGTTCACACGTACTCTGATTGCAGTGTGTATACAGTATGTGTAAGCGGTGCACAAGCAGCAGCAAGAGTGCATTATTGTAACGCGAAAGCACATTAAAATAATGCACGAGCACGAATCTCTGTTCGCACGCAGATTGCCCGCAGGAGAGAGTGCTTGCACTTAAAATGTGACTCCACTCACTTAAACTGCATCCTGTGCACTGTTCTCCCTATGCTCATGTGTTAGATATTAATTATTTTCACACATTTTTATTTCTAGCCTTTTACCGCGTGCAGTGTGAACGCTCTGATCCATTAACATGGGCTCGGAAAAAAGGCGCATCACAGAAAATGTATGAACCTGGAGTTAGGCATATGGCCAGTCTGTTCTGTTCTGTTCTGTCAGGGCCGCGGAAAATCGTGCTATAAACCGATTAAGAAATCACGACGTTCAAATTGTGATTTTATGACGATTTCGATTAATCACACAGCCCACACAGAATGGACTGACAATGAACAGAAAATAACTCAGGCTAGCACTACTCAGTAAAACAGGAAAACCAGATCCAGGCAGAGCTCAGCAGCGGGTGGACAGTCAGCGGAGCAAGCAGTAAGGAGGAAACATATTGACAGCCGTTTATGTTGACCTTGTTGACAGCCATTTATGCACGTTTGAATTTGTTGTTCTGTAGCATATGCAGCAAAAATATCTAAGATAATTTGGTGATTTATTCCAATCAGTGAGCTCAAATAGTGCAAGCATAGTAGCAGTTTAATATAAATTTTTGTTATTTAATTATATATATGAAATTGTTATGTTATGACTTAGACATTTTTACATATATTAACAATATTATTATTTATTTTAATATTAATTGGCGGCCCACTTTTTATTTACCTTTATTTCACCAGGAAATAATCCCATTGAGATTCAGAATCTCTTTTTCAAGGGAATCCTGGCCAAGACGGCAGAATAATAGTTCCATTTTAAAAATACATATACAAACATTTAACAGAACAAGACATTTTGGCAATTTAAACATCATCTCAACATATTCACCAGCAGCACTCAGTAACAGCATATGTGCATTTAGTACTCAAATAGTTCTTTATCCTCATTTTAAACTGTGTCATTGTCGGTAAATAGTTCAATTTTAGCTTATTCTGCCATTTATACCAAGAAAAAAGGTGCAAAAACTTTAAAAGCACTTTCACCTAAGACAGTTCGTGTTCTTGGGATATCATACATGATTTGGCCATATGATCTACTGTAAGATTACACTTCCTGGTAGTGACTTTTGGAGTCAGAAGAGAACATAAGGAGGCAGTTTACCAAGTATGGCCTTAAAAATAAAAATATACCAGTGTTCCAGCCTGCGATTGTGCAAAGATGGCCAACCAACACTCTCATACAAGTTGCAATGATGAGTACGAAAATTGGAATTAGTCAAAAATCTTAGTGCTGCATGATATATTGAATCCAGCATTTTCAAAGAAGCTTTGTTTGCATGCATATATAAAATATCACCATAATCCAGCATTGACATAAATGTTATTTGTATAAGTGTTTTTCTTGTACTAAAAGAGAAACATCCTTTGTTTCTATAATAGAAACCCAACTTTACTCTTAGTTTTTTTTTTTTTTTTAAACCCTGTATATGCTGTTTGAAAGACAAATTTTCTTCTAAAAGGAAACCAAGATATTTATAGACTGATACTTGTTCAATTACTTTCCCATCTAGTGTAGTAATTTGACTAGCATCTTCTGTTTTCCTTGATTTACAAAAGCACATCATTTTAGTTTTAGCAGAATTTAGTACATGTCTCAATTTCTGAAGATTTTTCTGAATAATTATAAAGGCAGATTGCAGATCCTCTATAGCACTTGTCAAGGCTGGAGCAGAACAATACAAAACAGTATCATCCGCATAAAAATGACATTTAGCATTAGTTACATTTTTACACAAGTCATTTATATAAATAGTAAATAAAATGGGACCCAAAATGGACCCCTGGGGAACACCATTTTGTATAAATAATGATTTTGAGGACACACCATCAACATGAACACTTTGTGTTCTGCCTCTCAAATAGTTGCCAAACCATTTGACAGCTTTTGGAGACATTCCAATATCCTCCAATCTCTGAGACAGAACATAGTGGTCAACTGTGTCAAATGCTTTTGAAAGATCTAAAAACAGTGCAGCACAATAATCTTTAGAATCAATAGCACTTATAAAATCATTTAACACTTTCATTGTGGAAGTGACAGTGCTATGATTTTTACGAAAACCCGATTGCGAATAATGTAAAATATTTTTTGTTAATAAGTAGTCTTTTAACTGGTCACTTATAAGCCCTTCTAAAACCTTGGCTAAAGCAGATAGCTTAGATATAAGCCTATAATTATTTGGGTTTGATCGGTCACCACCCTTTAATAAAGGAGTGATATGCTGACTTCAAAACACTTGGTATTAATCCAGTTTCAATGGTCAAGTTGAAAATGAAGACAGTGATTTTATAACTATCACAATAGCTATCACATAATTCATTTACATAAAAATCAGATTTTGGTTTACGTATTTGAGAGACACATTTGTTTCTCAGGCGCCTAAAATGTTGCCAGTCTGAACTATTTTTGGATTTCCTTGCCATTGACCAAGCAAGATCACGGTCATGAATTAAATCAAACAATTTCTCTGAAAACCATGGATTTTCACGGCCTTTGATTCTATATTTCCTAAAAGGTGCATGCTTGTTTATAATATTCAAAAAAAATTGACAAAATATTTCAATGCTATTTCGGGATCTGGTATCAAAATCACTCTGGTCCAGTCACAAAGATTAAGATCAATACAAAAGGCTTGTTTACAGAATGACTTCAGATTTCTCTTAATTACAGTACGAGGTTTACATTTAGATATCCTGGCATCTCACACCTGCAATAACGCAGTGATCACTCATATCATTTGCAAAAACAGCAGTAGCTTTGTATTTCTTTGGCACATTTGTTAAAAACAAATCAAGAAGCGTAGACTTGTCAGGATGTTTAGGATTTGGCCTAGTAGGTGAGTCTATAATTTGAGTCCGATTCGCTGGGTCACAAAAACTTTTAATTTGATCAGATGCAGATGTTAGCTAATTCCAATTTAAGTCTCCCATTAAAGCCAATTCTGTATATTTTATAGATGACAAACAGTCAGACAATGTGGAAAAATGTTTCCTTTGGAGCAGAAGGAGGTCTATAGCATCCCGCAACTGTCAGGACATAATTCTGCGATAACTCAATTTTTAACACTAGCAATTCAAATTGCTTAGGCACAGACTCGAATTATTGTACTGTTGCCTGTAAACTATTATTATTTTTTTTTACATAGATCGCCACTCCTCCACCTTTAGCACGATGGTCAGTTCGAAATAAATTATACCGCTCCATAAAAATGTAACTATCAGGAGTGGATCTACCCAGCCAAGTCTCGGATAGCACCATAATATCAACATTTGTCGTTTTGGCCCAAATTCTGACCAGATCAATTTTTGGTAATAGACTTCTTACATTTATGTGCACAAAACCAATACCTGACCTCTTTAAAAAAAAAATCAGCAGGGGTTTGCAGATATATCATCTGTCACAGGACCTGGGTTAGGTTGCACATTTCCTGACATCAGAAACATAAGTGTAATTATACATTTCAACATACAGTGCTTTCTGCAATTTTTAAAGTCCCTACTGTGGTAAGGTCTTAGTTGTAGCTAGGCAGGCAGAAAAAGAAATAAGAACTCTGAAGTCTCTTAAAGATGATTTAATTTCCTTGTCAGGACATGCTCCAACAGTGTAACAGGGTTCCATCCACCAAAATTTCAACACAGGAAAAAATAACGTACAAACAAATAAAAGGGAAAAAGAAAATAACAAAAGAATATTTACATAAAGAACATCAAACCCGTTGGCTACTAGCCCAACAGTCACCCTCTCTCCCTTCGGTACAAACAATTAGACTCTTTATAGTTGAGGCTCCTCCCCTCAAATTCAAACCTACAAATAGCAAGGCTATCTCAATTACAATATACATAAGATTACTTCTAAATCCCGATTTAACATCAACATTCAAACCTTAATATTAGCATCTTCTTTATCAAGCTCAATTTTCATCATGAAAACCAACGAGAATCTTAAAAAGACATGCATTCAATGTATAACATTTCACATTCTCAATACTTGAACTCCTTCTTTGGGAAGGTATAAATCAGGCTTCCTGTTTGCGAGCCCCTCCTCTTAGGCTGTTCCAGGAAGAAGGTAAGACAAGAGATTCGTCTTTAGGTTCCAGCCCCCTCTCCTTAAACTCCCGCAACAAGTTGACATGAAGGATCTGTTTAGGACGCTTTCATTCAGGACACAGAATTTCATATGTTACAGGGCCAAGTTTTCGGGTTATGACATACG